>NC_083351.1:141229575-141858741 GCF_030254825.1 Meriones unguiculatus
TACCATCTTACATAGCCACGCAAGTGCCAGACGGAGAAACCAGCACAGCCTTCTAGTTTCCTGCTGGCCCATGAGGAAGAGCCCAGACATGCACAGACACTAGGAAGGTTCCCTCCATGCCATTTTGGTAAGTTTGTGTCATAACGACCAACCAGAAATCTGTACCGGAGAGCAGATAGCAATTCCTTCAGAGTTTGGATTTGTTTGTTTGCTTTGGTTTCGTGTGTGTGTGTGTGTGTGTGTGTGTGTGTGTGTGCGTTTTCCACTGCTTTTGTTTTTCATCAAGACCAGGGTCATCCACAGACACACTCTGCAGAAGAATTTCCACCGGCTCCCGCTTTTTTTCCCCCCTCCCAAAATAAATAAATGACCTTAAAGAGTGTGGCAGTTGTGGGAGGCAGGGTTTTATGAGCTAATCACACCCCTGGGGGGAGTTTGGTTGTGAGCCGTGTAGTCACCCTGGGGGCGTGATTAGGCTATGGTCAGCACACCCACCCGTCACGCTTTATTTCCTAACTAATAAATCACGACAAATGATGGGGTGCGCAGAGCTATCTGTGTCTCAGGCCCCTCCCTGCACACACAAGCAGCCCCCTCTGGTGAAACCAGGAGAGAAAAGTGACCATCTCAGGATGGACGCATTCCTTTTTGCCCTTGGAGATAAAAATTTTAGAACTGGAGTGCCATTTGGGCACGCCTGTTCTTCCTTCCTGCTGTGGAGATATTGTAAAGAGCCACGTAAGTTCCTCCTGTCGCCTGTGGTGCTATCCATGTTTTGACATTCTGGAGGAGCACCCATCGTGGGATTCAGAGGACTCCTGCTAGATTGAAACATGGCTTTTCCCTGGGAATTCTGGTCATTTGTGATTGAGGGTGAGCCAGGACCTTTTGTGTTGTTGCTCTTTATCAGGGCATTGCTGGGGCTAGCGCACGTGCTCCCAAAGGCCTCTGCACAGAATCGGTGTCACTCCTATTGTCCTTTATTCCTTTGGCCTCATTTTCTCTCCCTCACCATGTTCCATCTTCCTCAGGAAAGCATTCATTTGCGTTAGCTTTACCTAGTCTAATTGACAGGCTCCATTGTTGGGTCCCTAAAACTTTTGTTCGCCGTAGCCTTTATCCCTCCAAAGTGAGAATGCCATGCCCATTTAAAAAAAAAAAAAAAAAAAAGATTTCTCAAACTGATCCCATACAGGGCAGCGCCTTCACATAAAGAGAGAGAGGGAGAGAGAGAGAGAGCAATGATTAACCCAAGAGAGGGCAACTTGCAAACCCCATTCTCTCCAAGCTGCATACCAACCAGAAACACTCTTGTATTTTACAAAGGGGAGAGATAGATAGATTTAAAACAGCGATACAACGTGTACTTTGCTCACTTGAGGCAGATTTTAAAAACCTGCTGCCAAATATGGGTGTGTGTGTGTGTGATTGTTTATAGGGTTGGAAGGAGATCTCAGCTTCAGTGTCAGCCCTGAAAGGGAGCAGTTCAGCCAGGCTACCTGGATGATTAGACATGACATCCAGAATTGCCCTGGCAGTCTGAGCAGGGCTTCCTACTCACAGAGAGTGCTGATTGCTTCTTAGACATGGCCATAAGCAGACCAGGAGCACTGTCACTGGGAGGGGGTGGAGTGGGGGAAACAGGGGTCCTCCAGGTTTCACAGTTACCCCGAGAACTTGGTCTCCGGATTACTTGACATTAGACTTGGAGCTGAGAGGTCACCTCACTGGTTTGACCGGTGAAGTGTTTTGGCTAATGGATTCCACTGTGCCTTTAAATGTAGATTGCTGCTTATCCCTGTGTTATGCCCTTATCAAGTGCAGAAGTGTACCCCAAACCATTCCCAGGCCCAGAGGCACACATCCCTGCATGCAAACAGGAACCACAGGGAACTCTGAGCAGTGCGGGTCACACCCATTAACCCTTACGCTTCCATAGAGACAGAGCAGTCAGCCAGCACACAAAGTACAACAAAGTATCCAGTTGTCTTTGCCTCACAGGTGTATTTGTACCGCGGATGGAGGAGGGAGCCCCCAGACTTAGTCTTTCACCATTGTTTGCCCTCTAGGGGACCTTGGTTCCGAAACTCCACACAGACTCCTGGAAATGTACTTCGTTTAGAGTATCTTTTTTTTTTTTTTTTTTTTTTTTTTAAGTCTAAGTTTTCTGTAACGGGTGTCTGATTGTGACCCTGCTAGCCTTCCTGGGACCGGCACTATTGCCCCCGGCAGCAGTAGAAACACTTCATCTGGAGACGGGAGATGAGTTCAATCATACCCCTGCAGATATCAGAGAGGAAGAGGACCTCATCTGACTAAGACTGTTTAGGGGTCCACTCTCCGTTAGAACAGCGACAACTTTTCCGAGGACGTTATTACACTCAGTGGTGATTAAGAACCACACTGTACTGAGCCTAGACTGGTTGTCCATGCACTGGAAGGTAGAACTGGGAAGATCAGGAGTTCAGACCCATCTTCAGGTCCTAGTGTGTGTGTGTGGGGGGTGAACAACAAAACCTTGTCCTGTACTTTGGGCAGTGAGACCATAAAGCCAATGGTGGGCATCTAAGTCTGCTCTCACTTTGTTATCTATAAAGGAAACAGAAAAGCCCAGAGTTGTCCATATGGTGCTATTTATGGTTCGGTCAATGATATCTTGGAACAGGCATCGAACATATACAAGTTCAGGGTGTGGCTGTGTGATTCCGAACAAGGCCCTTTCTTTTTCCTGTGAGTTCGAGGCCAGCCTGGTCTACAGAGTGAGTTCCAGGATGGCCAGGGCTACACAGAGAAGCATCTAGCTCTCACGGAGAGTGGGGAGGGTTTGGGGTGGGCGGGAGATTACAGTCTCCCTGTATACAGGATTAACTTACAGCACGGCAATCTTCCCCTCCTCACCTGCATCTTCTGATGCTTAGACGCCCTCCAGATGCCCTGTGCTTTACCTTATTGAACCCTTCCAAGACCCATTTGTGGAGAAGTTAGGAAGAGACCGGCTGTGTTGAAAAGTGTTTTTGTAATCATAAAACCCTATGACTAAATATGATACAGTGGTGTTCTCCATGGCAGGAAAACATGAAGATCTGGCTTGATTTCATTTCTCCCTTACTAGTCCTTTGTGGTTTTGCAAAGCTCTCCTACATGCTGTCCAAGGCCCAGAGCTCAAAAGTAGACACATTAAGGGTTTTGTTTTGTTTTGTTTTGTTTTGTTTTGTTTTTGAGACAGGTTTTCTTTGTTGTAGCCTTGGCTGTCCTGGACTTGCTTTGTAGACCAGGCTGGCCTTGAACTCACAGAGGTATGACTGCCTCTGTGAGTGCTGGGATTAAAGGCACGACCACCACCACCACCACACACACACACACACCTGGCTCTATTTTGCTCTTTTAATGTCAGAGTCTTTGGACCTTTCGCCTCTACTGGGTGGGCCCTGGTTTGTTGCACATTATATAACACATTGGAGCTCAACCGACCCTTAGTTCTTGCTCTACAAAATGTGGTCCATCACGTTAGCTTCCACCAAACAGGGGACATTTTCAGAGCTGAGAAGAGCCTCATTTCCCTCTAAGTATGGTATCTATGTTCTGACCACCACGGGGAACATCTCTTCCCAGGCCAGATGTCAACCCCGAGCCTGTGAAACATGGTCTTTTATTTCGCTCCAAAGCCCTCAGACTTGACAAAGTGTGGGCCAGGGAATGCTTTCTGTACCACTTTTTAAAGGGACAGGACAGCTGGGCAGTGGTGGTGCACCCCTTTGAGCTCAGCATTTGGGTGTCAGAGGCAAGAACAGTGCTGTCTGAGTTTCTTCTAAGAGTGAGGGACTCCGGGAGGTTATTGGTATACATTTTTAACCCCAGGACTCATGAGACAGGAGCAAGCAGGAGGATCTCTGAGTTCGAGGCCACCCTGGTCTGCAGAGTGAGTTCCAGGACAGCCAGAGCTACACAGAGAAGCCCTGTCTCAAAAAACAAACAAACAAACAAACAAAAACAAGGGGTGGGGGGAGAAGGACAGGTAGAACAGAAGGCACCTTTTGATGAGCACCTCCTATCTGAGCCTTTAATATGCTGCTCGTTGTCATTAGTTCGCCTGCACTGAAATCCTGTTCTGAACAGTAGCTTCAGCGCTGGTTCAGCTGGCGTTATGGAGTATCCGTGGGACACTCACCTGCCTGGCTCTCTCGCGGGAGTACAGACAGATGAGCGCTTCCTGGTGCAGCCTCTGTCTGCGTCCATCTGACACAGAGCGGTTACAGTGTGTAGTCGTAGCCCTAGTCGAAATTTTAGTGAAATTAAACTTAATTTTTAAAGAAAGGGATTTCTTTGGTTTTAAACGACAGGTTTTTATTCCTGGGCCTGTTGGTTCTTGGTTTCTATGAGGTGACTGCCCCCTGGTGGACAGCAGTTATCAGTTCACAAGAAAACTTTTGCTTCAATAAACTGATTTTTTTGTTGTTGTTGTTGTTTTGGGGTTTTGGTTTGGTTTGGGTTGATATTAAGATATGATATGATATGATATGATATGATATGATATGATATGATATGATATGATATGATGTGATGTGATGTGATGTGGTGTGGCGTGGCGTGGCGTGGCGTGGCGTGATGTGATGTGATGTGATGTGATATGATATGATATTATTAATTGTGATTAATAATTGTGATACAAGTGTTAGTTATCTTAGTTATATTCAAGTGAACGATAAAAGTTGAATCTATAGTATGTAAATTCCTCTAACATACATCTCAAATGTCCCTCCAGGTATTTTGGAACATCCTCTCCTAGGAGGGTATTCATCTTTGCACAGGAAGTTCTCACTGGACTGTGGTGATTGGGGAGTTGTGAGTTCTCATCATGGGTCACCCATAGACACTAATGCAGTCTCTGGAGATCAACCACTTTTCACATTATCAGTCCACGGGGTGGGATAAACACAAATGGATGCAGAATGCTGTTTTTGGAATAATCGTACACAATATACACAAAGTACTTTGGGCAACTAATTTCTCTTTCCCTCCGAGGCAGGCTTGGCAGCTGTCACTCTGTGTAGCTGAAGAAACCAAGAACTGTCACATCAGGAAATGACATCGCCGGACCTTAAGCCTGGGTAATTGCATCCCGGAATGCATACCTTTGATTCTTCGCTAAATGTCTTCACTCACGAGTCTCAGAACACTGTAGGATTCCAGAGGGACGTGTCCTGGGAACATTGCTGGCCATCAGGCTATGCCATCAGTGTCTGTTCATAGGAGACCAGAATTTACCTATGGCAAGCCTCCCCTCTACCCTTTCCTGCGTCTCCCTCCATCTTCCCCACCGTCACGCTCATTTTGATCGCCGAAGAAATGATGAGAACTGATTCTCGCCTGTGAGGCTGGATCAGTACCTGTGTTTTCCAAAAACCTCAGCTCCTGGCTTATTTGCTTTCCTTTCTTTTTCACAAAACCCACAGTGTACCCTACAACAATCAAACTACAAGTATTTGGCTCTTTCCCTTCAGACCAGCACACGCTACATGCTGGGACACACTCATGGCATATGGTTCACTGCAAAGCTCTCCCAAGTCAAGGAAGCCACAGGTCTGCTTTCATCTCTCTGTCACAAACTGTACTGATTGTGTTCATCTGAACCAGGTCCACACTTCTACATGTCATCCCTTAAAGGGGTTCCTTGAAAATGGGCCTGATGAAGGTTGCAAAAGGGGTATTGAAAAAAAAATCACTCAACTCAAGCAGGGCAGTAGTGGCACACGCCTTTAATTCCAGCACTCAGGAGGCAGAGGCAGGAGTATCTCTGAGTTTGGAGTCAGCCTGGTCCACAGAGTCAGTTTCAGGAGAGCCAGGGCTACCATGTCTCAAAAAACAAACAGAAAGATGTTGATGTTAACGATATCTGAACATACAACACAAATCATACATATATATATATATATACACACACACATATGCATATATTTGCATATATATTATATATGCGGACACACACACACAAATATTTTCCAGAGAAATCACCAAGCCTCTTGGAAACTGCTTTAAGACCCTACCTGCATTGACTGGGGAGATGGCTCCGTGAAGATGCTTGCCGCCAGACCTGACAACCTGAGTTCCATCCAGAGGACCTACATGATGGAAGGACAGAACAAAGTCTGAAAGTCGGCCATTGTGACACATGTGAGTGTCCTCACATACGTACGCTGTCATGCGTGTACACACACACACACTCGAAATAAAGTTAAATTTGCGAAATGTTTGAAGACTATCCACACAGGGCTGGGAGAGCAGCTCAGTCTGTAGAGGGACGGCTCTGAATGCATGAATGAACCCCTGGGTTCAATTTCCAGCGCCACATCGATCAGGTAGGGTAGTATACACCTATAATCCTTTCGCTTGGCGAGTCGGAGTAAGCAAGTGGGAAGACCAGAAGTCCGAGGTCATCCTTTAGTACATAGTGAGTTCAAGACCAGCCTGCAGCACATTAGCCTGCTCAAAATAATAAAAAAACAAACAAACAAACAAAAAAAACAAAGACCCTACCTACAAGCACACACTTCAGAAATATTTTTCAAAATGTGATGAAGAAGCTCCCTCCGTGCCTAAAAAGATTAACATAGTTTCAAAATACTCTCTGCTATATGTTTGTCTCTTTCTGTTAACTATTAAACCCATCAGGGAGTTTCTTATCTTTTCTTCTGCTGAAACCTTATTTAGCTGGTATTTCGCTCCCCCCCCCCAATTTTAAACAAACAAGAAAGCCCTTCCGCTGACAGTACAACTTTAAAACATGTCACTTTACACTGATATGAAAAATGAATGTCCAATCACTGTCAAGCCTGAAGCATGGATTGAATTAATACAGCCTTTAATGATGGTTCTTTCCTACCCCCAAATCCACCCCACTGCCATCTGCATTCACCCAGAAGTCCATGGTTGAAATCAGACCGTCTGGGTGTCTTGCACACAAAAGAACCCTTTGAAAAGTCTGATTTGAGCATATGAGTGTCAAGAACCCCCAGAACAGAGCCAATCCAAATCATGCTACAGTGTCTCCATTCAGAGGGCATCAATGTGCCTCTTTAATGGTTTTACAGAATCCCAGGAAATTGTGATTACATGGCATTAGCTTTTCATTTGCTGAGGAATGGATGAAAGGCTTGAAAAGTCTGCCTCACAATGTAAAGAAAAGTATTTTTGGTTCTGGTCATCTTCTGCTGTTCTCGGATAAAAAACTACACAGAAAATGCCTTTAAGATGCCACACAATTATATATACAATTGTGGCTCAGTGGCTCGGGTGCTGGAGAGAGTACAGTCTGAAAACGGAGAGCCAGGCTGAAAAGGACTCCCAAATGGCTATTGTTCTCAGGCACTTAGTCAAGGACAGAATTTACAGCCATGGTATCAGGGATTTATTTTTCTTTCTTGGTGAGATGCTTCCCTGGAAGTTGCGTTAATTCAGGACTGACAGCAAAGCTATTTCTAAGTAAGTAACTGTAGGTTTAGTTGAAAACGTATTTTAGTTGCTTGACTCTATGCTTGAGAAGGAAAGTACTTAAAACTCATTATATTTTGATTGTGGATGTAATATTAGCCTGGCTATATTCTTTGTGTATGAAGAATTTATTGGATATGAATAAAAAGGGTCTAGACCAAGACCAGATTGTCAGCAGGTTCTAAGAGTGTTCACATGAACCCAAACATAAAGATGTGTTGTTGTTGTTTGAGACAGGGTCTTATATATCCCAGGCCGGGCTTGAACTCACTAAGTAATTGAGGAAGGCTTTGAACTTCTGTTCTTTTTGCTTCCACCTTCTAAATGCTGAGATTATGAGCATGCACAACCATATCAAATCTATGTGGTGCTAAAGATCAAACCCAGGGCTTTGTGCCTACCAGGCAAACATTCTCCCAACCAGGCTACATCCCCAGTCCTGCCCTCCAAGATTTAAGTAAGAAACCGAGACAGAAAGTGTAGACCATTTTAGGATAAGATCAGGATTAGGACGATTGGCCATTAACACTGGTATCAACATGACGCACTGTGACAGTGAATGGTATGGAGTCTTAGGAGACACCTCAAAATGCTCCAGCATGTGTCCCTTAAATTTAATGTGCATTAGAGTTGCTTGGGAGCCGAGCTGTAGAGCACCTATGTAGCATGCTCGAGGCTCTGGATGCTATTACCAACACTGGACACAAGAAGTTGTTGGCTCTAAAGGGACAGACATCTTCCTCGGTGGCTATGCTTCATTGTCTGGGATTGTCCCAGGAAATGGCATTGAACAAATGTAGTGAATATTTCTCCTTGGGGAGTTGTGGTGGTTTGAATAAGAATGGCTCCCATAGTCTTATATATTTAAAAGCTTAGTCACCAGGGAATGGCACTATTTGAAATGGACTAGGAGGAAGTATGTCAAGGAGGTGGACTTTGAGATTTCAAGAGCCCAAACCAGGCCCAGAGCCTTCTCTCTCTGCTGCCTGGGGATCCATATGTAGAACTCTTAGCCACCATGCTCCCTGCCATGATGACAATGGACTCAAGCTCTGAAATTTTAGTAAGTCCTGATTAAATAGTTTTGATGGACCAAAAAGATTAAAAATTAGCAGCTATTATTAATTAAGGCCTGAACTATGTGGATGGAGAAGTCTAGTAATGCCCTGAGGGGAAGGACTGCCTTACTGCATTCTTTCCCCACCCACTAGAGATACAGTTGCTAGGAAATTGACCCATCCCCCTAGGGAGGGACACCAGGTCATTATGGTCTGGGGACCTTCCTATAGCCAATCAATTCAAAATGTAGAATTTTGACCAATAGATGCTTGCCAGGCAGGAATTGCCCCTGCCTCGGGCATGCTGGGAGGGACCAGAATCTATATATCACCCAACTAACCTGGGGGCAGCGCGCTCGGCTCTCACCGCTTTGGCGGTGGGTGTTGTGGGCCCAAGCTACAGCTTGTAATTTACAATAAAAAGAACCTCATGTATTTACAGTGGAGTCTGTTTATTCCTGGTCTTTTGGGGTTCGTGAAGTGGACAGAACAGTTTCTTTTAGAAGAGTAACTATAGTCATGCTGTCTCTTCACAGCACTAGAACAGTGACTCAGACAGATGTCTGTAGTGAATTTGTAAATATAATATAACATTTTTTATTTGACTGTAATACCCACCATATCTGAACTTCCAGACTGCCTCCACATTGATGAAGGGCATTTCCCTCATCTTGTTGAGATTAATTCAGCTCAAGTTTGAATAAATCATTGTCATTCTGCATCCAGCAGGAGCCTGGTACTCTCCTGGGACTGGACAAGCCTGAAACCGGAAGTGCACTCTCTCGGGCAGAAAAGGGTGAAACAAGGGTCAAAGAAACCTAACCCAGGTGGCAACGAAGGCCTGTCCTGAGTGGATTGAGCAACCAATAACGGAGGCTCTGAAACAGAGAGAGGCTTAGGCAGGAGACTGGTTTTGTCCTGGCGCACAAAATCGCTGCTTTGGAAACGGCTGGCTGTTTGCTCCCACAGAGGGCACTGCAGTGGGCGGAGCAGCGATCTGATGACACACTAGTGAATGGCTGAATGGCGGAAGCTCTCAGAGGCCAGCAGCTCGTGGCTGCCTGGCCAGAAGTGAAGGCCCAGGGCTCCAGCAATGAATTTAGGGGAGGAAGGGAGCCTGTCCTCAGAATAAATGACGAGTCTCAGCCCATCATGGTGAAATAGATGAAGCTGGTCCCTTGACTTCGTGTGAAACAGGAACTTATAAACCTTGGGGCAGTGGGAAGGGTTTTAAGGGTAAATGTGTTTGATTCGATAGGGCTAGAGGTGTCAGGGATCCCTCTGTTACATGCAACAGAACAGTCTTATCATAAGAGGGGGAAAGCACAACTTAATTACCCTATGGATGGGGGAAGAGCTCCAGGTATGGTTAAAGGTCATTGGTTGAAAGCCAAGACATCTCATTACAAAGGATGGGTGCTTCCAGGAATCCCCAGGTGCACAGTGAATCGGTTTCTTATCAGGAAAGAGTTGGGCTTTTAGTCTCCGGGAGGGCTATGTGATGTTCCTCAGAGGATCTGGGCTTCCCCAGATCAGGTGGAGAGGAAACCTAGCTGAGAAAAGGAGTCTGTCATCTTGTACTGACCTCAGAGGCTATCCAGAAATGCCAGATTTGACCTTAACAGAAGGGTCGCACAAACCACTCTTTTTCTTAAGTAGCCGCTCCATCGGTCACCTGGATGAGAATGATGGAGGAGATACACTGTGGCAAAGTTGTATCACAGCCAGACCCAGCCCGAAACAGATGTGTCCCACAGGCAGTGCCTTCTCTGAGTATGCCTTTATATGTATAAAACAGGTCTTTAGATTGTGCCTTGCCCTCAGTGACTCCATTTTGCAAGGAACTCTTGCCCTCATTTTTGAGTGCAAATGTGGAGGCAGGATGACTGCACAGACTGAGGCAAAAACTGATAGATAACTTACTCCTAGATGAAAAAGGTACTTTTAAAAAGTTTAATATGAGTCTAAAAGAGCTTAAAGAAAACAACAGACCAAGGGAAAATATAACCTGGACCTCCTACACAGGACACATTGGGGTGAGGTAGTGAACACCTTTAATCCTGTTACTTGAGAAGCAGAGGCAGGTGGATCTCTGGGAGTTCCAGGCCAGCCCAGTCTAGACAGGAGGTTCCAGCCAGGGTTACCTAGTGAAACCTTGTAAATATAGGTTATAATTTGTTGGGCCTTTTCTTATCACCTGTTCTAAATCCCAAATAAATGACACAGAGACCTGCTAGATTTCTTTATAAGCTTTCGTCTCTATAACTGAGCAGATATGATTTATTCTAATTCATTATGTTAGTCTGGCTATGTCTCAGCCACACACTCCGACTTACTTGCTAATTGGTCCTGTCTGGGTTGCTTCTGCTCCATCAGGTCAACCTTCATGGCCATGTCCTTTGTCTACCTCTTTTTTTTTTCTCTCCCCCACCTCATGGACCCTACCCGAGCCCCCAAGACTGGGAACAGAAGTCCCTCCTATTCTCTCTTGTCCAGCTACAGGCTCTCAGCAGCTTTATTAACCAATCAGGGATTTTTAGGGAGCAAAGTTTACACAACATTGATCAATGAAGATGACAATGCCCATGTCTGTACTGTAACCAGTCAGTATCTGAATACACAGCACACCAGACCAACCCCCAACAAAACCTTGTCTTTAAAAGAAGAAATTGAGGCCACCTAATACTGAGATACCAAAGGCTCCACCAATCTGTCATTTGACTACCTGGTGTGACTGTCTGTGTGTGTGTGTGTGTGTGTGTGTGTGTGTTCATGTGCATGTTCACATACCCACCGGCAGAGAGTTCCCAGTAATGCCCAGGCCTTCAGCTTAGCTCCATCCCCTCTATTTGAATGACCTGTTCAAATTGCTATCTCTCCATCTGCCCATCCTGGTCTTGCACCTCACCTCCACCACCCTGCCCCTCCATAGCTTGACTAAGTCCTGTGACCTGCCTCTGTAACCCTGAACCTAGCTCTGAGACTCCAGCAGCTCTAGCTGGGTTCCTTAATGTCTCCCTCAAGCACTACAGTGGCTGTCTTTGCAATCTGTATCTGCTTCGGCCTCCAGTCAAGAAGCTTCGATTTCCATAGCTTCTTTAACCCCTTTTGTAACCATTTTCTATTACACACATACACTATGATAGGGGTGTTTTTGTTGTTGTTTGTTTGTTTTTGGTTTTCTTTTGTTTCTTTGTCAACTTGACATAGCTAAGAGGTAACCTTAGTAGAGAAGATGCCTCCATAAGATTGGCCTACCAGCCAGGCATAATAATACATACCTTTAATTCCAGCACTTGGGGAGGCAGAGGCAGGTGGATCACTGTGAGTTCAAGGCCAGGCTGGTCTACAAAGTGAGCTCAGGACAGCCTAGAGAAATACAGAGAAACCCTGTCTCAAAAACAAACAGAAAAAGATTATTAAAAAAAAATTGGCCTACTATAAGCAAGTCTGTGGGGCTTTCTTGACTAATGATTGATGTGGGAGGGCCCAGCCCTTTGTGTGTGGAGCCATCCTTGGGCAGTTGGTCCCGGGTTGTACAAAAAAACACAATCTGAGCAAGCCATGGAAAACAAGCCAGCAAGCAGCACTCCTCCACGGCCCCTACTCCAGTTCCTGCCTCCAGGTTCCTGTCTTGAGTTCCTGCCCTGACTTCCCCTGCAGATTCTGAGATGCTGACAACAGGGTCACAGTGGTTCAGAGTGTGGAAGCACCAAAAGGGAATTAGGCTCAAATAACAAGCTACTATCAAAATATATGTTAGAGACATTTAAAATAATGTTTTCATTCTCCGTTCCAGTACGAAAAACATTGCTTTTAACTGTTCAGTGTAGGCAGAGGACAGATTCACAAACAAACCGACGCTTTAGATACAAACTACTCATCCTGAGGGTGGGGGCATGGCTCGGTGGCAAGGGTCTTGGCTAGCATGTGTGAGGTCCTGGGTTTGAGGCTCAGAATTACAAAAGAAAAGAGGAAGTGTTATGGTTTGAAAACGGATATGCCCTTCCTGGAACCGGACAGAGCCGAGCCATGTCTGACACGGCTGCTTAAGGGAGAGCAGGGGCCTCTTCCTCAAATGCTCACTTCACTGCATTTTGTAGAGAAGTCTTGAGTCCATTCCTAACTCGTGCTTCTTCATCAAGGCACTGTGACAGGATTGTGTTTAAGTAGTGAGGGAGGACACTGCCACTGCGCTGTATGGCCCTTCCTTGATGGAGTCTTTCTTGCTCTGGATACTGCTCTGGAACCCGAAAACATCAGTGACTCACCTCCTCGGTGCTCTTTGCTGTCAGGACCAGGCAAGGATGGGTGCTCTGCCTAAGAAGACTCTTGGGGAGAATAGAGCCACAGAAACACTGAATGGAGACCCGAGCTGGCGGTTATCATGCAAGGACCCCATGATTGAAGGGTGGTGGAGGTGGCGCGAGGTGAGTTATATGAACCAAGGATGGCAGCAGCGGCACGTCAGAGGACCGAATACAGACCACAGCTGGTCATCATGCTGTCTGTGTGGTCCTCTAGCCTGACTCTCCTGGTGAACTGTTCTGTGTTTGTGCTTTCCCTCCCTTCATCTCTCAGGGCTTGGCAGGCACCCCCTTAAACTTGTGATCATCCTACCTTAGCCTCCTAAGTGCCGAGATTACAATTACGTGTCACTACACCTGGCTCAACAGTCTTTAAAATTTTTTTTCTCCTGAAAACAGCCAAATTTGAAATCCCCTGTTTGCAACTAAAAATCTCATGTAGAGGAAGGAAATACTGGAATATGAGCATCGGGCCTTCTTTTCATATAGGGTCCAAGAGATCTTGCAAAGACTCCCCAAATGTTGTTACCCTCTCCGTTTCCTAAATCGTGTCAGCACTATTTGCACCTTGTGCTCTAGGCTGAGGAGGACTAAGACAGAGGGTTCAGAACTCTAATCTCCTGGAAACTTAAGCCCAAGTAGACTCAACCTTCTATGGGTTGCCATGATCAATCGTGGTGTTTTATCTAAGCAACAAGAAAAGTAGCTAATTCACCTGCTGAGACACCTCCTCGGGCCCTGTATTGCTTTTGGTTTCTAGATGAGCGAGGACTAACTGGTGAGCCTGACCTCAGTGAGGTCGCACTGATTCTGTGCATCCTGTATCCCATGAGGACTTTCCATTTACAGAAAAGTTACTTATTGGCCAAGGGAAATGGGTTAGGCATTCTTAAATTTCTGCGTATAAGTCAGTGAAGGGCAGGGCTTGTTTTATGATGTGACAGTATGTGAAACGATGTTTTACCCTTGAGAGTGATTTCAGTAATGAAAAGGGCTTTTGAAACTTCTACGGTCCTCAAATATCATCTCTGTAGTTGAAGCAGTATTTCAAAGATACTGCTAAGGCCTTTCAGAGGTGAATAGTTTCTATCTAAATTGTCAATTTATTTGTGAGTCTGCCATCTTGTACCTACTTTGCATAATTAATATTGTAAACAATATTAATGATGTTCTTTGATATTGGACTTGGGAAGGAAAATTTAATTTTAAATGTATTCTGCAAATAATTTGATAGTTGATTCTGTAAATGTCATTTTTAATGTACTTATAATTGTTTTCCAAACAACTCCTCTGGCAATAAGCCACATTATATAGCAAATAATTTCTTTATCTTCTAGGATTAAATAAAACAACGTATTTATCTCTGTCTTTGTTTGTATTTTACTTGCTGTAACTCATTTTGCCAGCAAAGTGAATTTTAAAAATAAATAACAAATTCTGATGACCTTTTGTTTTCTCACCATATGTGAAAAAGGAAGAAAAAAAAAGAATGGATGCAAACTTGAGAATATAAAATACCTTGAGACTCACAGCCAAACATTGGCCAACGCTTAAGGTAGTCTCGGAGAAGAGTAAGAAGAAAGAGAAAAGGACCTGGAAGTGACAGGAGTTCCACAAGAAAAACAATACAGCCACTAACCAGGGCCCAGAGGGGTTTGCTGAGACTGAAGCATCATCCAAGGACCATGCATGAACTGGACCTAGGCCCCCTACAAAGATGGGCAGCTAAGGCTTCAAGCGAGGACTCACTTGCTAGCTTTTAGATCATTTTCCCCGGCCAGACTGCCTTGTCAGGCCACAGGGGAAGAGGACACATTCAGTCCTGATGCAACTTGATGAGCTGGGGTGGTTGGGAAAGGGAGCTCCCCTTTCTGAGGGAAAGGAGGGGTAGGGGAGGGAGAGAGGGTGGGACTGGGAGGAGAGCTACAAAAATGTAAAGGGAATAAAATAAATAAATGAGAGGGGGGGAAAAAGAATATAAAATGCCTGAAATCTCCTGTCCCTTCCAGGTCCTTCTATCCCCCTTATTCTATAAAACTCCCTGCACTCTGCCCAAAATTTGGCTATGAGTCTCAGCGGCTGCTTCCATACTCCACTGGGTGGAGGCTTTCTGAGTACCTCTTTGTTAGGCTCCCATTCTTTTCCTCTCTTCCACTACTTCTGGTGTCTATCCTGTTTGCCATTCTGAATGAGATTAAGCAACTGCCCTAGGGTCCTTCTTGTTGTTTAGCTTCTTAGGATCTGTAGATTTTTAGTATGGCTGTCCTATATTATATGGCTAATATCCACTTATAAGTGAGTATTTACCATGCATGTCTTTCTGGTTCTGGGTTACTTCACTCAGGATGATCTTTTCTTATTCCATCCATTTGCCTGCAAATTTCCTTGTTTTTAATAGCTGAGGAGAGGACAGGAGCTCCACAAGGAGACCAACAAAGCCAAAAAATCTGGGTCCATAGGGGTCCTGCAGAGACTGATGCATCAACCAAGGACCAAGCATGGAGAGGACCTAGACCCCCTGCTCAGATGTAGCTGATAGGCAGCTCAGTCTCCAAGTGGGTCCACACGTAAGGGGAGTAAGGGCTGTCTCTGTCATGAACTCAGTTGCCTGCTCTTTGATCACTTCTCTCTGGTGATGCGGCCTTGCCAGGCCACAGAGGAAGAAGATCCAGACAGTCCTGATAAGACTTGATAAGCTAGGGTCATATGGCAGGGAAGGAGAACTCCCCCTTTCAGTGGACTAGGGAAAGAGGATAGGGGGGAAGAGGGAGAGAGGGTGAGACCAGGAGGAGATGAGGGAGGGGGCTATAATTAGGATAGAAAATGAATAAATTGTAAAAAATAAAAATTTTTAAAAATGCCTGGAAGCATGTTATTAAAGCTCCAGAAGATAGACAATGGAAGTCATTTCTGAGGCCTGCCATGACAAGGCATTGAAAACAGGGCAGCTTAGCTTGGCAGAGATGAGTTGTCTCTCAGCTCTAAAAACTGTGATGCTAAAATCAGGTGCCAGTAGGCTGCTCGCTCTCTCTCTCTCTCTCTCTCTCTCTCTCTCTCACCTAGAAAGACTTCCTTCTTACCTCTTCCTGGCTTTTGGTAGTTTCTCAGCAATCTTTGACACATCTTGCTTTGTAGACACAGCTCAACATTTTTCTGTCTTCACATGGCCATCTCCCTATAGGGAGCCCAGCCATATTGGATTAAGGGTCTACCCTGTCCACTGTGACTTCCTACTGACTAATTACATTGGCAATGACCCTATTTTCAAGTCCTGTCTCATTCTGAAATATTGGGAATTAGGGTTTGAATATATATATATATATATATATATATATATATATATATATATATTTAAAAGGTGATGGTCATAGTAGTCCACTCCTTTAATCCTAGCACTCAGGAGGTAGAGTCAGGAGAAGCTCTGTGAGTTCAAGGTCAGCCTGATCTACATAGTGAGTTCTAGGGCAGCAAGTGTTACATAGTGACACCCTATCTTTAAAAAAAGAAAGGAAAGAAGGAAGAAAACAAAAAGGCATGATTCAATTTATAATTATTTTACTAGCAACTTTTAAAAAATTTTTGGGTCTGGAGAGGTGGCTCAGAGATTAAAAGTACTGATTCACCCTGTAACTTTGAAGTAATGAAATCCACGTCCCTGTTCTTGATCACTCTTGCATTCATATTCAGGAACCAATGTCTAAGTAACAATGCTTTCCCTTAGAAATATAGTTCTTTTGGTGATGGGACATAAATTCTGATTTCTGTTAAGCAGATAACTCTGTATTTGTGTTTGCAGAAACCCAAAGCAATGAGCCACCATAAAAATAATAGAAAAGAGGGGTCTGGGAAGATGGCTCAGTCTGTGGAAATGCTTGCAAGGCAACTATGCAAAAATCATAATGGCCAAGTATGGTGGCTCATACCCATAATGCCAGTGCTTTGTCAGTTGAGACTGGATGCTTGCTATGAGCTTGAGTCCAGCCTGGGAAACAGAGAAAGACTGTCTCAAGAACACTTTGACAATGCTTGGTGATATTGATTACATACTAGTATTGATAATATTTTGTTAAATGAAGTATCTAAATTCCCTTTCTTTCTTTTTCTTTCTTTCTTTCCTTCTTTCTTTCCTTCTTTCTTTCCTTCTTTCTTTCTTTCTTTCTTTTCCCTTCCTTCCTTCCTTTCTTCCTTTCTTCCTTTCTTCTTTCCTTTCTTTCTTTCATTTTATGGTTTTTTTGAGACAAGGTTTTTCTGTGGACCCCTGGCTGTCCTGGAACTCAGTCTGTAGACCAGATTGCCCTCAAACTCACAGAAATCTACCTGCCTCTGCCTCCCAAGTGCTCGGATTAAAAGTGTATGCTACCACCTCCAGGCTTTAATCCATATTTTTATCCTGCTATATACCATGTTTTATTTTTTGTTCATTGACACAGGGTCAACATGCAGCTGAGGTTGGTCTCGAACTCCTTATCCACTCTCTTTCACCTCCTGAGTGTTGATATTGAAGGCTTGTATCATCATGCTTGCCTGCACGTCCTTTGTATTTCATGATCTTGGTCTATAAAGTTGTTATCCAGTTTCCCATGATAAAATAACAAAGGGTTTGTGAATAGTAATGTGTCAAATTCATCATCCCCCAGATCCTGCTGGCTATGTGATTACTGGGAACTTTTATATTTTAGGAGGTTGTATCTCGCTCACTAGGCTAAAGTTCACAGCCAATTATTGTGTTGGAGTTGTTTGACGTGAAGGAGGACAGAGTAGGGTAGCTGCCGCTCGTCGGAATGAAGAACTTTCCAATGGTCTTGGCAAGAATAACTGAATATTTTTACACTTTTGAACAGATAAGCTTAATTTTTACTTAATCCTATAGAGTATCATTTGTGTATCAGTGGCTGGTAGCAGTCACTCACCAGGTTTCTTTTTAGGAAGGTGGTTGTAAGGCTTTTATGGGTTCCAGATAAAGCAATGGGCAGTAGTTTTGTTTTGTTTTTAATTCCCTTAAATTGATTGTGGCATAAAGGCGAGGATCAGGGCACAGTAACCCAACCTCTAACTTTCAGCTGTCAGCCATTACAGCCTGTTTCCTGCCAGGGCCATCCTCTACACAGGCTGAAATTTATGCAAAGGTAGAAAAGATGAGGATGATTTTTAATTTTAGAAGCATCAGAATATACCGTGTGTTTGTGAGTGTGTGTGTGTGTGTGTATACGCCCACAACAGGGATTTTATGTAGCTCAGCAATTAACGAGACAATTGGGGAAGCTGCTAGAACTGATTGAAATGAGGAGTCTAAGGATAAAAGTTTATATGGATAAAGTCATATTAAGCCAAGTGGTGATGGCACACACCTTTAGTCCCAGTACTCAGGAGGCAGAGAGGTAGGTGGATCTCAAAGTTTGAGGCCAGCCTGTCTACAGAGTGAGTTCCAAGACAGTCAGGGCTACACAGAGAAACCCTGTCTTGAAAATCTGAAAATAAATAAATAAGTAAATACTAAATGAAGTAATATTCAAGTGAATTTACAAATTGAAACGAACAGGATTTTTATGCAAGAATAAGAAGGTAGAGAACTCAGTAGAGTCCTCAATCAGGCAAAATTCATTTGCATGCTTACAGATGTAAGTAATGTCACTTTTCCCCACCCACCACTCCACACCCTCGCCCTCAGAACCTGGGATTATACCTGCGGGTTACACCGCACAGAGGACCAATAGCTCCTGAGGAGATGAAAATCGGCTCTTCATCAGACTTCATGAGCAGGAGACCAGCCAGGCTAGCTCGGTGTGATCACAGGGGAACTTTAGAACGGTGGAGCACTGCCAGTTTAGAAGATGGAGAAATGGGCCTAAGATCCAAGAAAGTGGACAGTGACAACCATAAAAGGTGGGGGAGTAAATTCTCTGCTGGAGTATCCAGAAGGAAACGGAGCTCTGCAGAAATCTAGACTCCAGCCTATCAAGTGCTGTATAGGATTCCTGATCTCCTGCATTACATTAGTAATAAGTAGACTGTTTGAAGCCACCAAATTTGTGGCACATTTTAACAGCAGAAACAGGACACTAATGCAACAGAGATTTAGTTGCCTGCAACTTGGAGTTTAAATATAACACCAGAAGAATGCCCAGAGCCTCAGTATCCCATTGATTTGTCTTATTTTATTTTCAAGACAGGATTTCTCTGTGTAGGCCTGGTTGTCCTGGAACTCACAGAGATCTGCCTGCCCCTGCCTCCTGAGTACTGGGATTAAAGGCCTGAGCTACCATGTCTGGCTTCAGCATCCCGCTGAATGCATGCTTTTAAAAGTGGCAGTAGACCCCATTTATTAATACTCCCATATCAAGCTGCCTGTGCAGACCCTTTGTGGCCTTGCTTTTTCAGGCTGCTACAGAAGAGAGACTGCACGCCAGTGAGGCAGATGTCTCTGCCTCTGCTCAGCACTCAGCAGAGGCTCTGCTCTGCACAGAATTGCTCATCACTGCTGGGAGTAGGAATGAGCAAATTGATGACTTGGCTTTTCCAGTAGACCCCCCCGCCCCGCTCCCCTGAAAACCAGAGAAAGCCAAATCCTCAATAACTCTGGAATCAATTCTTGGTCCCTAAGCCAGTTTCTAGGCAAAAGGAGTAATGGCCTGTTGTGAAACAACTGTTTTGGTTTGTGAGGTGCGTTACACCAAGATTTTCTTACGATTGTAAGTAAGCTGGGTGTAACCCTTATGAATTGACTTTGAGCCTGTGGGTATAAAAAAGTATAAGCTAAAAGTAAAAAGAATGTGTTGTTTTTGCCTTCTCTCTCTCTCTCTCTCTCTCTTTTTTTTCCTTGAGTTTCAGGTAATAATAATGCCACTCATTCCTCTTTGGTGGGTGAATGACCCAAACTTTGTTGACTGTATTTTGGGACAAACGGCTGGCTTAGGAATTTTGCAGGAATAAATTTGATACCGTGAGAATGAAACCTGGATGGTCACATGAAAGCACTGGGCAAGGGCACTTTCTGTGAGCTGGTCTTTGCTGAGCTGGAGCATGGGTAAACATGTGGGAGAAACCAGTTTGACAAGGAAATCAGTTTAGGGAGAAGCAGAGAGGAGAATGGTTTTCTTTGATGTTATTTGAATTCTGGAATCTAGTTGTGACTCAAGAAGGGCTCATCTGCCTCTATTTTGTCTCACAGTTGCTCTGTCATGGAGCCTTTGATTTCTCATGTGTTGGTTTAGGTTTAATTTCTGATACTGAAATCTTCTTAGTTGCAGTAATTTTCCTTCTTACCCATGGGGGGACATATTCCAAGGCTCTCAGTGGAGGCCTAGAACTGAAATTAATAGTACTTAATCCTGTATATGCTGTATTTCTTAACCTGGACATCCATCCCTATAATGAAGTTTAATTTATCAAGCAGGCATAGTAAAATACTGAGGCTAAAATAGAAAAAAATCACAATGATATACTTCATATGCTGTATGTGTGTGTTCTCTCAAAATATCCTACTGTACTGTACTTATGTCTCATGTGCCATGAGGATGAAACAAAGCTAGGCCCAGTGTGGTGAGCTATGCCTCTAATCTCAGCACTTGGGATCAAAAGCAGGTGGATTTTTATGAGTCCCAGGCTAGCCAGGGCTACAGAGTGAAACCTTGGAGAGAAAGAGAGGTTCTGCCTCTGTGTGTGTGTGTGTGTGTGTGTGGTGGATGACATAGGTTTTGCGATATAGTATTAGGCTATTAATGATCTGGCAATACGACAGGAGGACACTGTGCTTTGTCTTAAAGTGAGGTGCCATAAAGCTTGACCATGCCACTCAAAACAGCATACAATTTAAAGAAAATTACCATTTTCCCCCCAGATTTTTCTCTTCCTCTTTAAAAACAAAATCCAGCATAGCCCAGGCTGGGTTCCAACTCACTATGTAGCTGAAGATGACCTTATTAAATGCCTAATTCTCCTTCTCCCATTTCTTGAGAACAGGAATTACAGATGTGTATCACCACACCCAGATTCTTCTGGAGTTTACTTATCATGTTTTCTACCGTGGTTGACTACAAATTAACTTGCAGCTTCACTGAGTGAAAGCTTGGATGAAGCGACAATACTGCACTGGTGATCAGGAGAGTTCCAAGACAATGAGGTGTATTTTAAAAGTTGTCTTGGGCCAGCAAGATGGCTTAGCAGTGAAGGCACTCGCTGCCAAGCCTGACTACTGCTATGTGTCTGAGGTTGCTCAGACATTCACCATGACCATAAATAAATTTTAATAATAGGAGGCTTTTTATTTAGGTACTGGCGCCTCAATCCAACACCAGGGTTGCATCTGAGAGCACTTTCAAGATGCAGCACTGAGCCCTATAAGCCCAGGGTTTATAAAGGCAAAACCCACAAGATTACACGTATTTTGACTAGGTGTAGGCAGGGTCTTATTTTAACATGTCTTTCAGTTGTGCTAGTCATCTTTATAAGCAGAGTTTGACCACTAAGGCAGAAATAGCAGTTACTCGTATGACCTATTATCTTGCAGGAACAGCAAATTATAGCAGATCAATTTAAGAATAATTTTCACGGTCTGCGAAAAAGGTGAATTGGGCTGACAAGGTACTGTACAAGGTAGGGGTTAACAAGCTAGAGGCATATATAAATAAATGTGTGTGTGTGTGTACAAGTGGTGATCTCCTTCCATAAGAATCCTCGATTCAGACTCAGATAATGTGATGGTTAACATTACATTTAAGGTTTTAATTACTATGCTTAAGATGTGTACAAGGTGTCTTCTGACCTCCATACACAAGCTATGGCATGCCTGCTCTTAGCCACAAAAAAAAAAAAAAAGTGATTAAAGTAATTTTGAAGTTGAAGGGGGATGAGGATGAGAGAGAGAAGGAGAGAGAGACACAGAGAGAGATGGAGAGAGAGAGAGATCAGGAAAACAGATGAAAATACTCTCTTGGCAGAATCTTTGTTCTAGTGTCTCAGCAGAGCAGCTTCAGCTCCAACTGTGAACTTAAGTGTATTTTTGTCTTGTCCCTAAATGGCCCAAAACTGAATTATAGTAACATCATCTCTTACAGTTTTGATCGAAGCTAGGGAAAGGACTTAGAAATAGACATCATTTGCCTTTGAGATTTCTATACTTGAGAGGAAACAAGAACACCAGAAAAAAAAAAAAATGTAGCTCTTACTAAGAGTGGGAAGGTTGAAGGTATAACTTTAGTATAAATCAGATACACTGTTATCTACTTGTGTACTAGTTACTTGTATTCAGGAAATCTGAGAATACAGAAGAAGCTGAGGGAAATCAAACTCAGCCACTAAGTTTAATAAGATCACAGATTCAGTCAGCAACACTAAGCCTTAGAGTGAAACCTATCTTGTTGATAAAATGATTTAGGATTTTCCTGAATCCAGAAGTGTGAGGAAAAAGAAGTGGTGTTGTTTAAAGTACTCAGTCTGTTGTATTTGTTTTGACACCTTGAGTGAACCAAGATACATGGGTATACACACACACACACACACACAAGCACACGCGTGCACACACACAGAGGGTGGGAGAGGCTAGTTAGACAAATAATGAAGAAGAAATTCTAGACAATGATAAATATAAAATAAGGGACAAATGACACGTGAGCAATGCAGAGAAGGTAACACGTCAGCTGAGCTGGGAGGGTAGGTAATCTATGCTTGAGGTTCTGGAGACCAAATATGGACTATGGCCGTAGGAAAAAAGTTTACAGCATTTCTTCTGAGCACCCTTTGACTCCTGGGCAGCAGCTGACTGGCTCCTGGGCTGCTATGAATCATGAAGACAATTACACTTCTGAGAGAGTGGGAGCATAGAGAAACATGGTTCCAAAGTTCTCTAGATCTTTAGCCGGCTCCCTCTCCTCAATCTCTGCATGCTTTATTCTCCATCCTTTGCGCTCCTTTTTCATTTTTCATTTTTCTCTATGTCTCTTCTCTAGTTCTCTAGTTCTCATCTAGTTCTCCTGCATACCTTTATTTAGCCAGTCAGGAAATGGTGGAAGCCACATTCAAGTCTTCTCTTTTTCTCCCACACCATCACCACAATCCAGGATTTCATCGTTTCTCTCCATAATTGTGTGCCCTGGGCCCCTCCATGATCTTTCTAACTCTGATGTCATACTACAGTTTAAAGCTGTAGTCTGGCTCTCTAGATTGCAGGTTAAATTCAGATGCTTTTAAATATATATATATATATTTTTAACTGAAATGTAATTTCATCATCTCTCCCCTTCCCTTTCCTTCCAATCCCTCCCACGTGGTGCTGTTAGCACATTCTGCCTCTCTGTAGTCCAAATCTTTCATTCCCCAGATCCATTCGACATTCAGTCTGCTCACTTCGAACTGTCCTCTGACTGTTGTGTTCCATTACATGCCATGTTTCCTTTTTTTGGAACCTCCTTCCCCTTTCACATAACTTCTCCCTTCAAGATTTAGGGTCAGAATTACCTTTTCCAGGAACCCCCTCATTATCACAACTTATGGCCATATTTTATATACGTTTTTGCTGAGATTCCCATTTACTCTACTGTCTCAGGAGATCATGTTATGTTCATCTTATTCTCCCTGACAAGCGCAATGTCTGTCACATTTCACTAGTGCTTGAAATAATCAAATTAAATCAGTGGGTTTAGTGACTCCCTGTCTGAAGAGATCATAGATAATTCTAAAGCTTCTGTATACAGAAGTAGAAATTTTTTTTTTTTTTTTTTTTTTTTTTTTTTTTTTTTTTTTTTATGTTTGGAAGCAGTAAGAATTGCCTGAGTCCTTGATAAAACAAAAATTGCTCCACTGGTTTCACTTCTCAGAGCTCTATGCCCATTGGCCAGTAGGACAGGTGGAACCAAAACAAGAAGAAAAACTGCATTTCCCGTCATGCCTCTGGACAGTCACTCTCAACGTCCCCGCCTCACTCACACGGAAGTGAAAGCGCCACTTCCGGCTTTGCGACCCACTGGAGCCGGCGGCGTTGATCGGCCCATTATAGGGCCTTTCTCGGAAGCTCCGCCTTCTCCTGGGTCTTTCTGGAAAGGCAGCTTTGATCAGGACCGTGCGGGACAGGTATTACCCGGTGGCCGTGTGCTGCACGGGGCTGGGAGAGCCTGCTTCTCTGGGGGTTTGGACTCCCGGCCGACTCTGGAAGCAGGTCGGAGTGTCGTCGCCCTGCACTGACGTTTTGCTCTTCTTGTCTCCGCTGTCGCAGCGTCCTGGGATCCTGTGTGTCTCCCATGGCGGATACTACCCCGAACGGCCCCCCAGGGGCGGGCGCTGTGGTGAGTGAGCGGCCTGAGCTACCGGCTCCATCAGCAAGAGTTGGCGAGGAGAAGGAAGTGTTGAGAGGGCCAGAGCGTTCTAGAAGCCGCTGCCTGGCCGACTGGGTTAGGGAGTGGGGTGCGGGTAGAGAGGAGCTCCAAGTTTGTTTCAAAAGCGACTCCAGGGAGTCCCGGAGCAGGTGGCCGTCTCCTGTCTGAAGGGGATGTTGGGCCTCCTTGCTCCTTCCCACACCTCGGCCTCCGATTGTCTTCGGCCCCAAGGTTGGAGATGCCTTCTGAGGCAGAGGCTTCCACCCACACGCCTCGTGGTGCGCGTAGTATTGCCCTTTGTACCTACTTTCAGCCTTTTAAGAAATTTCGCAAGGGAGAGAGTGATGTCTTAGGTTGGTCGCTTAATAGGAGGAATAACTACCCTTTTGTAAATTTCGTTGTTCTACTGCTCTGTCTGAAGCATTTTTGTACTTTCATTCGTAAACTGAAATTTTGATTATCATTTTACAGCACCTCTGTATACACACATTTATTTTGCTGACGCATTTGGAATTCTTGTTAACCCACAAGTACTTAAGTAGTATTTTACACTTCGTTACGTTTGGGAAATTTGACGTTGATGTATATTAAGCTAACACGTAGTTTATGTTCAGATTTCCTTAATTGTTGGTTGTCACTTCCCCTCCTTAGAATGAAACTGTTGAATTTATTAGTCTTAATCTCCTTACTCTCATTCAGACAATGGAAATTCCTCTGTTCTCCGTCTTTGGGCTTTGAAGACACAGCTAGTTTCAAAAAATCTAGATTAGTTTTGCTGAACAATCCAAGAATTGAAGTTACATGACTTATTATGACCTTCTCATTTCTTCATCAAGAACCATTTTATTTTCTTATGCTTTAAGGAATTCAGGTGTGATGTTTAAGGTGCAATCAACGGATTTGTAATACCATTTTTCCCCTTTGTAATGAAAAAGTGGGCTGGTCTAATACTTTGAAACTAACTATGAATAATTTGTCCTCAAATGTTCAAACCAAAGATCCATTAAGATAATTTTTGGAGGAAACTGAAACTGTATATATCACACAGTTCACTCTTTAAAACTTAAATTAACATATGCCTTTTAAGCTTTTTTGTTGTATAATAGCATGTATATACATAAAAAAGACCCACATGAAAGACTGGATAGATGGGTTCAGTGTTTAAAAGTGAATGTTGCATTTGCAGAGGACCCTAGTTCAGTTCCCAACATCCACATTGTGGGGCTTACACCTACCTGTAACTCTAGCTCCAGGGGGATCCTCTATTCTCTATAGGTTACTGTATTCACCACACACAAACAATGAAAAATAATAAAATCAGGCACAATAGTGCATGGCTGTAATCCCAGCACTCAGGGAGGCAGAAGCAGGTGGATCTCTTTGAGTTTGAGGCCAGCCTGGTCTACAAAGCAAGTCCAGGACAGCCAAGGACACAGAGAAACCCTGTCTCAAGAAAACAAAATAAAAAAAGGTAATAATAAAATAAAATCTTTTTTTTTTAATAGATGTCTGAAATAGATAATTCAGTGACTCACTGAAGAATGAAAACCCTACACAAATGTTTTTATTGGGGGGTGTCATGTAGAAGTCGAGGAACAACCTTTGAGAATCAGTTCTCTGCTTTCATGGTGGTCTCTGAATTCAAGCCTCAGTCATCAGTCTTAGCGGCATGTACCTTTACTGCTGAGTTGCCTTTATGGCTCAACAAATGGATTTTAAAGAGAATGCTCTAAACAAACTAAGCACAGTAATCTAGATTTATCCCTGCATTTGACTGCTGCTATAATCAATTAAATTTAGGGACATCACAGTATGATAGCTGGGTCTAGATAGAATAAGCTAACGGCATATTTTATATTCTTGCAGTTGCTAGTAGTAACTAAAAGGCTTGTAATTTGCCTTTACATGAATGTGTTTTGATACATGAATGTGCTTTAAAATCAGTTATTGCAAGTGCCAACTAGAAACAAAATTCCATCACATTTAATGAGGATATGTATAATGAAACTTGTGTTTACTTTATGTTCCCAAATATGTTCGCATCTTATACTTTATGTACCCAAATATGTTCGCATCTTAGTATTAACAGTTTTTTGAGCATTGTAGTTAAAAATATGAAAGCCTCTTTAGAAATTGGTATGTTAGTGATAAAGCAGATTAAGTTCTTGTTTTCAGGATAAGCTTAATCTAGGCCCACTGATATCGGTGTAAAACTTGCGTGGGAGCCTGTAGGAAATGCAGAAAGTAATGTGATCTAAGAAGTAGATAGCATTGCACACTTGACAGGCTTGTTTGGAGTGCCTTCGGGTGTGCTAGGCCCTTCTCCATGTACATAGACAAATGGTCTACAGACTAATGAGTTCAGCACTAACTACTGCAGTGATTTCACCTTTCTCTTTTTAATGGGTTATTCAATCCAAACCTAATATTTGATGCCTTACTCAGTCCTGAGGCCTGACTATTTGGGTTTGAGATTTTTTTTTTCTTCTAAGAATAGACATTATAGTTCTCTTGAGAGCCATTAGTTCTTCCTTAACGTATTAAGATAGATGGAGTCGTTATTATAAATGTTGAAATAACACAGAAAATTTTACTGTCTGGATTTTTTCTCAAAGTGCTTCTTATGCCTTCCACAGTGTCTATGTGAAGAAGCAGTTAAATACCGCGAGTTTCCACTTAATGACCTAAAAAACAAATGTTACAAGGTGTTTAAATAGTCTTCATAGGAATAAAAGTACATGATTTGTCCTTAAAATAATTTTCATGCTTAGTTTACCATATTTTTTTTTTTTAATCTAGCAATTCATGATGACCAATAAACTGGACACAGCAATGTGGCTTTCTCGCTTGTTCACAGTTTATTGCTCCGCCTTGTTTGTTCTGCCTCTTCTTGGGTATGTATTATCATATTTCTGATGCAGAAAGTTGTTCAATCAGCATTTATGAAACACTTTTTAGCTTTAAGAATTGTTAAAATAAATGGGATAACACTAGTTAATACCCCACTTAAAATCAACATTAAATCTGTTAATACCCATTGGGATGTTTTATTTGTTGTTGTTTGTGTGACTGCTCATTGTAAATCTGAGGAGAGATAGATATTCGGGGGTTGAGAAGCTCATGGTTTTTGCATTTCTTTTTAAATTGACATAAGAATGACTGCTTTATTTCACTTGGATATGTGTTTGAAGTGATACTTCCCAGAATGTGGAGTACATTCTTGTAATTTGTTTTCTATTGACAATTAAATGATTTAGGTGTTGTGCAATTATGACGCAATTCACAAAGGAGGAAGAAATGTAATAGCTGCTGGTGTCTCATGATAACTTTTCCTCTGGTAATTTGCAGGTTGCATGAAGCAGCAAGCTTTTACCAGCGTGCTTTGCTGGCAAATGCTCTCACCAGTGCTCTGAGGTTGCACCAAAGATTACCACACTTTCAGTTAAGCAGAGCATTCCTGGCTCAGGCTTTGTTAGAGGACAGCTGCCACTACCTGTTGTATTCACTCATTTTCGTCAATTCCTACCCCGTTACAAGTATCCTTTTCATATCTTTGACAATGAAATCACCAGTTAGGCATGTGGGAGATGTCTTGATTGCTTTCTTTTGGAAGGAGACAGCAGTGATATTTCATAAAGCTTGTTTGTTTTTGCTTTTAGTCTGTCATTTGTATGAAGATACATTAATGCAAACATTTCTGTCCCCAGAATTTGAAATCTAAACTCTGGAGAGCTGTTTTGAGAATTTAAACTTTGTATTTCAATGTTCTTGCCCTTTGTCAGCTTAGCAGATATTTAACAATTAACACTCAAAACACAAATTAATACATAAATTCAATATTTAAATTTTTATTTCATTGGCTTTTTATACTTATCAGGGCAAAAATGCATATTTTGTTTACATGTATTTGTGTTTTGCCTGCATCTATGTATATGTACCACATGTGTGCCTGATGCCTGGGGAGACCAGAAGAGGATGTTAAAACCTTTACAATTGCAATTTCAGACAGTTTTGAGCCACCGTATGGGTGATGGAAAATGGACTCAGGTCCTCGGCAACAGCAGCCAGTGTTCTTAACTCCCAAGCCATCTCTCCATCCGTACTAATGTGTTACTTTTAAAAACTACAAGAAAAAAAAAAGACTTTGTTCCCCCAGCTTCCAATAAGCTAGGAACAACAACAACAACAAAATTGTCCAGAAATGGCTTAGTAAAATAAAGTGAAGATAATTTGCTGTACATAAAATAGAAAGTAAGGACATGAGCCAGGTGTGGTGGTATACACCTGTCCTCCTAGCACTGGGAAGCACAGGTGCTGTAAAGCCAGCCTCATTTACATGCCTGGTTTTAGGCCAGCCAGGGTTCAAAGTGAGATCTTGTCTCAAAAAACAAAAACAAAAAAACAAGCTAGGAGGTTGGCTTATCAGGTTAATTCTTATGAGTTAGGAGAAGGGAAGTAGAAAGCAGTGGCAAGAACATAAACTAGCAGATGTTTAAAAATGCTAATCTAATTCTTGAAGAAACTGGGAATTACAGTAATATGCAAAGGTGGCCCAAAGTAATACTACAAATAGATATGGGCCTTTGTTCTTACTGTGGTATATTGTCCTTGCTGTCAGTGACTGGCACTGAAGAATAAATGGTAGCCTTTTCACCCCTTATCTTTTCTAAATAATTCAAAAGTGACATTGAACCAGGCATGTAATCTCATGCCTGTAATCCCAGTACGTAGAAAGTGAGGGTAGGAAGTCAAGGTTAGCCTGGGCTTCCATGATACCCTGTCTCCAAAACCAAAAGTTGGGGAGGGGGGAGAAGTGACATCAAAAGCTAAACTAATTTGTGAACTGTAGACAGTTAGAGATAGAGTCCTCATTACAAATCTCCTTGATCTCTATGTTGTCATTTGATAGTATGAAACTTGGCCTAGGAGATTAAGGTTTGTGAGGCAGCCAGGACTGGAACCCAAATACCTTGCCACCTAGTTGAAGGTTATGCTTTGCCATTGCCTTTGTTACTGAATTAGACTTCAAGTCTGGTCATGTCAGAGTTTAAACTGAATTATTTAAACTTCTGCTGAGTTTCACAGAGGCCTTAAACATGAGAAGTTTTAAAGGAGTCTGACTCACTAAAAAGTTTTAAACCAGGGCCATGGTGGTGTATACTGGCAGTCCCAGCACCTGGGAGGTAGAGGCACAGAGGAACAAGAGTTTGAGGCCAGCTTAGGCTACAGGGAAAGACACGTGTTGGTGTTTAGGTTCTGATGTTTGGGCATAGATGTTCACTGGTTGGAATGCGCTTTTGTGTGCTAAGTGAGAGAAGGTTATAATTTTGACGCTCAGATTATCAGTCTTCAGCAGTTTCCATCCATGCCCTATCTTTACCTAGCACAGAAAAATAGAGTGATTCATTTCTAGTGCTGGTGTTATTATAGCTAACTTCTCAAGGCTAGTGTTTTTGCCATTCATCATTGATGGTCTGTCATTTTATGTAAATACTTGACAAGATTTTTATTATCAACCTGGCCAAAATTGGAATGTATCCATTTCCATTTTTTCTTTTGAAAAATTGAATGAAAATTATTATGTATTTACCCATAAAATGAGGCCAAACCATTGGGCTTAATATAAAAATTCCTTGCTTATATTTGTAATTAAATTGATAGGACGTGATAAATTTTTTATAAGCTCAAATGTACAGTCTTTTTTTACAAATTGAGAATTTTTTTTGAAGTATAGTTTCTCAAAGTAATAGGATTTAAGCAGTATAAACTTGTGAAAGCAATGTGGAAGACTTTCTGTGTTTAAGACCAAATTGGTGCACTGGAGAGATGGCTCAGCAGTTAAGAGCTCTTAATGCCCTTGCAGAAGATCAAGGTTTGGTTCCCAGTACTCACATCAGGCAACTCACAACTGCCTATACTTCCAGTTCCAAGGGATCCAGTACCCACTGACACCTGCATGTGTGTGGTAAACGTACAGTCATGCAGGCATACACACATAACTAAAACTAATAAATAAGGCCTAAGAAAACAAAATGGTCATTGTGGGGTAAAAACTATATTCAGTTATTGGGATGGCCTACATTTTTGTTTTATTTAGCAGCTGTTTGTGGTGCTTTATTAAAACGGTTTTGACATTCCAAACAGATAGTAGAAAAGCCATTCCAGTGAACTCACTGTCAAGTCTGTTGCTTCAGCTCTGCCTTACACAGAATGCATAGTTGTGTACGTGTGTGCACAGTGCTCAGTGACTTCCAGGCTTTCCTTAATTGCTTTCTCCAGTGAGTATTTTCCCAGTCTTGTTATTTTCTTTGCTTCATGCTGCCACATACACTAAGAAGGTCCTTGATGTAAGTAAAATTATCTTTTCTTTGCCTTGTGGATTTTAGATGGTTGCTATGACTTTGAGTTTCAGGCATTTTTCACCAAAAGTCCCTATATTCCCACAAGCTTGTTATACATTTTTTTAAGTGATATGAAAGTTTTAAATTTGAAGGTTATATTGTTGAAATGTCATAAAACAGTGTATTTTGTGGAGAAAGGATTAAAATTTCCTTCAAATTCCCTGAAGTTTATATATCTTCATTTAAAATGTGTTAGGTTTGATGAGTTGGTAGAGATCTTGCCTTCCATCACTGTCATTCTAACTTACTAAGGAAGTAGAGCCATGCTCAGTGTCTGTGTAGTAACATTAAAAGATGCTTTCCTGATTTTTTTTTTCCTGGGCTGGAACATTAAGCAGATATGCTGTATATATACTTAAATTTGAATGAAAATCCCAAGTTTGAGTCTTTTGTTTGTTTGTATGTGTGTGGGTTTTATTTTATTTTTTTGATACAGTTTCTTTATTCAGCCCTGGCTGGCCAGGAACTCCCTAGGTAAGACAGGCTGGTCTTGAATTCACAGAGATCCACTGCCTCTGCCTCTCAGGTGCTGGGGTTAAAGGTGAGTGCACCACCATGCATGCCCCAAGTTTGTGTTTTTTATTGGCATTTAATTTATATCCTTATATCTCTAACCACATGGCACTTAAGGTTTCATAATCTGTAGTGCTAGTTATCTAAGGTGTCACAGGTATTTTGACTATTGCTGAATAGTCAGGTCTTTGTTACAATTGGAGAGAAATAACCACTGTTTTTTTGTGGGGAGGGTGGAATTTGACTTTTCTTATGGGAAATAAGGTAACAATGAAAAATTTTAATAATGTGTTTTGGGTTCTCTTCAGAAACAGAATAAAGCAGGAGAGTACACCGAGTAAGTTCTTAGTTTGTAAGTTTGGAAATAATTGGCCCTGGATTGTATTACCTGTTAAATATGCTACTGAGCTAATGACAGTCGGCCGCAGTTTAGCCAACTATAAATCAAAAGTATTTTCCAAAAACTATTGACTGAACAGGCCTATCTTGGCCTTCCCTAAACAATACAGTGAGACAATTGCATAGCTCTTGTGTTGTACTAGAGTGTAAGTGATGGAGAGAGAAGTTAAAGTATAGAAGATGAGTGAGTTGTATGTAATATGATGCCATTTTAAAGAGTCTGAGCATCCACCTATTTTAGTATTAGGGTGACTAATTGAGTTGTTAAAGAGTCCTTGTAATTTCTAATGCTTGTTTTCCTTTGTTTTAGGCAAAGGGTTCAAATAGCTTGCCTCTGTTGAGATCATTCTTGGATAAATTAAGTACTAACCAACAAAATATTCTGAAATTCATTGCTTGTAATGAAATATTTTTGATGCCTGCTACAGTTTTTATGCTCTTTAGGTAAGAATTTGAACATGCTTGTTTTGAAAGATTGATTTTAGGTAGAGCAGCAGCTGCTTCAGTAGAAGCATTGAGACTGAAAAACCCAGGGATTTGTCCCCCCATACACACCCCATATCCCATGCTTTTAGAATTACTATTTGACATTTTCATACATGTATATACTATGTGTTGGTCATTTTTACCATCCTGCCACCCCCATCACTTTCTCCTCTTTTCTCTTGTTGAAACCCTTCTTCCCAACGAGCTGCCCACAAACACTTGATTATTACATATACTTATTTTCTTAACAACTAAATACATGTGGTAATTCTCCCTACCCACTGTATATCCCTCTCGTCATTTTCAATCCTGTTGCTTCCTACAAGTTCTTTTCTTATATATATGTTTTGTTACTCACTGAGTTAAACCAGGGCCATCTGTGTGACCAGTCCTGTGGAACTATCCTCTGGAGCCCAGTGGGCTTACCAGTGAGTGTAAGACTGAAGACAATGACTCTTCTTGCCTCAGCATCAATGAGTAGCCAGGGACAGGGAATTGTCTTATACACCTTGTGAAACTTAAGCCTTGCAAATTAATTTTAACTTTTGAAAAGTTTTAAAATACTACATTTAGAAGAATATTTTTTTGTTTTATTTTGTTTGTTTGTTTTGTTATTGTTGTTTTAGTTCTAGTTAGGCTTACTATCGCTGTGATGAAATCCATGAATAAAAAGAAAGCAACTCGGGGAGGAAAGGGATTATTTGGCATATGATTTCATATCACAATTTGTCATCATAAGAAGTCTAGGCAGGAACCTAGAAGCAGGATGCAGAGGCCATGGAGGAGTGCTACTTACTGGCTTGCTCCTCATGGCTTCCTCAGCCTGCTTTCTTACAGGACCCAGGACCACCAGCCCAGGGAATAGCACCACCCACTGTGGTTGGGCCCTCCTCCCTCCATCAATCACTAATTAAGAAAATGCTGTATAGGCTTGCCGATAGCCAGTTCTTGTGGACGCATTTTCTCAGCTGAAGTTTCCTCCTCTCCGAAGACTACAGTTTCTGTCAAGTTGACATAAAACTAGCCAGCACAGTCTTGAAGTCTAATTAGGTTCATTCTTGCCATTAGTATTTGTTTCTTAAACTAAAAAGAAACATTTTTTAAAAACATTCTTAAAAAAACATTTTACAGTAGCAATTGCCTACAGTTGTTAACATATTTTGTTTAGAATCTAGAAATAATGGATGAATAAAGAAAGTTTTCTTTCAAGAGGTAGAACATCACAGCAGTATTGATCTCTTTATTGATACTTTTGCTTTTAATTTTAACCATGTACATATCTACCTGGATGGCCTGCTTTTTAAATTTAGTTTTCTAAGGAGTAGGGCATTGTAGATAAGCTAATAGGGCTGTCTAACTTATTGGCTTCTCTGGGCCGTGATGTCATCTACAAAGTTCAGAATATGACAAAGAAAGAACCCTGCACGATATTTTAAATAAGCTTACTCTTTTACATGGGATTGGAATTTTAGCTGTGTTGTGCAGCATATGGCCTCACGGGCTCCCGGGTGAACACACTTCTCTAGTAAAAAGCATTTTATGATGCATTCTAGTCGCAATTCTGTCTTCTCTGTTCCAGAGTAAGGAGTTTAACTTGTTCATATGCAGTCCATTTAGAAAACCAGTGTATATGTATAGTCCATTTAGAAAATATGTGTCTGTAGCAAGCATATTTTGGGGGTATAGGTTTATTAATTGTTTTTACTGTATACCATAGTTACAATAATTCATGGATTATTTGCAGCTTGTTTTTCCAGTCAAGGTGTATTTTTGTGGTCTCTGTGTTGACATTTTAGAGTTAACCTTTGTAAATTTAATGGCACACATTGTTCTTTTGTATTAGTGTGTTTCATTTTATTACCTTGATGATGGATAGTTGTTTGCATTTTTAGTTTTCTAAATATTGCTAACTTTCTTAGCTTGCTTATACTTGTGTACCAACAGTGGTTTCTTCAACATACATATCAGAATTAATATTTCTGTCTTTAAGCTAAATGCACTTTGTATTTTTTAGACCGTGTCAAAATGTTCTTTAAAATGTCTGTGTGCTTTTCCAGTCACAGACCTGTAATCCCAGCATTGGGAAGGGTAAGGCAGGAGATTGCAAATTCAAGGCAAGCTTAGACTGCATAGTAAGATTCTTGTCTAGAGAAAAAAGTCTGTATACTTGGTTTTCATAATTTTGCTTATTTGTGCAAGTTATTGTTACTAAGCATAAAACTTTATTCTTTTTAGTGTTTGTTGGAAGTTCTTATATACCTGAAAGTTGATTGTGGTTTTTGTTGTTGTTTTTCTTTTTTTCTTTTTTCTTCTTCTTTTCATTCTTGTACTGAGGATTGAACCCAGGGCCTGGCACTGTGTATTAAGAAGTCTGCTTTTGAGCTGTAACAGCCTTAGTCCATTTTTGCCTTTTTTTTTTTTTCTTTTTTCTTTCTTATTTTTGAAATAAGGTCTCACTAAATTGCCTAGGCTGGCCTGGAGCTTACAATCCTGTATCATCTTTCTGAGTAACTAGCTAACTTCATCTCTCTTCATAGGTTTTACAGATTTTTCTTTAAATTCATCTTTTTCATTTTTCTAAGCTATACTTTTCTCTGTAAACTTTAGGGTTGTTTATATGCTGCTCAAGTTGTGGGTTCTCAGTAATATAAGGCTCTAGAATGATACACATAAAATTTTTTCATTTGTTTGTTCGTTTGAGACAGACTCTCCATGTAGGCCAGGCTATCCTGGATTTCTGTATGTATTAGACTGGGCCTTCCTGAACTCATAAAGATCCTTCTACCTCTGCTTCCCTGAGTGCTGAGATTAAAGGTGTACGCCACTAATCTGGCTATAAAAATATTTGTAATAGATGTTCTGGACCTGGACTTTAGTTGGTAAGACTTTTAACATGTTTCTGAGCCTTGAATTTTCTCACTTAAAAGGAAATACTAACTGGCATATATAAGGCTTTGTGTTTAATCTCTAGCACTGAAAAAATGTTAATTGAAATAAATAGCTTAAACTTCATTTCCTAAATGTTTAATACAGGATATGATGCAGCTGCATTTATAAATTATTCAACTCCAAAGCTTATACCCTAAAATTTAGCACATTAACATGAAACCTTATTTTAGAATTATAGTAGGTTTTGACTTCATTCATACTTAACTCAATTGAGCTCATTAAGCATTTATTTAACAATATGGACAAACTGTCAGCATCTGAATTTTCAAGAGTAGAGTTTACCAGAAACATTTTTTAAAGATTTATTTATTTATAATGTATGCAGTATTATGTATACATGCCAGAAGAGGGCACCAGATCTCATTATAGATAGTTATGAGCCACCCTGTGGTTGCTGAGAATTGAACTCAGGACCTTTGGAAGAACAGCCAGTGCTTTTAACCTCTGAGCCTTCTCTCCTGCCTCTACCAGAAACATTTTTAAAGTTAATTTCTTCACTAGAATGTATTCCTTTAATGAACTAGTGTGTGTGTATAGATACCAGAGGTTGACACTGGATGTCTTCCATTGTAACGCTCCAGAGTCTCTTTCACTGAACCGGGTGAACTCAGGTCCTTCTCCATGTACAGCGAGTACTGTAGCCACTGGTCTGTTACACTTTTGACACTCATCTTGTTTGTGTTCCTCTTCCCTCCTAACTTCTGGTCATAGCTATTTTTACTCTCTTCCTTGAAATCAGCATTGCTAGCCACTGCCTTTGAGTGCATGTTTAATCTTTCTATCTCAGGTTTATGTGCTTAATTTTATGTGTATGAGTGTTTTACGTCATGTATGTCTATCACGTACATGCGTGGTACCCACAGAGGCCAGAAGAGACCCTAGAACTAGACTTAGAGATGGTTGTGAGCTGCCATATGGGTGCTAGAAACCAAGCCTGCATGTTCTACAAGAGGAGCAAGTGCTTCTGTCTGCTGAGCCCCCTTTCCCAACTACACACTTGCCATCTCATAGCCTTTCCAGTTCCATCCCCTTTTCCTTTCTCACTACAGATGATAGTATTTCATCCTCTTAGGATAAACTATCATCCAACCTTGTGTGTATACTTAGGAATATGTCGCACATTTCTTTATTTGTTCATGTGTTGTTCAATCTTCATTTGATTGCATATCTTTCTTGTGTTGAGTAGTGATGAAGTAAACACATAGTGCCCAGATCACATTGATAATGCTGATCTCATTTCCTTTGGATTCATCCCCAGAAGTGGGATAATTGGGTCACGAGGTCATTACGCTATTTCTTCTTTCCCCTTTTCCATAATGTTACATTGGCACCATAGATGCATGCATTCATTTTTTTTCTCTGTATCCTTACCAGTGCTGGCTTTTTTTTTTTTTTTTTTGCTTGTTTTCATAGTTGCTCTTCTGATGGATGAATCTTAAACTGCTTTGAGTAACATGATGTTTCAACAGTATTTTTTCAGTGTATAAACATGGGAGACTTTTCTGGTTTTGTGTGTATTTAATGTCATTCATCAGTATTTTGTAATTTTAATTACTTTAGTAAATTCAGCTTATAAAGTTTATTTATTTTATCTTTGGGAATCAAGTCAACATGTGCTAGGCAGGTAGCTCTGTGCAACTACTGAGCTGTTTCCTCAACTTTCCATGTGCAATAGTATGTTGTTTTGTAGAATACTTAATGTAAGAATGTAACTTAAATATTACCCCAACCATAAAATTAAAACAATCATTCTATCACTGGTCTGTATATGCTGCCTTCATGACAGATACACTCTCTGACTAGGAGAGGCTGTATTTCTTAGCGCTCTGTATTTAAAGATAAACCTACAGTCTTGAGTTTATCTTGAATATGCATGCACATATGTACAAGGAAAGATGATCATTGTAAATTTGCTTACTTTTTTCCTTTTTCTACATTTTTTTTTCAGTTCCTCACTCTCTCTTTTCCCTTCTTTCTGCTTTCTTGTTTCCCTTCCTTCCATGTTTTGTGTTTTTGAGACAAGGCCTTGTTTTATAGCCTAGGCTGAAATTAAAGCAATCCTTCCACTTCTAGTTCTTGAGTACTAGGATGCTGGGGCTACAGGCACCCTTTTGTGGGTGTGTTTTGAGGATTAAACCCTCTCAAAACAAACACAAACTATGATTGCTTATAGGATGGTTTACATGGCAAGCAGGTGGTACCAAGCTACTCCCTCGGCTACAGTTTCAATTTCTTCCTATATAGAGCCAGCCTAAAGGGAAGCTTGGTATATAGGAGCATAAGATTTCAGAATACTTGAACCTGTAAAAGGAATAGGATTATTGGCATGTTGTCATGCATATTACATGTTTATCTAAGTTAAAGTGGTTAACAGTATATAGTGTATTCTCCACTTATTTTTGGGGGACGTGCAAGGATAAGTACGTTCGTAGTTGTGTCAAGCTCTCTAGAGCTAGTAATTAGTGAATTATTATAAGAGCATTGGTTACTTTTGTCATTTTGTGCATTTGTGTACATGTGTTCCTAAAAGGATAGATTATGGAGAGTGAATTGTGAATTTCATAAAGGGCTAACTTGAATAGTGGGAAGCTTGATTTTCAATTAATGCTTTCGATATTTTCTCTTTTAAAATTTTCAGTTTAGAAAGTTGAAAATTGATGGTCATGGTGTTGCATGCTTTTAATCTCAGCACTAGGATTGCTATGAGTTTTAGGCCACTCTGGTCTACAAACCAAGTCTAGGACAGCCAAAGCTACACAGAGAGACACCCTGGGTCAAAAAAATTTAAAAAAAAGTAAGAAAGAAAGAAAAAGCTGAAAATTATATCATTATTTGTTGAGCAAAATGTATGTAATATACTTGTAATCATATACATTATTTTTATTATAAAATTATTGTATAAATTAGAAGGTTATAAACACTGACTTAAGAGCTAATATAGTGTATATACTTTTATATTCTGTTTTTTTAATTTTTTAAAAAACATTTATTTATTTATTTATTATTTATACAGTGCATGCCAGAAGAGGGCACCAGGTCTCATTATAGATAGTTGTGATCCACCGTGTGGTTGCTGAGAATTGAACTCAGGACCTTTGGAAGTACAGCCAGTGCTCTTAACCTCTGAGCCATCTCTCCGTTTTGTTTGTTTTTGTTTTCTGAGACAGGGTCTCTCTATGAGGCTGTGGCTATCTTGGAATTCACCATGTAGACCAGGCTGGGCTAGAACTCACAGAAATCCACCTGCCTCTGCCTCCTGAGTGATTAGATTAAAGCCATGAGCCACTAAATCTGGCTTTAAAAAGGTTTTTTTTTTCCTATTCCATTTAGTTTTTTTCTGTGAGTGTGTAGCACATTTATAGAGGTCATAGATAACTTTCAGGAGTCAGTTCTCTCCTTTCACGTGGGTTCCAGGATTGTATCTCAGGTTATCATGCCTGACAGCAGCACCTTATCTGCTGAGCCATCGCTCTGCCTCACATTCTGCTTTTTTCCAAAGCTGCTCTCTGGGTTTTTCCTTTTCTTTCCTCTTTATTTAAGATGGAGTCCCATGTAGGCAAGCTGTCCTCAAACTCACTGTGTAGCTAAAAATAACTGTCTGCCTCCATCTTTCAAGTCCTGGGATTATGGGTGTACTCCACCATGTCTGACTGTCCACTTTGTATTATTCATAACCATGATTTTTAAATTACTAAATACAATATAATTTACTAACCTATTGCCTCACTGTGTTCACCCAAACTGGCTGTTTGTTGTATACATAGCTCATCCTCCTTCCTTCCTTGCCAGAGCCTTGTGTGCACCTGGCATTTGCCCACATTATCACACAATATCATGTGTGTACACTCACTCAAGAACACGGCACACAGCATACACTCAAACTCAAATAATGAACAATTTAAAAAATACCCCCAAAACTTTTGATTTTTATCAATTGTCCCTAATAATTATAGAAATAATATCCAATATTTTCTGAGTTTTAGTATTGAAATTTGATAAAAAGCATTTTGCTGTTTTTTTTTTCAGTCCTCCATTTTCTATTTCCTTTTTAAGAATAATTTGTGCCAAGGTAAAGTAATTGTTACTGACAATTTGATGCAGACATATATATTTTCCTTTTAAATTGCCCATAATATTTTAATATATGTATGAATGAGTAATGTGTATTCATCACCCTTGTATTTATTTCAGTGGCCAAGGAAGTTTGCTTCAGCCTTTTATATACTACAGATTTCTTACTCTTCGATATTCCTCTAGAAGAAATCCATATTGTCGGTAAGCTAGTGATTATCTTTTTTTATTGTTGTTTTGTTTTTCATGACAGGGTTTCTCTGTGTAGCCTTTGCTGTCTTGGACTCACTTTGTAGACTAGTCTGGTCTTGAACTTACAGCCTGCCTCTTCCTCTCAGAATCCTGGGATTACAGGCAAGTGCCACCAAGGTCTGGCACTGGTGACTATCTTAAATCTATTCTGTTTGGTAGTATTTATAACTCTTGGAAATTTCTTTTTTTTCCCCCCTTGGAAATTTCTTAACTAACAGTTTAGAATTTAGAAGGAAGGAGTATCTTTTCAATTTAAGTTTAGGCTTTAAAACTAGCTGGAGTTAGTGAAAACATAGTTTTAAAGCTAATTCTTGACTTAGAGGTTTCCATCCTGATGAGTTCATTCTTAAGTTAAAATGCAGTTACTACACCTAGCCCAGCAAGCAGCTTAGCAGCACAGTGCTTCATAGAATGCCCTGTCGCCAGAGCTGCAGCTCACTGCTCTCATAGCACCACAGTAGAGATCTGTGCAGCATGACGCTAGTCTAGAAAAGACTGAAATCTGAAGTACATTGCTGCTGAGTATATGCCACTTTACAACAGTGCAAGTAAAAACACTGGAAGCTAAACCATTCAAGGGTGGGGCCTTCTATTTATTTCCAGAAATGGAAGCTAGCATTATCTTGATTATCTTTGAAGGTGCTACTAATGGTTAGGGATGTCCCATTCTTGAGGTCTTTCTTAGTTAAAACAAAGACAATGATATTTAAAGTAACAAATCAATATGTAATAGGCTCTCCTTCTGCACACTGTAACTTCCTGTTACACGAGGCCTAAAAAGCTCACAGCCAGGCAAGGGGTCGCACATCTGTAACAGCAGTGCTCTGGAGTCCAAAGGCACTTTCTGCACTCGGGAGATCCCAAGTTAGGCACAGTGAGTCAGGCAAGGTGAAAATGTGAGGAAGAATTGTCCTTGAGGATCCACCAGATCGACTTCTAGTACAGTCTACATCACTTTGTATATGGTGTGTATGCATGTGTGCAGGGAGAGTGTGTAATGAAGGGTACTTTGTGGGTAGTCTAGGTCAGGCAAGGAAGGCCTCTTAGCCTGGGAACAAACATAAAGCAACGCAGCACTGTCAGAAGCTGCAGCAAGAAACGGAGCAAGATCTTAGATCAAGACCAGATTATGTGAGCTCTTGGGTAGGTTTTCATGTAAAAGCAGCTAGTTTGCTCAGTATCCAGGTTATAAGTAGCCTTCATTGAATGTGTTCAGTGTTGTCTCCATTAACTTCACCACAGCACTGAAACTCCTAGTGTCAGAAAAGCTCCTAGAGAAAACATTCTTTTAAAGAAACAGTGTGTGGATTGCCTGTATTATGTAATTTTTTGATCTTTTTTAAAATGAGTTGAGGTTGTCTTTAAAATGCGAAAATTGATTAAGAGAAAAGTAAATAATCCTTTTTAGATATAACCATACTTTTAAAAAATGTTTTTATTACTTCTTTACTTAAAAAGACACTCTTGTTTGTGATGAGTTGGGCGCTCTCCTGCTACCCTGGCTGGCTTTGGAATCCTAGACTCCCCACCTCCTGCACTAGCAACTGAGGGCTAGCACTGATAGGTGTGCATGCGCTCACCTTTGTGTATTCCCTACAGTGTGTTCTAGGTTCACTGAAATGGTTTGGGGTGGGCGGGTGGTTTGGTTGGTTGGTTGGTTTCAAGACAAGGTTTCACTGTCCTGAAACTCAGAATGTAGACCAGTGGCCTCCAACTCAGAGATCTACCTGCCTCTCTGCCTCCCAAGTGCTGATACTAAAGGTGTGAGCTACTACACCAGGCTACTTCTTTAAATTCTTTTTGGTCAATTTTTTCCTCAGCATTTTCTCAGCATTGTTTGTATTCATTGCCTTTTGGTGTGTTTCTGAATGGAACTCATTTATCTTACAGGAACTTGTTCAATGAACTGAGGATTGTTGTTGAGCACATTATAATGAAACCCTCCTGCCCACTGTTTGTGAGAAGATTGTGTCTCCAGAGCATTGCCTTCATTAGCAGACTGGCACCAACAGTTGCGTAGTTTAACATCTAGTTGAGCTGTGTGTAGGAGATAGCTGGTAATGCAGATAGTGGTCTCACATTACAGGTCTAACACTGACCTCAGTCCAAGTTACGTGATTTACATACATGCATCTCTGAAAAATAATAATTTTCCTGGCATGTTAAATCAAGCCTTTAACACTTTCTGAGAAAATTTTATTGTACATTATTGTTTGTGGTTATATAAGTGTGTATTTAGTGATAAATGTTACTAAATTGTTTTAGATGCTGCTATGTCTACATCATGAAATACATCTTTTTCTTTTAAAACGAACTCTGAAATTTGTTTCACCATAACTATTAACCCAGGTTATGTCTGGAATGAGTTCATTATAGTAGTAATGAGTTTAGTATATTTTGAGACAGTATTTTTCTATTCAGTGACTTTGATTGATATTTTAACAGAAACACATCCCCCTGCAGTTTCATTTCACATTCTGCTGGTCTTCTGTTGCTTTGCTAGGACTGGTGTGTTTAGCCTTTACTATCACAAGGGAAATTTCTGTATGCATTTTATGACCTGTCAAGCTTTCATTTCCATTAACACATCTGTGACTTTGAATAGTGTCTGAAAACTGTAAACCTGTTTTGGATTAGATCTTTGGGGTCATATAACCATTTACTATAGAAGGTAGTAGTGACACAGAGTTCCTTTCAGAGACTGAGTAACTTTTACAAATGTCGTCAGATAAATTATCAGTGTTGCTATAGTTTGTAGAATTACAAAGTTCTAGATTCTTGACTCTAGTTTTCTTGGTTTCTTAGGCTTGACACTTCCTAGCCATATGCAGCAGTTCAGATGCCTTTGAAAGGATGTGGTCGAAGACTAAGCATGTGATTACACTTGTATGTTCTGAAATAATGAAGACTGTTCTGTAGATTACATGTTTATGCAGCAAATATGATTGAAAAGGTTAAATGGAAAGGTTTATGGGTAAGGTAATTAATGGAGAATGGGTCTTGGGAGCAGTTGAGGGGAAGTGATGGGTATTTCTTCCTGGTTTGGGGGGCTTGGATGTACAAGGCATCTGATAGGAGCTGTATAATATGTTCAGTTCTTTTAATTGAGTTCTCATCAATTCCTTTGTAAAAGCCATTCTGATCCTTCTTACAGTTGCATGATTGGAAATACTTAAAACTGCATAATTTTAGTATAGAAAAATGTAATGTGGCTTTTTTTGTACTCAGTTCTCTTCTATCTGCATGTAATTTGGACTTCTCAAATACATTCATTAGCAACATCAGTTTTCTTTTTGTTTAAGTTCTTAATCTATAGAAAGGTGATTGTTTTAGGGTAGATTTCAGAAAATACAACTTGATAGCTTAGCTATAATCAGCTACTTTTATATTTTTGTAATATTTATCCACCAAGTTGTAGAAGCAACCTCATAATAGCCAGTTGATTTTTTTATGTGTGTATCTAGCCTCCTTATCACTATGTATGTAATTTGATGGTTTTAAAAAATACAACTTTGTAGAGCAATAAAATGATTATAATGTTATGTAAATGTAACTGATTTCTAAAGATGTTTTAAAACAGTGTCTTGAATGACATCAAGTGCTGGCAGCTAAAGGCATATTTACTTTGAAATGTTTTTTTCTCCTACATTTTTTTGGAATATTTTAAATTTATAAGTGGTTCAGAAATAGTGCTGAGAGTTCCCATGTACCTTTTATACCTATCTGTTTTTATATTAGCATCTTCTTTTGGTGGGACATTTATGCAAAGTAAGATAATAACTGGATTAACTAAAGTACAAGGTTTATTTGGATTTCATCAATTTTTCCATTTGTTTTATATGTATGCTGCATTTGAACCTAGATTGCCTTTTATGTTTCAGGGTGTATTAGTGACTTTTTGTTCTTTATAATATTTTATAACTTGAACATTACTAGATAGATGTTAGTTTGCATGAAGTTATAGTTAGAAATAATCACTTCTGTGAATATGTACAATCGGCTGGTCTTGAATCTGAAATTAGTGTTTCCATATGCACCTATCAAAATATAGGAAATGTAATAGTGCATAAAGTAGATGTAGCAGGAGACACAACACTTTTTGCATAACTAAACAGTCTAAAGGAAGTTGAATTTTTACCCAGAATATCTAGTCCTTTAGGAACAGTGCTGTTGCTTATTAAGCCCCATTAGACAGATGGAAGCTTCATATAAATCCTTTTGATTTCTAGTGAGCATTCTGTATTTCTGTTATATACTTCATCTCTCACTGAGTTGCTGTATTTTCATATTAAGCCACAGAGCAATTTCTTAAGTACAGTTTGTATTTAAGCTGCCTTGAAATAACGTTTTACTAAAGTAGATGCTTTTGGAAGAAAAATAAGAAAGCTAATTTTAAAAATTAAATTTAGATACTTACATATATCCTTTACAGAGAATGTCAAGGCAAGCTGCTAACAAATAAGTTCTGGAAAACTAAAGGATTCTGTTAAGTAAGAATTGCAAGCACGGTGGCACACACCTGTAATCCCAGCACTCTGGGAGGCAGAGGCAGGCAGATCTCTCTGATTTTGAGGCGAGCCTGGTCTACAAAGTAAGTCCAAAACAGCCAGGGCTACACAGAGAAACCCTGTCTTGAAAAAAAAAAAAAAAGAGAGAGAATTGCAACATCCAAAGATCTGGACAAAAAAATTGAGTTAGGTTTGTAAGTTTAGTGAATATCCTAGATCCTGGAGAGGAAAATGAAAGACAAATAGAACTTAGGTTGAGTTCTCTAAAAGCATTTCAGATGAGAAAGTGGTAAAAGATTGTGGTTACAACAAACACTTAACTATTGTTGTATTGGAACTTTTATTGACCCAGGGAAAATATAGCTATGGACAGTTATGGCAATCAGTGGGTGTCACTCTCTCCGTGGGTAGTACCCATTTTCACAGGCTATGTTAGAAGGTTAGATGCTGTGCTACTGAAAGTGCTTAGCTGACAGAACACTAAGTATCTTAATTTTATGACCCCATTAATTCAATAGTGGACAAATACTTGGTAAGTATTTATTGTGAATGCTGGGAGGTGGGACTGGAGATTGAACCCAGGGCCTCTTGTTCTACCACTGAGCTATATTCCCAGCTTATGAGTACCATTTTATAATAATAAAATATTCAAAAGAAGTACACTGTTAATATGAGCCAGTAAAATGGGACACAGTTGGGAGTGGCATGCATGTTATTGTCTCATCTTTTTATTTTCAGCCCCAGTCACCTGACTGCATAAAGATTATTCTCTCCCTTTTTCAGATGTAGAAAAATTGATAGGTTTTTTTTCTCATCTTACATAGAGAGATGGGATTTTTTTTTTCATGATTTTTTTTTGTAGGTACACTAAGGTAGAATCAGGTTAACTACAATTGAGATTTTCCCTGTAATATGAAAGCAGCTAACAGTTTGGATTCTATTAGCAGGAGTGCTACCTGGTTTTGAAAATCAGTTGTAGTTTACAAAGACAAGTTTTTCTTATCACCGCTCGAAGATTCGCAGTGTTGGGGTAGTTCAGCACTGGCAGCGTGGTGTAGCGTAGCAGGCAGCGTACTCTGGGCACCGCATACCTGTAGGTCTGGAATTGTTGCTCAGCAGTTCTTTAGTGCACAACTAAAGAACTGCTTTTATAGTTTGGCTGCAAAGCCATTCTTGGAGCTGTGTCAAGGATGTCAGTGGAGCTGCTGCGAATTTGGAAGGTTTCCTGTAATTATTTAATCAATGAGATTCTTGTGCTTTGAGATGGCACTGAAGTGGCTTATTGGGAATGGACTCGTTCTTGGGTGAAGGGTTCTCTGTGGTCCCCTTTTAGCGCTGCACATGCCATATAACTGACCCACGCTGAGTTTTGAGTTGGTAGTGACAAGACAAAATGCAGTATTCTTTGTATCTGAAATGGACTTTTTTTTTTTTTCCTTAGAAAACCATAGGGAAAAGATGACTGACAGCTGTGTTTGCCAGAGTCTTCTAACAGTTAGCTTTTGTAGGGGAATGACGGGCCCAAGAATCATTTCATTTTTTCCTCCCTCCTTCCCTCTCTCTCTCTTCTTTCCTTCCTTCCTCCCTTCCACCCCCAAGACAGGGTTTCTATGTGTAGACTAGGCTGTTCTTGAACTCAGGGATACTCCTGCTTCTGCCTCCCATCCTTTCTGGTTTTCTAAAGCGATATTTTAAAAATAGTCTTATCATTTTTTTGAAACTAACCTTCTTGAGCATAACATTTAATTCCAAATGTTTACTGTTCTTTTTTGTAACTTGGGGAACAATTCCTTTTGACATTAGTTTTTGTCTACATGTATCTGTAAGTTGAGACCAAAAGAGCAAAAGCTTGGGCAGGGAACACTTGCGATGTGTATATATTGGAACAGATATACAAGGATTGCAGAGATTAGAAATAGTCATAAGAACCGCTTGATTGATAAATGCATCGCTTCTGGTGCTTAATAAAAATTGGATATATTGAACTAAAAAATTTCTATGAACAGTATGTCAGCATTTCTTACTAACTTCTCTTGAGTCCATTTTTAATATATTGTACAGTTTGGGGAGTTATATACTCTGCAAGCCAATATTATCCAAGCTATAAATTTATAAAATAAATTGAAAAATTCATCATTCTCTTGTATTCAAGACCAAAGCATATAATGCTAATGTAGGCCTCAGAGGGGAAATATAGTTCTCCTGCATATTTGAGAAAATGTGAAGTCCTTTCAGGAAAATGTAATAAACATAATAATCAGAGCCTGCTGACACCAAGGAAAAAGGGCCTCATTCGCTCTTTCTTCTATGCAGCGATTTACTGGTCCCTGCTGATTTTCAAATTGGATCACTGTAGTAAATTATCCATGCTGGTACCTATGAAAGTAAGCCCTAGGATCCGTACTTGTTTTGTGTTCTGCTTAAATCAGCAAGAATGATAAATTTGATGCTGTGAAATTGGAAGTATCTAGGGCTTTCTTTGGTGACTGAGCAAAGTCATGTCTCCACCTGTAATTTATTGTGACTCCTTTTCACTGTATGTGCTTTGTATGTCTAGTATTTATTTCAATACAAATTAAATTGTTCTTCCTTCATCTATAATGTTATAACTAACATTTTATTGATGTAAAGTCAAATTGTGTAATAAAAGTCTTCCTGGATTTAAGCAGGTTTAGAAATGCTATGTTGCACAAGTACACTTACAGTCAGAATTCAGCTTTTCTTTGTCCCTAATCGCCTATTGATAGAAGTTGAGTCTGAATGCTTCTGTTGTCCTCATCCCATTACAAACATTACAAACAAGATACCGTGCTGTTGAAAACTGATGTTAAATGGGAAAACTGCATTATAAGTCGCCTTAAAATGACTCACAGTGCACACCCAGGTGCACCCAGTCACAGCCAGCACCAGATAACAGAAGTGCATTTCCCTCTAGGTATCTAGAAGTGGTGTTTTCTGTGTTGGTTGAACAGCAGGTCCTTTGTAAGTTAGTTATACAAGCCAATTATATAAATCCTTGTTCACTTCAAAAATGCAATACAGAAGACATTATAAAGAGCAGTTTTACATAAAGGTAATTCTTATAGGTAGAAAGTAGTAGATGAATTAGCTATCCATATATGGGGTTGAGGGTTTAGCTCATTGGTACAATCTCACAGCCCTGAGTTTGATCCTCAGCTCTGAACAGGCAGGAGCAGGGCTGGGCACGACAAAATTGCAGAAAAGACCAAAGGCAACTAGAGTTATCTATATAAGCAGAAAAATCTTTGGTAACCCAGGAAATAAGAGGGTTTGATAGCTCAGTGGTAACGCTTTATTCTCTAGCATGCACAAATCAGACCCTAGATTTGAGCTGCAGCATTATATGGAAGTTAAGAAAATTTGATTTCCTAAAGGTTTTTAAAAATGTATTTATTCTTGTGTGTGCATATTTTGCACATGTGTATGTATGTGTGCCACATTTGTGTCTGGTGCCTGTGAAGGTCAGAAGAAGGCATCAGATCCCCTGGAACTGAAGTTATAGATAATTATAAGCTGCCATGTGGGTGCTGGGAACTGAAATCGTCCTCTGTAAGAGAAGCCAATACTCTTTAACTACTGAACTAACTCTCCAGTCCCTTCCTAAAGATTATATGATAGATTATTTCTGAGACATACCCACCGGCTCATAATATAGGTAGGTTTTTTTTTTTTTTTTTTTTTTTTTTTTTTTTTTTGTTTTGTTTTTCTTTAAAAGAAGTAAAGTCTTTGGATTTTCTTTTTTGTTGGTTGTTTTTGTTTGGTTTTTTCAAGACAGGGTTTCTCTTTAGACTTACTTTGTAGACCTCTAACTTACAGAGATTTTCCTACTTCTGCCTCCTAGAGTGCTGGGATGACAGGCATGTGCCAGCATGCTTGGCTTCTTTGGAGTTTATTATACCATAATTCTGAATATTTTGGTGTTTGTTTTGTTTTTTTTTTTTTTTTTTTTTTTTTAAGCAGCCTTTCTCTACATAGCCCTGGTTGTCCTGGAACTCACTGTGTAGACCAGGCTGGCTGCTCAAACTCGTAGAGATCTGCCTGCCTCTACTTCCCAAGTGCTGAGATTAAAGACCTGTGCAGCTACACCCAGCTCATAATTCTGAATGTTGGGAAGGCAAATTCCACTCATTTCCTGCTTGAATGGAGACTGCTGAGATCCTAGAGAACAACAGATGAGGCAGTAGAACCCTGTTAAAACTTATCTTGGGGCTGGGGAGGTGGCTCCTGATGACAGCACTAGCTCTGCAAGCAAGAGGACCTCCATTCAAATCTGAAGAGTCCATGTGAACAGCTGGGTATGGGGTTGCACATTTGCAGCTAACCCTCGCACTATGAGGAGTGGAGGTAAGGAAACTGGGCTCTCCAGCCACCAGCTTTCTTCAAGCTCAGTCACTCTGTCTTGAGGAAATAAGGTAGAACAAAATAGGGCAGGACTCCTGACATCTATGTCTGGCCTCCATGTGTGTGCACATACCACTCATCTACCACACACACGTTTATCTTAGTGCAAATTTTAAACATACCTGAAAGTTGACAGATGCAGTGGAAAGTGTCTAAAGTCTTATTACACAGAACTCAAAACCCTCTACTATGGCCTGTTATCCCATTTACTTTCCTGTCTCCTGGTTTAATAATTTTACATTATACTACTCAGTAAAAAAATTCATTATGTATCTTTAAAAGAGCATCTTTTAAGACCAGCATAAAATACCTAAGTAATTCACATAGATATTTTAAGTTGGTTGATAGAAATAAAGCTTCTGACTATAACAATGTGATGCTTGCTGGTTTTCTGTTTTTGTCAGCTTGACACAAATTTAGACTTACATAGGAAGAGGAACCTCAATTAAGAAAATGCCTCCAGCTGGGCTCAGTGGCATACAACTGTGATCCTAACACTTGGGGAAGCAGAAGCAGGCTGCGTTCCTGGCCAGTCTGGTCTACAAAGCGAGTCCAGAACAGCCAAAGCTACACAGAGAAACCCTGTCTCAAAAAAAAAAAAAAAAAAAAAAAAAATAATGCCTCCAGAGTGGTTGTGGGGTATTTTCTTGAATAATAATTGATGTGGAAGGGTCCTAGCCCCCTGTGGGTGGTGCCACCTCTGGGCAGGGGTTGAGCAAGCCATGAGGTACAGGCCAGGAAGCATTGTTCTGCCATGGCTTCTCCTTCAGTCTTGCCTCCAGGTTCCTGCCTTGAGTTCCCTCAGTGATGGAGTGTGACCTGAGAGTTGAAAGTTAAGGTAAACCTTTTCTTTCTCAAGTTGTTTTTGGTAATATTTTTTCACCACAATAGAAACTCTAATTAAGACTGAAATTGGTACCAGGAGTAGAGTATTGCTTTGATAGACCTGGCCATATTTTCTTGAGGAGGATTGTTGGAGAAACTGTGCAGCTTTGAGCTGGAAAAGCCATTAAGAATTTAGAGTTTAATGAGCTATTATTGTGAGAACCTCAGTTATGCTGAGAACAGTATAGACAATGGAAGCCTGGCTTGTGACGTTTCAGAGGGAAGTTTGAGAATCCCTTAGAGTCCTGGTTTGGTTTTCTTTGAGACAGGGTTTCTCTGTGTAGTCCTGGCTGTTCTGGACTCCCTTTGTAGACCAGGGTGGCCTCAAACTCACAGCAATCCACCTGCCTCTGCCTCCATGAGTGCTGGGATTGTAGGTGTGTCCCTCCATGCCCCGTGAGAATCTCTTTAAAGTCTTAATTGGAACATTCAGTATTTTGAATTGGGAATCTGTGGTTCTGGTCAGCTGGGCCTGAAGAATAGACTGATTAACCAGAAACCTGAGCCACTAACATGAAGTATTTCCTCAGGGTCAACACACAAATTGTGCTCTGGAGAGGGCAAGGCAATATACCATGTACTGACAGCCGACCTTGGCAGTATGTAAGTTTACCAGGTGGTATTGTTTTGAAGGCATGAAAGGGTCATGGAGAGCAGCAGAGACTCGGCACCATGAGAGGCCATTGGTAAACGTACAGGCTCCGCTGCAGTAGAGCCCCGGAATTGAAGGGGTCACAGAAGCTGAAGCTTGGCACCATGTGATAAGGTCAGAATCCCCAAAGAGAGCCCAGAAAAGGCTGTTGGTGAAGGTGCAGCCCAGTTGCAAGAGGCTCAAGCATTTTGGAGATGCCAGTACTGTGGGCCAACTACCAAGGACAGCAGTAGCTGTGATGTGGAGCAGGCCTGAGCCCAGGAGACAAGCGGTGTATGCTGTGGATTTTCAAGCCCTTAGGAGCCTGGAGGATCAGGAGTCCCAGATATGTAACTCTGAGCTTTCAGCTGTTGGACTTTGGTTTTGTTTTTATTTGAATGTAACTGTGCTTTTGATTTTCTTTCTTGGAGTAAGGAAGTATGTAACTTATTCTTGATTTTATGGGCACTTAACGACACCAAACTTTTAAGTGTTTGAACTTTTTAAAGACTGGGATTTTTTTTAATTATGTTTTATATTGTGATACTAATGACAGCTTAGGAACAAATGAGAAAAGATGATTGATGGTGTGTTTGTGTGTCAAGTTGACACGAGGTTAATTATCCTGGCTATTTGTGTGTGTGTGTCAGTTTAACACAAACCTACACTTAAAAGAAGAACTTCAAATTTTTTTTTGAGCCTCAAATTTTGCCTTTATCAGATTGAAGGCAGGCCTGTGGGACATTTTCTTAATTAATAATTGATGTAGAAGGGCCCAGCTCACTGGGTGGGGCTGCCCCTGGGCAGGTGTCCTGGGTTATCATTGAAAGCACTCGGGGCAAGCCATGGGGTGAGAGGCAGTAAGCAACACCTCCTTTGGTTCTTGCCTTCAGGTTCCTGCCTTGAACAGGTGGAGTGTGACTGGAAAGCTGTAAATGTAAGTGAATCCTCTCCTTCCCAAGTTGCCTTTGGTAATGGTGTCTAATCAAAGCAACAGAAACCTTAACTAAGATAGATGAATATTATGAAGAGAAAGGGAAATGCTGCTATGTCTTAGCTAAAGAAGGGCTTGGTTTTTTCCCTCTACTACTCTCAGAGCAAGATAGAGGCAGCAGCTCTGCCCTCTTGGGGAAGTGATTAGAATAGAAGATTGCTTTTTATTTAATTCTCCCCTACTGTACTGTTTGGTGTAGTTCAAGCTTGAACTGCTGATTTTGCCTTCACCTCACAAGTATTAGGATCACAAGTGCTATAACGTCATTCTCACGTTTCCTTGAAAATGTGACGGGTTTAGAAAGGTTTGTTTTGTATGTGTGTGGTGTGTCCATGCAGGCAGGCACACAAGCTTGTGCCTGTGAAGGTTTGATGACAACTTTCAGAATTGGTTCTCTCTTTCCACCGTGTGGGCCCCAGGAATCAAGCTTTGTCAGGATTAGCAAGTGGTGCCTTTACCCACCACTGAGCCATCTTGTTAGACCAAGTGTGATGTTTTCTTTTCCAGCCTCACCAAAAAACAATAGGAGGAAGTCCTACAGATGAAGAGAATGCTGACATCCAAACAGGGGGGTAATTTGGAGCTAAAGGATTTAATATTAAAATAATTATCTTGCCAGGTTTGGTGATACATGTTTGCAATCATATCAACTGAGAGAAAGGAAGCTTACTGCAAGCTTACTGAAATCAGCTTCTTGTAATGAGTGAGACCTTGTCTCAAAGACAACAACAAAACAGGAAAAAAAAATGATTAACCAGCAAGTATGGATGGAAGTCAAGACACAGAGTTGGACAGTTTTTTAATACTAATACTTTTATTGCTATTGAATGTTGATTAGGAGTCCTAAGAATAATTAGCCAGCTACTTGGCTTACTAGCAGCAAGTCGTTAGAGAGATGGCTGTGGGTGAGCTTGCTTGTTTTGCAAGCGGAAAGACCTGAGTTTGAACTCCTAGCATCCACTTAAAAAGGCAAGTGTAGTCTCCACCACCCATAACCCTTGCTCTCAGAAAGTGGAGACAGGTGGATTACCGGCCAGGAGTGTAGCTGAAAAAAATACTATGAACCAGGTTCAATGAAAAAGCAGTAAGAGGAGGACATTTGATGTCCCCTGGACTTCGCACGTGGGCACACACTAGCACAGAAGTGGGAAGACTGGATAGAATACATGTTTAACATAAAGGCATGCAAATTTTAGGCCTGGCAGGTACAGCTCAGTGGTGTTGTGTTGGCTTAGCATGAAGAAGGTTCTGGAGTTGATTTCTCAGCACCAACATCCAACCCCCAAATATCAAAATACTGCCAATCACACTGTAGACCTAATTTAGCAACTGAATGCTAAATAAAGAAGTTATACACACACAACCAGGAGTTGTGTGTCAGAAATTAGGCATGGTAGCACAGGTCAATAATCCCAACATTTGAGAGATGTTGGGATAAAAGGATCTGGAGTTCAAGACAATCCTTAGTCACATAGCAAGTTTGTGGCTATCCCGGACTATGTGAAACTCTGTCTCAAAAATAAAAATGTCTGTCAGAAATCATAATTCCAGTGTTTGGACATTATTGTTTTCCTGGGCCTAAATTTTTTTGTTTATAAAATGTGGCTAGCAGAAAAAAATTGAAGATTGTTTGATGTGCCATATGTGAAAAGTATTTACAGATGGTGGAATTTTTTCCACGAAAGTCATTCTTAGACTATCCCTCTGGTTTACCTCTGGCTTACCTCTAGAGAGGCCAGAGCTCCTGGGATTTGCAAGGAACTGCTCTCAGGAGACTGCTTGATGAAGCAGTATTGCTTAATTTTTGTGACCTTTGTGTTTTAAGACAATACTAGAAAAGTGAAATTCAGGGCTGGGCATGTAGCCCAGTGGCAGAGTTTGGGTTGAACATTTGCAAAACTCTGGGTTTAATATCCAGCAGAAAAGTTAAAAAAAGAAACTAAACTTTCGATCTACTCAAAAAATTTCCCCATTCAAGTACAAAAACTGTCAACAGGAGAATGTTTTAGCCCTCCAATTCCAGAGCTTTATGCAAAAGGTAGAAACTAGAAGTGTGGTTGCTTAGCAAAACTTCACACCTGGAAGAGCTCTTTGCAGAAATAACATCTTTAAATCAGCAAATGATTAAAAGACATCATTCTTCCAAATTATCCCCAATGAATACATGAATAGGATGCAGAAGTAGCTTATGAGATGCTCAAAGCTCAGTGCATCTGTGACATGCAGAGTGTGTATGTGAGTTACATTTTTCTGGCTGCCTTAGGAAGACATCAAAAGCTTCACAGCATTGGGAGGCCATGGTATCTGGCCACAGTCAAGGGATCTGAAGTCAGATAGGATTGCTTTCAGTTGCATTTTAATTGTGTGCCTATTTCTCTGTAAATTGGCATGATGGCAACACTTCATATTTTGTGAGATGATAAATTGAATCAAACAATTTTAACAGTGCTTTGCATACAAGAACTCAGTAAATTTTGTCTGTCATTCTCACTGTATTCTATAATTTAGAACAATTCTGAAGATTGCTTCATTGGATAAACTAACATAATTTCCTATGTACGTTTAACCCAGTCAAAAAAAAAAAAAACAATCATAGTTCTACATAGTAATAGGTGATTGTTGTCATGATGGGTACATACAGTTTTACCTATTCCGGTAGTAAAAATTTTAAATTTCAAACTTAAATTTTGGAGTTTACAGCCCTGCACCGCTGAGTCCGCCAGCAATCCCAGTACTCAGGGAGGCAGAGGAAGGCAGATCTCTGTGAATTTCAAGCCAGCCTGGTCTACAAAACAAAGCCAGGACAGCCAGGGCCACACAGAGAAACCTTGTCTCAAAAAACAAAACAAGCAGAAAATGTTTGGAGCTTGCAAACATGATACTGTGATATAATGATAAAAGTGTCATAGGAACCCATATTTCAGCACTAAATATCTTAGATAGCTTGTGACCTTAGGGAAGATATTTAATTGCTTGAAACATGTTTCTCTTGGAAACATCTTGGAAAAAAAAGTAATATAGGACCCACATATTAAAGTATGTGATATTGATATGGTTTTGCTGTCTGACCCGTTTTTAGGGTGTTGAATCTCTAAAGGTTAATGTAATAGAAGGATGGTTTTAAAAGCAATGGTACCTAAGGTGATGGAGAGAAGGGTATTCAGTGAAATGAGAAAAGTCTTAACTGCTGTAGGCTCCATAAAGAGTTTAACAGGGCAGGGGAGATGCCCCATACGGTACTAGTGTGTGCTGTGTAAACATTAGGACCTGACTTCAGATCCCCAGAATTCATGTTGAAAAGATGGCTACGGTCACATGCACCCACCGTAACCCTAGCACTGTGGGAAGCAAGGACATAAGTAGCTTTAGGGACAGTAAGAGAGCCTGTCTCAAGGGAATAGTAAGGAGCAGAGCGTATTTTGCCCCTGTGGAGCCTGCACATGTGTGTGGGCATGCACATACGTGCATTACTGCCACCACCCCGTCGCCACTGCCACCACTGCACAGACACATAAAACCAGTTGGCGGACAGATTGCTTTCTAAGATGACTTAGAAAAGAACTTAGCTGGCATTTGAAGGAAGGAGTACCTCAAGACCACCTGGACTAGGCGGGTGTGGTGGCGAAACCTGTAATCCCAGCAACTCAGGAGGCAGAGGCAGGCAGATCTCTGTGAGTTCGAGGCCAGCCTGGTCTACAAAGTGAGTCCAGGACAGCCAGGGCTACACAGAGAAGCCATGTCTCGAAGAAAAAGAAAAGAAAATGACCGAGACTTAGGGGGTGTGTATGTGTTTAGTAGAAATGCAATGCCAGCTATGTAGGTAATGTTAGGTGTTCTGCTAGCCACATTAAAAACAATAAAAAGGGACCTGGGGTGTAAGTCAGTGGTAGTGTGTGCTTTGTATTACTATGTAAAAAAAAATCTTGGGGTCTATCCCAGCACCATAAATATAATAAAAACATTGGTAAAGTTAATTTTAACTCAATTTAATCCAACATAATCAAATCATATCAATAACTGATAGACAAGCTAATTGTTGTATTTCCTTTTTTCTCATCTTGAGTCATACGCGCACACACACAACATGTTATTCTTAATGTCGCGTTCTATATGAAAGGCCTTTTTGGAGAGACTGCTGACTGTCATATCACCACACATTGCTCCCCAGAGCCCAGGACCTCATGGCTCTGAATGGAACTTAAGGAATAGCTAAATATGTAAAATCAGTGACTACTGTTTGTGAACTTTGTGGCTAGACAATGTGACCTCAATGTGAAATTATGATTAAACATTCTTGGATTTTTTTGTGTTAACGTGGCCAATTAAAGACTGTGTTGCTGTAGATTAAATGACGTTTTCCTAACAAAATTAGCTGGAATGACCATAGCAAAATCCTACAGACTGGGCGGCTTTAAGAAGTTCATACTCCCCTTCTGGAGCCCTGGGAAGTTCAAAATCAAAGTTCCTTTCTGAAGTTGTTCTTGTTTTTAAACAAATTTCAGGCAGTGTGACTGCTTGTACCTCTTGTAAGGCCTCCAGGTCTGTATTTAGGACACTATCCTCACCTTATTTAACACTAATTGTCTTTGTAAACTCTAGTCTACCATGACTTGGGCATAGCTGGCAATCAAAATTTGTGGCTCAAGCATGCTGTGGTGTACATGCGGAGGCCAGAGGACAACCTTAGTGTGGATCCTCACCTTGCACCTTGTTGAAAACAAAGTGTCCAGGGTTATAGGTCCATGAGCTTCCAAGGACTCACCCATCTCTACTTCCCTTCTCACCACAGAGATGCTGGAATTATAGATGTGTTCTACCACACCCGCTTTTTAAGTGGGTTTGAGGAATTTGAACTCAGATCTTCACACTGGTGTGGAAAGCACTTTACCCACCAAGCCACCTCCTTCCCTAATATTTATTAAACAGTTTCTACATAGTAGTGATAATATAGCATGTTCCATATCAGGTAGTGTGAACTGTAAAACGATCAACGTGAAAGGTCTTATTCACCAGAAATGCCTCAACTCAAAACATGTTGTCAGAAACACAAGTTATTAAAATGTCTCAAAAGTACTCTGTCCCCAGTTTGCCAGGTATAGTTTCGAATAAACCCAGCATCACAGTGTTTTCACCAGCCTCAGTTAGCACATGAACAGAAAATTCATTCATCTCTTACCTAGACTATAACAGTAGCTTCTTTACCCTTCTTGCTTCTGCCTTTGCCTACCCCTTTATACTGTTTGTTTGTTTGTTTTTGATATAGCAACCATTGATCTGCTGAATCCTCCCAACAAGTCTTCTCAGCACAAAAATCTTTAGTGCTTCCAGTATTGGATCCTTTGCAGTAGCCTGCAAGTCCCCTCTGATTGCCATCTGTTGCTGGGACTGCTGCACTGGCCTCAGGTCTCCAGCTACTTCCTCCTACCCTCTCAATGAGGTAGGGGTAAAGATCTACAATGCTTCTGTGCATCTAAGAGTGTTTAATTATTGTTTGACCTAGTAAATAATAGCCTAGCCCCTTAACCTGAAGTATAGCCTGCATTATGGACTTGGTAGAACTTGGCTAGGGGTAGAGGTTAATTGTTAGAAGAACATGTACCCTTGCTACCATTCAGGTTAATAATTATTTTTTGTACTCTGGCCTGTGATTGCAATTAACTTGTCAAAGACATGTACGTGGGGTTTAGTAATAATTCTTTGATAATTTATATTTGTAACTTTTAAAAAGAACTCTAGTTCCTAATTTTAAACTTCCCTTTTTTTTGCTTCTGTTTATTAACCTCTTCCCTGTGCCTCAATTCTTTAGGAAATCTTTTGGCTCCTGAAAGTTTCCTTTTGTTGTGCTTCAGTGAATTTGTTCCTTATTGTAATGAAGCCAAACATGTGGTCAGGTTTGTTTTCAGTTTCCCAGGCACAGCTGAGGCCTCATCTTCTAAAGGCAAAACCAGACCATGCTTTGTATTCCTTTCTGCAGTATCTGCTTCTTCAAAATAGGGCAGGAACAGGATTTTCTTCTTACTTCAATTTCTCTAGAGGTACTTATGTCCAAAAGTAGACAAAGCATGGTTAAAATTAGCACTAATATTGGCATAATTTCAACTACTTTTTTTTAAACCAATAGGCTAAAGTATGATGTCAGACAAACATTTCCTGCAAGTTTCCCAAAGACAAGAAAAAGAATGTTTGAGATGTTAGGAAAAAATAAAACACTAAGGAATTTGTTTATGTTGTTGAAATCATCCCAGCAGTCAGAAAGCTGAGGTCAGGAGTTCCTGCCAGTTCAAAGCCAGCCCTAATGAACAAAAAGAAAAGAAAAAGGGGAGGGGAAAATAAAAAAGGTGGGGAGCGAAGTGGATCGTAGGGGATTTATTTATATTAAGAATAAAGGGAAGTTGACCAGAAAATGAGGAAGTTCATTAACATTCACTGTCTGGAGTAGAAGTTGGAGAGATTTCCTAGATATTTCATCTTTATCCTTCTTAATAAAAGATTGGATATTAAAGGAGAACTAAAATTGTATTTTTAAATTTCCATTATTTTATTCACTACACTCAATCTATGCCTCATGCTATAAAATATAGTAAATACACGGGGTTTACCATAAATCCTGTGTATAAGAAGATAAGGAAAATGATCCCAGTCTAAAGATGTGTTCAGTACATCAGGTGAGACAACGCTCTAACCTGCTCTAATCTGATTGAGACTTTCAGGATACAAGCAGAAAGCCTCCCCTTTTCTACACTAGTCCTTTTTCAAATTTAAGCTCCCTTAGTAATTAAAATTTTCACTCTAGGCATATAATTTTAGTCCTTATTTAAAACCTCAAATTTAGTTCAAAAACTTACTATAATCTGGCCAGATTAGATCTTTGTTCCATATTTTTTCAAATGCTACATTAAAACCATTTATAAAACAAAGCACCTGTAACCAAAATACCCCACAAGCAACTGTAATAAATGGAGTCAAAATGCATAAGAATAACCCATTCTTGTCTCTGGAGATGGCTCAGCAGGTAAAACTGCTTGCTGCATAAGGCTGATGACCTGAGTTTGATACTCAGCTCCCACATCAAGGCAGGAGATAACCGACTCCACAAAGTTGTCTTCTGACCTCCACGGTGAAATGCCACATGCTCCCCCCATCATGAACACAACACACACACATGCACACTAAAATTTAAAACTAAGAGGGGCTGTATCTGTACCTGTACCTGTAGATAAGGCACTTGTCACCACACCTGATGAATGAAATGGCCTGAGTTCAGGTCCTGGAACCCACCTTGTGGAAAGAGAACTGACATGCACAAGTTATCTTCTGTCTTCCAAAGGCACGCTGTACCATGTACTTGCCTATACGTGTGAGCCCAGGAATAAAATAAATAAATGTGATTTTACATAAAAAGTAGACACAGAGGAAGACATCTGATACCAACCTCTAGCCTCCTCATATAGTGATACATATCAATAATGTACACAGAATGATACACCCTTTGCATTTTCCCTGTCTTACAACATGCTTTTCAGAACATACGTATTTGCAGTAAGAGAGGGCCAGAGTCTGATTTAGTGTTCTACCACATTCGTGCTGAATGGAGACAAATGTCTCAACAGCTCTGAAAAAAATGGAGAAGTGGCAACAATGTGGTCTGAAACAATATGAACAGTTTTACATATTTGAGAAAGACTTACCTTAGGCATACAAAATGTGTCTGCAGATCCACTTTATCTCTCACTGTGGTTGTATAGTGGAGACCAACACCCTTGGCTGTGGTCTGATGGTCTCTTTATATAGCCATGTGTAAGCCTTTAAAAGATGTTCAGGTGGGTAAGGTCCTTCACCACTAATTCTGAAGAGGAAAAGAACAAAATTCCAACAGATATATGTGTACTCAGAATTAAACGTATAGCCTTGGAAAGCCTCAGGGTAGAACCATGCCCTTGATTTTTTAATGAGTCATCTAAGTCCATTTTCCAGGCAGCTAGCTAGGTTTGTCTAATGAATCATTATTGTCCCGGAACTAGAGAGGATGAAAGCAAGAATAGCCAGCTCAATTTTAAAGTGTTTGGTAAATCCAGGAACTTCGATGGAAAAACCTTGCAGGAATTATGGTGTGTGAGAAACATGAAATGACACTTCATCATTTGCCACCTCTATTTTTGTCCACCTGATAGGATAGTTGTCCACATTTAAGCATCAACTTATAAATCCCTAATTTAGTCTAAAATCATAACCACACAAAAAATGTCAAAAAATAATCTAGAGGGAAATATGCTCACTTGTGACTTACATTCCAGAAAATAAAGACTACAATGTCAACGCCTTTTGAAACACTTTACACTTCCTTTCAAAGAACAGTAATCACCGATCTAGAAAGTGAAAGGTGGCTGAGGTAGAAGGACCATAGGGTGCATAGTGATTCCAGGTTCACAGTGAGTGCCAAGCTAGTCTGGGCTACAATGTGAGATCCTGTCTCAAAACACCCCCCCCCCCCCCGCATCCAAACGACAAAAACCGTGTGCTGATTCTCATTATTTAGCCTTTATGAGCATACATTAATAATGCAGGATTTTATATTTACTTTTATAGAGTGTATTACGGTCACATTTACATACCTAGTACTCTGTCGTGTCCTCTGCCCACTGCCACCAATCCCTTTTCCAAGGAGCTTTCCATTCTGCTTACATGTGCATATGCCTATGTATGACATCTAATGGGTCTCATTAGGGTTGTTTACAGGTATGTGGGTGAAGGTTTGCTTTCAAATGCCCCACCCCACCCCTCCCCCGCATCAACCACTGTGTATAAATTCTCAGGGAAGGGCAGGACCCCAGGGGCTCCTTCTCATTCCCTGACAGGGTGCTGAGGGCCTCAGTCTTGTTCAAGTAATCACACCAAGTGTGAGTTGAAGAGGGCAACAACAATGTCATGCTGGAAGTCAAGGTTTCCCACCGCTTCCCTCTGCTTCCTCTGGAGGAAGCTTTAATCCACCCTTTCTTCTAGAATGTTCACTGGGACTTGGAAGCCGAGTGATACACGTTTCAATCTATGGCTACGCATTCAATAGTCATTTATTCCCAGTTCTTTGATCAGTTACAAGTTTCTGCAGTCACCATGGAACTGACCATTGCAAAAAGAAAAAAAAAAAGCTGCTTTATTCAAAGCTGACAGTAGTACTAGTCTGTGGGCATACATACTTATTTTAGAAGGCAATTTAACCAGAATATCCTGTCCATTTACCCACACAGCTGCAATCCAAAATAGTTTTTCACTAGAGCCTCCGATCTTGATAACCATGGGCCTTTGACCTGTTAAACCTTATCAAAGGTGGATTTCCTCCTGTGAGGGATTCCCGCAAATCGGATCAAAGTGGTTGGCTTCCCCCTTTAGTATTTGCTACTATTACAATGTAGTAATTAAAATTATTAATGCACTAATTTCCAATTTAAAATTTGATTTTGTAGTACTTTAATTAAGCGATTTAGGTTAATCTTTAAAACAAATGGACATGTATCCCATTCTGTTTAATTGGCCAGGCAGGTATTGCCTGAGCCCTTGGACTATCGTGGTGTAAAACTGCACAGGCTGTAGTAGCCACATACATAATCTCTGTTCCGAGGGGACAGTAATTTCAGTAGTGGTGTTCTGAAGAAAAGTATACAGGCCAACGACTTAGAATAAAATAACCACGCTGATTTAATATTTAGAGTGGTCAAAGGCTTAAGCTAAGACCCGAATGAACCTGATTGACATGGCAATAGTTAAAACACGCGAACGGTGTTCGGGTTTCTTCCTTTCTGAGACCAGGCCGTTTCAAAATCGCCCCATCTTCGAGTACCCACAGTGTCACGATCTCTCATTTTACACACGCCTCTAATTTTGTTATACCACAGCGGAGAAGCGGAGGTTGGGGGGAGGGGGGGATCGGCGAGGCGGCCGCAGTACTGGTAGGCGCGGCGCCGAGGGTTCAGAAGGCACGGGGGCAGAAACTTAAACCCACACTTCTCCTCCGCTCCCCTCGCCGCGGGGTCCGGCAGCTCGGCGGAAGACTGTTTCTCCCTCAAACAGCGGGACGCGGACCTCCAATCACGGGCAGGAGAGGGCACGGCGGCGGCCGCCCGCGGCACCCCGACCCAGCGGCCGCATTCCGTCACTTCCGCCGACGCGCCGCGACTTCCGGGTCGCCGAGGCCGCGGGCCGCGGCGCACACAGCCGTGTTCGCTGGGGCCCAGTCTATGGAGTCAGTTGGCGCGGCCGGAGGCTCGGAGGCAGGAGGCGGTGTCCCAGTGGGGGCCTGGGCCCCGCTAGGATGTTTCCGGGCTTGGCCGCCGCCGTCGCGGCGCACAGGTGCAGCCGGGCGGCGCTGTGCAGGCTCGGTGGCGGCCGGGCGGCGGCCCGTGGCCGCAGCCAGGGTGAGTGACCGAGCGGCGGAGGCCGCGCCTGGCCTCGGCAGTTGGCCAGCTTGCCCTTCCCCAGCCCCGAGCCTGCCGGTCTCGCAGGGTCCCCATACGGCGTCCCCGCCAGCGGCGGCTGCCGCAGAGTCCCCTCGGGGGCCAGCAGGCGTGGGGACACCCTGAGGCGGACCACCAGACCCGGAGGTCTCAGCGCGCATCGCGGTGACCCAAACAGGCTGTGGGAAATGGCAGAGTCCACCAGTTTCGAGACTCGCTTGAGCTCCCTTTCGCAGTTCTACCTGCTGCTTAGGTTGAGGGCTTTTCACAGTTACCAGAGGAGCCTAGTGTGGGGACTGGAATCCCCAAGAACTTTGCAGTTTCATTGAATTCTCTAGATGTGGGGGGGGGGGGGGGAAGGGTTTCCTGAAACTGGGCGGAACGATAATTGACAGTTTTCTTCACCTTCAGCATTCCTTAGTCAAAGTGGTTGGAGAATTTCTGAAATAGCACGAAACCTGTAGGCTGTATTCCTGTTTACCTACCTCCCTTGTTGCCATAGCTTGGCATGTCATAGCAGAGCCCAGGAGAGAACAGGACCAAATCCACTAATAACTAAATCCCCCCAGATTCTTGGGAGTTGCAAGGAGTGTTCACGGAAACGTTTCTCAAACATTCAGGCTTCAGAAACTTTTGAGTGGAAATCGAAAGCTGCAGCCATTCAGGCTTTTGAGTGGTAAAAGCTGTAACAGACTGCTGTGCTGTACAGATAAAAGTAGAATATATTCATATCTTGTAATAAATATAAAAGCTGGCTCTTAAGATAGCAAATGAATTTATTGCAATAACACTTGTTACAGGTTTTTTTTTTCTTTCTCTCTCTCTCTTTTTTTTTTCATTAGTGACAGAAAACTAGCTATGGAGTTTTCCCATATTGGCAATATGCCTGATTATCTTATGAACAGAATGAATCGCCTGTTTATATACTCTATTCTAAAACCCCCAAGTAAACTTTGGCATATTACACTGAAGTTCATAGGGTCGTTGTTGAAGGTTGTCCAAACTGCACTTTCAGTGTTGGTAAAATGAGTTGAAGTAGTGTAATTTGTAATTCTTATTCTGTGTTCCTGTCACCGTGCCAAATATGATATGTTTTTTGTCTCATCTGTGCAACACAGATAATAATTACCTATCTCTCCATTTAGGATGACTTTGCAGAGTTCTTTAGGATGTTTATTACTACAAAAAAATTGAATGTTTTTACCCTTAAAACCCTTCTAGATTTCAAAAGTCACCTTCTTTGTGGAAGTTTTGTTGCAGTATTTGAAAGAGCAATCAAAACTATGGTTAAATTTAGAACTCTTTTGGAGGAAGTGTGCTATTTAAGTTGCATGCTACAAGAAAAACTATTTGAAGCTCGTTTTTTGTTGTTTTTGTTTTGTTTTGCTTTGTTCTTTTGTTTTGTTTTTGTTTTGTTTTGTTTTTGTTTGTTTTGTTTTGTTTTTTGGAGGAGGGGGGAGCAAGGATCCAAGACCAGATGATTTTCTTTGAGAAGAAATAAAGTTTAGTTTCTGCTTCTAGAGTGCTTACCTGTCTAGTTAAGGCTTCTAAAGGGTAAACAGGAAGCCAGGCATGGTGGTCCCAGCAGAGGCAGGAGGATCTCTGAGTTTGAGACCAGTCTGCTCTCTACAGAGTGAGTTCCAGGACAGCCAGGGCTCCACAGAAAAACCCTGTCTTGAAAAACAAAACAACAAAAGAGACTAAACAGAAGAGGAAAACATTGACTGTTATAAATACTTAAAAATTAGAAATCTCTGAAGCAAAGAAAAAAAAAGTGTTCAAGAGTCAAAATACATAGTGTAGTTTTGCATTATGTGGTAGCCATGTTTTAAAAAGTAACAATAGATTAATATTATTAACCTACAATATTAAAATATTCTGACATACAATTTTTGTAATATTAAGCTTTTTCCCATTCTGTGTTGTCTGCAGAATCCAGTGTGTAGTTACACAGCCCATCAATATGACTGTTGGATAGCATACATAGCAATACAATAATGGGCCAAGAAAATGATTGAGGGTTGAATAGCATACAGAGGTGCAGAAATGTTGTACAAACATGAAAAAGTACAGTTATGTATGTTTAAAGGACTTCACTGCTCACTGCCTATCTTGCATTGGCTAAGTTTTCTCATTTTTTGTTTAATGATTTTGTTTGTTTATGTGTGTGTTCATAAGTATATGCCCATGTATTTGCTGGTATTTGTGCACATGGAAGCCGACAGAGGGCATTGAATCACATAGAGCTGGGATTATTGGCATATGCAGTACTAAGCTGCTGAGCCCTATTTTCAGCCTCTTAAGATTTTCGTACTGATTGGTAGCAGAATTGTGTGTATCTCAGTTTGTTACTATACTAATCAATTACAAACTTATTTGTAGTTATAGTATTTGTATTATGCTAGATTCTTTTATTGATTTTACACCCTCCCCTACCCCCCTAGGTTGAGATCGGTTCTCAACCTAGGCTGACCTCCAACTTGTGATCCTTCTGTCTCTATCCCCAAGTATTGGGGTTGCAGGCTGTTTTTACTTTTTCTTAACAAATGTTGAAGTAATTAAGTATGATAGTAGAGATATAATCTAAGATGTAATGCAGGGAGTTGTCTGTGCTTTTGTTGCTTTACAAAAAAAAAAAGTGAGGGGTGGCCTTTTTTGTACTGTGTACTAAAACCGAATCAGTCACATCCTCCTGGGCTGGGCTACTCTGCCTTACTCATACCTTTGCTTGCTAGATGAGTAGGCAGAATTTTCCTACAGTGTTGCCTAGCAAGAAGGATACAAGTAAACTAGGATTAATGAGTGTAATATTACACCAACTGTCACAAATTAACAGTGCTGTTAATAAGATCTTTTCTAAAATAAATCCATTATTTTTTGATAATTTAATTTCATTTTGTATGAATTGATGTGAGGTTGTCAGATCCCCTAGCACTCGAGTTATAGACAGTTACAAGCTGCCATGTGGGTGCTGGGAATTGAACTCAGGTCCTTTGGAAGAGCAGGCAGTGCTCTTAATCACTGAACCATTTCTCCAGCCCCATAAATCATTATTTTTAAAGTTTCATGTGTATGAATGTTTTGCCTGCCTGTATGTCTGTGCATCACGTGTGCAGTGCTCATGGAAGCTGGAAGAGGATATGAGATGCTCTGGAATTGGAGTTGCAGAGATTATTAGCTGCCATGTGGATACTGAGAATTAACCCCAGTCCTCTGGAAGTGCTCTTAACCACTGACCCACTGTTCAATCCCCTTTAAGACCCTCCCCCCTCCCCCAGTGGGACCAGGAGGAGAGGAAGATGGGGGCTATGATTAGGATATAAAGAGAACAACTAAATAAATAAAGCTAAAAGTTAAAAAAAAAAAGATTTTTCAAGGCAGGGACTCTCTACATAGCCTTGGCTGTCCTGGAAGTCATTTTGTAGACCAGACTGGCCTTGAACTCATAGAGATCTGCCTGCTTCTGCCTCCCCAAGTGTTGGGATAACAGACATGCACCACCACACCTAGCCTATTGTGCAAATTTTTAAAATACAGAAAGTAGAAAGTAGTATAAAAATTAAATATAATTCCTGTAGTTTACCAAGTACATTTTTAGTGATTGAAACCATTATTGAGTTAGTCTTATTCATGTAACATTGTAAGGTAGAAAATTTTCCTCATCTGACAAGCAAAAGTGTTGGGTTTTTTGTTTTTTGTTTTTTTTATTCTCTCAGATTACATCCTTCCCTTTCCTCCCCCTAGTCTTCCCCACCACCTCAACTTCCTTTCTCCCCAGATCCACCCACCTCCATATCCCCTCAGAAAAGAGCAGGCCTCCCATGGACATCAACCGAACAGGACACAACAAGCTTCAATAAGACCAGTCACATACCATCACATCAAGGCTGGATGAGGCAAACCAATAGGAGGAAAAGGGTTCCACAAGCAGGAGAGTCAGGGACAGCCCCAGCTCCTATGTTAGGAGTCCCACACTGAACACCAAGCTACTCAGCCATATTATATATGTAGAGGACCTAGGTCAGACTGCTACAGGCTCCCTGATCTCTGTAAATCCCTTGAGTCAGTTGATTCTGTGGAGCAGTTCGTATTCGTAATCATGGAGCTAGCTATCCCTCCAGCCATGCAATTAGATATGTCAGTGCTTTAGAATTTGGAGGGAAGAAAGTACTGAAATAGTCTCTTAGGTAAGGAGACTGACCTATAATCAATGGGCTGCAACCTTGACTCAAGCCCTAAGATGAGCTAGAGATGAACCTAAACCACAAGATGTCCTTTTAGTGCAGATGAAACATACATCAGAGAGACCGCATTATAAGTTTCCAGGGAAGGGAATGGTTGCTTTTTGTTGCTCTTAGTCTCAAATGGAAGTCATGTTCTCTCTGAAAGCCAAAGTAAATAAGTAGATGAGAAACTAGATTGAGAGAGAGCAAACAGTGACAGCAAAGTGAAGACACACTTGTGACCAGGCTCCTGACCATTGTGACTAAACTGGGAAGATACCAGTAGCTACAACCTAGATGAAAACAACTCTTAGGTGTGTAGCGATGAGGAAACTCTATTCAGGCTGGTAGAGCAGTCAGTGCCAAATAAAAAACTAACATTCCATTTGTAGCTAATTTTAGATGTCACCTTGAAGAAAGGGTGTTAAGATTAGGAATATGTTTTACTCTATTTTTGCCTGCTAGAGATGATTGATTATATTTTTGTTGTTGCTGTGTTAGGTATTATATTGGTTTTCTTGAGTGAGATGTGGATCTGTAAGCGGTTTTCAGTTGTGTATTAATGCTGAAGGTGTACTGAAAGCTGTTAGTACCTGACATGTTAATGTTTTCAGACAGCTAGCAAGGGAGCTATCTAAGATAACTGTATAATGTTAGAAGGGTTTGAGGAGACCTCTGCTGGCCAGAAATAAGGCCATTTAAGTATTACTCAAGCCAGTGACTGAAATCTCACTGAAATCTGGAATTGTAATGGTACATGCAAGCTGAAACTGTGCCACCACTGCAGCATACCAGGCAATACACTCACTGTTTTGAGAGTTGCTGCATAAAAGGGGAGAATGAAGCTCCAAGGCTGACTTCACCTGTACTGCTAGTGACCACAGAGTGGGAATCATCTCTGTGTGAAGGTATTTTGACTGCGAGAAGAGGTGATAAAAATCAGAATGCTCCAGTTTTAAAACTACCTAATGAATAATCTCTCTAGCATTGAGCAACAGTAAACATTGTCATAAATACAGAAAAAAAATAGATAATTCGAGTTTAAACTCTGCTAGTGACCAAACCCAGGGCCCAGAGCTCTGCTACTGAGATACAATCCCAGTCCAGAATAAGCGAACACTCCAAGGTGTTCTCATCAGCTGAGTTCAGAAAAAGCCTTTACACACACCCACTTGCGGGACGCATAGGATAAGTTAAACACTACTATGGGAATTCAGTTAATAAAGTCAAGATAGGAAGACTACTAGGGCAGAAATAAAGACGAACAGCTTAGTTTATTCAATATTTAAAGAATTTAAATTAAAAAAATAGTTTTAAAAATGATCAAGAGAGGTCTCAGGCACAGTATATGGACCTTGTTTGGGTCTATGCACATATAAAAAAATTATGTTTGTGACAACTGGTTAAAGAATTCTTCTCTTTTAGAAAGTTATGTGTTGTTACTGTTCCCATGCGGCTGTGTCTGACATTTGTAAGTATCAGAGCATGCATGGCACACTCACGGAGGTTAGGGGACAGCACTCTGCAGATGCTTCTTAGTGCTCTTCTCTGTTGAGCCATCTTGTCCTCTCGGGTCAGCCTCCCTTCCTCAGTGGTGCTGAGGTTTACTGTTCAGATTTAGGGATGACAGGAGTGCTAAAACTTGAGGTTACAAACATTTGGTCCGAAATGTGTTTAGGCACTTTGTTGTTTTAGTATTTTGAGATGTTTTTAGGTAAACACAAATTATAGGCAATTTTGACATCAGTGCTGAAAATTTTCTTATGATTCTCAGTCAGCAGTAGATCTCAGGGTACAGGGCTTTAGTCCCTTATGAGTCCTTAATTTTATTATTGTCATTATGACCACTACTATTATTTTTAGGACAGGGTTTCAGTATGCAGCTTTGGCTGGCCTGGAATTTGGTATTTAGACCAGGCTGTCCTCAACCTTACAGGGATCCACCTGCCTCTGCCTCCCCAAGTACTGGAATCAGTGGTGTGATCTCCTGTACCCTTAATTTCCCTTCGTATTTCCTTAGTCTTCCTATTCTGCCTCAGGAACACCAGTGGCCACAGTGAAGAAGACAGGTTGGTCCATTACATGTTTCAATGTGCAGGAATCCTCTTCTGTTATTTTCCTCACTTAGCTTTTAGAAATAGATACTCATAAGCAAAATCGCATTGGATCCTCAGCAATTTGCCAAATAAACTAAGAATAAATGGACATCAGGAAGTTTCCCTCCAAAATAAATGAGCAGCCTATAGCTTGGCTGAGAGCTTATGTTGTGTTATACCCCTCTGTGTTCAAGGTACCTACACTGCTGACAGTGACTTATTCTTGCCAGAATCTCTGAACCGTAAGAAGAGACTTTATTTTACAAGCCCTTTTCATGCATATGGCATAAATCAGTTTGTGTTTGGGAAATTCAGTTGTCAGCAGGTAGACACTGGCCCCCTCCACACCCCATAGGGCTGAGCTGTGTCTCCTGACCAAGTGTCGGCTCTTCAGTGCCCACTCACTCACTCTTGGAAAAACTGGATTATCTCTAATGACATAGTTGGTTTCATATAAAACCTTAGAAAGTGTAAATTTTATCTAAATAGTTCTTGAGTTCTTTGAAAGACTGGAATTTTAAGAATACACAGTAATACATGAAAGATTAGGAGAGTAGACAGTACTTTTTCTGTCATTTCAGTTTAATTGTGGAGTCTCTCTTCCTTCTGTGTCAGTCTAAAGTCACTGTCAACCAAGATGCAATATTTAAAGTGCTTTGTGTCTTTTATTCTCTCAATTAAAAATTCCATATACCGGGGCATTCACCAAATTGTGATCTAATTATCTGATTAAAAATCAGAGACAAAGGGGTTGGAGAGATGGCTCAGAGGTTAAGAACACTGGCTGTTCTTCCAGAGGTCCTGAGTTCAATTCCCAGCAACCACATGGTGGCTCACAACCATCTATATTGAGATCTGGTGCCCTCTTCTGGTGTACAGACGTACATGCAGGCAGAATGCTGTATAAATAATCTTTAAAAAAAAAAATCAGAGACAACAGGATTGACTGCTAATAGGAATCATTTATTGATTGTAATATGAAAGGACTAAATCTCCAGGTCATGGGATAATTTCGAGTATCCCTTCTGACCAAAGTTGACTCAGAGTCTACTATTCTAAAAATGTATTATACCAGCCTTTTTTTCTCTCTCTTTTTTTCCTAAATGCAACAAGCATACAAAATAAGAATATCTCTTATATACTGTGAAATGCCTTTTGGAATAATTGGATATCAAGGGTTTTGCTTGGTCTCATATATATTTTTCCATATCAATATAAATTAGGGAAAAGTTTCCATATCAATATAAATTAGGAGATTTAAGCATGTGATTTGTTAAATGTTTGAAATTAAAGTGACTTTTTTTTCTTTTAGGATGGAAGAATTTAATGACATTTGGGAGCATTACATACATGGTTCCCAACAGTCACCCACATGTTTCTATCTCAAAGCGAGTCAAGTTGTACTCTACGGATGTCCAGAAAGGAGGGCAGGGCTCTCAGACTCCAAGAGCAGAAAAAGTCCTACCACTTAAAGAAATAGGTATGTGCAAACTTGCTGAAAGCTTTTAAAATTTCCTATACACTGACATAGTGTAAAATTATTTGCTCTTTAATAATAGAACTTGCCTGTAAATAATAGAACTTAATAATAGAACTTTAATAATAGAACTTACCTTGACTGGTGTGTATTTCTGGAGGTATATAGCAAATGAGAATGTCTCAAACAGGTTAAAGGTGAGGACCAATCTCTGAGATTCTCCCAACCTACACACACACTTGAGCACACATACATCTGCACTCACAGATACAAACAAGCATGTACATGTCCACACATATAGCCTTCAGTTTGTTTGCATAAAGCTTGTAAGCTGTCACAAAATTTGGTCTCTGATTTCTCTGATTATGGCATGAAGCTTGTTGCCTAAGTTTTGGTTTTACCATTTGAATAGTTTTTCTAAGTGGCCCCCCTGTCTTTGAAAATATGTGTAGCCTTGATTTCTTGGGACAAGTTTTTTATCTGTATATATCTATATTCTAAGTGGAAAATCTTTTTAAAGCTGTTCATGGTAGTTTACGCCTTTAATCTCAGCACTCAGGAGGCAGAGGCAGGCAGATCTCTGTGAGTTCTAGGCTAGCCTGTCTACAGAGTGAGTGAAGACAGCCAGGGCTACACAGAAACCCTGTTTTGTTTCCAAAAACAAACAAACAAAAAATTTTGAAAAAAGTATAACTTCCATGTTTATATTCCATGTTTATATGGAAGTTATATAATCTATTATTACTTCAAAGGCTAAAGATAATTAATGTTTAGGTTCCTTTGGGAACTGCAAAGACTGTGAATGCCTTACTCTGACAACTTGTTCTCAGCTGATGTGCTGTTTATTGGCTAATGTTTTATATCCATTCAACTCTTTCAATTCTGTAAACATAAATTGGTGTTCTGTTGCTTTTTGTTGTGATTTGCTTATTCCTTTCTTTTAGCTGTTCTGGTAATTGAACCTAGGACCTCACACATATGATGCAAGTACTCTACACCTAGCCTCTTAAAAATTGTATTATTATTATTATTATTATTGTGTATGTACATACACGTATGAACATGTGTGCATATATGGCGCTCAGAGTACAGCTTTATAGAACTGTTGCTCCTTCCACCTTTGTGTGGGTTTGGAGGATCAAATCTGTATCGTCAGAAGTGTGTGACAAACACCTGTATTCACCATTCCATCTTACTAGTCCATCAGCTTCCTTTCTTCCCTCCCTCTCTCCCTGCCTCCCTCCCTCCTTGCTCCCTCCTTCTTCCTTTCCTTTTTCCCTCCCTTCTTTCCTTCCCAAGATCTTATTAAGCTGCCAGGCTGGCTTAGACCTTATAGCTAGAGCCTGCAACCAGGCTCTCTGCTTCCCAGGCAGGAGACAGAACTGGGTTGAGAACAAGACATGGCACCTATCTAGTGTGGATTTACTTGCCAGGTGAGATGTCATGGCATTGGCAAATGCTTAGGGTGGGGGTTTCACAGATATTGTCCCCATAGAGTACCTGTCAGTGTCTGAGAGGAGCCTGAGCAGAGGCTGGATTTGGTCTGTAAGTTTTGGAAGGATGGCTTGCTGCAAAATAACACACAGGTTGCAAAGGAGGGAACAGGGAACGTGAAAGCAGTAATGTAAACAAGGATTAATTGTAAATATTAACGATAGATTTTTTTTTAAATGCAGAGCCTTGCATGTATTAGGCAAGTGCTAATATTGAGCTGCATCTTCTAATATAAACAATACTTTTAAAAAGGAGTAGATGAACTAATTAGAACTTGGCAATTGACTTAATGGAGGAAAGAGTTGTGTAAAGAAAAATAACAATTGTGTAAATGATTTCATTGATTTTTAAAATTACAAATACAAGGCCAGCAGGATGACTCAATGGGTAAAGGTACTCCCTGCACAAGCCTGAGAATCTGATTTCAATCCCCATAATCAGGTAAAGTTAGAAGGAAAGATCCTACTACAGAGTCATTCTCTGACTTCCATACCTGTACTGTGGCATGTGCACTCATCCCCCCACCCCCACCCCAGACACCTACAAATAAGTAAATACAGCTTAAAAAGTTGCAAATACCAAAGTGAAAGGATATTTATAATAAAATGAGTTGTTTTTGGACATCTGACCCTTAGGCACCCATTGGACATTTTAATAGACATAGTGAACAGTTAAGTGGTTGACTATGCCATGAATCTACAAGCCCACTGGTTTCCTTATTGCTAGCCTACTGTTGAGAGATCCTCTTCCCTTAGCTGGATTACTGCAGTAGTTGTCTCCTCGGGAGCCCTGTGTTTCAGTTACTGTTCTATTGCTATGAAGAGACATTGTAGCCAAGGCAACTCTTATAAAAGCAAGTGTCTAATTGAGAGCTTTCTTACAGATTCGGAGGGTGGGGAGTGTGGTGACAGATGGGAATGCATAGATGCATGGTGCTGGAGAAATAGCTGAGAGCTACATCCTGATTAGCTGGCAGCTAGCAAAGAAAGAGATACTTGTCCTGCTTTTGGCTTTTGAAACCTCAAAGCCCACCCCCAGTGACACACCTCTTCCAACAAGGCCACACCTCCTAATCCTTCCCAAACAGTTCATCAATTGGAGACTAAGCATTCAAATAAGTGAGCCTGTGGGGGTTATTCTCATTCAAACTACTATACCCTGCTTCTTCATCTTCTTTATTTTTCTACTTAAGTTTTTATTTATTTATTTATTTATTTATTTATTTATTTATTTATTTGGTTTTTCAAGGCAGGATTTCTCTGTGTAGCCTTGGCTATTCTGGACTTGCTTTGTAGACCAGGCTGTCCTCGAATTCACAGAGATCTACCTGCCTCTGCCTCCCTGAGTGCTAGATTGTAGGTGTGTGCCACCATGCCCAGCTCACATTCTGCTTCTACTCTTTCCTTTTATATCTATTTTCCAGATAGCAGTATGGTCTATAAAAAATGGATTGAATCCCTTTCTTTTACAGCTTTTCCCTGGCTTCATTTGTCCACAGAACAAAATCTACTCAAAAAAAAAAGTACAGTATCTTCACTCTTAAGGTCCCCCATTGCAATAGATTTCTTGGTCAGCTTGACTACATCTTGGAACTAACTGAAACCCAAATGGCTGGGCATGCCTGTAAGGGATTTTTTTTTTTTTTAATTAAATCATTTGAAGTGGAAGGACCCACTTCTATTTCAGATTTTTGAGGTAGGAAGATTCACCTTTAATGTGGGCCACACCTTTTGCTGGCAGCCTATATATAAGACATGGAAGAAGGAAGCTTGCTTTTTCTTTGCCTGCTAATCACATCCATTCCTTCACTGGCATTAGTGCCTACTTCTGGATTCCAGTATGTCCTGAAGACCTGCCAAAACATACAGCCTTGTGGACTGAACAACTATGGATTCTTGGACCTTCCATTGGTAGACAGTTGTTGGACTAGGAGGACCACCGTCTGTAAACCATTCTAATAAATCTTCTGACTTCCACACACATAGCATAGCATACACATGTGTGTGCATATACATATGTACATATATACACACGAAATTAATTAATTGTTAAATTTTTAGACTTGGATACTACTGGTTGAAGGAATAAAATGTGTAATGAGTGTCTAAATTCCAGAATCCAGTGTGCGCTTCTTATAAAGACACAATAGAGAAAGAAATAGTTGATGAAATGAAATAATTAAAACCACATATTATATAGTAGTTTTCTTAGGTAAATATAAACTCAGGCAAAAATATTGAATGTTGGCTTCACTATACAGAATCTTTAAAATTGACATCCATGGGTTGATTTCCTTTTTTTCTGCTGAGTATAGTAAAAATTTTAGTTAATTGTCTTATAGTAGAAATACATTGTGTATTGACAGTTTTATTTTGGGTTCTTTTTTAAGATTTGCCTAGGCCAAATTAGACGTTGTTAGCTATCAGATAGACGCCAAGTAATTGCTTGATTGAAAGATAATTTATATACTTAAGAGTTTGAGATTGACTTTTGAATAATTCAAATCACACAAGAAAGTCAGGAGCAGCTCATTAAGGGCAGAGGCTTGCTAAGACATCCTTAAATTTTTAAGGAGCATTCAGATGGTTTGAGTTTAGTAAAATTAGTTTTAATTTTACTAATGACAGCAGATATGTGGCAAACAGCCAGAATTTTGAGCTTAAAACAAATGTCTAGAGGTATTCATGGATAGAATATCTGATTATTTGTAGAGATCATAGAGCTTCTATACCAGCAATGTAGTGTGAGTTTATTAAGATGGTTGTGGTTTGTGAAATAAGTATTCATGCATGTGTTTGAGCCATTAACTAACTTCCTTGCTTGTGATTCATAGCATATATATATAGTAACATCTAGACAGTTCAGAATGAGAATGTTTACAAGTTTCCATCTGAGAGCAGCTTATTTTATGTGCTTTGGTTAAATGATCGCTTTGTGGGGTTAAAGTGGTGTTTCTGAAGATTTGACAGTAGATTTCAGTTTAGATAGGATTGCTATGAGCCTGAGACCAGCTTGATCAGTACTGAATCAGATGCTATTTCATACAAAACAAAACAACATGAAGCTCTAGCTTGTATTTCATAGGCATGTAAGAGAGAAGACAGAAAAATAATAAGTAATTGGTAGAGATAATGGAGGGCTGAAGCGATTGATCAGAGGATAGAGTGCTTCCTGTTGAGTGTGAAGACTAGAGTTCAGATCCCCAGAACCCACATAAAGACAGATGAAGATCTGTGATCCCAGCATGCCTGCAGCCAAATGGGAAGTAGAGATGGCAGAATCCCAGAAGCTCATGGGTCAGCTTGCCTGGCACATGTAGAAAACAATGAGAAGGAAGAAGGAAGGATTAGCACCATAAGTTGTTCTCCACATGGTACCTGTGTATTCTTGCATCCACAGGCACAGTAGAATGTGCACATACACCACACACAGACATCCCATACATACAGTAAAGAGGAGGGGGTGGGTGGGCATGATCTTTAGATTCTGCGAAAAACTAGATTCCTCAATTAGAAATATACTTCAAACCAGTTGGGGCACATGTGTAAATCCCAGCACTTGGGGGACAAAGGCAGGATTGCTGTTCAAGGGCAGCCTGGTCTACATAGTGTGTTCCAGGATGGCCAGAGCTGCATAGTGAGACAGTCTTAAAGAAACAAAAAGAAACTAACAGAAGAACTCAATACATTTGGACTATTAAGCAGGATAAGAAAAGAATAATCCACTGAGACATCTTATTAAAAGAAACCAGAGTGCAACAACAGACCAGAAACAATTCAACCTAAAAGCTGCCAGAGAAGCCAGAATGCCGTGAGTCTAGTTGTTGCTCATTGGAAATACACATTTTATATCAACGATATGCAGAAGACCAAAGAAACACTCTTTGGGAGTGATACCTTTGGAATCATGAGAGGAAAACTGAATGTTACTATGGAATTTTGACTTATTTAAAGGTGAAAATAAGTACATTTTTTTTGTTTGTTTGTTTGTTTGGTTTTTTTTTTTTTTTTTTGGTTTTGATTTTCTCTGTTTAGCCCTAGCTGTTCTGGATTCACTTTGTAGACCAGGCTGGTTTCAAATTCACAGAGATCTGTCTACCTCTGAAATAAACACATTTTTACACATTAAGGTTGATATTGCAGACTTGTCCATTCAGAGTTAAAGAAGAATACTGTTAAATTTAACATGTCTCTAAGTTGTAAAATAAACTCAGGGAAATCAGGATGATAGAAAAGGCAATGAAGAAAAAGAAATGGATAAATGATGTTGATAAAATTAAGTATTAGAAATAGAAATAACATATTCTTTCAGTATTTAATATTAAAATGTAATCCAGAGTGGTAAGAAAAACATAATCTTGTTCTAGAAGGGAGTGGAGATACTGACTTTGCAGATGGCTGAAAGATTTACAGGAAATATCCTGTGTACACTAAATTAAAGAATAGAAATAAAAAGCCAGGTGTGGTGCTACACTCCTTTAATCCTAGCACTCAGGGAGGCAGAGGCAGGAGGATCTCTGAGTTCGAAGGCCAGCCTGGTCTACAAAGTTAGTCCAGGTTAATAAAGGCTACACAGAGAAACCCTGTCTCAAAAAAAAAAAAGTATAATTTTTTAAATTGGAGGATGAGATGGTAGGAACATATAGAAGATTGGTTGACTCTAACAGATGGTAGGAAATGTGAAAGATAAAAGGACAGTAACCTAGGAAGAAGCAGTAAGATGGTCCAAGTGTGCCACAATCAAGTGGTCATGTTTAATGCTGTCCTTTAAATGTGTGCCTGGCGAAGAGGTGGAGACACAGACTTCTTTTGTGTGTTGGTCCTCCAGGACTCTTGTGATTTGCCTTCTAACAGTACCAGCAATTTTCCCTTCCTTGATTCTGTTCTCCCTCAGCTTCTGCTGAAAACCCAGATGGCACTTGCCTCCATCCTCATTCTGTGCTTGCCTTCATCGTAATTCTTCCACAGAGAGTGCTCAGCAAGAGCTTCCGATGGCTTTTGTGTGGCAAATTACTCAGCATTCACTGTGAGCCTCTTCTGTTTTCCTCAGTATAAAATACACAGATGCCTCCTTATGAGTCGGATGTCATTGTAAACATGAAGGCCGTGTGGGAGAATGGTGAACAGTGTGCCACACTAATAAAAATATCTTAGGCTTTGACCTGACTGCTCCCATGTCTAAAATATCACCTGTGCAGTTACAGAACCCTTTGCCTGTTTCCTCATAGAAAGGAAACGGTAGTTGTGTGACTTTAGGGGATATTGTAACCTCTCTGCTTCAGTTTCTTCATAGAGATAATACCTATGCCAAAATGATTTTGTGAGAACTAACTATAGCAGCTCACTCAAGTACAGAATCTGTTGAATAGATTTTCTGAATTTTAATTGACTGTTTTTTATAAGTTTTTTGTTGTTGTTGTTGTTTTTGGTTGGGCATGATGGTGTGCTGCTGTTATTTCATCATTCAAGAGCCTGAGGCAGGAGCGTTGTGAATTTGAGCTCATTCTTCACTGTATAGTGAGACCCTGCTTCATAAAAAGAAAGAATATCTTTCTTTAGGATAACAGTAGTTGCTGTGGTCTACAGTGGAGCATTCAAATGCATTGATATTTGAATTGGTATTTATGTAAACATTTCTTTTGCCTATAGTGGGAGGTAGATTCCAATTTCTTTTTATTTTTTACCTTTATTAGTGGTTTTTGGGGGTGTGAATGGGAGTACAGTTGTCTAATATCACTTAATAGACATCTTTTCTTCACTGAATGTTGTCTCTAAAACAGTGGAAGAACTCTGTGCTTTTGTTTTTCTATTTTAAATGCATCTACACTTTGACCATTAGATGTAACACCTCACAGATTTTGCTTGTTTTACTCTTTAAAACAAGTGCTTTCGTCAGTTTCCTGAGAGGCTTTGTCATGTATATGGATGCTGAGTTTTACTAAATGCATTGTCTTTTGTGCTTGAGATGATTTCATGCCTTTTCTCCTGTGGTGTATCATTGAGGGATAAGTAGCTTTAATGAAGTTTGACACTCTTATGTTTTATAGAATGAATTAAAATAGTTTGTGATAATATACTTACTGTTATACATTGCTTGATTAAATTAATAAGTTACAGTTTTATATCAAAGCGAGTCTTTAATGTAAAGTTGTTTTGATAAACTTTACAGCAGAAAATATAGGCGCAGAACTCAAAGCTCCACTTAAGCAAGATCCTCTTCAAGTAAGAGGTAAGTATCATTTATTTGATGTTTTAGCATGTGGGTATATATAAATATACAGAATTTATGTGGAGGTCTTTAACAATCTAAGCATGTAGTTATAGTTTGCTTTTATTTTAAGTAAATTGGCTATAAGTTTTTATTCTAGTTATATACTCCTTTTGATGACAAGTATTTAAAAAGCCTAAAGAACCAAAATCATCAGTTTGCTTTATTATTTTTTAAAAAGTAATGTTATTAAGGAACAGGAGGCTACTGCCTTCAGCTATAGTGTGCTTAAATTCACGTGGGTTGTGTCTGATTTTTCTCCAAAGCAACTAATTCTTTAGCTTTGTGAGGTTTGAAGCACTGTGGTGTCAGACAAAACAGGGCTCAGTTTTAGCTCTCACATTTACTAACTAACTGTCTGCTCTAAGGTAGCTAACTTATTTAACCACTCTGACGTTTAGCTCACTTCCCTATAAGATGGTAAAAATAAACCTTACTCATCAGGGTGGCCTTGAAGATTATGAATACAAATAGTTAAGTAATCAAGAGTCATCAGCATTGTACTCTCTGTGTGTTACCTACCTTTGATTGCAGCCTGTCAGGAGCTGGAGCGGAAGGAATCCCAGGTTACATAGTGAAGCCTTCTCTCTCTCCAAAAAAATCAGTACAGGATAGCAGTGACTATTCTGTAATATTTATTGAGACTTCATTTACACATAGACCCTAAGCAACTTAAATTGTTTTAATGCTTTAAACAGATCAGTACTACTGATACAAGGTTTCTACTAGATGAAAGGTTGTTATTTAGCATCAATTAGAGATGAATTATGGAGATAAACACTAGTTTTTTGTACTGGGGGAGATATTTCTTTTTATTTGCTACCATCTTATTATCAGGAAAAAAAACAAATGTATATGGAATTCAACAAGTTTTCATTTTCCAGTAGAGCTTTCAGTATGCATACTTATATTACTTTGTTTCTGGTTTAGTTAAAGCAGTCCTTAAGAAGAGGGAGTATGGATCAAAATACACTCAGAATAATTTCATCACTGGAGTAAGAGCAATAAATGAGTTCTGTCTTAAATCTAGGTACGGTATTTCTTTCCTTTTTTTTTTTTTTCTTTTTTTTAAAGATTTATTTATGTATACAGTGTTCTACTTGCATGTGTGCCTGCATGCCAGAAGAGGGCACCAGATCTCATTATAGATAGTTGTAAGCCACCATGTTGTTTCTGGGAATTGAACTCAGGACCTCTGGAAGAGCAGCCAGTGCACTTAACCTGAGCCATCTCTCCAGCCCATAGTATTTCTTTCAATGTAGTACTCTGTACAAATAATATGGCCTGTTATCTTTTCATTAATTTTCAAAATTAGCATGAAGATAATTGCTCATTGTCACAGATTTCTACAACTAGTGATTAAGTAGAAAACGATCTATTAGTGACCTTAATAGTGATTTGATAAACCTTTCAGAATTTAAGAAAAATCAAAGTGATTACAACTGTGACTTGATATATCTAACTTGTAAAAATTTAATTGTGTGTGGGGGGTGCATATGTGGAGGTCAGAGGAAAACTTGGGAGAGTTGGTTCCCTTCTGCCATGTGGATCTGGGGGCCACAACTGAGGCCTTTAGGCTTGCCAGCAAGTACTTGCTGAGTCATCTTGCCAGCACTTAACTTAAATTCTTAAACAGAAGAATGATACTTGTATATATTTTATTTTTTGCGTGCCTTAAAAGTTTCTGTGCCCATAGTACTAGCGTCAATGGCTGAGTTGCAACATACTGACCAGGCTTGACCCTGTTAAGTTTCTGATGAGACCATGCACATTCAGGATTGTATGTAGGGGAGTGGAGTCTATGTACTGTGGTGGTCTTTATCAGTGATCAACTTTTTTTACTGTATTAAAAATGCTGTCTTTAAACTGATGTTTAGAGGCTATACAGATCCCTTCTTTCAAGATGGGGGTCAGTCTAGTTGTTTACTGTCTTTAATCTGTAAGCTTTTAAGTATTGTCTGAATAACCTCAACACCTCTATGTCTCCAGTGATTTAGAACAGCTTCGGAAAATCAGACGACGAAGTCCCCATGATGATACTGAGTCCTTCACTGTATTCTTGAGATCAGATGTGGAAGCAAAGTAAGAGCATAATTCCTTCACAACAGAGTGCATGCTGGATTTGGGGTTAGAGACGCATTTTATAAAAATATTTCCTCATGAGTTGATTTGAATTGCTTAGATTTGACTCGGAAGTTTTAAGCACTTTTTGTTTTTCTCGTGAAAAGACCTTACGCTTTTTCTTTTATAAGCTTTTTATATATAGTTCATGTTTACTTAAATGTAATTAGAGTAAAGTAAGTTAAGATGATCCCTAGTCGTGACCATGCATATGCTTGTACACACAGAGCGTTGGAAGTTTGGGGAAGCCTTGAAGCTCTCGCCAGGGAGAAAAAATTGCGTAAAGAAGCAGAAATAGAATACAGAGAACGTAAGTACTTTTAGTTTAAGTCTGGGTTTCTTGGAAAATAACATTTAGGTAAGAGCTGTGCCCCTGAGAGCCAGGTGGTCTCTAGTGCTTGCACTTCATGGTTTGGCTCCGCTGCGCTACAGCAAGTCCCAGTTTTCCACCATGGGGATTCATTTAAAAAACAGAATCAATTTGTTTTGTTTTTGTTTTTGTTTTGTTTTGTTTGATAACTTTCTAGGATGGTAAGAGTAAGTGAAAAATACTTGCAAAGAAAAAAGAAAAATACTTTTTAGTTTCTGTGGAACAATACTAGTGACACTAGCTCTGACTTAAAGATTACCATTATGAAAGTGGTAATTACTGCCTTGTTATAGAAAGTATTGATTCAGCCACCACATTCATTCATTCAGCAAATATTTATCATAGTCCTAACATGATTAAGAAACTGCGTAAAAGTAACTTTTATCGCCTCCCACTGCTAACCTAGGCCTAGGCCTAGAAGCTTCTAGCCTCTGTTCTGTGTAACCTAGGCCCAGAATGTTTTCAGTCTCTGAGACCCACCAGTGAATAAGCTCACTCTTTCTTGTTGTTACTGAGCTCTTCTAGGCTGGCTGGTTCAACTCAGCTCTTCTGGCTCAAACTCCTCTCCCAGCTAATTTATTCAGTATGCTCATATCTCTTGGCTTCTTTCTCATTCTCTAGCTCATTCTATCTTTACCTGAGTTCTTTCTCTGTCATGGTAAAACTGCCTCCTCTCTCTGTATTGCCCTTAAGTAGCTTCCCTATTCTGTCAAGTCTTTCTCTAATTTGTCACTGTTTCTGCCACTCAATTAGAAGCACTTTCAAACATGGGTGCTTCCTTCTGTAAATTAATTTTACCTTCATTGTTTGGTATTAAAGGTGTATACCAACTTGCCTGGATATAAGCTTTTCTTTACCTAAAACTTGCTCTATACCTTGAACTCAGATCTGCTAGTGTCTGCTTCATAGATTAAAAGGTTTGTTTCTATTCCAGCCAGATCACACAAGCCTAGAAGATCTTTGAATGTGATCTCTTGCCACCCGGATAACAAAGATCTAGAAGGTGTTTGGATGTGATCTCTTGCCAGAACAGCCATGTTCTGAATTAAAATTCCTCTATAAAACTGTCCTTCAACTACAGACACAAGTTAAGACTATCAGGAAAATGAGTTTAGTGATTTAGAGTTTAGATATAGGGGAATGTAAAATATGTCTTACATGATTTGAATTATATAAATATATTTATTGTTGCAGAAGTATTGTACATATTTATGAATAAAAAAATTCAGTTTGATTTACCAGTACTCCCAAACAAAGAATACAAAAATACAAAGAGTACTACATTTTTTCCTTGTCTGTAATCCTTTTATTTTTATTCCTAAAGATAGCTGTTGTTTATGGTTTGGTTATATCCTTTCAGAATATTTCCAACACATTTTAAAATTCATGTGCACACTTTCTGTAAGATTCATTTTGTTTATTTGTGTGTGTGCGTGTCTTTGTGAGTGTATGTACACATGCGCAGGTGCCCTCTGGGTCCTAAAGAGGATGTGCAGACCCTCGGAGTTGAAGTTACAGACATTTGTGAGCTCAGCACCGTGGATTGTAGTGCTGGCAGCCAGACTCTGCTCTTCATGATTGAGCAGCAACTCTTTGAACTGCCGGGTGGTCTCCAGCACCCTGTAGACACACATTTAGCATACATAAATGGGAAGGGACCATGCTCTGCATGTACTTGTTCCACTTGTTCGTCATAGATGCCAATGTAATCCTAGTTTTCATAGCTGTGGGAAGAAACATCCTGAATACATGCCTTCCAAGGAAGGGATGGTAGGGGTCTCACATGACCCAGGCTAGCCTCAAACTTGCTGTGTAGCCAAGGATGACTACATGGGAGACTACAAGACTATAAGAACCCCTGATTCTCCTGTTTCCACCTCCTGAATGCTAGGATTACAGATCTGTGCTACACCTGGTATACACGGTTCTGGAAAGTGAACTTTACATGATAAGCAAGCATTCTAGCTACACCCTCAACTATTTAACTCAGTTTTAAAGAAAATAGTTGTATTACTATAAACTGATTAGTAATAATATATATGGCCTAAACTTATTTTCTGATTGTCATAGGGCTGTTTAGAAACCAAAGAATATTAAGGGAATATGGTGATTTCTTGGGATACACAAAGGTAAGGATAGCTTTTTAATCCTATGTGTTTGTTAATTAACAAATAGTATGTTACAAAATGTCTATGATCATAATCCAAGAAATTCTAGCAGGTCTTTGATCATAATCCAAGATTTTTCTTGAGCACATTTTAATTAATTGAACTGCCATCTATTCATTTCTGTTTTATTTTCTTGAAATTAAAATTGTGACATGAGTTTCCTAAGCTTCTTTTGTTGTTGTTTTGTTTTTGTTTTTCAAGACAGGGTTTTTCTGTATAGCCTTGGCTATCCTGGACTTGCTTTGTAGACCAAGCTGTTACTAAGGTTCTTCAGCATACATAAATAAAGGAGACTATTTGCTTAGGTTTTATCAGGATTTTCTTTCTCTTTCATATCTTTTATCTCTCATGCATATGCATATACATACATACTCACACACACACACACATACACACATATAGTTGTATATAAAAGTTTCTTAAGTGCAATTTTCTTTACTCCTTCTACTCCTAATTCTGATTCAGCATTGAGGCTGCTAGCTGTCTGCTTTTGCACATGAAAGCATCCCTTGAAAGACAAAATTACACCACTGGTTTGATTGTTCTTTATTTGGTTTTATTATTATCTAAATGTATTATTTAATTTTAAATTTTTATCTATTTTATGTAATAAGTATTATTGCCTAGATTATACTAATATTTATTATTCGTGTATAGTTAGTAAAAACTCTGTGTGACTTCATTAATATGTTCTTTCACTGTAAAATAGCTTAATGTACACCTTTCCCCCATTCCCAAACTTTCTACAGCCTTACCTTTTGACAGTAGCTGATAGCTACTGTCCCTGCTTCATACTGAAAAAAAAACAAAAACAGGTATACAAGTGGCTCCACTGTAAAGTGGTTTATCAACTTGATAGTGTGAAATCATAAGCATATGGCCTTTGTTTTTAATTTCCATATAGTATTCAGTAAGTTATAGTTGATATTTCATTAAAATGGGCTTTGTGCTAGATGATTTTACTAGGTGGATCTAAGAGTTCTGAATACATTTGAGGCAGGCTAGGTATGCTATGGTTAGGTTACATGGATTAGATGCATTTTTAATCTATACTATTTAAGTTTGTGGTGGTTATAGAGACCCTAATCCTATAAGTCAAAGACCATTTGTAATTTGATGAGAGGACTGTATTTTACTCATCAGATACACAGACTTTATCTACACATGCTCTTAAATACCATCCTTTCTACAAGAAATAATTGAATATTAGGAAAAATACAGAAAATTTCATTCAGTATCTCACTTGCTCTTGTCTGTTAAATTCAGTCTAATTGGATTTTCTTTCTACTGAAATGGCTCTTAACAAAAGTCACAAACAACATAAATGGCTCTTAACAAAAGTCACAAACAACATCCAAAATGCAAAGTCATCTATATCTAGAATAGACTTTTCTTTTCAACTTGGCTAGGAGGGATCTTTCATCAAGAAGTTAATAGTGGGTATATGTGATGGTTCCTAGCCATAATTCTAGCATTCAGGAGCCAGAATCAGGAAGATCTCCTCATGTTCAAGGCTAGCCTAGTCTACATAGTAATTTCCAGGCCAGTCAAGGCTACTTAGTGAGGTTATATCTCAAAAGAAACTGTCTATCTGTCTCTCTATCTATCTATATGTCTTTCTCAAAATAAAAAGAGAAATTAATGCCATAGCTGGGTGTTGTAGCTAATGCTTGACATACCAGCATTTGGAAGGTTAAGACAGGAAGATTGCCACAAATCAGAGCTAGCAAGGGCTAGAGTGAGACTTCTCAGAACAAATCAAGTTAATGCATAAATTGGGCAAAGGCCGCCTTTGCAAATTGTCTTTTCTCTGAGTAGCATTTGAGACTTGAGTGCCTTTCACACAGTTCAGAACTGGGCACAGCCTCTCTTCATTCATTTTGATTCTGGTTTCCTGCAGAGCCTTTTCTGAGTGCAGCACAGAAGAGTGGTCTGAAGGTCGTAGTCTTCCCATGTCTGGGGAGCTAGAATTTCTCCTGTGCTACAAGATGACTATCACTGTCTTACAGTGCGGAATAACTTAGGCCAGTGACATCTGCCTCATATCTGTTCATGTGGGCAGTCCTGCTTGCTGGAATTACATGCCTTCTTTATGTATTTTTACTTTGGATGCAGATTTTTCCTGTTACACTCTTCTTGTTTCACAGGAACTCTAACAGCAAGAAATAAAGTCACAGCATCCTTAGGTTTACCAAAAGCATTCTCTCATCAGAGCAATAGCTATCCTCTCATAATCTAATTTTGCACTGTCCCTTTAATTTCTTTCTTTCTTTAATTTAATTTGTTCTGCTTTCTTATGCCTTTCCTTAGATCCTGACTGTGAATTTCTTAGGATAGTCCTTTATCTCCACTGAGTAAGTTTAGCTGCAGCCATAATATTGCTTTGAAATGAACCAGTGGTGCTCTGACTGGTTTATACAGCTTTCCCTGGTAGTCCTCTATGACATCTGTTGAAATTTTTAAACACTTAATATTTACTTATTTAGTGTCCGTATGCCATGGTGCTCCTGTGAAGGTCAGAGGACAGTTTCCTTCTACCATCTGGGGACCCAGGTCATCAGGCTTCGTGTCAGTTCTTATAACAATGTAAAATAAACTTAAGTATGAAAGTTAAAGAACAAAATGAGCATTTGAGGTTTTGGAAAAGTACCCAAGTGTGCTTTCAGTTACCTACGTACTTTATAATTTATTTTATTATCTGGTCGTGGTGTGGCACACGCCTTTAATTCCAGCACTCAAGGAGGCAGAGGCGGGCAGATCACTTTGAGTTTAAGGCCAGCCTGGTCTAGTGAGGCCAGCCAGTCCAGGACAGCCAAGACCCCAGAGGACAGAAGAGGTGTCATCACCTGGAGCTGGAGTTGTGTAGGTTGTTGTGATCCACCCAAGATGGGTGCTGGAGACCAAGTGAGTGTTCTCAGCAAGGAGAATGCATGCTCTCTAGTGACTGAGCCATCTCTCTAGGCCCGCACTACACTCCTCTTAATGAGAAATTTTGGATGAAAAGAATTTAAAAGTAAGCCTCTTTGTTTAGAAGTTTTGAGAAGCTGAATCTTGTGCTGTGTCAGACCACTGGCTGCTATGCTTCTTTGAGAGACTGTGGAAGTCTTTGTTCTTGTCTTACAGCCACGTTCCAGGGCGGTGTCAGTGTTCCTTAAGGGACCAGGAAAGGTGGTGATGGTTGCTATCTGCATGTAAGTTTTGAAGACAAGGCTTTTAAACTAGAAGTATATACCTGTTAATATGTGTGTCCTTGAATGTATAAATAGATGACTTAGTGGCTAGCTGCATAACTGACATGTAGCTTTTATTACTTTAGGAAGTTGAGTCTATGTCATGGCTAGTGACGTGATAGGACAAGGGTAGAGGTCCATTTAGACATTTGTACTTGGTTTGTGTATTTTTGAAGTGGATATAAATTTCTCCCTGAGAATACTCATTGGACTTTGTCAGGGTCAATTTTTTAAAGTTACATTGGCCATTGTGACTCAGGCCACAGCTACTAAGAAGAACATTCATGCCTGTGTTTTCCTCCCACTTAACTTTGGAGGAAACTTCATGGTTTTGTGACAGATTCCTTTTTCCTCTGGCTTCTTGATTTCTATTTTGCTTACCTTTTTGTTCTTTGCTAGTTAATTTTAGGCTGTATGAAAGCATTAATTTTGTAATTCAGAAGAGTTTTATTTTAAAAAAATGCATATCAAATTACGGTAGGATTTAGAAATATATAATCTTTGGAGGGTTGGAGGTTATTAGACTAGAGGAAAGAGTTTCCAGGAAGGACTAAGGATGATGATATCTATTAAGAATACTTAGAACTGTTATCAAGAATGGTGTCCAGGTTTCTGCTTAGACAACTGATAGATGTTACTCTGACAGGAGCACCAGAAACAGGGATAGGACAGAAGAGAAAATGATCTTGGGTTTTTAGTTTGAGACATCTATAAGGCTGTCAGGAGGAGATGGTGAATAGTTAGTTCTTTCTGCCAGCAAAGTTGTGATAATAATTGTAGCCGTCCTTGTGAGAGTGTATGTAATATATAAACTAATTAGCATAATACCTAGTACATAATATGTATTATAAGTATTATTGTTAATATATATTGTTCTCAAGCTGAGCAGGAAGATCTAGGCTGGAGATTTAGACTTGTGAATTATTAGTCTATTGATGATAATTAAAACCATAGCAATAGTTAAGATTGCCTGGGGGGTAATTATATAGCATTAGAAAGACAGAGTCTTCAACATACAGAATTGCCTCAATGCTTTTCCTTGCATACTTAATGGTGTCGCAATCTGTACTTTTCATATTTATACCTGAATTGTAGGAAGTTCTTTTTTTATTTATTTTCAATAGAACCTAGTATAAAGTCATTTAGCTTTTCATGGAAAAATTTTACCTCAAACATATGGTAAATTGTTTTCTTTCTCTCTAGTAATGGCTTGAACTGCTTCTTTAAGTTTCTTGCCTGGATTTATACGGGTTCAGCAAGTATGTTCTCAGAGGCTATACACTCATTATCTGATACTTGTAACCAGGTAAGAAGAAAATGCTTCATTAATTTTAAACATCTTCTTATAGGCTTTAGGCAGAAAATGATTTGTTAAAAAATACCCTGTAGTTGGCTTTGGCTGTGGCAGCTTTCTTAACTTGAACATTTAAGAACAGAGGCTTTTTATACATGTGTTCTGCACCTGTGCTTCCATATCCCCACAACTAACTATGGAGTAAAAATACGAGAAGTAGATGGACATGGTAGCACAGACCCAGCACTCAGGAGGGAGAAGCAGGTAATCTATGTGAGTTTGAACCCAGCCTGGTCTATGTTATATAGTGTGTTCCAGGACAGCCAGAGCTATACAGAGAGGCCCTGTCTCAATACAAACACACACTGACAGAGAGAGAGACAGACAGACAGAGAGAGAGAGAGAGAGAGAGAACACTGTCTATACTGTACAGGCTATTGCCCTTATCACTACTCATTTTTTTGTCTTGTTTTTAAGGTTTGTTTATGTGTATGAATGTTATGTCTGCATGTATGTCCACATAAATGCCTGATGCCATAAGAAGGCATCAGATCTCCTTGGACTACAGTTACAGAGCCTCCGTGTGGGAGCTGGGAATTAAACCCAGTCCTCTGGAAGAGGAGCCAGTGCTCTTAATGGCTGAAGCATCTCTCTATCCCATCCCTACTATTCTTAACAATAGAGTTTAACAGTACTATATATATATTCACTATTCATATTGTATGAGACATGAGAAGTAATACAGACATGATTTAAAATATGAGAGGATACTTGTAGGTTATTTGAAAATACTAGTTTACATAAGAAACTAAAGCATTGAAAAGATGCTTTTTATTTATTGTTTTTTCAGATTTATGTGTTTGAGTGTTTTGCCTCCATGTATATCTGTGCACCGCATGTATGCCTAGTGCCTAAAGAGGTGGTGAGCCTCATGTGGGTGCTGGGAATTGAACCTGGGTCCTTTCCAAGACTGAGCAAATTCTCCAGCTTGTAGAAGAGTTTTGTTTTTATGTGTGTGCATGCGCTTATTTTTCTTTTGCCTGCATGTGTATCTGTTTGACGGTGTCGGATTCCCTGAAACTGGAGTTACAGACAATTTTAGGCTGTCATGTGGGATGCTGGGAATTGAACCTAGGACCTTTGGAAGAGCAGCCAGTGCTCTTAACCTGTAAGCCATCTTTCTAACCACCAGGCCCAGGAGAGAGATTTTTGAAAGAGCTTTCTAAATACAGTTGTCTTGGAACTCACTATGTAGGCCAGGCTGGCTTCAAACTCCAGAGATCTAATCTGCCTGCATCTGCCTCCAGAGTGCTGGAATTAGAGGTGTGTGCCACTGTGCTCAGCTAAATATAAATTCTTAACTACTGTGAGAGCCAATACAAATTTTTAAATAAAGATAGTGCTGTGTGATTGTTAAGCATACTTAGACGAGTAGTTTGAAATCTTTCTCTTGATTTTGCAAATGAAGATTAAAAAAGTTAAAATACCCTTTAAATTCTCTTTGGCCCAAATTATGAATACTTAAAACCTAATTCTTTGTGAACAATAATATAGAAATTTTACTTACATATTTTAAAGAGAAATTTAATAAAATTTAAATACTTTATTTAAAGAATAAAGTGTTTATACTTTATTTATATTGAAATAAATTTGAGAGAATTTTCAGTGCAAGTAGCTCAGTGTAAAGTATGTGACTGCCAAATGAGAAGCCTTGACTTTGATCCCTAGCACTGCCCACCCAAAAAGAACATTTAAGATAACATTCAAAGGAGTAATAAAAAAGAACAAACAAGCCTAAGCAGGCATCTCACTGTTCAGTATATTAAAACCTTCTGTAAAAGTAAAGGGAGGTGTTTGTTTTTTTCTGTTTTTTTTGGCTTGTATATGAGGTGTATGTGTGTATGTGCGTGTGACTAGTATATGAGGTGTATGTGCGTGACGTTGGCATAGATGTTTTCCTCAGTTGTTGTTCATCTATCTATTGAGACAGGTTTCTTAACTTGAGCACAGGAGTACCGATTTAGCTAGTCTAGAGAGAGCCCCTGTCTGCCTCCAAAGGGCCAGGATTCTAGGATAGCCATCACTGCCACACCCAACATTTAGTGCTGGGGATCCTAACGCCAGTGCTTTCGCTTGTATGAGAAGCACTTTACCTACTGAGCCATCAGGAAGTACTTAATAACCACCATCAATATAGTTTTTTTTTTTTTTCCAGTCAGTCACAGTATTAGGAAGGAGAGGAAATGGGGAGGGACATATAAAAACAGTGTTTAAGAGCCTTGAAAGCTTAAGGACATAAAGACAAAAAAATATGAAACAAGATTAATAGTGTTAGTATTAATTTTAGAACATTGGAGATAAATCTTAAGTATCTGTTCTCTAAAATATTGTCCTACTTTGGGTTATTACAGCTCAGATGAAACGCCAGGGAAGAAAGGGTTGATTTGGTTTATACATCTAGTCCATCACTGAAGGAAGGGACTGAAGCAGAGGCAGTGGAGGGCACAGCTTGTGGGCTTGCTCCTCCTGGCATAATTAGCCTTTTTTCTTATAGAACCCAGGGCCACCAGCTTAGAGGTGGCATGACCAACAATGGGCCAGACCCTCCCCCGTCAATCACTAATTAAGAAAACGCCCTGCAGGCTTGCCTACAGCTTGATCTTATGGAGGCATTTTCTCAATAGAGGATCCGTCCTCTCAGGTGACTGTAGCTGTGTCAAGTTTACTTACAGCTAGCCAGTACAAATATTACATATGGGTTTTAAAGCTATGATAGCTTTAGCTGAAGGAATAACCATGGTAAACTGAATAAAAAAATAGAGGTGCAGAATATATTATATAACTTGTACTTTAACCATGAAGGACTCACAGAGATTGAATGTAATGTTTTGACGCATTAACAGTAAAAACCTAGATAAAAATATATCTGCTTCCAAACATTGAATAATAGAAGCACAAGACTATACCACTGAGAAGGGATTTGATTTCTCTTATACTTTTCCTCTAACTTTTTGCTTAGAAACGCTTTTAGAGTAGTGGGCCAGGATGAGAAATATCAAAGTTCAAGGAATCTGAATTGTTTGGAAACTAGGAGGCAGAGTTCTACAGAGGAAAGAGCTACATGGGGGGGGGGAGTCAAAGTCTGTTTAGGGATCTTCTTGAGTCCTTAGTGAATGTTAAATTACCCGTGTGTAAAACTGTGGCCAGAAATACCAAACCAGCAACAAAGCAACAAGCTGAGTAATTTCTAGTGCTTACACAGGGCTACAGCACATTCATATTCTGGCCAGGTGGGATAAGAAACTGTGCTGGTTCCCAGGGAGCCCAGGCTTCATACCTTAGCAGTAGAGTTAAAGTATCCCTAGTGAAAAGACTATTCTAGAATCCTTCTTTATAGACTTTTCCAGAAATGTAAATTATCAAGTTTATCTATGAATAATTTGTGTATCAGAACAAAGCTCCATGCTCTTTAGAGAAGATAATAGACTGCCTCACCCCAAACACTTAGTGTGACATTGACAGTGTTTGGCAAATTTTTCTAGATAGGAGCAGAATACTACTAGACAGTGCAAGGAGCAAGAAAATTGGACTCAACCAGAAGGAAAATAAGTAAACTCAATTGGCAGATGATAAAAGACATTAATAGGGCTTTTAGAGCTGAAAAAAAAAATGCTTGACACAAAATCTCACTGGGTAACATTAACAGAAGACTAAACACTAGAAAAGAGTCGTTCTTTATTTATAATAATAGAAAGCATCTATACTAGAACCAGAGATAAAGAAGACTGAGGAAGATAAAGGAATCCTTAGATACCGTTTGGAGACAGTACCAAGAAAACTGAACCAGCTTTTAAGAAAACAATGCCAATAGTACACAGACTTTGAGAGGTAGAAAAAGCATAGATGGCCTTTCAACTCTATGGACATAGCATAGCTCTGATACCAAAACTCACAGTATCATCACATGAGAAAAACATATATACTGATCAGTACCCTTCAGGGACATACACAGAAATTCTTTTAAATGTAACCAAATGAGATCAAGCAATATATAAAAATCATAATATAGTCAAGTAAATATTGTTCTGAGAATGTAAGTTGGTTTAATAGTCAAAATAAATAGATACAAATCATTGCATTTTCAGTGGCAGCAAATACAGAATAACATTTAAAATTTTCCATTTATAATAGTATCACAAAACGTTAAGGATTAATCTAGAAAAAGATGCACAAAACTTTTACACTGAAAACTGTAAACTATTGCTGAGAGGTTTTACAAAGATCTAAGAAAGGCTGGAACACAGCCCAGTGTTGAGTGCTTGCTTAGACTCTTCAAGGCCCAAGGTTTGATCCCCAGGACCGCGAAGAGGGCAGTGGACTGGGAGAGCATGTAATGGGATAAGACAGTGATCTGTAGAATGAATGTAACCCCAGTCATAATGCCGGTAGAGCTGTGCCTTGTTTTATTTGTGACAGAGTGCTGCAGTGTTTGCTCGGACTGGCTTGCATTCAAGTCCTTTTCACTGAAGGGTGCATCTAGGAGCTTTACCCATATCAACACAGAAAACTACTTAAGGCTTGCTATTTTAACCTGCTGTAGAAGTCACTTATTGTGGTTGATCATTTGAGTTGCATTTTCCTACTGATGGAATTTTAGATTTCTTTGTCATTTTCTTAGTCTAGTTTGGTATGGTTTCTTTGAGATGGGTCTCATGCAGCCCAAGATATACTCAAACTTGGTCCTCCTGCCTCCTCAAGTGCTGGGAATTTAAGCATGCCTCCATGCCCAGCTGTATTTCCAGCTTTTTCACCCTTATAAACAATGTTGTTTGAATCTCCTTGGGTTTATCTTTATTTTTCTAAGTCCTGGAAACTACAATCGCTTGGCCCTTGATGTACACATATGGTTTCTTTGTTGGCTCACTGATTGTATTCTCTGTCTTGGTAATGAGTATGACTGTTTGTTCTCCACAGGGTTTGCTAGCACTGGGCATCAGCAAGTCTGTGCAAACACCAGATCCTTCTCACCCGTAAGGACACTGCCTCTCACTTGAATTTGCTATAAGTCATGAAATAAACCAAAGAATTTCAGAAGGCTAAAATTTATATTGCGTTAGGTTGTTTGAGATTTGGTCATTTACTTTGTAGCATCTAAATTGTAAGGGTCAAAGTAAAGTTAAGGCATAATTTGAAAGTGCAGTTGAATTTTTTTATGCTTTATAATACAGCACAGAGATCTTCTCTGCATTTGATAATTACAAAACACTTCCGAATTCTATTATTTTATTTCAAGGAAGTATATTCCAGTCCAAACGTAATTGACTACATAATCTAACCTTTTTAAAATGCATACTTCATACGTACTCTGTCTTTAGTGCTTTTATTACAATTGAAAAATATTTTGATAACATTTCAAAATTAGATATTTGTAAAGTCCTCACTTATGAATATTTAATTTTTTAAAGAATATATTACCTTGAGGATCTCAGTCTCCTGATGTGGGTATTTATTTTTGTTGCATCTGTTAGCAGCCATCCAAATGTTTGAGCTCCGTAGTCATTGTTATTTTAAAGGTTTATTTATTTGTTATTTATACAATGTTCTGCTTTATGTACACCTGCATGCCAGAAGGTGGCATGATGATTATAGATGGTTGTGAGCCACCATGTGGTTGCTGGGAATTGAACTCAGGACCCATGGAAGAGCAACCAATCCTCCTGGGCTCTGAGCCATCTCTCCAGTCCCTCGTTATTTTAACTAACTGCTTTAATACAGGTTGGTCAGTGTTAAGGCAAAAGAGTTCATTCAACTTTATCGCTGTGAAGATGTCTATTTTAGTGCTTTATACTTTTCCTTACTTGAAAGTGGGACACTACTCTTAATAATAATAATACTTTTTTATTTTCTAGAATTGTGAGTTATTTAATGTTGAGAGCAAACATTAATTAATTACACATCTACTGTGTTTTACTATCTCTTGAAAAATATTTTTCTTACTGATTTTCCATATCAAAAATATAAATAAGTAAAAATTTTAAATTCTATGTTTTGAAGATTGCTTCTTAAGTTATTTTCAGTAGCCCATTTTAGTACTAATTAGTATAGTAACTAAATTTTGGACTGCAGTTTAAGGAAATTTAGATATGAATAGCCATATGGGACTAGTGATTTAATGTAGCAAGCAGTGCAGATCTATATGATACAAGTTTTTAGTAGAACCCACAGTGCAAGCTGGGCAGTGGTTGTGTTGCGCACCTTTGATCCCAGCACTCAGAGAGGCAGAGGCAGACAGATCTCTGTGAGCTTGAGGCCAGCCTGGTCTGCAGAGTGAGTTCTAGGACAGCCAGGGCTACACAAAGAAACCCTGTCTCAAAAAACAAACAAACAAAAAAACCAGTAACAATTAAAAAAACAAACAAACAGATTTTTACAGCGCCTTGAAATACATAAAATGAAAGCCGTGCATCTTAATTTATTCATTAATTTAAATTGGCGTTAAATTTAAGTTGGTGTTACCTTGAAGAAAACTTAGATTTGTAGAACATTGTCACATCCATAAACTGGGATTCTCTATGGCTAGTACATCTTTCCACAAAGAGAATTCCAGTACATTTTCAAATTAAGAACCAGTGTTTGAATGTTTAGTGTATCTATCAGAGAGTGCAGTGGTGTTTGGGTTTAAGAGTATATTTCTCAGGAAGTATTTATACAAGTGAATTATTTTACTTCTCATAGTATGTCATAGTTTTCAGGTGTCCTAATAGTGCTGTATTGGTACTTAAAATAATATAAAGTAGTGGTTCATTTTGACCAAAGGTCATTAGAAAAATAGTTGTTTTCAAAAAGGAAAATATACAGAAAACTGAAGTTATTGGTTCAGCTGTGTGCTAAACTGTTCAGAACCAGGAGTAAGTTTCATGGTAATCTGTTCAGAAATAAGCAATGAAATAGGAGTATAGGGAATATACGCCACGTCACAGCGAAGCACGAGAGTGTAATACGCAGTTAGAAGCTGCAATCCAAGGACACTGAAGTATTGCCCTCTTTGTTAAAGATTGTAATGTAATTTTTAAAAGATTAATATTCCTGGGCTGGAGAGATGGCTCAGAGGTTAAGAGCACACTGGCTGCTCTTCCAGAAGTCCTGAGTTCAATTCCCTGCAACCACATGGTGGCTCACAACCATCTATAATGAGAGCTGGTGTCCTCTTCTGGCATGCAGGAGTAAAGGCAGACAGAACATTGTATACATAATGAATAAATAAATCTTAAAAAAAGATTAATATTCCTGACATCTGTGGAATGTAATTAAAATAGTTCTGATAAATCAAAACAGACGATATGAAATAGAGATTAGAAAGTGCCTGAGTTAAGTGCTGTTTATTTTTATATATTTTCAAAGATCTTGCATTTTCCCCACTTTGCATATTTTTTAATTGAAATTGAACTTTGCACCTACAGTATTTAATATATAAAACTACACTATTTTAATAGTCTAAGAATTTTTCATTGGCTTATTAAGTATATTTTGAAAGTTAGTATTCATTTTTGCAACCTTTATGATCTTTTTATCTTTCAGGTATGGCTTTTCAAATATGCGCTACATTTCTTCATTGATTAGTGGTGTTGGTATTTTCATGATGGGCGCAGGACTCTCTTGGTACCATGGAATCATGGGATTGCTTCATCCTGAACCAATGGAATCCCTTCTATGGGTGATCCTCTTTTCTTCCCCCACTCTCACTTTGGCGTACTCTTAGTGAAAGAAAACTTTTGCTGTATTGTATTAGAGGGTAAAAGGATTATTAATATATTATAAGTATAAAATTAATATGGCAGCAGCTTACTTTTAGCCAGCTATTTACCCAAATGACGACATAGGGAGATTATGATTTATTTAATTAGTCTTGAGCACAATACTGAGCAATTATTACTCCATGCTAAACTTCCAAGCTAGTTTAGATTCCTCCTAGCCAAAATTCCCATACTCCTTGCATTTTTTTTCAACCATCCTGGCTTCAACTCACTTCTGGTGCTTCCTGAACCTCTCCCCTGGCTTAATCCTCCCTCTACCCCACACACCCCTAGCTGGACTTTTCTCTGTGCTCAGTATTGGCTGGTCAGTGTTTTTTTTTTTTTTTTTGGCAATGTAGAGAACAAATGGTCAGCATTTTTACACAAACTTGAGAGAAGAGATACTTAGAATAAACATAGTAAAGCCATGTCCTGTTTAAGGCCAGATAGTGGGATAGAGAAATTAGCATTTGAATAGTACAAGGGTAAACTATACACAGTGTACAATGACATTATTCCAACATTGGAGAACAGAAATAACATGCCTTTTGGCTGTGTCACACAACTTACTTATTTGTGATTATTTGTGATTTTACACATGAGTATGATCTCTGAATCCACATAATTTTAGACAATTTTTACTTACTGTGTGTGGGGGTGTTTTGCCTGCCGTATGCCTATGCACCACATGTATGGCCAGTGCAGGCAAAGGCCAAAAGAGGGTGCTGGCTTTCCTGGGACTGGAATTACAACAGGCTGTGGGCTGCCTTCTTAGTGTTGAGAATCAAACCCGGCTCCTCTGGTAGAGCAACCAGTGCTCTCAACTGCTGAGCTGTTTGTTTCTCTAGCCCTTCTCTAGATCTTCGTAGGTGTAATTATTAAGCATCCTTTTTGGCTAAAATCTTGAGCAATTTTACAGATTTTTCTAGAAATGCTATTGAAGAACAAAAAATTCTATGCACTTCCAGCGCCAGGAGTGACCTTGTATTAGTAATAGTTTCCAGTTACTTGTCATAAGCTGGAACTGCATTTAATGTTAAAGCAAAATGAAAAGGAGATTTTGTTTGTTTGCTTTGTGTTTTTATTTTTCATGTGAGCCTCCATCAGGTTGGGGACATGCACTGGAGAATGGGAAAAGGGGGTTTTGTCACACCAATGCTCTTCTGCTCAGTAGACTGTGCGCAGCACTGGGTAGGAACAGTAAACACTAACACTGGTCTGCTCTGGCCTTTGCAGATCTTTAAAACCACCTCACCTTTCACGGGTACACCGTAGACAGTAGCTGCTTTGCTGAGTTACAGCTCTGAGGGCAAGAGTTTCTGACTCCTTGGATTGACACAGATTGGTCATATGCTGCCCCCTTAGCTTCTGTTTTGCAGGGAATAACGTGGCAAAAATGCCTTTTAAATGTTTCAGAAGACTCCAACTCAGGGCCCCATGATTAAGACCTATGTCCTCCATTTTACTTTCTGTGGGGCTCTGTGTTTTTCCTTTTTTTCTGACAGCCACTGTCAGTAGCCTTGCCTACAGATTATTGTTCATGTGTATCTAAGACACTGTTTGCTGTAATCTTCAAACTCCTGGGGGCACTTATTAATAAGCTCATTGAGCAATCTCAGCAACTCAAGGCACTCCTTACTCTGCAACTTGTCTTCCTTCGGTATTGCTAGGCTTATCACCAGAGTGTGGTCTAGTGGGTAGAGAAAGCCCCCTACCTCCTTTTGAAAACCCCAAAGGCCAACTTTGTTTTAGTCTTGGAACATTCTGGAATGAGCGTGAACTTAGAACATTTTCCCTGTTCTGGATCATAGAATAGTAAATAATTAGTCTTATTTTTAACATTCTGTTATTCCATATGTGTCTATATAGTGACAAGCCAGGTAATCTTGGCTTGTTTTTATTTAGTTATTGACACAGTATTTGTGCTTTGACACCGACACTGGCCTTGAACTCTTGAATTCCTGCCCTGCTTTGTGCTACACCCCCTATGCTGTGACTACAGGCAAATACTGCCATGTCTCGTCCTCCGTTTACATTTTGAGCCAGTTTCCTTCTTTGTTTTTAACCAAACCAACTAATTTAGTATAATTAGTTGGACAAAACTTGCCTCTCCCATTTGAACATGTCTAGCTACTTTATAGGCACAGTACCTTGTTCTAGCTTCATCTAAATTGAACAGCATCATTTGACAGGGGCAAGGCAGTTTCTGAAGTTAGAGAGTGATGAGGTAAATTTTTAATAGTGCTTAAATTTTAAAGTTTCTAACATATCCTGGCTTTGAGTAACAGAGTAGCATTCCATTGGAATGAGGCACTTTGTTAAATAATGGATTCAGTAGACCATAAACTTAATAGGCATTACTTCAGAGTCCTTGATTTTGTCTTCTTTTTTTTTTTTTAAACAGAACTTTTCCTCTTATGTTTTTAAAAACTTTTTGTTTAAAAAAAAAATTGGGGTTATGTGTTTGGAAACAAAGTTTCTCTGTATAGTTCTGGCTGTCCTGGAACTTGCTCTGTAAAACAGGCTGGCCTCAAACTCTGAGATCTGCCTGCCTCTGCCTCCCAAGTGCTGGGATTAAAGGTGTGAGTGACTACCTGGCTTGTGTTCATATTTTATTGTCCTCTGAGTTGTTTTCTGACAAGATCCTTAGTATCTAGGATCTCAGAACTTATATTTCATTTTTACTATATTTTACAAATTGTACATAATGAGCTGCTGCAATCCTTAGTGAAATATTTGGTTCATTATTTGTTTTAATACTTGTTTTCCAGGCATACTATATTTTAGCAGGATCTTTGGTATCTGAAGGAGGTATGTACTGGCACAGAGTATTTATTTTCAGTCTAGTGATTTATATACTCAACAACACATTCGTTATAGTTGCCAAGTTCTGTTAGTTAGTCCTGTGGAGTGAGGAACCTAAGCTTTGTCTGCTTTTCAAGGTAGAATGCTCTGGTTGTTGCTGTAGTGGATGAGGGCAAGAGGAATAGGCTATGATCATGAGTAGTCTGTATTGCTCAAACCATTGGAAATTTTCTAAATTGGTTTTTAGCAGTGTTAATCAGAAAAAAAGTTGTCTCTTTACAATAAGAATATTTTTTATAGACAAGGCTACACAGAGAAACCTTGTCTTAAAAAAATAAAAACCAAACAAAAGAAGAATAATTTCTGAAATACAGCTTCAACAATATTGAAACATACTTGCTAATAAAAACATAAACTACCAAGCTCAGTGTTTCTTACCCCTAAACAATTACCATTTTCTGTTCTTGATATTCCCTTCAGCCGTCTTTTAAAAAGAGTTTGTATTTATTTGTATGTAGGTGTGTGTGCATGTTTGAGTGGGTGCCTGCACCTGTGAGCATACAAAGGCCAGAAGAGGGCACCGGATCTTTCAGAGCTGGAGTTACAGGTGTTTGCAGGGTGTCTGGTGGTTGTTGCATGAGGGCTGAGATCTGAACTCCAGTTATCAGGATTACAGAGCTCTTACTCCCTAAGCCACCTCTTTAATTCCTCATCTATTTTTAAATTAACATGGTTTCTTATGGCATGTTATAATTGAACATATTTATTTGGTTTTCCTTAATTGATAGACCTCCAAGGATTGGGAGGAGCAGAGGTGACGATGCTTAGTGAGTGCCTGTCCAACAGTGGCTGCTCAGTTGACAAAGGCTATTGCTGTAGTAATTATGGTTAACCATTATAAGATTTAAAATAGGAGATCTATTTTATTGTAATGGTTAATTAGAATAGTGATGGTGACTGTTAATATAGGGTTTTCTTATTGCCTGCTATGGTGTTAATGTGCTGTACTTACTTATCTTTTGAAATGCCTCTTTTAAAGTTTGGAGACATGAAGTTTCTTCCTTGCTGATAGGATGCTTTTCTTTCAGCAACACTTCTTGTTGCCATAAATGAACTCCGCAGGAATGCTCAGGCCAAGGGAACAACGTTTTATAAATATGGTATGTAGTTTAGAACCAGGTTTTTATTTCTTCTTTTTATTTGCTTAAAATGTTTAGTGCTGTTGCTTTGTTACCAATAGATGGAATAAAACATGCTCACTTCTTTTCTGTGTGGCTCTCATAAGGCAAATCCGCTTGTTAAAAAGAGAATTTTGAGCCTAGGGATAGCACATTGGAGTACAGGGATGCTTTCTGTCTAGACTTGACTTAGGTGAGCTGTTACACTTCCGCATGTGCCCGGAATAATTTGAAAGGTAATTTGATTATGCAAGTGATTATTAATACTTAAGATAAAAAGAGTTTTAAAACTATGGTCTCATACATTCTTTTGTTAATTTAGCAGATTGATTTTAAATCGCCACTTTTTATGACCTCTGATTGTCAAATTAAGATTTCAGAATTTTTCCTTTCTTGTCTATTGCCCCAATGATTAAGTCATGGAAAGTCGTGATCCAAGTACAAATGTTATACTATTGGAGGATACTGCAGCTGTCTTAGGAGTGATAATAGCGGCTACCTGCATGGGCCTTACCTCTGTAACAGGTAAATATTTCCCAAACTTTACATGATTTTCTTCTACTACCCGGTTCTCTAATGGGGATTTGGCCATATCACTGAGTAATTTTAAGCCAGTAGATTATTATTATATTAATTCCATGCTAATTTTTTATTTGTGTATTTGTATGGAACTAGCTATCATGTTTAGTGAAATAAGCCTGGTTCAGGCAAATACTGCCTATTTTCTTTCATCCACAGAATCTAGGTGAATGTGTGTATGTGTGTGGTATTGAAAGTAGGAGGAACACCATTAGCAGAGAGGAAAAGCTGTTACAGAAGAAGGAGGAAGGGAAGAGAAAGTAATAGAACTCATGTGAAAGCTTTTCAGAAGGAAGGAGGGGGCCATCAGGCAGGCTGGGAAGGTGAATAAGGATTGATGTAATGATGTGTATGAAAAAGTGATGTTAGACCATCACTTTGAGGTCTAACTTTAATAAACATGTATGTATGGAGAAATATGTATGTATGGAGCTCTTGCTCCTGGTACCAGGAATGATCTGCTGCCTTCATAGTCATTCATTCTTCAGGCTCTTCCCCACTCATTTTGGTAGCTGGTTAAGTCTTTTGAGGGCCAGAAGGTAAGTTGGAACAGAAAGCTCATTTTGTGTTCACTCAGCTTGTGAGGTCAGATTCTCTTAGGGCTAACCTTCTCTGAAGTGTTCAGAAAATATCGTTTGATGACCTGGTTGATCTTTACCCTGCTTTTGGTTGTAAATTGGTTTTTGTTGTTGTTGTTGTTTGTTTGTTTGTTTGTTTGATACAAGGTTTCTCAGTGTAGCCTTGACTGTCCTGAATTCACTTTCTGGCCAGGCTGCCTTGAATTCACAGAGATCCACCTGCCTCTCTCTCCCCGAGTGCTGAGGTGTGTGCCACCATGCCTGGTTGGTCATAAATTGTTAATTAACAATTCTCTCTTTCAAGATGGGGTTACACTATGTAGCCCTGGCTAGCCTGGCTCTCTAGACCAGGCTGGCCTTGAACTTAGAAAAGCTCCATTTGCCTGTCTCTCAAATGCTAGACTCAAAGTCTTGTTGCTGTTCCTGTTTTAAAAGTTAAATAAGGGCCATTTGAGATATCTCCGCAGCTAAGGACACTTGAGGCCAAGGCTGAGTTTGTCCCCTGGGATGTACGTAGTGGAAGAAAAGGATCAGGTTCCCCCAGCGGCTCTCCTGAGAGCCACACACATACTGTGGTGTGCATGCGTGAGCACACACTCAAACACTAAAGTACATTTGTTTTTGTATTTTAAGAAAGTTTTGTTGTTTTTTCTTGAAATAGGGTCTCACTGTGAAGCCCTAGCTGGCCTAGAACTCCCTAGAGTGACCCAGCAGGCCTCAGACTCACAGAGCTCTACCTACCTCTTCTAAGTGCTAAGGATAAAGGCATACACCACCATGCCTCAACTACTTTTACAGACTAGTAAAACCCCTAGCAGTCATTAAAGAAGTAACTAAAGGAATCAGGAGTAAATTTCAAGTTCTTTGCTGTCTAAGGCTCACTGAAGTAATAGGAAATGTTTTGGTTTCTTCTGTGATTCTTCTAGGCAATCCATTGTATGACAGCCTGGGTTCCTTGAGTGTGGGCACCTTACTAGGTGTGGTCTCGGCATTCCTCATCTACACTAACACAGAGGCACTCCTAGGACGATCTATACAACCAGATCAAGTACAGCGGCTTACTGAACTCCTGGAGAGCGACCCATCAGTAAGGTCAGCCTTGGCTAATTAATGTTCTTTGGGTGGCTTGCACAAACAGTAACTGTCGCTCAGGGAAGAAAGTGTATGTGGGAAACCCCTTCTAAGATTCCTACATACAAGTCTTCAACTTGTGTACGTTGTGGCTAAGTCGTGATGCTGTAATGAAGAGAGACGGAGTTGAGTACACTTGCCTTTTTTTAAAGCTTCCAAAACCACAGGCCAAAAATAAATCTTTCCTCCTCAAATTATTATATTTGATATTTGGCTACAGTGATGAAAAACTAATAAATACAATTATCTTTTCAAACTTTAAAATGGGAAAGTCTTTAGTCTGTTCTCTGGTTTGGTTTTTAGTGTAGTTTTGTTGCTATAACAGGATACCAGATAGAGAATTTCTAAAGAAAAAAGGTTTATTTAGCTCACAGTTCTGAAAGCAGGGAAGTTCCCATTCCAGCAGGAGCTCATGTAGCTTGAGAGAAAATAGAGGAAGAAGGCTTGAAGCAGCTGGCTCCTGGAACTGCAGTCCTAAGAGCAAGAACTCAGCGTCCTTCAGAGGTGGCACTAGTCTTGTTGAGAAGACTCCACCCAACCCCACTCTGCAAGCCCCAGCTTCCACTGCTGTATTGAGGAATTATACACCAGCGTGACTGTACATGGGGTGTTACAACTGAGACCCTTGAACTTTTAAAATTGTCTTGTATGCCAGAATTAGTAATTGTTTGACTTACATTCTAAAATCTGTATGTCTAAATTTGCAAAGTAGTTAAGTTATAATTTGAAGTTGAATATTAAAATTGGTGTTAGACTTAGTTATTTCATGTGAAATAAGCCCTACTAATACTTTCTCTAAACTACTAACTTTATAGTGTGAGTTGGGAAGTCTGTTATGAGGCAAGTGTATAAAGAATTGATATTTATTTCTTTTTTAAATTTTATTTTTATGTGTGTTTTGGGGGTGTGTTTTGCCCACATGTATATCGGTGCTGTACATGAGTGTCCATATTGGTGAAAAGAAAGCATTTCTCCCCTGGAACTGGAGTTACAGATGACTGTGAGTCAGCGTGTGGTGTTGGGAATTGAACCCAGATCCTCTGGAAGAGCAGCCAGTGTTCTTAGCCACCGTGCCATCTCTCCAGGCCAACACTAATTTCTTTTAGAATTCTTCGGTAACACTTATCAGTGAAGCCATGTGGACATGAGCTTTTTTTATATGAATGTTTTGTTTTTAACCAGCTTTATACCCAAGTCACCACACAAAGACTAGGATGTATTTAGTTAACCTATAGCGCAATGCTGGGCAGTGATTACCCCATTCTAAACCTCCAAGCCCACATAGTTTCCTCCCATTCAGATATTACTCATTATATTTCTTTTAGTCATATTTTAGGTCCCGTTCATCTCTCCTGCCGACTCTGCTCTCCCACTCCTCTCCACTCGCTTCTTTCTCCTCCCCTCCAAATCAGGATGTCCCACCCTATTCTCTCCATTGCACAACATTGGCTGGTTGTTTTATTGACAATACAGAGAACAAATGATGGCATGTTTACACAAATTTGAGACAGGCGATGCTTAAAATAAGCATCACAATGCAATGTCGGATTGAAACCAGATAGTGGGGTAGAGAAATCAGCATGTGAATGAACAAGGGTAAATTGTATGCATTCCACAAGAACATTATACCAACATTCCTATTATATGTATGATATGTGGGGTTTTGCACGTGATTCTTTGAAATAGTTTTTTTTTTTTTTTTTTTTTAGAAAGATTTTATTTATTACGTATACAGAGTTCTGCCTGCATGTGTGCCTGAATGCCAGATGGCAGCAGAGGGCACCAGATCTTATTACTGATGGTATGAGCCACCATGTGGTTGCTGGGAATTGAACTCAGGACCTCTGGAAGAGCAACCAGTGCTCTTAACCTCTGAGCCATCTCTCCAGCCCTGAAATAGTTTTCTTTAAGGTTGGTAGTAACATCACATCTTTTGTTTCTGATTGCTTTTTGTTTCTGTTAGCTTAGGTCTCCACATTTACATACATATACACTATTTAAAAATAATAAATATTTATCAAAATTGGTTTTCTTGTTGAAATTTATCCTTAATTTCTTTCTAATTTATATACATCCCGATTATAACCCCTCCCTTTTCTCCTTCTTGTTCCTCCCTCCCATCATCTACCCCTTACCTCCCCCCAACCCCATTCCCTTCTTAGAACAGGGGAGCTCCCCTCAACCCACCCTAGCACATCAAGTCCCATTAGGACTGAGCTCATCCTCATCCACTGAGGCTGGGAAAGGCATCCCCGTTAGAGGGAAGTGATCAAAACCAGGCAAAAGTCTATGTCATAGACATCACTCACTCAACTCACTAGGGGACCCACATGAAGATCAAACTGCCTGTCAGCTACATCTGTGTTGGAGACCGAGGTGCAGTCTATGTATGTTCTTTGGTTGGTGCTTCCATCTCTGTAAGCCCCCATGGGTCTAGGTTAGTTGACTCTTGATTTTCTTGTGTTGTTCTTTTCCCCTCCCGATTTTTCTATCCTAGCCTCCCTGACTCTTTCACAGGTCTTTGTGAACTCCACCCAATGCTTGGCTGTGAGTCTCAGCATCTGATTCTGTCTGCTGCTTGGTTGGGTCTCTCAGAGGATGGTTATGCTAGGCTCCTGACAGTAAACATAGCAGAGTTTGTTAATGGTGTCAGTGGTTGGCTCTCTAATGGGGTGGGACCCAGGCTGGGCCAGGCATTGGTTGGACAATCTCTCAGTTTTTGCTCTATCTTTATCTCTGCCCATCTTGTAGACAGGGTAAATTTTGGGTCAAAGGTTTTATAGGTGAATTGCTGTTTTCTTCCCACTACTCTAAGTCCTGTTTGGCCAGAAGATGGCTTCCTTAGTCTCCATGTCCCCCACTGCTAGAAAGCTCAGCTAGAGACATCCCCATGTCTTCCCTGTAGCCTCCCTGCCTCCAGCTTATCTCAGAGAGTCAATTTGATTTTTAAACAACTGGATTTTGTCTTAATTGACTGTCTGTGTTTTCTCATCTCCCTTTTCACTAATTTCTTTAATCATTATTATTACCTTCCTTCTTGCTTTAGTTTAGTCTGCTCTATTTTCATTGTCCGTAGGTAATAGGGTAAGTTTTCAAGTTCATTTGTTAGCTTTTTAATGCAGACATTTCATAAATAGAAGTTGTCTCTGCCTTTGCTTTCTCCACACACAGGCATTGTTCTCCTAACATTTTCTCTTCTCTCAAAGCATTTTCTCATTTTGCTTGTTTAAAGATTTTTTTGTTCTTAATTAACAAATGATGATTGTGTGGATTTAAGGACCATAGTATAACATTTCACAGATGTGTGTAGCATGTAAAGATCAGATCCGGTAGTCATTTCCTTAAACTTTTAACTCTTTTCATTGGGAACATTTGACATCTCAAACTAGCATTTTTTGAAATATGCAACTAATTATTGCCACTTGTAAGTATTGTACATACTGTGCTATAGAATATTAAGTTAATTTTCCATTCCACTCATCCCTGTAGTCATTTATCACAGTCTCTCTCCATTTTCCCCTCTCCTCCTTCCCTTCTCAGCCTGTAGCAATTTATCTATTTATAAACTTCTAGATTGCTTTCCATAACCTCCATCTGTAAGAGTACATCATTAGAGTACAGTTGTTTTTCCAATATACAAATTTCCCTTTTGGGGTGTGTATGTGTGTGTGTAGGGGGCATGTCAGTTTTTAAACATTTGCAACTCTCTCAAATGTCTTTGTTATGAATCAGTTTGTTTTTTACCTCAGTGGTCAGAGCATATATTCCTGTCGCTGTCCTTTTTATACTGAGTTTGGCTCCTCGCCTAGCATAGATTCTGTGTGGGTTGATATTTCATGTGCACTTGAAATAACTCTGCTAGACAGGCATGTTTTGTAGATGTTAGTAGGGTTAGTTGGTTTATAGCCTTCAAAAATTTCAGTCTTTCTATTGATCATCTCCCTTTTTTTCTGGAAGAAGGTCATTTAAGTCTTCAGCTGTTATTGTTTCTACTTTATTTCTGTCCATTGTTTTTTGTTTATTTCCGTTATTCTAATTAAAGCTAGAGAAAAAACTTTTTAAAATGATTTATTTTTATTTTATGTGCATTGGTGTTTTGCCTCCATGTATGTCTGTGTGAGGTTATCAGATCTCCTGGAGCTGGAGCTACAGACATTGTGAGCTGCCATGTGGGTACTGGGAATTGAACCAGGGTCCTCTGGAAGAGCAGCCAGTGCTCTTAACCCCTAAGCCATCTTTCCAGCCCTTAAAAGAAATCTTAAAAGATGAAAGAGTAGCAAATGTGAATTATCTACAAGAATGAAGATATGTGGATTATATCAATGGAAACCATCAACGTTAATAAGCAAAGTTCGTGCAGCTTTGTTTTGTTTTGTTTTTAAACAATATATTAGTTACCTATTGTAGTATTGCAGTATGACATCTATCTCAAAGCTTAGAGGTTTAGGCAGCATTTATTATCTGACAGTATCTGTGGTCAGAGATTCAGGCCCTGCTTATGTAGCTCCCTGCTTCAGTCTTTCTCACAGACTGTAGTCAAGGTGTTCATTGACGGTGTCCTGGGAAAGAGCTGTTTGTCAACTCTTTGATGCTGGCAGGATTAGATCCTTTGCCTCTCCAGCATGGCAGTGGATGAGCTGCTGGAGCACATAGAGTTGAATGTGAACAATTAAAGAGCAACAGACAGCCTGCCTAATATGGGAAATGACACTTCATCTCTTGCCTGTATCTGTTCTCTGCCTAGAAGTGGGTCACATTCCAGGAGAGTTGATCACACAGGATAAAGGACACACTGATCAGCAAGAACATCTCAGATCTATCTGCAGTTAGGTACAAGGACATAAGGAACAGCTACAGCAGAATAGAATTAGCTGCTTCCTAAGTATTAAACAAAGAAAGACATATCACAGCGCTTTGAGGACGGAATGCAAAAAAGTGAAGAAATGAGTTAGCATCTTGCCAATCTGGGCAGGCTTTATTTTTAACTTGAATGTCTTTAACTTTATAGCTATTGAGTTGTTTATTCTCAAATCATCTCAGAGAGTTGATGAAGCTTCTTTCTGTAGATTAGAAATCTTGGACTCAGTTAGTTGCTCAAGATCATTCAGAAATTGGAATCCAGTGTTCTCATAGCACAAAGAGTCTCTTATGGTGGCATTCTAAGCTCAACAATGTTGTCCATACCCAGGCTTTATTTCTTATATATTCTATAAAGAAAGTAGATTAGACTGATCACAGGTAGAGGCTTTCTCAACAATTCCCCAGGGAAGATTTGCTCTTAGGGAGTTAGGGTTGGAAGAAAGCAGTGCAGTTGATGCATCATCTGCCTTCCCTTCTAGGAGGCAGAGAGGTGCAGTAGACTCCTGGGCTTGGGTATGTGCAGTGTGGGAGCTGTGTTCTGCCTGTGCACTGGCTGAGTGACCTTGAGAAAATCACTGCTGTAAGTGCATATGCTACCTTGCGTTTTGTCTTTATTGGAGCCTTCCTTAAATGGCTACCTTACAGTCTGTGCTGCACTGAGCGTGTGCTCAGTCATCATTGCCCTCACCAGTCCTGTGCATTTGTTTTATTCACCTCATTCTATCAGTAGCTGCGGGGCTGTGTGAAGACCCTGCATGCCAGCCAGCACACAAGCCACTGGTACACTTGTGGTGTAGCTCACTTGCACTGCTGTGCACTGGCCCTGCTTTGAACCTCATCACCTCAGAAGAGAAAGGAAAGCAGGAAGAAAAGTGTGATTGGTGCGCACATAAATACTGTTTTTAACAAAAATTTTTATGTTTAAATGTTAGGAAATCGGCAGGTGTTTAGTTTATGGAAAGGCTTATAAGATTAATTTGATAATAGTTTAGAGAATTAGTAATTAGTAATTTTTTTATACACAAGCTTTAAAATTCACACATGGTATTGTAAAACAGTATTGATTTGGCTTATACTTTTGTGTGTCATTATGCACCAAAACATATGGTTGGCCTTAGAAAAGTGATGAGCATGGCGGTAAGTGTTCTGCAGCATTGCTGGGGAAGCTGGACTTCTGCCGAGAGAGTATGGATGTGTTACGCTCAGCCTTACATGAGTTGTTATTCATCGCAGGGCAATTCATGATGTTAAAGCCACAGATCTGGGATTAGGAAAAGTCAGATTTAAGGCTGAAGTTGATTTTGATGGACGAGTTGTTACACGATCATATTTGGAAAAGCAAGATTTTGACCACATGCTGCAAGTAAGTTTATGTATTCATCATTTCTTTTGTATTCTTATGTATTCATCATTTTCTTTTAGCCCACAGTTGTAAAGACACTTTTTGTCTTTATGGTCTTAGAGTCACTTGAGCTATGAACTTCTTAGTTCCCAAGTCTGATAAGAGAACTTTGTATTTGTAGTAGGTCAGAGGAGACAGCCAAAAGAACAAACTTAGTCATTAAGTTGTTAATACTTGCTACATGTTTTATTAATTTGCTCTCAACAGCCCTGTATGGTGATGAAATGACACTTAGATTCTACCATTCAGGGAAACTTAGACAACACACTAGTTAGCTTGTCTAAGATTTCAGAACCATATATATGAAGTCACATGAATCTAATCTTTGACTCCAGAACCTACCTCTTTGACTGTTTTATTTTCTGTGGGTTAAGTTATCAGAATCCAAAAATGGTAAGTAGAAAATTCCAGAAATGAGCATAAACTTTAAATTGCCTTCTGAACAGTTGTTAGTTCCCAAGACATAAATTATCCCTTCTCCAAGCATGTCCAATCTGTAGGCGCTGCCCAAGCTGAGCTGGTAAGGGAAGGGGAGAGGCAAGTTCACATAACTTACATTACAGGTATATTATTTCAGTTCTACTTTGTTATTATTGCCGTATGTGCTTAATTGATTCAACTTCATCCTAGGTATTTTTTTTATATGAAAAAAAAAAAAAAACTTGGGGCTGGAGATATGGCTCAGTGGCTAATGGCTGCTCTTTCTGAGGACCTAGGTTCAATTGCTAGCACCCACGTGGCAGCTCATACTACCTATAACTTCAGTTCCAGGGGATTTGACACCCTCACATAGATACACATGCAAGCAAAGCCCCAATATACATAAAATAGGAGTAAATTAAAAAAAAAAACAAAAACCATAAGATATTTAATATCTTCACTGTGTGGTTTTAGCAACCTCTAGACACTAGGACAAAACCTCAAAGATAAAAGGGTAATGCTGTAATTTAAGAGACAATTTGTAGAGGCCAACAGTCAACAGAACAAATGTTACTACTTGGGTTTGTCAGACCTTAACATTTGCTATGCGGGTTGAGTATCCTTATAGAAAACACTGGGACATGAAATGTTTATGATCTCTCTCCCTCTTTTTTTTTTAATATTTGAACACATTTGTATGTTCCTAGTCCAAAAGTCAAAAGGCCTGTTATTTGACTTTGTTGTTGTCCTTTTGTTTCTTTGTTGGAGACATGGTCTGGCTTAGTCTAGGCTGGTCTCGAACTTACTGTGTCCCTCAGGATAACTGAACTTCTGAAGCTTCTGATCCTCCTCCCTAATGCTGCGGTTGCAGGCATGCTGCCATACCTACCATGTGTGCTGGGGACCGTGTCACTGCTCCTTGGCATACATGCTGGGGGCCGAGCACAGGGCTGTGTGCACATGCCACACCATGAGCTAGATCCCTGCCCAAATGTGTGTCATGTCAGTGCCCACAAGAGTTGGAGACTTCAGAACATTTTTGATTTTCAGATTAGAGGCATCTAGCATGTACTAGTTTGTTTTAGGTCTTAAAAGAAATCATGACAAAAAGTCTATTTATTTATTTGTTTGTTTGTTTGTTTGTTTGTTTTGCTAAATCTCATTTGCATCCCCAAACTAAATATGCTGAATTTGATACCTGTCATTTTCATTCTGAGTTTTAGTCTGTTTTTAGCATAATATATTACATTTTGAATGTTTCACAGTGTATGATATAAATGTATAATATATAAATGGTTTCATATTGTATGACTATACAGCTGCATAGCAGTATGGCTGAGATTCCTTGTTAGTTTATATGGTTTGGGGTCTACTACTGTTTACTACTGTTGCATTCTCTCATTCTGATGTGCTACAGTTTGCGTATTCTGTTTCTAGAATGAAGATTTATGCTCTTTTCTGTGTTAAGCTGTTAGAAACAATGCTACAAGCTAGGTGTGATAGCACAAAACTGTAATCATAGCACTTGAAAGACTGAGGCAGAAGGATCATGATTTTGTGGCATCCGGAGCTACGTAGTAAGATCCTGTCTCAGAAAGAAAAAGAAGCAACGTCCGTGGCATTTCATACCTGTGTCGTAGGTCATGTGTGTCAGTCTCCTTAGGGTAGATACGGAGACTACTAAATGCATACTCTTCAGCTTCCATATATAGAACCAACCTAACTTCCAGAGTATGTCCATTTCTCTCCCACATTCAGGATAGAAGTTTCTATTGCATTTTTTTTTTTTTATAGTAGGCTGGCTAGCCTGGAACTAGCCATGTAGGCCAGGATGGCCTCCAACTCAGTGAAATCATAGGCATGCCCCACTACACCCAGAGACTGTGAGTTCTTTATCCTCTTGTCTTTACCTCCAGAGCTGGCATCCCTGAGACTATATATGCTGTTCATCTTGTGGTTTAAAAAAAAAAATCCTTTTATCATAAAAACATTTTTTTTTTTTCTGAACAGTTTGTGACCTAATCTACTTTGAATTATTTTCTTACTGGGCTGAAGTAGAAGTTAGCTATTTTTGTTGTCACAGAAGGTCGTCTGAGCAGTACTTGGTGAACAGTCTTCCCTTTACTGTTTGTAGTGCTCACGCTGTCCAGCATTCTTCCGGAATTGTTTAGAAGCAGGTGATTCGGTGCCTTGGCGTAAGCTTTTTATTTTTCATTAGATGTAATGGTGCTACAAACTATGCATAAACCATTGTAACTTTAAATTTGTTTTTCTGCTTTCATCTTTGTAGGAAATTCAAGAGGTGAAAACTCCTGAACAGTTAGAAGCCTTTATGCTTAAACATGGAGAAAACATTATTGATACTCTAGGAGCTGAAGTAGACAGGCTTGAGAAGGAGCTGAAAGTAAGATCTATTTGTCAAAAAATTGTGTTCTGATAACTGTTTTTGGAGTTCTTGTTCCATGTAGGCACCATGCTAAGTGTCACATGTATACATGTGTACTCTTTTTTACCCCATAAAAACTTTGTTGGATTCATGAAGTTAAGTAACTCAGCCAGTAATGTGGAGAATAATGGCTTGAACCTCTTGTTCAACTCCAAATTCAATATTTTTATTACTGTTCTTCGTACTTGGCATAGTACGAAGTATTATAGTAAAAAGTATTTTGTCTTTAAATAGAAAATACTTTAACACAGGATGGTGATGGTGCATGCCTTTTATCTCAGTACTCAGTACTCAGACTGTGAGTTTGAGGCCAGTTTGATCTACAGAGTGAGTTCCAGGACAGCCAGGACTACACAGAGAAACCCTGTCTTGGGGTTGAAGAAAAATTGAAAAATTATCAAGAAAAATAAAGAAATCTTCAGATTTTAGTCAGAAATTTGAAAACTAATGTAAGGGCATGTTTTATAGTGCTAAACATTCCCTTACATCATACTTTGTTTTCTTCTCTTTAGTTGGAAGTATTTGCACTTTATTAGCTATGTTACTGGTAGTATTGCTTTAAGTATTTTTTAAAAAGACTTACTTCCATTTTATGTGTATGGATGTTTGCCTATATGTTTGTGTTTGTGTACCACATGTGGAAAGTGTCTACAGAGGCCAGAATATGCCTCTGGAACTTGAGTTCCAGGCAGTTGTGAGCTGCTGTGTGGCTCCATGGAACTGAACCTGGGTCTTGTAAGAACAACAAATGCTCTTAATTACTGAGCCATCTCTCCAGCCACTTCACATTTTTGCAAAAACCCTTTAGTATAAAGGATTAAAAGTCAGTCGCTGCCTTACAGATAGCTCAATTCTCTCATCTGCCTCTGCATTTAGTCTGTGATGCAAGAATATAATGTGAATACTATTCCACTGTCTCTTCTGCTTAATCTGGGTCCAGCCTTAGGGTCAAAGAACATGGTTTTTGTTTTCCTAATATCACTTCATTGTAAAGAACTTTTCAAATAGCTGGATATTGTGGTTTATGCCTTTAATCCTGGCAGAGACAGGCAGACCTCTGTTAGTTTGAGGCCAGCCTAGTTTGCATAGTGAGTTCGGGACAGCCAGGGCTATGTAGAAAGACCCTGTCTCACACAAACAAACAAAACCCCAACAGTAACAACAAAAATCACACTGTTAAATTAATGTAAGCCTAGTTGGGTGTGGTAGTCTACACCTTTAGTCCCAGTGCTGGGAGGCAGAGGCAGAAGGATCTCTGTGAGTTCCATGCCAGCCTAGTCTACAAAGCAAGTCCAGAATAGCCAGGGCTGCACAGAGAAACCCAGTCTCAGAAATAAATAAATAAATGAATGAATGAATGAATAAATAAATAAATAAATGGGTAGTGAGCCTCTCGTCCAAGCACTTGCCTAGAATCAGAGTCCACCATCTCAGGGAATGTCTGTGTAATTACAGTTACATTCCAAACTCGTGGTGCTTCACTCTCAGTTACATTTTAAGTGTGTGTGTGTGTGTGTGTGTGTATGTTGGACAAGGACAGACTTACTATAAAAACCTGTGTTTGCTTCCTTTAGCACAGTACTTGCTTAGACCATATGGACTACTAAACTGTATCAAGCAGTGTTATAAGCTTATTAGTTCCAGTTGGTATTGTTTTGCAGTGATATTCTTTTCACTGTGAAAAGGGGCATTGTGGTTTTTAGTGCTTCCACGCTTGGCATATAGAAGATCCGTAAAGCATTTTTGTATTAATACATGAATGGGCTCAGGGAGGTGAGGCTACTTCCTGTGCTGTCCATAGTATATTCTCAGTGATCTTATTTTCTTATGTATAGATTCTACTTGATAGTATAACAAATATTTTTAGTTTTTCCAGTCCAGTGATCAGAATTGACAAAAAAGGGGAAAGGGGGGTTTTGTTTAGCTGTGAATAATTTGGAAATATTTTCCTTTCCAGAAAAGAAATCCTGAAGTTCGGCACGTGGATCTGGAAATACTATAGATGGTGAATGAGTCCCTTGGGGCGTGGAGATGTCGTCTTCCCCACTGAAAGGGCATCAGTGCCGTCCAGAAGCCGTGCTTCTCAAGATGGATGGGATATTTCGTGTGCAGAGCAGTTGAACAGGCCACAGAACTAAAACTCCTTTCTTCTAATCATGTCTTCGTGCTTCTTGTAGGGACATTGGCTGCTTAGATCACCCACCGTTTCTCATGTTAGACAGTCTGTATTGAACCGTGAAATCATGCTTCCTTTCTTAACATGGTACAGTGTGTCCCCATGGACTTGGAACCACTGAAGACTTTAGTCCACCAAAGGCTAATCTTGAGGGTTCTGGCTAAACTTTGTTGTGTGGTTTTTAAACAGTCACTATGTTTTGAAGGTCTGTCTTTCCTGCCCAGTTGGGAAAGAATTTCTGTATACTTTGTGGTTTTGACCTGAACAGAGAGGCACACTTTCCTAACTTCCTTATCCACAGATGTGCATTCCAGAAAAGGCGCAGTTACTGAATGGGGTGAAGACATTTCAGCACCTTTTACATCGTAGTAGTTGCCATTTTGTAAAATTTCTTCTTTTCTCCTTTTTTCCTTATTTGGTTTAATTTTTGTAATGTTAAAGACATAATTCTAGATATATATGACTTTTTTTTTAATTGGCTTCTGTGCCATAGTGTTTACTGGGAAATAATGCATTTGTAAATGTTTTAACATTCTGTAAAATGAACTAGAAATATTTATAGCTTTACAGGCAGGACACATTGTGTTTTTAATTTATTTAAAAGAAGGCACTACTTATGTAAATTTGAGCTGTGGGGTACTTTTGCTTTGAGAGAAAAGTAAACCTCTTACACTGAAACTTGTGTTGTGGTTTTGTGTGCTGTCAGAGCCAACAGTGCGTCTGATTTATTGCCATTCAAGTGGGCATTTAGCATAGCATATTGGCTGTAACACATTATGTAAGCAAATAGTTCTCAATAGCTCTAAGGTCTCAAGGGGAAAACCATTCAGGTTAGTAACTGAAGACTCAGTGCAAAGCCGCAGCTGTCTCTGCCCAGTCGGCTCTGGAGGTGTGTGGGAGCAGTGAGCATCGTTCACACGAACAGAAGCTGCCATGCTGATGAGAGAGCTAGGTACCCAGCATTCACACCCCTGTGAGCAGGGTCTCCAGACTTTCTGAGATCGAAGTTTGTGAATTACAGAAAACTGTAATGTGGAAACAAAAACTCTGATTAAAGGATTTGTTGTGGTAGTTTTTGATCCAGAAATGACACTTGGTGGAAGATTGTGAGAATTTATGATGTGTCTTTGTAGCCATGGGAAGCATGCGTGTTATCCTTTGTCTTTGTTTTTGAGATAGGGTCTTTGTCTCTGAAGATAGGGAATTGGCGTCAGTGCAATAGTTGCCACCAAACCTGCCAACCTAATTTGATCTCCAGGACCCACGTGTGGGTACAGAAAACCGACTACCCCACTTGTGTGCCATAATGTTCCCTTCCCCCAAATGTAATAAAGTGTGTTTATTTATCTTAAGAAATACAGTTGTTGCACTGTGGGAGAGCTCACCAGTAGAGTATTTGCCTGGCCTGTGCAGAGCCTGAGCGTGATCCACAGCCAGGAGCACTGTCACAGCGTGCATAAGTAACGCATACAGCCTACTTCTCTGTTCTTGCAGTGTCCAATCCCTCAATTCTCAATAGTTTCGTTTCCCTATCATGACTCACTTTTTTTTACAGTTACAGTTGGCATTTATTCAAAGTGAGGCATTGGCAGAGCAAATAATTTTCGTATTGTGGGTCGGTTGAATCAATGTCATAAAAATATGCTGAGACCGGGCACATCTACAGATACCAACTACAGACTGCATTTCACCCACTCTTCTCTCTCTTTTCTTTTTCAAATAAGCTCTGTCTGATATTATTCAAGGTTGACTTTGTCCTCCTCCTCTTTGTCCGTTGCTCCTTAGGCATGACCTGATGCCCCGTAATGTGAAACACTGTTGTTATAAAGGTCCTCAGGAGGCCTTCTGATGGTTCCTTTCACACCTTAGTCCCGAATGCTGTATCACCGCACAACAGCCCCAATTCATTATATTGAGTCCTGCCGCATTGAAATGGCATTTTCAAAAACCATCCAGCCACTTGCTTGACGAAGCGACAGCACACTTGCCCGGCATTTCTGCTTCACGACATTTCTGCTTCACGACTCACTTTTGGCTTTTAGTTTTTTTCCCGCCTTTCACACTTGTCATTCATCATTCCATGCCATTGCCATACAGGAGAGAGCTAGGTCGTATCTAGTTTCCTTTTAGTAAAATTCTTTTGAAATTTTCACATAATTGGGTAACAATAACTAATCCTTTTTCAAGAGCCCCCAACAGATGTCTGGAAGAATAGCATATTTCTTAGGGCCTGAAGAAGTGCTTGCTGTAAAGGACAAAAGGCTTGAATTGAATTCTTCAGAACTTGTGTAATGCTGGGTAAAGTGCCACAGTCTGCAGAGAGTCCAGAACCCGAGGGCAGGCTAGCCTGATGTGCACAGATGTCAGAGGTGATCCGCAAAGAGACTGTCTCAAACGAGGTGGCCACAAGGACCCAGGTTGTCCTTTGAGGCCCCCATACATACTTGTACACTAAACTCATGAATCTATATATGCATGTACATGTGCAAAAAGACCAGTTCCTTATATGTCTTTGAGTCTTTAAATCTGATCTGGGTTAAGGGTGTAACCTTAAACAATAATTTCTAAGTATGTCTTTCCAGTTCTGGTATTTTAAAGATTGTTTATATAGGTTTAACATAAAAGGATGCAACATGTCTGGAAGTGTATGTGAAACCAGGAGATGGGTGCTTCCCCTCCCCCCTTTTTTCTTCTTGGAACTAAAGCCAAATTACAGTTTTAAAACCAGGGACAGTGAGATGGCTTAGATAAAAGCACTTGCTGCTAAGGCATATGATCTGAGTTCAATTCCTGGGACATGCATTCATTTAAATGCTGTGGAGCAAAGCAAGACTTAGATAAATATTTAGTTAGAGAAAAACAAAAATAAGAATTTGAAAGAACTAGACCTTCGTTTTAAAGAAAGAGGTAAAAATTTCCTGGTTTTAATTTTTTTTAATTACTGTTTGCCAGGTGTTGGTGGCTCATCCCTTTAATTGAAGCACTCAGGAGGCAGAGGCAGGCAGGTCTCTGTGAGTTCGAGGCCAGCCTGGTCTACAGAGTTAGCACCAGGACAGCCAAGGCTGTCATGGGGGTTGGAGGAGGAGAAAAAAGGGGCTACAGAGAAGCTACAGGAAATAGCACAGGCTTTTGGAGTTTATATTTATCCTCTCAGGTCACATTTGTAAAGGCTTGGTGACACTTAAATGTGATGACCCTCAATTTGCCAACCTGTCAGAAGTCAGTGAAGCGAAGAATTGAAGCTATAGCATTCATTCAGAGATTGTTGCCCCTGAGTCCTTCATCCTTTCTCTGAGAGAGATCTTTGAAAAGCATATATATTGAAGATTGGCCTGACTTTTATATTTGCAATTTTTAAGTTGTGTCCCTAGTCTTGGTTTTATGGAGAAAGGAAATTTTCGTTTCTATTACACTGTTCTGTCTGACTGCACTGACAGACTAAGATAGTCCTGGCCCTCAGGATTTGCTATTCCTTGGTGTGACATGAGTAAGAGCAGCTCACCTCTTCATTTGGGATTGTTCCCTTAATGAGCCGATGTTGTTTTGAACATGTATGCTCTTTCTCTTACATGCTAAAGAGCTGTGTGGTGTTGCATTTGACCCTAACATCATGCTCACACCTTAGAACAGATTTTGTCATTATCCTTGTTCATAAATGTTTTCTTGGTCTTACGATAATTCAGTAGTAATCATTAGCGGATGATTATGACATCTTGTGTTTATTAGAATACGAATCCAAAAGGTTCTGTCGCTTAGTTATATGCATGGTACAGTGTGGCAAAACCAGATTACCTACTGGTTTAGTTAGGCTGTTGTGGGGGTGTGGTGATGGGCACTGAACCCAGAGCTGCTTGCTAGCCTGAGCTTGGCCAGAACTGAACCCTCAGTGCTCAGAGCCAACTCCTGCTGTGGTTGAAGATGAATTTTACACTGTCCTGAAGGGAGGCCAGCCCTGTGTGTGTGTGTGTGTGTGTGTGTGTGTGTGTGTGTGTGTGTTCATATATGTGTATGTATACATACATATCTGCATTTATATAACCTCTACTCCTGTTCTCTCTACACCTGTTACCTTTCCCACCCCTTCTCCCAGTTCCCTCCCTCCATCTAATTCAGATGTCTATTTTATTTCCTGAACAACGAAGCTAATTACTCAGTGTCACTGGTAATTTGAAAGAGTGTAGTCCTCTCTCCGAAATCAAATCCTACTGAAAATAGCATTATAGTTTAGAATTTTAGAGAAAAATAGAGGATGTGCACATGCAGGGTTTACATAGGGGTCGTAAGAGACTTAAAGGTAATCTGTATTTTAATAGTTACCAACTACAGAGCTTACCATGTCCGATTTTACGTGCATAAATGTATTTAAAAATCACAGAGCCAGTAAAGTCGACTAATGTTCATGTCTTCCTGCCATGTCCGATTTTATGTGTAGAAATGTATTTAAAAATCAGAAAGAGCCAGTACAGAAGACTAATGTTCATGTTTCTGCAGATGACGAAACAGTCATAGTTTGTGGCCACTTAGCTGGTTAAAGGGTAGAGATAGCATTTGAACTAAGACTGACTGTCAAGGCGTCCAAATAAAACCGTAGCTGTTTCTGGGGAGTTTGTAGTGGGGAGTGGTGGCGTAGGGTAAGGCAGCACATAGTGTGTACATCATCTGAGATTTTCATTATTGTGTGTGCTGTGTGCATGTGTAAGGGTGTTAAAAACAACTCTGTGGAATCAGTTCCGTCTTTTCAGAGTGGGTTCCGGGAATCAGGTGAAGGCAAGCAAACTGCACACGTGTTTTTGCCCTTAAACTACCCCACTGACCACTTCTGAGATTTTAAAGTCTTATTTAGGGACCATCTTAGACACCATGAACAGAAGATAATGTGTTTAATTCTAGTGTTACTGGACCATCGAGAAAGTGTGGAAGTAAGCATTAATTTAAAAATATTTCCTACCTGGGAAGTGGTGGTGCACATCTTTAATCCCAGCACTTGGGGAGGCAGAGGCAGGTGGATCTCTGAGTTCAAAGCCAGTCTGGTGTACAGAGTGAGTTCTAGGACAGCCAAGGCTACACAGAGAAACCCTGTCTCAAAAAACAAAAAGTTTCCTTTGGTCTGAGCGGCATTTATACCCCTTCCCTTAATTTTCAGATTATTATAAAATTGTATTTGAGTAGATAATACATTCATGATCCAAAATTAAGGATGTTCTAGCACTTGGAGGGAACACTCTCCCAGCTCAAATAGTTTCTGCACTTAGGAATAACTGACGTTACAAGCATTTGGTGAGTACTGTGAGGCCTGTGAGTACTTCAAATGGTTTCCACACCTGTACTATGCCTCTCTCTCTCTTCTACAAGGGTTGTAAAAGTACTGTACGATAGGGAAGCCCTGCACTTAGGAAGTACTCAGCAGGGCCTCGGGGATGACTCAGAGTGCTTACAGAGGAGCACTTGCTGCTCCCCAGCTCCTACACCAAACTTCTCACTATCATTTGTAACCCCAGTTCCAGGGGATTTGGTGCCCCCTTCTGGCCTCAGTCCACTGCGCACACAAATGTTCTGTACACACACCCGCCGGCACTCATACACATGAAACAAAATTTTCTTTCTTTATTTTTTTTTTTTTTAAGAAAGGCTAGGATTTAAAAATAAGGAGCTCTCAACCGGTTTCTCATTTTGTGTTGACTGAGAGTCACTGCATTCCCAGGAGAAGGTGTGTTCATCCTATGGTAGCTCCTAGCAGCAGGGCACTGTTGAGATAACTCCCAACTAAAAGTCCAGTCCTCAGTTGCATTGGTCACAGTTTTATGGGCTCGGCAGTCGGCGGGATTACTGGCCACTGCTTTGCACAGTGCAGATAAAGAACCTGTCTCTTGGCACAGGCAGTTTCTATGGATAACTCCAATGTGGTGAAGTCACCCTAATCTCTCTACTGTCCGGCTACCTTTAGTGCACAACAGAGTAGAACCTCAGCTGTTTAGAGGCAGAGAAGGAAATTAAAGCTTTTTGTTGTAGTTGGGGTTTCTACGTATGAAGAGACACCATGACCAAGGCAACTCGTAATGTGGTCTAGGAGGCTCCAGCCAATAGCAGATCGAGACAGATGCAGCCAAGCATGGGGTGGAGCTCTGGAGGTTCAGTAGAAATGTTGGGGGAAAGATGGAAGGACCTGGAGGGGACAGGAACCTTACAAGCAGACCAGCAGAGACAACTAACCCAGTCCCATGGGGCCTTTCAGAGACTAAGAACCAAGGGACACTCATGATCTGGACCTAGGCCCCTGCACACATGTAGCTGACAGGAGGCTTGGTCTTCATATGGGGCACCTGGCAGGTGTAGGGGGTCCTGTTTCTAACACGGACTCTATTGCCTGCTTTTGGATCACTTCTGCCTGGCAGGCTGCCTGGCCTGGCCTCAGGGTATGAAGATACAGTCAGTCCTGATGTGACTTGATGTGCTGGGAGGGGTTTCTACAGGGGAGGGGCCTCCCATTTTCTGGGGGGAAAGGAAGGAGAGGAAATGGCCTGGGAGGAAGGGAAGAAGGGGGCACCCTCGGATGAAAGCAAATAAACTAATATTAAAAAAAAGAAAATAATGTAATATGGGTGCACTAGGGGGAAGTACCCCGTCACAGTCTTCGGAAGTTTTTTGTTTCATGTGTCTGCAGTACGTATATGGAGTGTGATGCAGCGGACTTGTTAAGACAGAGGAAGTACACGTGTTTATTGTAACATAAGTTATCACTGCTAAGTTGTGGAATTAAGACAGGACATCAGGAAATACTTTTGTGAACATGTATTAGTTTTTTTTTTTTTTTTCAGTTTTAAAATGTGCGTAAGATTTTGGACTATAGGGGTGGCTAACAGATCCAGAACACTTGATGCTCTTGCAGAGGACCTGAGTTGGGTTCATAGCACCAAGGCTGGACAGATCATGATACCAGTAACTCTGTCTCCAGGGAGCAAATGCAGTCTTCTGGCCTACACAAGCCCTCACAAACATGTGTGCGTATCTGTACACAGACACACACACTAACACATGAGATGTTTTTTAAAGGTGCCGAGGATTCCTTTTTAAACAAAAGTACAAAACTAAATAAGATATGTTTTTCAAAATTATCCCAATTCTTGTACATAGAAGAAAGATCAAAATGTATTAAATATTAACTTCCTACATAGATAATATCCACTTCTCTTTCAGATCTGTAGATTTCATAAATAAAATTTTAATAAAGGGACAGATTTTTTTTTTCATTTTAGGATAATGAAAAACCTTTGTGTGTCTTTATAAAACTAAGAAAGGAGCCTTAATTTTGAACTTTCACTCTCAGTGAGGGGCAAATGTTCTCAGGAGAGAAGACTAAAGGGAAAGTTTATTTAAAGCCTCTGAAAATGTCATCTGAGAAGTCTCACCCGGTGATTGCTAATCCTGGGACCAGACTCGTTCGCCCTCCACGTGCTGCTCAAGTCTGGTTAAGTCTGGTTAGGCCCATGCAACCTTAAGATAGGAGCATTGGTTCTCAACCTGGGGGTTGCAACCCTTTATCACCCTCTAGCTAGCTCCAAAAAAGATTTACGTTATGACTTAAGTGTAGCACAATTACAGTTATGAAGTAGCAATGAAAATAATAATATGTTTGGGCATCACCACAACATGAGGGTCACAGCATGAGGAAGGCTGAGAATCACTGTTCGGGAGGGGCCTCTGGGTGCATTTTCATCCCTCAGGACACCTCTTCCTTGCTGTAAATAAACTGTCGCTGGGCTTTGAACAGATGAACACCGCCGGCTCCACCTCTGTCGGATCTGGAGGACTGCAGAGAGCAGGAGTATCCGCCCATTTTGAAACAGCGTTGACAGCATCTGCTCAAGTATTCAACTTGTTTCCTTACGGCTTGTGGCTTCAAGGGACTGCTTCTTGCTGGCTTCCTGGATTGTGATTCATCCACTCTCCGTAGAGATATTAAATAAATCTAGAAATCACAAACCAATTTTTTATTGTCATTTTTCTTATTGAATTTTAGATGTAGCTTTTAGTTGATTTGGTAAGAGAAGAAAGGAGGCTGTTAAAGTCAGGTGGATGCAATTTAAAGCTATATAGGTGTGGATGGAGAGATGTCTCAGTGGTTAAGAGCACCAGCTGCTCTTCCAGAGGTCCTAGGCTCAATCTGCAGCACCCACATGGCAGCTCAGAACTGTCTTGTAACAGTTCCAGGGGATCTGACACCCTCACACAATGTACATGAAAGCAAAATACCAATGCACATAAAATAAAATTTAAAAAGCTATATAGGCAGTTATGTATGCTACAGAATTTCAAAGCTTATTTTTTTTTAGATTTGTTTATTTTATACATGCTCTAACTGCATGTGCACCCACATGCCAGAAGGGGGCATCAGACAGATCTCATTATAGATGGTTGTGAACCACTTTGTGGTTGCTGGGAATTAAACTCCTGCCCTCTGGAAGAGCAAATAGTGCTCTTAACTGATGAGCCATCTTCCCAGCCCCTCCTGGCTTAGTCTTAAGTGGAAAAAAGTTTAGATTTCCAGAAGGGAATGGATTTACAGCTGCTTTTTAGCCTATTTGTTCGTGGAAGTCCCACACTGCCCAGGCCTGGCCAGGGTCCTTGCGGAGGTCTCCAGCTCCTTACCCTTCCCTGAGGCACTTGGGACATGTATGCATGTCCTGAAGCCTGGCATGGCATTGCAACAGGACCATCCTGAATGCTTGGCAGTGTCTTCAGATTATGGGGTGATTTGCTCAACTGGCATCTTCAGCCCAACCAATCTACACTGCAGTCTACTTGGAGGTTCACATTCTGACATAATTCTGGAATTAACTTCTTCTTCCTATGGACAGCCATTGCTATCAGAAATCTCTTTTCTCATTAACTACGTCATTGTTGTTGTAAATTATGTCTTCTGAAGGAGCAACTAGAGCCTTGCTTATCAAACTTTGCCATGTTTAGAAATCACTTGGGAGTCCTGTCAAAAGGACATTTTCAAGTTCAGTAGATGCAGCGGGAGCCTGTGTCCCTGCCAAGCTCTTGGCTCAGGTACTGTGCTTTCAGTACCAAGCACTAAATTTTGCACGTGGAGACATCCAGCCTGCAGGTGCAGGGGTATCTGTCCTCTGTCCATCAATCCAGGGTCCTATATAGATCATGACTGTGGTTGTAAAACTGACACACTGTGCTAAAGAAAAGCCATTGTGGCTTCTCTTATTTAGAAAGAGTGTGCTAGGTGCGTATCACCGACAGGATGCAGGGTGGGGACCACCTGAAATGAACACTGATTCCGGTTCACACTCTAAGGGGTATGAGTCTGTGGCCAGCTGGTTCCGTTGCTTTTGGACCTGGATAGAGGCAGGCCAGTGTGGTGGAGAGCCCAAGGCCAGCAAAGCTCCTCGAAGGCTCCTTCCCCCAAATCCAATAAGCCATGAACCATAAGTGGCTTAACCCATCAAACACACAAGATCCCGTCGCATTCCTGAGGGCCCACCTCTGAACACTGATGTATGGGGGACCAAGCCTTGAACACATAAGAGTTGTTGTTGTTCTTGTTCTTGTTTGTTTTGCCAAGAGCTGCAGTTAAGATCCAAATCCTAAGAGGAGGGCACTCTTTCCTCTTTTATTTGGGAGATAAATAGTTTCCAAAGCACGAGCATAAAAAAATGTCAACGAAGCCAGCAAGAGCAGTGCATCCCAGCATTTGGGAGGCAGATCTCTGTGAGTCTGAGGCCAGCCTGGTCTACAAAGTGAGTCTAGGACAGTAGGGCTACACAGAGAAACCCTGTCTCTAAAAACCAACCAAACAACAACAAAAAAAAACTTGTCAACAGTATTTTTTTTAAATATTTATTTATTTAATTTATTATGTGTACATTGGTGTTCTATCTGCATGTATGTCTGTGAGGGTGTCGGATCCCCTGGAACTGGAGTTACAGACAGTTGTGAGCTGCCATGTGGATGCTTGGAATTGAACCCAGGTCCATTTGGAAGAACAGCCAGTGCTCTTAACTGCTGAGCCATTTCTCCAGCCCTCCCTCCCCCCCCCCAGCAACAATATTTTAATAAATATCAAAAACTTGTCCCTTTGAGAGCGGTCTTGCTACCTACCCCATGCTGTTTTAGAATTCGCTATGTATGTATCCCAGGTTGGCCTGAGAGCTGTGACTCTCTCCGACTAATCACAGCAAGCAGGAGGGCAGCAGGAGAGCAGCATGACAGCTGGCTTAAAACCTATTCTATCGGCGCCACCATTTCCACAGCATGTTTGGAGCACCCGCATGGCAGTGGATGGGAGTGTTTGGGACCATTACTTTTTTAAGAAAGAGACTTGATGAAATGATGGGTAGCTTCATCTTCTGAAGATGAACTTGATTTTTTTTTGAAGCAGTCAAAACTAGCGAATCCAAGGCTGATGAGTACGGTGGATGAGTAAGCAGGTTGGTTTTTTTTTGGGGGGGGGGTGTTAAAAAGAAGAAATGCTGTGATGAGATGCATGTTGTGTGTGTAGCGTGCATACGGTAGTTCTTTTCCCAGCTGGGTCCCCGATCATTCCATGAAGGTTATTCAAAATGAACTCGTGGGCTGATGGCTCAGTGGGCAGAGGCGCTTGCCGCCAGGCCTGACAGCCCCATGACCCCGATCCCACATGGTGCAGGGAGAGAACAGACTCCCAAGGGTTGTCCTCAGACTCCACATGTCTACAGAGGCACAGAGCCACCCACTCCCAAGTAAACGAACGTGGAGAAGAAATCTCAATAGGTTCATGTTCCTTCAAGGTAATTATTATTTTTAAAAAATAATTGACATCTGCTGGTAGAAGTTCCAGTGCGTTGGCTTATTTTATCTTCGTGGCTCATTTTAAGTATTCTCAGTCAATGAAAACAAACAGCAGGGTGGGGATGGAGCTCACCAGATAGAGTGCTGGCTTTTAGCTCCAGAAAGCAAGCACAGTGGTCCATGCCTGTAACCCCAGCACTTGGAAGGCAGAGGCAAGAGGATCAGAAAGTTAGGGTCATTCTCAACTACATAGTGAGTTCAAGGCCTGGGCTACATCAAACTCTGCCTCAAAAAATGAAGTGTATCAGCCAGGTGGCAAGTGTTGCACACTTTTGATCCCAGGATTTGGGAGGAAGAGGCAGGAGAATCTCTATGAGTTCAAGGCCAGACTGGTCTACAGAGCAAGTTCCAGGACAGCCAAGACTACAAAGAGAAACCTTATCTCGAAAAACCAAAGAAAAAATTATGAAATAGAACTGCATTGATATTCACACTAAATGATGACCAAAACACTTGGAAACAGAAATCATCTGATTAGATCACATGTAAGCTCCAATTGCATGATGTCTATAAAAACCACCGTAACCTACCCTATCCTAGCACCATTCCAAATGAAGGTCTGGGCATGGTGGCACATACTTGTGATGTAGCACTCGAGAGGTGAAGGCAAGAGGATGAGGAGTCAGGGCCACATGAGAGCGAGTCTCAAAGCAAAACAGAACAAAACAAAGGTCCTCTTTGGAGAAAGCCAGAATGCATATAGTAACATCAGGAAAGGTATATTCTTAAAATTATCAGGGATAAAAATTACCTTCATAAGAAAGGGGTTAATTCTTCAAGAGGTCAAAGTAATACTAAATATTTATATCTAAATGTAGAATTTCAAAATGCATGGAGCGAAAGTTATGGGACTGAAAAGGGAAACAGAGAAAATCCCAAGATACCCATATGCAACAATTGTCAGAATAAGCAGCCAGAAAGTGTATATTGGGCATGAACAACACAATCAAATGACCTTATCTGACATTTGCAGCATTTTCTATCCCAAGTCAGCAGTCTTCTGAAGGGCAGGTGGAATATTTGCCAATAAAGACCATCTGCTTGGCTATAAAAACAAATCTTAATACAATTATCAGGGTTTAAATCACACCAAATACGTTCTTTCATCACAAGGAAACTGAGTTAAAAATCCCACGAAAACATGGAAAATTAAAATATACAACAGTAGCACGAAGGACAGGGGTGGGATGTGGAAGGTCAGTGTGAGACTGTCATGATTACTGAGGCACCAGACTTTATTATAAAGCAGGCTTTCACGGGGTTAAAGATGTTCACTGTCGGCCATAAACACTGACACAGGCACACACGTGCACAAAGCCCCAACCATACACTAGAGAATCGCTGTATGTCGTCCTGCCTGTTTTCTGGCAACATTTAGAGACTCATGGCTACTCACTGTAGGATAGACGCTCAGGAGGCTTAGCTCTTTCTTGATTCACACGTGTCGAAAGCTCTGAAGCTGCCGCGCAGACACCAAGCCCAAAGCTGCCAAAGGTGGGACGGCTGAACAATCAAACTGTCCTTTAGACTTCAGGATGCTCGGAGCAAAGTTACTCATTTCTATAGTAAGGCTACCTTTAGAAGAGCTGGGGGCTCATTAAATAAATTAAGGATCTATTCAGCTTTCTTCTAACCTCCCCCACCTCGTCCCAGCTTACAGGGCTTTAACCCGTTATCCACAGCTGACACTGGGATGGAATACTTGCTACAACTAATGAGCCTACGCTGACATGATGTATGCAAACATGTGTTTACTTTAGGGCTCGCTTTCACTCTTGTGCATAATGTATCCAGCATAGCTCACCCTTTCTTCCTTTCTCCCTTTCCTCCTTCCTTCCCTTCCAGGACTACACAGAAACCCTGCCTTGAATTAAAAAAAAGAAAAAGTTGGGAGATAGAGTGGGAGGTTAGCATGGGTGGGGGTCTGAGACGAGTTTGGTATGGAGTAGAGGGTTAATGAGGTCAGATATATTGCATTCGTGTGGGAAATTCTCAAAGAATTAATAAAAATAGTACATTAAAAGGTGACATAGTCTCATTAGGAAAAGTCTTCAGGGCTAGAAAGGCGGCTCAGTGTTAAGAGCTCTTGCTGCTCTTTCAAAGGACCAGAGTTCGATTCCCAGCACTGATGTCAGGCAGCTCACCGCCACTCAAGATCCAGGGGATTTGCGTCCTCTTCTGGCTGTTGGGCACCTGCATGTGTGTTCACATACATACACAATTAAAAAAAAAATCTTTAAGTCTATGGCTAAGACTTATACTGAAAAGTTCATAATAATCTTCATTCTCAAAAACAGTTCTTAGTGAGACCGTATCTCAAACAACAAATAAACAAAACAACCAGCTGTGCTGGGCATGGTGGCCGACTTCGGGTGAATCCTTATAAGTTCAAGGCCAGCCTGGCCTGCAAGCTGAGTTTCAGGCATCCAGAGCTACATACTGAGACCCTGTCTCAAAAAAAAAGAATCATTCTTTTATTAATATGAGAAAGAGTAAATAGCTTTAAAAATAATCGTAACATCTGCAGCTGGAGAAATGGCTCAGCAGCTAAGAGCACTTGCTGCTCTTAGCAAGGACTGGATTTATTTCCCAGAATCCACACGGCAGCTCACAGCTACCCCTAACTCCAGTTCCAGAGGACCCAGTGCCCTCTTCCAACCTTTTGGAGCATATGGTAAACACAAACACATGCAGGCAAAGCACTTATACACATAAAATATAATAAATCTTTGTTACTCAAAATATTTATATACAGTATATTTTGATCATATTTCCCTTCCACAGCTCTTCTCAGATCCTCCCTGACTCCCTACCCACCCAACTTTGTGTTTTCTCTCTCAAAACACAAAACAAAACAAAACAAAATTAAAAACAAATGAAAACTAGTAAGACCAAAACAAACAAACAAACAAACCCCAAAACATAACAAAACAAAATAAAAATCATCCCCACTCATTTGGCCAGGTGGTGATAGCACATACCTACAATCCCAGCACTTGGGGAGGCAGAGGCAGGTGGATCTCTGTGAGTTCAAGGCCAGCCTAGTCTACAAAACAAGTCCAGGACAGCCAAGGCTACACAGAGAAACCATGTCTCAAAAAACAAAAACAAGACTGAACAAAACAAAACGAACAAACAAAACTCAGTTATGTTATGTAATTATGTTTTTGTTTTAATCTCAAGTATGGGATATGGGACTGCCTTAGTTTATCCACAACTGATAATCGCTTTGTGCGGGGCATGGTCTTTGTCAGCTGTAGAGAGTTTAATTCTGAGGACTCAGAGAGAGGAGGGGAGTTCGAGAATGCTTTGAGGAGAGACTCAGATGGGGAAAAAAGAAGGCTCTCATTCTACTGGACTACTGGATATCCTGATGACTCGGATTGTTATTTTCCCAAAGAACCCCCAACAAACCTAACCAGCCAGAATTAAGTCTGAACAAAGAGCTCTATGTCCCCTTTCCTTCCTAACCTTCTTTCTCTCCTACCTAGGGTTGAGGAGGGGGATTGGAAGGGAGATAGAGACTTAAGGAACCCCAAATAAAGTAGAGTTTAAAAACTGGGTCTACACTCCTCTGCCCCACCTCCAAACCCCAAAACCAAACAGACAAACAAAACAAAACAAAACAAAACGAACAAACAAAAAAAAACAGGGAGTTGGGCTGGAGAGATGGCTCAGTGGTTAAGAGCACTGGCTGCTCTTCCAGAGGTCCTGAGTTCAATTCCCAGCATTCACAAGGTGGCTGGCTCACAGCCATCTGTAATGGAATCTTATTCCCTCTTCTGGTATGTATGAAAACAGAGTGTTCATATACATAAAATAATTAAATAAATCTTAAAGATGAAACCAAAACAAAACATGGAGTCTGTTCTGTGTTGGCAGCTGTTCCTGGGCATGGGGCCTGCCCTGGAGTGTGGCTGATATACCTAGTGACTCCATTGGAGAAACTGATTTTTGCTTTCCCATCTGTAGACCAGGCTGGCCTAGAACTCACAGAGATCCGCATGCCTCTGCCTCCCTGGGTACTGGGATTAAAGGTATGCACCACCATGCCCAGCCTCCCAGCTTTTTTTAGGCTATAAATTAGCTGTAAACAGTGTAAGCATGGCCTGCTGGTGCACACACTCTTACATTAGCTATGGGCTATGCATGGAAGAAATTGAGCCAAGCCTGGTACCAAGACACGCCCCTGGTTTACCAAGACCTGACCTTTCAGGAACCATTTGATTTTCTCCAAGCATAGGCCTCAGGGTTGATCCCAGTGGCCTGGCATGGATGATTAAAAGGCCTCTTGTGCATTCTAAAATAGTTACAGGACATCCCCTGTATCCTGTCCACCTTATTCCTGGCGATAAACATCTGGATCCACAGGTCAAGGGCCAGGGAGTGACAACTTTAGAAGAAAAAGAGAATATAAAGCAATTAGATTATTGTATGGTTTACACACACAAATATTGTACACACAGATATTTGAATGGCCTGATTTTAAATTTTAAATAGTCCCCCAAGCATTTTCCTGGTTAGTACTGACGACTTAGACAGTGGAGACATGTGCTCCCAGAACAGACAGCACGGACCAGAGTGAAAGCACAAACAACTCATCTGCTTTTCTGATGGGAGGAAAGGGAGGGAGGGAAGAGAGCAGAGGCCTGGAGGAGCAGGCAGGGAGTGGAGGTGGCAGAGTCTGCAGAGGGCTCGTGCCTGCCATATAAATGGGCAAGCTTGTCTGGCTTACAAAATGAGAAGGATGCTTCTAGCCCAGACTAGTTGCCCCTTTGAAACATTTCCTTATATGTGCTTTCTGTGGAAGGGTACCACGTTTTAATACTAATGATCTTCTCTGAGATTGAGACACGGCATGGTTTTGAGATGGTCCGTGCATTTGAGTTCTGGATTTTTTTTTGCGGGGGGCGGGGGCAGGGAGGGTATCGATAGCCTGCTTCCCCCTGATGATTATAGCACACTGCTGTTTACCAGTCGGATTTCGGTTTGCGGAGCATCTCAGCTGTGTCTTTCTTACGCCCTTGTTTTAGGTGATGCTGTGAGCGTGTCACAGCAATGTTCTAGAAGAGCCTCTCTTGCTAAAATGCCTTCCTATAATATAGGCAAGTGCTGCAAGAAAATCAATTCCGTAGGATAGTGCCCCCAAGGAAAGGCGACTGGGGCTGTGGTGAGTTTTTGCCTAGTGCATATAGGATGAAGGGTTCAAGCCCCAACATGAAAAACAAGGGGCTCTATGCAGAGAAGGTTGTGGTATCGTTCCTAACTCGGGGACCATGAGTGAGACTTTAAGAAAACTCAAAAGTTCCTGGGAAACCCAGCGTATTTTTTCATGTAGGAAAAGGATTGTGACTGTCGAAGTTAGAATTAGTCTCATAATATTTGTCAAGTCAGACTCACTTCCACTTCCGTAGCCAGCCAGCCTTGAGCCCTCAGCAGCTGGAACCACAACTGGACCCTCCTGAAGTTGCTTCCTCCCTAGCTCCTCAGACGGCAGGGGTTAGCTCAGACCTTTCTCCAACCCAAGGTTCCCAGCCAGGGCTCCAGTGGGAGGGCACAGACCCGCCACCTCCCAGCAGATGCCCAGACTTGCCTCATCACCACAGACACAGTACAGAAGGCTGGTGGGAAAGTGACGTCATGATTGACAAGACAGACTCCGGTGAAGAAGCTACCCCAAGAGCTGGATTAAGAGTTGCAGGTGGGTAGCAGGGCAGGGTGGGGAGAGATCTCCCTTCCGAGGTTGCTTTAGGATCTATTACTTCAACTTCTGTTCTAGAAAGCATTTGAATACACTTACAAGATAGCACGATGAAAACAAACCGGCGAAGGTAAATACAAAGAGCAGAATCAAGCGGCTGACGGTGACAGAGTTCAAGCATTGCGGATAAGTGAGTGAAGCTGACGGTAGCTGAGATTTGGCCTCAGGCTTCCCGGGAGCCAGGGGAAAGTGAGAGGTAGTCACCTCGTTCTCAGGGGCCAGGCTGACTCATTTTACATTTGTTCAGCTGGCGCACAGCTTAGTGGAGATTGTGGACCTGGACAGGTTCTAGAATTCTCTGAGTCTTGCTTTCCCACGTCAGAGTGATTGTTTTTGAATTGGGAGATTGCTGCTTTTTCTTCTTGTGTAATTTTCTGGCTGGGCGCTAACGATGCTTGGAAGAAACGGCTTCCTTCCTACTTTTCACTGGGGCTACACACTTCCTTTTTAGAGAAGTCAGAGTCCCCGTAATTCAGAGGGCTCAGGGGACTCCTCCACCTAGTTCTCCTTAAGGAGAAAGGCGGGTTAGGAAAGGCCTCAGTTGTTACCATTTTTTACCTGTCACATTCCACACAGAACCTGTCTGGTTTGGACTTTGATGTTCTTCTGTAGTTGCAGGGGGAAAACATCTACTCAAAATGTATCAGAAACCAAAAAGTTCTGAGCACAAAATGTTAAATCCCACAATCAACACAATTCTTTGGCTTTGCAATTGAGTTGAGTGTACCTCTGTGTGGCCACCTGGAAGAGAATCATTGCACACACATACGGTGCAGTCAGACACACCATCACACACAGACACACAGACACAGTGCATTCAGACACACCATCACACACAGACACACAGACACAGTGCATTCAGACACACCATCACACACAGACACACACACACAGTGCAGTCAGGCACACCATCACACACAGACACAGTGCATTCAGACACACCATCACACACACAGGCAGACTGCAGTCTCTTTCTCTCTCACCCACACAGTACAGTCGGACACACAAATTTGTATACATATTCACACAGACACACAAACAGACATACTCCATGCACCAAGTCACACTCAGATGTAGACACACATTTAAAAACATAGACACATAGTCACACTGATACACAATATGCAAACACACTCATACTAGATATACATACTCACATACACAACACAGACATACTCACACCGAAACATACAACCACATAAAACCACAGACATATAGGTAAGATACACTCACACAACCATGTACATAGACATACACATACACACACACACACACACACATATACTACCACATAAGACCGGAAACATACATTCACCCATAAAAATGCTCTCATATATTTCATAGACATGTACAATCATATAAACAGATGCACACACACCCACACAGACACACAAACACACATACAGACACACAGTCTGTGACACACATTCTCACATGTAGGAACATAAGCAGTCATACACAGGCACAAACACACACAACACACCCACACACATTCACAGTACCACAAAGACAGACTAGAAAACACAGAAGACATTCTTATTCGTGGCTCCCCTATCTTTGCTCCCCTATCTCTGAGTTTCTCCCTAGAATCTGAGGGAAAGTGAAAAGTGCTCTAAGCCTCACTGTTAAGACTAAACTTCTGAATAAAAGAAACATCTAAACATCTATTGTACACTTACATTATTTTTTTATTTGTCTTGCATCTACACAGCCTACCCCACTTGCCTTAGTGATGCTGTGTTCAGGGCAGGGTCTCGTTTGGCCGGGGCTGTCCTTTAACTCTCCAGGATGATGCTGAGCATCTAGACCTCCTGCTTCCACCTCCTGCATGCTCCGATTGTGGGCATGTACCAGGAAGCCCAGTTTGTGTGGTTCTGGGGCTCAAGCCCAGGGCTCCCAGCATGCCAGGTCAGGACTCTACCAACTGAGAGCACCGCAGCCCCTCATGAGTGACATTCTTGTGTTTTGACAAATATTTATTCAACATACACATTCACACACTCACACCAGGGAGGGGAAATACCATAATACAAAATACAAAAAGAATCTCCGTTCTTGTGTGTGTGTGTGTGTGTGTGTGTGTGTGTGTGTGAAACAAGGAGGAATGTTTACATCAAAGCTGGACCTTGAAACCATGATTTAACCCAATTTGTTAAAAATCGACAACACAGGATTAAGATAATTTATTTCACGAATGTTTTCTGTCACTATACTGATTTAATCAAAGTAGCCAGCGTGCCCAGACCCCTTTCTGTATTAACTTTACTTACTTTCATTTTTAACTGGCAAAACAGTGCAAGCCTGATGTTTTGTGTGAATACACACGGGCGTCTGCTCTTGCTTTTGTGTCTGTGGAGACCAGTGGTCAGCCTTGAGTGTTGTTCCTTAGCTGCCAGCCATCTTGCTTTGAGACAGGCTCTCTCTCTGACTCGGAGCTTTCCAAGTAGACTAGGCTGGCCACTGAACCTCAGGAAACACCTGCCTTTGCCTCCTCAGTGTGAGGTTGCAAGCATACTCCTTCACGCTTGGCTTTGAAAATATCTCATTTTAAAAGATTATGTGTAGCTGGGCGTGATGGCACAGGCCTTTAATCCCAGCACTTGGGGAGGCAGAGGCAGTCGGATCTCTGTGAGTTTGAGGCCAGTCTGGTCTACAAAGTGAGTCCAGGACAGCCAGGACTATTACGCAGAGAAACCATGTCTTGAAAAACCAACACACACGTTTTGTGTGAATGCACTTGTATATATGTTCCTGTAGATATGTGTGTGTGTTCGTGTGTCCATGAGTGGGTGTGTGAAAGTGAGTATTGTACCCACAGAGGTCAGAAGATCTCCAAGAGATCTCTTGGAGCTGGAGTCACAGGAGACCGTGACTGGCCTGAAATGGGTCCTGGGAAGCGAACTTGGGTCCTGTGCGAGAGCGGCAAGTGCTCTTACTTCTCAGCTCCGACTGCCTGGCTTTTCACATGTGTTCACTCAGCTTCTCAGTACTTACTGGCTGAGCCCAAGTTTATTGCTTTGGGTGGGGGGCTGCCATCAGCACAGAATCTTTCTGGGCAGGCTAGGCTAGCATTGAACTTGCAGCAATCCTTCTGCCTCGGTTTTCTGAGCACCAGGATTATGAGCATAATTTTTTAATACAGACTTCAAAAACTAGTGGTGGCACACACCTTTAACCCCAGCCCTGGAGAGGCAGAGGCAGGAGGATCTCTGTGAGTTCAAGGCCAGCCTGGTCTACAAAGTGAGCTCCAGGATAGCCAGGGCTACACAGAGAAACCCCATCTTGAAAGCAAAGCAAACCAAACCAAACAAACAAACAAATATATAAAAGGTTTGACAAAGAATTTTTTAGAAAAACATCTCAATCTTGAACCTCTCATCACTTAGAACAGTCAACAACCAACCAAGTCTCACAAACTCAGCTCCACCTTTTAAGTAAAAGAAAGATGGTTGAAAGTTACAGCATTTTGTTTTATCAGTTACATGGCTGAAAACAGGTCTGTCCGGTTGGACAGTGTCATTTTGGAACTTAACAAACCAAGTGATTCCAACAATACAGAAACACTACAATACAGTGTACATGTAAAGAGAAAGTACAGAACTTTGAAGATATGGAACAAACGTAAAATGCGGTTAACCAATGACTATCAACTGTGGGGTTTTTAATTCTTAAAAAAATTGAGTAAAAATTTTCAAAAACGTTATGTGCATTTGCATGTGTCTGTGTGAGTGTGGGTACCCAAGAAGGACAGAAAAAGGTGTCAGATCCCCTTGAACTGGAGTTACAGGAGGTATGAGCCATTTGATTAGTGCTAGGAACCAAGCTCAGGTCCTTTGCTAGAGCAGCAGGCGCGTTCAAGGGCTGAGCCCTCTCTCCAGTTCTGCCCCACCCCCACTGCCCTAAAGGCAGACTCTCCTCATGTTGACGGGCATATTTCTTTAACATCAAGGCCAGTTCCCAGCCTCCATGCATGAACACGAGACTGCCCGTGAACATCAACCTCATCAATCCTCAGGCATGTTTGGGATTTTTATACCCAGCTTTGGGGTCATACAGAAAGCTGCGTTCTTGTTGGATCGGCCAGAGCTGAGGAGACATATAGGTGGGTACTGTTTCGTCAGCCTCATTTGTGATCGTACCCTCGCCTCAGGTCTTTAAAGTCCTAAAGAGAATACCTTTCAGGACTGGTCTGGGAGGACAAAAGCAGTGATGCTGAGTCAGCCTCTGCACACGGGAGCCCCTCCAAGCACCCGCTTGGGGACGTTAGCGATTCCTCATGGGCTGAGGAGACTCAATGAAGGAATGATCATAGTACACTAAACCCAAAAGAGCCATAACTATCTATCAGCCCTTTAAATGACTAAGGACCAACCGTTCACTCTCGGGATCTCAGTGAGGCAGAGTGGAAATCTTTCAGTCACCTGCTTCATCCCCTGGTCTGTGCTAGTGTTTTCTCTTTTGCACCTTACTGTGTTGGGGGAGGGGGCTGGCTGGGCACAGTGGGTTAGTGATGCTGCGAGGTTCCCAGTGTGCTCAATTAGAGGAGATGGGGAGGAAAGGGTGGTTGCAAGTTGATCCCCAATCCGGCTCCTTCTTTGCAGGGCTATCCAGCTTTGAGGGGTTTCAGGCCACCTTCCTCTCACCACTTACTGACGTCCCGGAATTTGGTGTTCTCTGCAGACGCCAGATCACTAAGCCTGCCAGGGTAAGGTCTCACCAACACATTTCAAGATGGAGAGGGAAAGGAAAAAGAGGAGAAAGTGACCCAGCCAGCATCTGGGTAGACACCAAACCTAAAGGAATGATGCCATAACCGACAGGGCTCTGGGCGCGTCGGCCAAACTTAACCTGTCTCTGTCTGACAGCCACAGTTTTATGAGTGCTTCCCCCTTCTCAGTACAATTTCACCTTTGAAAACAGCTGCCCAGCGCAATGTGGAATCTTTCATCATTAATAGATCCTTATCATTTTTCTCTAGCGGTTACACGGTCACTGGCTTACACTACAGTCTGCCAAGAACTAAGAATGCCAGTGTTCAGGCATATCAGGCTCTGGACTGGTAGACGGCTCGAGTATATAACCAATTTCAAAGGGATCCTCTCACACCGGGTTCCTTAAGCAGGTCAGTAGGGTACTGAGGGGCGCTCTTGAAGCGGTGCGGTCTGGGATCGTGACTATGTGGAGCATTTTATACAAGGGCAATTGTAGAACAGCTGCTTTGTGTGTGTGTATGTGGGTAACTCTGTTCACTTACTGTACTTTTAAGGCTCATCCAGGCAGCACTGTGCTATCCGCGCTCTGCGCCTTTAACAAATAGTCCAGCGTATGGAGATACAGGCAATTATTGCATCGCTTGGGCATTTGTATAATTTCTGCTTTTAACCACGGTGTACACAATGCTGTGTGTGTACACACAACCCGTGCTGCCATTTTGATTTTTCTCAGGTTCTGCGATGGTTGCTATCAACTCCAGGGGATGTAGAATCACCAGGGAGTCTAGGTTCTGGGCACGTCTGTGAGAGGATCTCTGGGCTCCCTTCAAGGGCTAGGTTTTGGAACCCCACTTTACCTGCAAGAGGTAGCTGCCCTGTTGGTCCTGTGTCACCTGCCTGACGCTCTTCTTCCTCCACAGGCACCCTTTCAACACCTTTGTTGGTTACTACTTACCATAAACATAGCTCTCACCTTGTTAGGTGTCTGGGGCCTCTCTGTTCCCATGAATTCAGTTAGCCTGGCAGCATCAGCCAGAGCTGAGGGCGCTGTCTCCTAACAGCAAAGCCCTTCATTACTGGGTAGCTTTCCATCGGTCAAGCTTACAGTTTACTATTTCATAGTTTGCAGTACGTGAACTTGAAATTTATTTAATTATTTTAATTAATTTATTTATTTTCAAGTACACTATTCTTCTGATACTATCAGGGGAATTTATTTCCTTCTTAGATTGCTTATTGCTAGCACACAGAAACAACTTCTAATTCTCCCCGCAATCACCTCCAGTGGATTGTGAGCCCTGTACCCTAGATCTGTGTTTTGAATCAGGCTTGTGTAGAATGAGCCCTGTTATACTTAATCCCTTCAGTACTAGAGACTGACTTTCATTCAACTTTAATGGATATTCTAATTCTAACCAAAATTGCTTGGGCTGTAGCACTTTTCAAAAAATTTAATTTTTACTTTATGTCCACTAGTGTTTTGACTGCATGTTTGTCTGTATGAGGGTCAGATCCCCTGGGACAGGAGTTGCAGGCGGCTGTGAGCTGCCATGTGAGTGCTGGGAATTGAACTCTGGTCCTCTAGCAGAGCAGCCAGTGCTCCTAACTATTAAGCTATTTCTACGGCTCCTGAAGCACTGCTTTTCAGGCAAAATTATTGGCTAAAAGCTTGAATCTTGAGGGCCAAAATAAAACACTTTTGTATTTCTTGGAAAATGAAACTTTTAGCTTTGATTTAATTTGCCTCATGAAATGCCTGTTCAATTTTGTGCTTCTGGAAGGGTCATGGCAGACACATTTTCTGCAGTATCTGAAAGCGGAAAGCCACAACCATGTCCTCACTTAACCACAGCCAGTTTGCTTCTGCGCTCAGCACGCTGAGCCAGTATCTGTGCATCTTGAGTTGTGAGTCACAGCTTTAAGGACTTCCTAACAGCCCGTGTTCCTTCAAGGCACACATCACTCCTAGACCTGACAGGCCCTCAGACTTACTATGTCAGAATGATTTCTGGTCACTTCCCAGGGATAACAGACTGGAATACTTTTTTAATCATTATTGTTTGTTGATGGGTGTGTATTCTCACTTATGTGGATTGGCATGTGCTGTGGCATGCATGGAGTCAGTGGATACCTTACGGGAATTAGCTCTCCTTTACTCACGGAGCAAACTTGGTTGTTTTTAGGACTGGTGGCCTCTACCCACCAAGCCATCTTACTAGCTTTTATTTGGGTGTTTACCACAGAACAGTTCCTTGCATTTGCAGACAACCAGGAAAGCTTTAGCTTTAGGATGAAAGGACTCCTGACAAGAAACCAGACAAACCTTTAAAAACAACAAAACCCCCAAAACAATTGGCAGAAAAGTCAAAAAGCAAGTTAGAGGCCAGGAAGATGGCTTGGTGGCTAAAACACTTGCCTCGCAAACAAAAGAACCTGAGTTTAGACACCCAGAACTCAACACAAATGCTGTGTAGGTGGTGGCTTGCCTGTCACTCCAGGTCTGGAAGGCAGGGACAGGAGCTCCGCTCTATAAGCTGGCCAGCATGACCAGCCTCATCGATGTACTCTGGGATCGACTGGGAGAGCCTGCCTCAAAAATAACATGGCACAAACACAGAGGAAGGTTCTTGCTATCAATCCCGGGCCTCCACAATGTATACAGTGTGGACACATGCTCACACACACGTGAACACGCATACGCACACATACACCACACACACACACACACACACACACACACACGAAAAGAAAAATAAAGCAAGTTAAACATCTAACAGATAAGTTGACATTTATTGTGCAATTTTACCCCCAACAGAACATGTGGCATTCTAGAGGTATATGAGGTAAGAAAATCAATATTCCAATTAGAACACCCGAAATAATCAGCTCTAGTAACAAATGTCTCTTATAATTAAAAATATTGAATGCTTAAAAAACTCTTATAACATTTTAGGTTCCTAAAAGAAATGGCCTAACACTTAAAAAACAACTTACTCTTCTATATAAATTGTTCACAAAAAATTTTTGCTAGTCTATATTATACTATGCATTTTAGCTTTATTAACATATCCCTAGTGTGTATGACTTCTACACAGTACAATGAAATAGAAATTATTCAGGGAAGCCACAGACTCCAACAATAAAAATATTAGGATCAATGGATTTGTCACAGTTTCTCCACAAGTGTTCATCATAGAAAATGGAGTAAAGGCAACTGGCCCCAGTGGCAGCTGCTACACGCCAGTCTGCAGAGGAAGGCGAGGCCTAGCCCGGGCAGGGTCAGGCCGGACAGTGACTGAGTTCCCTGTCTGCCTCTGGCAGGCCTTGCTCCCGAGGCACGAACTAGGGCCCTCGTGGCCTTGACATGCTCTCGAAAGATGATAAAGCTTAAACTACAGGGGCAAAAAACAACAGGTCACTATACTCTTTACACAGTCTCCTCTACAGGTCTCACAGTGACATTGTCAATGAAAACCTCCTGTTCCACCAAACTGGAAGTGTCACCAGGAGGCTGCAAAACACAGAGATAGGAACACTGGCCAATACCCAGTGCTGTCACCAGATGATCTAGTCACAAAATACCGTTTTCTTTTACCTACCTGCATCTTTGTACAGGGAACCTAGAACACCAGTTGGGGAGAACTAGACTTCCTTTAAATAGTTTCTGGTCTCCTTTACAGTGTCACACAGGCCAAGCCTCCTGCCAGCTTTTTGAGAACTCCTGGAGGCCTGGGCTTCACAGGCTTGTTATTTAAGCACCTGCGTATTTCCAGAGCAGATTAATGACATAAATGCCAACTTGCCCTTGATAACACCACAAAAACAAAAATGGAAACAAAAAGGTCCACTCCTAAGTGTTGGCAGACTTTGAGAACCATGCTTGACGGGGCGAACAGAAGTGGCCATCCTGCTTACTGAGCTGAAGTGAGCTCAGGGGAGCACCCTGGAGGCAGCAGCCCTTAGGGCAGCTGTGAGAAAAAGGCTGTGTTAAAGTGCTTATCAAAGCAACGGGCACACAGGAATCAAGGGCCACACTAAGGTAGCCAAAGTTAACTATTGCTGTGGGAGTGATGTCCACCTGGACCAAACCATTCTGCAACATGCTGAGGCACATCTGGCCACTTGTACTGGTGCCACCGTTCGGAGTGACCCAGGTTTTTGAATGGGTCTTGCTAGCAGATGTACTTTCATTGTTGGGGAACTGTGATTCAATGAGAGCCCAGGCCTTACAGGCAGCTATGGAAGCTTAGAAGAGAAGTTTTTGGTAACTCACTGCCTTCAACAGTTGGACCGACAAAGCCAGTGATTAGGTGTGAGAATTCCAGTTCTCCCAGTATTTCCCAAAATCAACATACTACGGGGAGTGCAAGTGGCCTCTAGTGTGTGAATGTAACAGCTGAAGTTTTAAACTGTACTGTTAAAAGGTAAGTGGTGATGGGGGTATTATTTTTGCCCTCCACATTGCTGATGTCAACTCTCTCCTTTACTCTAAACACACACACACACACACACACACACACACACTAATGCCCCTGGCTGATAATGCAAGTAGCTTTCGATCAGCTGTGTGACATTTTCCTCCAGTGTTTCAAGTGGTTATTTTTATCCAGCACTTACATGACTGAAAGAAGCCATCACTGTGTTTACAAAAATACCTCATAATGACACACACTGCTGTTTCGACACATTTGCATTAGAGTTGTGACTCAAGCATCCCTTTTGACGTGTTTGCCAAGCAGCTTTGGCAAGTGTCGCCGCCACATTAAACACACACCAGCAAGACTCACACCGTATGTGCAAAACCGTTTTCTATTACGTTTCTACAGATCCATATGTGAAAGCTGTCACAAATTAACACAGACCTGCACTGTGAGATGATTCAGCATTGACTGAGGAAATCATACATTTAAAATCTTTTCTAAAACTCACCAAAATAATAATAATAATAATAAAGTTACCTTTAAACCAAAAGAGATAACTGGTCTATATGTAAACTAAGGAGGTAGTCAGTGGGCGTTAGAATTAGTCTAGAGCACATATTGAATGTCTGATCCCTTGTACCGAAAAACACAGACCTCAAACAAGGACGATGTGTGTTTGAGTTCTGGACAGAGTTCACATCTTCCCATGGTGCTCCATCCACTTTCTCAAGAATTGCAGAAAGAGGCACAAGTCACAAAATGGCGGCGATATGTAGCAATCACACACCTGCAGATTCCCGAAGTCAAGTTATTGTTTAGATTTTTGTGTAAACATCTGCTATTTCAAGAATCATTATAGGACTGAATGGAAAAAACAACCAACAATCCTATTGCCACCAGTGGCTGTGACCTGATGCCACATAGAGTACCTGCATCAAGTAAGACTGTAATGATGTGTCTCCTTACCATCCTGATGAAGGGTAAAGGACTATCGACACGAACCACCGACTGACTACAGCCATGAGTTGTGAAACGGATCCCTCAATACCTGAACAAGAGATGACAGCACTCTTGCACCCCTCTGTTCTCTGCTCCCTTCCTCGGGAAGCCTTATGAAACACATGGTGACAGGTCCCTAAATGCTGTGATGGATGAGGAACAGGGTTAAAGCCTGGTAGAAACAGCTACAAACTGACATGCTTCAGGGTTCTTGATACCACGAGAGGCTGAATACCCACAGATGGGCTGGTGAGAAATGTGACCAAATCAAATGTAGAACTCTGCTCCTTTCCACAGGTTTCTGGTCCCAGTGCCCTTACAGGTTATTCCAAGGTCATCTTCCTCTTGGCAAGATTTGTGCTTGGGGAGTCAGATCACTGTGAGAAACAGCCATTTGAGTTTGGAAAATAAAGGACATGCCATGGCAATGTCACTGTTGATTATGGAGCCTCTGATAGCTGGGACACCGGACCCACCTAATCACTGACAAAATGCCACATTTAGTGTTCTCACCAATGGGACGGCACAGCTGCACTCTTGAGTTGTTTTAACTCAAGTCTACTTTGAACCAACACAAAATGACTCAGGGTAATTCTAAAAGTTGGCAGAGGACTAAGTTTTGCATTGTGAGAGCAATGTGTCTGACTGTCAGAATGCTATGAAAAAAAAAAATCAAACCAACACGGTGGCTACATAGATAGCCAACATCCTGAGACTTCCAAACATGAAATCAAAGTCATGTGGAAAAATCAGGGCAGCCATTTTAATGGTGAATTGAGTCCTTGCCAGAGGCGGCACCATTTGTAGGCCAATTTAATACTCAGCTGACCACACAGCAAACCTCCATGACCTAAGTAGCACTCCAGCTTTAAGTAGATACCCGCTAAGGGAAAGAGCCAGCAGAGGACTTAGACAAATTGTTGACTGCTGCTACCAGGCAGACAACCAAGCTAAGGAAAATGGCAATCACATAAACAGAGGCAGGAAAAATGGACACTGGGCAGGGCTGAGGACTACTGGCTGTGGATAATGAGGAAGGCAGCTCCCTGGGCCTTAGTTTCCTCATGTGCTCAACGGCCAGTATCACTTCCACTGTTTCAGAAATGGTCACTCATGGGAAACTGCTGACAGAGCGGACCCTCATCTGGAGAGGCAAGGAGCAGGTGGCTTAGGAGCAGAGGCAGTGGCTAGCCTGACACAGGCTCCCTTTCAAAGGGTAGAAATAGCAGCCTGGAGGTTCCTGCCCCCACGCCATAGCTGTGGGAAGCCAAAGGACTGGAGAGTTCGTGCCCCAAATGCATGTTATCCATTGCAAAGACCTGCACCACAGAAGATCCAAGATGGTGCACAGAAGGTGTGTGCTGCACCCCCAAGCCTACAGCAAAGCGGTGCAGCCTGCAGGTCCACATTCCTTAAAAGCAGCTGCTAAACATCAGCCGTGACAACATACCCACAGATGATGGAAATGCAGATGAAAAGATGGCCTGCTCTACCCAAGGAATTTAGAGAATTCCTAGGATAGACTTCCAGACCTTTGATCATGTTAAAATGCTTTCTCTTGGATAGCCAAAGACACTGGCATCGGCCATGTAAAGGACACCTCATTTACTCATTTCCTTTCCTTCTAAACTGGTCATCTGATTTGTCCAAAGTCTGATGGTAAATACTGAAGGATGTGTGATATATTCTAACAAAACTGCCCTCCGCAAAAGTCCTTTTCTATGTGGATACTCAGTCTGAATTTCTATCCCATGTCCAAAGCTCTTCACTATGTTCGAAGATGACACTCATAACCCTAAATAAACACTGCCTACTCAGCTCTTGGTTCCACAAGAACAGTCATCTTGAGTGTTTAATAACGCCAGTCTCTCATGTCCAAAGTTGAACCCTCAACAGCAATGACTATTGCAGCTCTGTAGCCTTTGCTAGGAAATAAATGGTTCCCAGGGCACCACTAACCTCACATATGGATTCCACAAATTAACCAGGGAAGCAGGACAGTAACTCAGAGCTTAGACTGAGAGTGGCTGTGGGGAAAGGAGGCACAGCTGGATGAGGTGTTTTTCCCCATGACAATGGGAGACAGAAGTGTTATACTTTCTAGACCTCCACTCAGCCCAGAAAGGTCAAGTTTCAGGGAAATCACCAACAAGCAATTGCATAGTTGTCAGAATGGCCTAGAGGCTGTGTGTCTACAATGCTAGGCCCCTGATCAACAACAGATGCTGTCAGTCATCAACCGTGCTTGATCTTACTCAACAGCTAGCTAGGGGGAATCCTCACTGAAACCACCACCAATGTGTTGGCAGAGTATGAGTTAAGGATATGGAAGCTGCACATCTAGGAACTTATGAAATGAGGAATTTGAAAATGGCTTTGAATCTTTGGACGTTTCCTAAAGATATAGCGAGAATCTCCTGCTTGTAAACCACAAAGATGAGTCTGCCTTTCTGATCGACACAGTGAATTCTGACTGTAAGATAACAGAGAAGCAGCTGGCTTCCACTTAGCCACTCTACACACATGGCCTCTGTTCCTGGCTTTGCATCAATAAGCTTATAATATACAGAAGCTTCCAGTGTCGTCTATACTGTGTCACTGCTGAGAACCCTGAATGCAAGCCTTTGGAAAATCGAAAGACAACTTACTTGAATCGAATAAGAAAATGCTTGTTGCTTTGTACCTCGAAACAGCTGTGTGTCTTTCCTTCTCCTACGTGCAGGACACTAACTGAACCTTCCCTGGAGACCAGCTCTGCTCAGGAGGCCAGGCTTACCCGAAGATCTGGGACAGGAGACACCCTCAGTGTCTAGTTAGTAATGACCTCATGCCAACTGTGCCTTTTCCCCTGTGATACCATACACCCAAAGTCTACTGCAGGTGCCAAAGACTTCCCCCCAAAAACCCTAAAGTGGATTTCTATTTGGGGACTGTGGCAGTGGGTCAAGAGTTTTAAATTTGAGAATGTGTAAAGTATTGACAGAATAACATGCTTCGAACTCTAAGGTGACAAGGAAATGGACATTCACAATTGGAGCTCTTAAACAAAACAGAAAACAAAAACACCACTGCCAGGGTGGGAACAGCCTGTCTGCTAGTCCCCAGCTCCATCCTGTGAACTCTTGTTGAAGACCTCGTCTTGGGAAGCCTGGTGATCCATGCCTTCGTAGAACGAGCCACCGTTGTGCAGGAAGGTCCCCACTGCCCGGCCCTGACGGGCATGACCCACAGCATCACTGAACACCTTGTTGATCTGCTCCTCCGAGGGCATCCACCAATCAGGGTTCGAGGTACAGTGCATCCTAATGAATTCTGTGGGAATACAAACAACAGCAAAAAAAGAGAGAAATCAGCCAGTATTTTGACAGGTGATGACAGGAGGCAGCGTAATCTACAGCAGAAGCACTATCAGAAGAGTGACATGGAGGTCCAGTGCAATGCCATGACAGTGTCACTCACTACCTCCAATCTAGCCCACACCAGTGTTCTCATGTGCAAGAGCAAAAGCCACCTGAAACCTCTAGGTAATATTTGCTGCTGAAAAACAAAGCTAAGTGTCTTCCTCTATTGCCCTTTGCCCGGCTTTTCATATGGGTCATCTGAACTCACACCCAGTTGTGTGCAGCAGATGTTCTACCTACTGAAAACCTTTTCTCTAGCAGGGACAGAGCTGGTTTAGTTTTTATTACTTCATAAACAACAAGCCCAAGGCTCTTCCTCTTGGTGAGCACCTCCACCACCTTTGATGATGTTGGAGATTAAGGGCCATTATGATCAATTAGCTAAATAAGATATGTTCTAGAAATTTCCATCAGCCTGGTCACCCTGAGTTAAGGGGAATTTTGGACTGGTCCACAAGATTGCTTTACAGCACTGACACTAGCTAATGCCGGCTTGTAGCAGAGGCTTCAGCAGGCATGGGTCACTTGCATAAGAATCATCTAGGATGGTTGACAGCGGTACACGCACCAAGCCTTCAATCCCAGCTGAACACGTATCTGTGGGGGGAGCCAAGGAAGCCTCACTGAGAGCCAACAGGACATGTGCACTTGGGGCAGCAGGGGTTGCAGAGTTCAAATGTCTAGAGGGAAGGCCACATCCTGGGGGGAGTACACAGACAAGCCCTCCAATTGTCAAAGCTGTGCTTTCTCACTAGGAAAAAGTTGGATTCCCATCTGGACTAAATCAACATGTTTCCCAAGCCAATAAAATGGGTACTGAACAGTAAGGGGCCTTCCTCTGTGCTTTCTGCTTTACATCCCAGGACAGTGCTCTGGTGGCCCCATCACGCCTCTGCTTGTTCACGTTTGTTGGAACCTGCCCATTGTCTGCCAGATCCCCAATCCTGCCTACCCTGCAACTGGAGATCAAAGCAATTACCAAAATACCGATGCAACTGTGTTATCTAAGCAGATAAGATGCTCAGATAGAAGCTTTGAACACAGCAGCTTTTTATTTCATTTATTTATTTTAACCTAAAAAGGTTTTCTGGGTAAAGTCTACTTCTGGTATGCTTTGCAAGTATTCCTAAAAGAAGCAAGCCAGATGGAGGGCCGTGGAAGCAAGATACCTTTTTACCAATTACAAAAGCACATCTTCTCCCCCTGTGTGTTCCTCCCTATGCTCCAGTTTTGCTGAACGTGGCCTTCTCTGGCAGCAAAGAAAATCTGAACTGAAAGCGTGAAACATGAGGTGCTATGCGATGCCTTTGTACCATTACGTGAGAACAAGGCTAAAGCAAAAAACTGTTTACAGAGCTTCTCAACACCAAGTAAGTAGATGGCCACATGAAGCTTGGAAGGTCTTGGTGCAAAGATTAAAAAGAAAAAAAAAAAAATCAAAATACAGTAACGGCTGAACACTTGTGTGGGGAGCCACAGCCAATGCAGTGAAATGGGATCACGGATGGTGGACACTGAGGGGAAGGATGCGGTACCTCGGAGGCACGTGACTTTAACTGGATCCAGAGGGCGTCTTTCAGGACCTGTCTCTCCTGACTGCACTGACCTTTTCCTTTTCCCAAGGCCGCATGAGTACTTAAGCTCATCGGTTGTGAAAACAAATCTGATGAGGTATCGAAGGAGCCGTCTCCCATCTTTCTTGGAAGAATTTACAGCCTCATCCCACTGTTTGCTCGTTATGTAGACAGGATAGTTGTTCAACAGCTGCTTGCTTCCCTGGAAAAGGAAAATATTTTCTCATTACCTACTGAGTCAGCCAGCCAGAAGCCAAAGCGATCTCCATTTCAAAGGCAAACATGCTTTTTTAACCAAGTGGCTATGCTGACAATGAACCGGGCATTGAAGAGCACAAGTAATTGCTCAGACTCAGAACGGGCACTTTTCAAATTACATTTGCATTTTCCATAACAAGAGCCAATGAGGTATAATGAACACCTTTGAAAGAGGAGCTATTTATAACTCGGATTTTAACAGGTAGGTTAAAATGTGTCAAGATCCAATGACAGGGAACACTATTTAAATATAACCTGTAACTTTCCCTTTCAATCTATTAAATATGCAAAAATGACTTTGAAGAGTGTGATCAAACAGGTCCCTTCATCCTCCGGCTGGCAGTTAAGTTCTTAGAGAAATGGCACCGGCAGTCTATTTTAATAGGCACTACTTGTGTTTAAGGCACCTAACACATGACTGTCATTGTGTTACAGTGAAAACATAAAAAGAGTGGGTTTAAAAGGAGAAAACAAAAAAAAAAATGCAAAACAGCTTTTCACAAATTGTAGCTTCTGCAAACGCGAATGTGTCAACTCAAAGATTTTCTTACTTTTCTCCTTCATAATTTATATCTGCTGTAAAATTCCCAAGCTAAATAGCTGCAGTGGGACTAATTACGGGACTTCTGTAACATTTATAAGCCATGTTTAGTCAACTGCACCCACGCAACCATTACTTTAGTTCTGGATGTCCATAAAATTCTACAGTCCAGGACAAATTAATTAACCCATGATCTCAGTTTTAATGTACTTCTTCCCCAGTAATTAAGGTGTACAAAATAAAAAAAAAAAAAAGAAAAGGAAACTCTGTTCATTTTTACAACTCTGAAATTTTACTATAGGTCATAAATCTGGCACTGTTTGGGTCTGACAAGGTTTTATTTCAAAAAGCCTTTGCTTATTTAACCAAGAGGAAGTATTGGTCTGAAAGCCAGCAGGAGAGGGACTGGATTTGACTGGCAAACAGTCACTGAGGAGCACACACAGAAACTCATCACTCCAGCACGAACACCTTCCTAAAGGTGACAATGTGACTTGGTTTTCTTTAAGGAAGGCAGTAGAGGTCCTGGCTTGTGCACTGAATTTAGACGGGCTAGCTTTAAAATGAGCTGGGTTCCATGTCTTATTAACTTGAGAAAGCTACGTGCACTTGGGTTAAGTTAACACGTAGGGAGCCGCAGCGCACTGGCCTTGGGGAGGCAACAGGTGGTAGAAACCCTTATGCACACATGATGAGACATCAACAGGAGCCCAGGGTCCACAAGTTCCTTCAGCCCCACTGCCCTTGAGAGGAGGTGCTGAGAGGGCAGCATGAATACAGCCTCCGTCAGAGCACGGAGGAAGGAATGAGGAAGCCAGGCCAGGAATACGGTTAGCCAGGCTGTAGAACACGTGATTCCTAAGTGACATGGCGGTGCATTGCATGGCTGATGCAGAAGGGAAAATAATCCACTGCTTTTCATGGACAAAGAAGGGGGTTAGTGGATTGATTGCCAGTGAACAACCTCTTAACCCAGGTAGTGGGTGGAGCCTGCGGTAGGTGGACTCCAAACTGACTCAGAACTACTCCTTCTAAAGCACTTTTTCCAGAAGCCCGTTAATAACAGCTGTACTATTTACTGAACAATTAATGGGTAGTCTGCGGCATTTGCCCCAGGTAACTACAATTATAAAGCCTGGGGCAAAGGAACAGGGAGGACTGGGGCTGGAGAGATGGTTCAAATGTTAAGGGCACTGATTGCTCTTCCAGAAGGCCTGGGTTAAATTCACAGATCACAACCATTGTAATTCTAGACCCAGGGCCTGAGGGAACCAGGTAAACACATGGTCCACATACATACAGAGAAGCAAACAAAACACCCATTAACAAAAACAAAACAAAATGAAAACTGCAATTATAAATTTGGGCCATGGGTTCAGCCTGGGGAGGGGGCTATCTCCACTTCAGCTCTTTCCTGTCAAAACAGGAGCAAGATACCATATTCATCAAACATGATCTGAAACCCCAGCACTCCAGAGTCTGAGGCAGGGGATCTGCTCTGAGTTCAAAGCTAGTTTCAGCTATACTGTGAGATCCAGGACAGTTCTGGGTAGAGTGAGATCCTGCCTCAAAGAGTTGACAAAACAAAGCAGTAATTACAGATTACAGTTTCAGTCAAGGTGTTTGTCCCTCTCCCACCAAAGTGGTCTCGGGTGGGTCGGGGGGCAGGATTTGTATGTTCCATGCTCCCAGCGCTGATGACAGGGCCCAGCACACAGCAAGCAGTAAAATGCACTGGTTGAGTGACTGATGCAGTACAAGACACAAAGGAGATGCTCAGCAGTGTTTTGTAGTTAAGAATTTAAAACCAGGGGCAGAGAGATGGCTCAGTGATTAAGACCACTGCCTGCTCTTCCAGAGGATCTGGGTTCAATTCTCTGAACCTACATGCTGAACCATTTGTCACTCCAGTCCCAGGAAATCCGACACTCTCTTCTGGCCTCTGTGGGCATTGCATGCACATAGTGCATGGACATATATATGCAGGCAAAACAGCCACACATGAGACATAAAAATGAAGGTTAAAAAAAAAAAAATCCCTCCTCTGACAGCCCTATGAATACACTCATTATCACCCTTAGAAGAAAACTGCAGTCATTTCCTGAACTGCTTATTTTCTCAATACTAGATGATGATAATACTTTTCCCTGGGGTTGGGGTGCTTACTTACAAGGAAAGGTCATGGCTCTACTTTATTGAGGTTGTACCCTTTTTCAATGAGTCACAAGTGGGGAGGGATGGGGTAAAGGCTGTGTTTTTCACTCATCTCTAAATACTGAGTTGGGCCCCTCATCTTGAAATGGATGAGGGTCTTAGTGACCAGAGAACTGACGATCCAAGACAGGTACTTTTTTCAAATCTTTGAGAAAATGAAAGGAAAGTCCTGTGCAATTCCAAAATACAGCAGCTCAACATAAAACATGGGCCTCATAAAATGAAGAATTACCATTTGGAGGAGGTAATTTTCATCAAGTAACAGAAGAAAGAGAACCAGTAAGTTATAGCTCCAAACACAACTCAAAATGCCCTATGGATTGATGGATGAGAGTTATAATCCTGTTTTAGCATAGTTAAAAGAAATAAAATGTGATAAATAGTAAAAATGAGAAAATTTTCAGGTGCCTGAAATGACAATAAAAATAGTAAGTAATAATAATGATGACAGGCAATAAAGTTTAAACAGCCCCATCCAAGGAAAAACAGGCAGTCTCCTGTCCTCTTCTATTTATGTGTGTGTGTGTGTGTTGGGAGGGGTGAGTGTACTATTACGCCTATACATGTGGAGGGCAGGGGTCCACATTGGGGTATTCTTTAAATGACTCTCCACTTTAATATATATATATTTTGGAGACAGGGTCTCACTTTGTAGCCCTTGTTGTCCTGGAACTCACTATGTAGACCAGGCTATCCTTTAACTCAAAGAGATTATCCTGCCTCTGCCTCCTGAGTGCTGGGCTTAAAGGGGTACACCACCATACCTGGTCTTTCCACCTTGTCTGTCCTCCATCCCTCTCCCTGAGACGGGGCTTCTCTGTGTTGCCTTGTCTGTCCTGAACTCACTTTGTAGACAAGGCTGGCCTCGAACTCACAGAAGCACCTGCGTCTGCAATTACAGGCATGTGTCACCATGCCTGGCTCCACCATAAGTTCTGAGACAGAGTCTTTCACTGAACCTGTAGCTCTCAAACTGGACAGACTGACTGGTTAGCAAGCCTGTTCCTCCTCCCCAATGCTGGGATTACAGCTGCATGGCACCACCAACCACTCCTGGCTTCCCATGTGGGTGTTCTGTCATCCAAGCAAGTCCTCCTGGCTCCCAGGGTAAGCACCTGACTGTATCAGCTGAGCCATCTTCCCAGTCCCTCTTTCTATTTTTTGGGGGACTCATCATGACTTCGGTTAGCCACCAACAGCCCTAACCTATTGCTGAGTCACACTGAAAACAGGTCTTACTGTCTTCAAAGACTTGTTGCCCAACAGAAGTCACAGGTATAGATTAATGAGTTGGCCAGTTCTCTTTTCGACTTACGAGGTGCTGTATTAGTAGAGGCAGAGAGGGGTAATCGGAGTCACTTCCTGGAGGAAGTGTGCGTTTCACTTGCGCATAAACTACAAAATGTCAAGTTCACAAATGTGGCCTTCAATTATGGATTTTAATTTAGGCTTGATCTTTAATTTAGAAAGACAACTTTGTATTGTGCAACATGCTATGGTAAAAAGTGACCAGAAAGGAGAAAATTAACACGGAATGTTGGGAATAAGAAGAAACCCAGGGGGAGGGCAGGAGCGTCTGCCTGGGTTTGGTGAAGCCTTTGCAGAAAGAAAATTGGGTGTTTTCCAGTTAAGTTCAGAATAGGAATAGGGAGCCAGAAGACACCCCATCTTACCTCACCTGGAGTTGTGACTCTTTGGAGAAGAATACAACCTTGGTAAAATAAGAGCCATAATCTTTCCTTGCAAGTAAGCACCCCAACCAGGGAAAAAGGTATGATGATGATGATGACGATGATGTACTGAGACAGCGGAAGGACAGGACAGGGTGGGTGTCTCACATGCACAATGAGGAAGGTGTAGGCATCCCACTGGCATTCCAAACAACAAACGGTGAGGTGGGACTGAGCTGTAGGGACCTGTGGCAGAGAGGGAAAGGGAGGGAGGAGTAGGAAGAAAAGCAAGAGGGGAGGAGGGAAAGGAGGAAGAGGAGGAAGGAAGGAAGAGAAAGAGGAGGAGGAAGAGGGAGGAATGGAAAGAAGAGGAGCAGCATAAACTGCCTGAGACAGCAGAGGGAAAAAGTATGAGCATTAAGGACAGAGAGCCAGAAGACATCACTGACACAAAGACTACAGTGGGAGCTTGAGGGATCAGGCTAGAAAAGGGCCCCTGGACCAGATCCCAGGAAAGGCATGGGGTAGGGATGGGGCTCCTGCAGATCTCTTGGGAGTGATGAGAGTAGTGAGATTATAGGCTGGAAAGGTAATGAAAACAGAGAGTGAAGACTGTACAAACAGCCCAGTCTTATTAGACACGTTTGATCATTTAAAAGTGAATCATCTCTTGGAAAGCAGAAACTGACAGCTTCCTCCAAAGGCCCTCGGGTGTTACTGGAGCTGAGCAGAGTTCAGGAGATGTGTGGTAGTGTGACAGGGCGTGCCGGCAGAGGGTGCTTTGGGAGCATGCTGGGATGGAATAAGGAAGGAGGCACAATAATTGAGGGAATTGAGGAAGGGAGACTCTAAAACATGTTCAAGACTGAGCTTTGGAATTTTGTAAAAATGTAGTATGCTAAAAACACCCTCAGCATCAAGAGACAACTGTCCTATATGATGGGAAGCTGGTTGCTTCTACTGTGGCTCAGAGAAAGAGAACAGCTGTGCAGCGTCTCGGATAGACTGCTGAAACCCCAGAGAATGTTGGTGCCAGACACCCCAGAGTGAGGCACAGTGCTCTCTACCAGAGGGATGTTATCTTCATTTCCGCCTTCCCTGCACCAAAGGAAAGATCTGTCTAGGCAAATGAAGTTGCAGTTTCCCCTTCCTTTCGAGCGCAGATGAATCTTTGGAAATTAAATTCGCACACGATCCTTCTCCCTAGAACTGGTGCCCACAGTAACCATCATTTCCCACAGTTAGCAGAGGACTTGGCCAGCCAATCTGTTCCACAGAGACTGGAAGCTGCTAGTAGGCTGCGCCCAAGGCGAATTCCACCTATAAGCCCAAGCCCCTCTTCCCACAGGCACACTCCTACCTCGGTGGGCTGGTCGGTGGGCTGTGGCAGGAGCTGGTTGTGGTGCAGCAGCACTGTCTTTAGGTAATCTAGGACGGTCTGGCAGGGCACTGTGGGGAGGAACAGAATCGGCACGTTAGCTAGCTTTCAACACGAGGGCGAAAACCGGTAAGTGATTTGCCACTTGATACCTGCTGGGAAAGGGAAAATCAGTTTCTCCCATGGAGTGACCGGGTACACCGACCACAAACCAGGGCAGACCCCATGTCCAGGAACAGCTGCCTACAGGAAACAAACTCCATTTTTTGTTTTGTTTTTTTTAATAAGCTTTCTGTCTCATTTTGTTTATGTCTTATTGTTTTACTTGTTTATTCTGATTTTTATTTTTATTTTTTCCTGAGCGAGAAAGAGACTGAAAGCACAAAACTGAGGTGGGAGCTGTTGGGGGAAGGGAAAAAGATTAAAATAAAGTGTATGAAAAATTTTTAAAAAATAAAAAATTCACCAGGTGATGGTAGTGGACACCTTTATCACAGTACCTGGGAAGCAAAAGCAGGCGAATTCTCTGAGTTTGAGGCTAATCTGGTCCACAGATGTAGTTATAAGATGGCCAAGCCTAGCTTGAAAAAACAAAAAGGTATTTGGGGGAAAATGTCAGGTGCCCCTAATTTCACCAACCAACTAAAAGTTTAACCCACTTTGTTGATGCCGTGCTGGGACTATGCCTCTGGTTGGAGTATTAATTGGTGGAAGAGCAGAAGGTCATGGTGTCACACACCAGCTCTGGGGAGACTGAGGCTCAAGTACGGTGAGGTCCAGGCCGGCCTGGGCTACATGCTAAGTCTTTTTTTTTTTTTTTGGTAGCAAAGTTGAGAAAGGAATAGACGCGTCCTGTGATATGTGCATGTACCCTGGGTTTAGCATGGGGGTTGCAGTGAAATGTAGACATTTTCACTGACATATTAGGATTTGAATGAACCTCCCTCGACCCATATTTTGCTTTGAGATTATGAAATTTTAAATTTAAGCACAAAAATGTTTACAAGGCATCTTATAAAACAGGAAATTCAGTATAACTTCAATGATGTTAAAAGGGATGGGAACTGGATGCAGTGGTACACGCCTGTAATCCAGCACTCAGGAAGGCAGAGGCAGGTGGAGCTCTGTGAGTTAGAGGCCAGCCTGGTTTACAAACAGAATCCAGGACAGCCAAGGCTACTCAGAAAGACCCTGTGTTGGGGGAAAAAGAAAAGAAAAGGAAGAAAGAAAAGAAACGGGAAAGAGGTCAGTGTTATTAACAATGATTTATCTCAGCTGTAGGATTATGGTATTATCAATTTTACTGTTGTTCTCATGAAAAGTCAAACACAGTGAGTATCCTTTATCTCAAGCTGTCCTCAAATCTGAAATTATCAAGAGTCAACATCAAGTCACAAGTAGAAAATTCCACATCTGACCTCATGTGACGATTGCAATTAAAACACAAGCACATTAAAGGTTTTTGTAAAAGTAAACCTAATTGAATTATAGTATATACATAATGTATATATGAAACATGAATATATGGCATGTTTAGACTTAGGCCTCACCCCCAAGATATCTCATTATGCATATGTAAATATTCTTCCATCCGAAGGGGTGGGGAAATGATAAAACAGTTCTGGTTCCAAGCATTCTGGGTAAGAGATATACTTATGTGTGTTTTAAATCTTTCTATAAAGGGCACAACTTAACAGCCTCTATGACATGCCATGTTGGTTACATAGCCATGGTGGGCTAGAAGCTCACTTTCCCTGTCTTCCATTCCACAGACATTCAGGCCACATGTGGAGCAAGCCCTAACCAGGCCAGCTGCTGGGAGAAGCAGAAGCAAGGCCTCCTGGGAGTTCCCAGGGTTTAATAGTAGCCGTCTGGTGAACTTCTCAGAGGCCTCATGACCTGACTACCACCCCAGGGCTGTACTGTGAGCGGCTCCCATCTGAGCCTCTTCCAAAGACACTGCTACAGTTTCCCCATGTTAAGGCCAGGTGGCTCTCCAGCTAATAATTTTCAGTGTACAGATATTATTTATTGGCCGTGTAGGGGTCTGGAGCATGCCATCCCCTTGCCTCTTCTTCCGGAATGACCGGATTACAGGCTCAGGCTGCCACACCAGTTCATCTCCTTTCCTCAAGCACTTTATTTTATCTGCCTCGCTAGTCAAAAGACTTCAAGCTCCTCAAATAGTACTCAGTAGTTGTATAGGAATGTTGTTTTTTAAAATTTCGGGCAATCGCAGTTATCTGTTGTGTCTAATAATCTTCAAGCAGCCCAATCAGATTGTCTCTGTAACATCAAATAAATTCCTGAACAGAAACATCCCAAATCAGATGATCAGCATTAATTATTGGTCTCCTACAGTTGCATGGCTGGAGCCTTGTTTCAACAGGAACTGGGGCATCAAGATGACAGGCTTCACCTGTGCCCTCAAGCACCATATATGGCCCTTTGCCTTATCAGGACATCAGGAGATAATGACATGCTTAGGGTAAACACTGGCTGGAAAGCAACTTTAACAGAAGTATGCCCGGTGTGTACAAGGACATTGGGAAGGATATCTCTTGAAGAGTACCTTGTCTGAACTGGCCACCGAAGAATGCACAAAAGTTTCTCAAGACAGGACACATATTTTTTTTGGGGTGGTGGTGGAAAGAATAGGGGTGAAGACAAGTGTCTGGTCACCCAAAAGTCACAACTGTCCAATGATGTTGGACACTTGGTACACTGAGTCTCCTAAAATGTTTGGGAAGAAAGCCAAACACAGCTGCACATGCCCTGTAATCTCAGCTCTTGTGAAAAGCAGGCAGGAGGATCAGGAGTTTAAGGCTGTCTTCAGCTACACAGATAGTCATGCGATCTTATCTCCCAAAACAGGACCCCTGAGAAGCGAAGCCTGGAACTGCAAGAAGGGAACACAAATCTGAGGCTGTGGCCCCTTTCTGCAGGTAGACACTGCTTATCATGTGAGAAACCCTTCAAGTCTCTACATTGCTAGGCTCTTTCTGTTCTTTCTTGGTCAAGATGGGGTCTCCCAGGATGGTGGGGACTCTCTTCCTTCCTCAGCCTTCTTTGTACTTGGATTACAAACATGCTCTACCAGCTAGAAACAATTTTCTTTCTTCTTTTAAGGGTAGTACTGATGTTTACCTGTTAGCCTTAGATGACGGGGGGGGGGGGGGGGGGGGTGTTTAGCTCCCATATCTGCCGCTTAGTGAGTCACAGCTCCCTCTTGGATTCTGCATTTGCAAGTTTGCATGCCTGCTGAGGTATGCTTGGAACTCCCCAAACCGGAACTTTTGCAAGCCATTTGCAGACTCAGAGCAGTTTGGAATTTGAGTCGCCTGACAAACGTTCCTGCTGTGACCGCCTTTCAGTTCCTATGCTGAAAACAAGTGTCCTCGCCACTGTTTAGTTAGGATTGTTCCTTACATTTATTTCTGTTTGATATTTCACTACTAAAATGGCCCTCCACTCTAATGTGAAGTGCCAACACTCAAAGCACAAAAAACAAACAAACAAACAAACAAACAAACAAAAAACAAGGTTACATACTTCTCACCTGAGGTACTTTTCAGGAGGCTCTCAGAGTGCCTATGCTTTGTCTTTCTGTGAGAAGTAATGCCACAGTGTTCACTAATTCACTGGCTAATTCAGGATCATACAGTGACACAATACAACTACCCCAACAATGAGAACCGACTTCAGAGTGCAGGGTTACAAACTGGACACCAAGTCAGAAGGCCTGCACTACATAACTCTCCACCTTCCGCTGCTCTCCCATCTACGAGGTCCCAGCTTTCTTGTCCGTAAACTGAGAGAGATGGCGAGTGGGCAAGAGCACAAGTGTTCTTAACCTCTGGGCCATCTTCTCTCCAGCCCCTAAAACTGCTCACATGGACAAAAAAAAAAAAAAAAAAAAAGAAGATTGAAAACTTATATCATACACAAAAATCAACCACTAATTCATTGACTATAAATAATAAAAACTATAGAGAAGTCCTAAATACAAGACCAGAAACTATAAAAATCCTACCAGAGAAAGCTGGCCCAGTCAATAAAATGTTTTCCTTACAAACATGAAGACCTGGCTCCAGCTCGAGCACCTGTGTAAGAGGCTGGGTGTGGTGGTGAAAGGAGGTCCCCTGGGGCTTGCGGACTAGCCAGCCTCACCTAAATGTGAGCTACAGGCCAGCAAGAGACGCGCCCTGATTCCACCACCTGCACACAACACAGGCAAGAGCCAGGCTGTGTTCACAGTGCACGCTGGTGCACACGCTCAGCAGTCCTTCACGAGGGAAACAAAACTCAAACCTACTGCCATGCCACCTCATAACCCTTGGAAGGGATACCGTAAGGTCAAACGATGATGATGGGAATGAAGACTTGTGTTCTCAGCGTGCAAAGATTATAAAGGTTTCCTAAAAAAATTAAGCATAGTGCTACCATACAACCTAGAATCTCCCTTCTTGGAGTACATTCAAAGGAAATAAAATTAGCACCTTGTGAAGACATCAATCCACACTCTGTGTTTACTGCGGAAATGACATGACTCTCCCCGCAACAGAGAAATAGGAAGAGGAAAGTATTCGCCAGAGTATTATTCACTTCTAAGAATGAGTGAACTGGGCAGATAGGACAGAACTATCTGGTCTAGGTTCTTTTTTAATTTTTACTTTGTGTTTGCCTTCATGTATGTGTATCACACGTGTTCCTGGTGCTCAGGGAGGCAGTAGGCAGAATAGGGCCTGGAACAGCCATTACATTTGGTTGTGGACTGCCCTGTGGGTGCTGGGAACCAAATCTCGGTCCTCAGCAAGAGCAGCAGTTGCTTTTCACTGCAGAGCCTTCTCTCCAGGCCCTGTCTGATCTAGTCTATGTGTATTTTCTTTAAAAAACTAAATATTCAGAGAACAAAAAAATATCAGGCCAGGCATGGTGGCATATACCTCTAATCCCAGTATTCCTCAGAGAATCAGGCAGATCTCTATGAGTTCAAGGCCAGCCTCGGCAAGTTCCAGACCAGCTAGGGCTACACAATAAAACCCTATTCTCAGTAAGTACATGAATTAAAAAAAAAAAAAAAATGTTTGGTATATTTGGTGCTCACAAACTTAAAGGTATTCCAACTGGCACACTTTGCGGTCTTAGAACAGGTTTTTAAGCTCAGTGGGTACTGGGCTTGCCTAGCATGCATGAAGGGTTTATTCTCCAGCACCACATACAAGTGGGTGGAGGAGCAAACAACGCTGTAACCACTCCCCAGCACTCCAGGAGTTCAGTGCTATCACTGGCTACACAGTGAACTGGTAGGCAGTCGGAAAACCAGGAGACCCTGTCTTGAAAAAATAAAACCCAAACAACCAACTCCCCAGATGTTTTCCTATTTTAGTATCGATGTACTTTGTATTAAAAAATAAAAACAAATGCACCAGACCACTGTGACTGATGGTGTTACTTCTGCTCAGAGGGGCATAAAGATGGGTATGGTTTACACTTTTGGGCAGATTAATATGGGATTTTGATATTTGTCCTCTGTGAGCACTCTAAGTACTGTGATTGTGAGCTCACCACAAGATACCTTGCCTGACACCCTCTCTATCGAGAAACTCCAACCAGCCCTGTTTCTAATTACCTCCCAGCACTTCATATTCCAGATCTGAAAAGCTTTATCTATTTATTGTTTCTTCTTCTTTTTAACCCATTTTCATCTATTATAAACAAAATCGGACAAACTTCTAGATGTCTAGCATGATGATCTGATACAAAAGGAAAACTGCCAATGTCACTTCCCTGGGGTGAATTGCTGACACCTGAAAGGACCTCTGAGAGAAAAAGCACCCCAACTTCTGGCTGGCAGACACTTCAGCAGCAAAACACAACATGGTGGAAGGCCCTTCTCAGCCTGTTCCGGGTTAGATCCAACACCTTTTCTTCCCCTTGTGACCACTGCAGTGAGCCACTTTTCCTTGTGGGCTGATGGGCTCCCCCCGCCCCTTTAATTCACTTCCCTTCCAGGTACAAAAGCTTTACTTCAGGGAGGGAAATGGAGCAGGAGCCTCCATGTTCCCAGCAGTACCTTCAGGAGAACCTGAAGACACTTGAGTTTTGACAGCTAGGCTGTCTGCAGTGCTCAGTTAAGCTCACCCTTCCTTGTTCTCTCTGCTGACTTCTGGATGCTGCCTTCTCCTTTGTGCCTATCTGTCCTGGTGTCTAGCTTCCACAAACTGTCAAATAGGGTAGGTTCTACAAGACAACTCTAGGTCTTCCTGTGGGAATGTTCCGTCTCTAGGATGGTGGGGTCCCCTGGACAATTAAGAGCAGGGACAAATACAGAGTTAATGTCTGACAGTGCACATGTAACCAGCTCATTGTACTTTTCTTTAAGTGCAGGTCTAGGGGCATAGTCTTCCTAAAAAATGCAGTTATTAAGAGTCAAGAATGGATTGTTGAATGATTCCTCAATTTGCTGTTCATCCAAAGGAGGCTAGGGGGAAGGCAGGGGCCACTGCTTCCCTTTCCCTCTGGTCAAGTTTCTACTCTCAGCCTCAAACCTGAAGACAGCCTAGAATGCCTGATCCCGCTGCTTCTGCCTCAGTGCTGGGATTGATGTGTGCCACCATGCCTAGCTCTCCATCCTATTTAACATAATCACAGTTCTAGATGAAATGGCCATTGGTTCTAGGTTTATGGAAATTTCCTCAACCAGGCTTAGGAATCCACAGGAACTCTGACAACTGTTAGACTCCTTTCAACCAATGTCATTCAATATCTGATCAAGAGTGTTCAAGAAATTATATCATTTTTCACCTTTCTGGGGAGTCCAGACAGTGCCTAGTGGCAGGCCACCAATGAGTTATCCCTGACATCAACACCTGGCCTGGCTGAGCCCTAAACTTATGATAGTCAAGAACACTGCAATAGTTAGGACTAGGAATTAGTAATATTCTGGGCATCTGTGTTGCCTCTTCCTACACTCAGGAATGTCTAACCAGGATGCGGCCAGCAGAAGCTGCTGGCTGCGGCTGACTACCTGGTGTTGGTCTCTGCAGCTGCCTGTCTCTTTGATTCTATTTTCTCCCCTCAGAGAAAAAAGAGAAATGGGAATAAGATAATTGCTGGAGGCAAACTTATAGTGACTGGGCCGTATCTGCCGGGCTGGCAGTGCGTCAGCTGAGACCACTTCTCCCTGACTTGGGGAGTCAAGTGACAGCGTGGTTCCGCGTAGCTTCCAGGTTCTCCCAGGATGTCTCCTGAACGCATGACAGCCTGGCTTGGAAGAACATCATGACTCCCCTGACCCAAGATTTTCTTCTCCTGTCTCTCCTGCCGAGACAAACACTGAGTCAGATTCCGCCATGTTATGAGCCATTTGGAGAAGTCCTTTAATGAGAGATGGCAAGCAGAGTAACTTTTAATTTGCCAACTCTATGTAAGTGTATGTGTGTGTTCTTCTTCTGAGACATATTTCATGTAGCTCATGCTGGCATCAAGTTCCTGTAGCCAAGGGTAACCTTGAACTCCTGATCCTCTTGTCTCTACCTTCCAATTCTGGTACTACAGATATGGACTACCAAACCTGGCTCTGGTTGGGCAATCATAACATGTTTCCGGTTTTCTGTCCAATGTGTCCCTACAAATAGATGGGGGCTTTCTGCACTACTTCCTTAATTCTAAATGAGCTACCAATTATATGGCTGGTGCATGCAAACACACAAACACACACACACACACACACACACACACACACACACACACAGGATTAAACAGAAGATATAAGCTTCTATTTGTTGTATTTTATCAGTCTTAAAATTCTATTATTTTGAATATATGAATATAGCTATGGTATATAGTGAACCATAAACGTGTAGATTAGTGGAGATGTGGCCCTGACTTTATCATCTTTGAAGGGGTCACATGATTAAACAAAACCAGAGACCTGCTGGCCAATAATCTTGGTGTCGATGCAAATCCCTCCCCCACAAGGATGAATTCAAACATATAAGTAAAATCAGTACTTTTGGGTTTTTTTCAAACATTTAAAAAATGATTCATTTATTTTTATTTCATGTGCATTGTTTATTTGTATGAGGGTGCTAGATCCCCCGGAACTGGAGTTACAAACAATTGTAAGCTGCCATGGGGGTGCTGGGAATTGAACCCAGGTCCTCCAGAAGAGGAGCCAATGCTCTTAACCACTGAGCCATCTTTCCAACCCATATGTACTTTTATTAATGGCAGAGAAAAAAGCATTAATAACAAAAACTCAGAGGTCTGTTCATAACAAAACTACAACTCTAATACTCTGAAAATAGAGGATGTTTAAGAAGAATGCCTCACACCAGGGGCACAAATAGTTTAGGGGCAGTTTAATTAATGGTTACCTTTGACTATTAGTTTGCAGTTTCTAAGTTAACTTTGGGGGGAGGGGGTTGCATGCTGAAGAGATTGCCTGCTGAAACTTAGTCAGGGAGGCCAGGGAAACCCATGGACAGAACAGACCATGTTCTTCACTCAGTGCCGAATCCTGCTAGTGCGAAGATGGTTTTGTTTGCATTTGTACCAGGGGACACAAAGGCCATATTTAAGTACAGGCCACCATTAAAGACTCCCAGTCTCCTAACAGTTGATGCACGTCAATATCAAGGCATCCCATACAGGAATTACTTATATACCAACAGACACATCTTTCACGAGGACCGTGGGCTTCAGGGCTTAACCGAAGAACTTGAAGCTAATATAGACAGGACAGGTTAGCACTTGTCCTGGAATTCCTGCCCAGACTGGGCAAGCCAAGGACATCTTACACATCCTGGCCCTACCTATTCCCATCACTAACGCTGCACACACGTACACACACAGAGACAGAGTTGAGACAATCACAGATTCAAGTTGCCACTGCCTGCACACAGTGTAAACATGTACCTGGGATGCTCTCTAATTTCCTTCTGAGCTCTTCATTTTCTTGTTGCAGTGAGATAACCTCCTGCTCCAGCTCCTGGCAACGAGGACAGTAGCCTTCCTCTTCCTCCTCCTCTTCCTCCTCTGGCAGTGTGGACGACGATGGGTGACCATGGGACTCGGATGTTGCTGGAGAGGTCCAGCCACCTAATGTGTGCACTGGGGAGGTTGACAGAGGGTCCACATCAGCCAGGTGGCCATACTCACTGACTGACGAGGTGTTCGGTGTCGGGAAGCTCCCCGAGAGCAGGTAATTTTGGAGAGAGTCAGTGAACACTCTCAAAAAGGCAGAAGTTTGTTGTTTTCTTTGCATATATTGCATTTCTATGTCTATGTTGTCGGAGGTCTGACTCTGGACCCCTTTTGCAATGTGACACTGGTCCTGTCTTTCATTATAACTAGAGCCTTCCTGCTTGACGCAAGAAATCATGGATTGAGAATGGTTGGAGTCCAGAAGTTTTCCTCCACAATTTAAGAGACTAAGAACACGGCTGCACTGCTGGGCAAAGGCATCCAAGATCATCCGGCTCTCTGGAATGAAATGAGAGAGACATCAGTGACCAACAGCCAGGCTTGGAAGAAGCAAGGTCCTCCATTTCTGGCCTAACCTTCCAACACAAAAGGCCAGAGAACCCACCACGGAAACGACACACAGCTCCCCGCTGTTCTGTGACCAGTGGGTGCCCCAACCCCCACCTCTGAGAAGAGGCTGGGAACCATATGAAGACGCCCCTCTCTGGCCTGAACAGGTCTGAACTCATACCTTTGGCTTCATTAATATCCTTAACTCTAATGAATCGGACCAGCTGCTGCAGACTCAATTCCTCATTGATAAGAGGCCTTACTGCAATCATTACTGCTATTTCTGGAGTGCCCTCTTGCCCTTGCTATTCATCAGCAGATACAATCCCTGCCTGCCACAACCACTCAGATCACATATGCAGACTGGTGCAGAGAGGTAAGTCCTCGAGAAGAGCTCACTAGAAATCTAACATAACACAGAGGGCTCTACAGCCAGAGGATAAGCGCGAAACAGAACTGTCACCAACACCTGTGCTTGCCAGTCTTCCTAATCTGGAATTCTTATCAAGGACAGTGGTTAGAGACACGCAGCAGAGCTCTCTGAAAATGGGTTATTTCTTTTCTCAGGGCCATTTGCAGTGGACTGCCAACTGTCCAAGAAGGGCAAAAAGTGTGTGTGCCACAAAGCTCACATACTTGAACTCTTAACCACACTGTCAAGCAGTGGAAAGCAAAAAGAAAAGAGGAACCAATCAACCTGCTATAGAGACAAAGGAAAAATCTCTCCCGAATCCCGATAGCATTATTTACTGTTGTCCCACGGCATCTCAGGTGTGACTGAAACAGGCTGCCTCTCTTCGCATGTAGAAATCGATCTCAGTAGTACAGTGTGACACATTTCAGGGCCTGTTCAGCAGAAGGATGCTGTCTCCGATTTCTTCTTCCCTTGCTCAGACTAATAGTAACAGGCAAGGTGCCAGAGAACTCAGGTACCAGAAACTTATTTGACAAAAATGTAGCTAGCTCCTGGCTTTCTATGAAAACACAGGCTAGATATATTTCTGTTTTGCTTGGTCTGGGAAAGAAAAAGAGGATTCTTATAAGTAAAAAAAAATAGTAAGATGCTTGAGGTCTTCTTTGGGGTAGGGAAGACAGCTGGAGTAAAAACCCTCCAGAAAACTCAGCATGTATGATGAATGAAGCTACGGTTCTAGCGGAGTCTGTGTTTTCCATGAGCTGTGGTACAGATGTAGCACCCCAGCTAATCTGGAGGCCAAACAGGAGAGTCATTTAAACCCACGAGCTGGAGATCAGCCTGGGCAGCACAGTGAGGCCCCTTTTTATGAGAAATGGGGGTGGGGGGCAGAGCAGGGCAGAGACAGACACTGAGACTTCTGTCCAATGCTCAATAACTATCATGTTTTTTTTTTCTTAGTACATTTTCATGAAGTAAGCAGGTATTAAATGTCCTGTTTCAACTACTTGACAGGAAGACATAAAGAAATCCCGGTAGTGACCCCAATCCTCAGAGGCCAATTTCCCAAGCCTGTACAATGCTACCATTTTGGGGAATTCTAAGCCAAAACTCTTCTGTCCAGGAAGAGTAGTAGTCTACAGATTACACTGGGCTGGGAGAGTCAGGTTATTACAGTGCTTCAAATATACCCACCGAGGGCTGGGGAGACAGATCGATTTGTAAAGTGGTTTTCACTCAAACACAAGGACCCAAGCTTCATCTTCAGGGGCTGTATAAAGAGATGGATGTGGGGACATGTTTCTAATCCTGGCACTGAGAGCCTGAAACAGAGGGTTATCCTGGGGCTCTCTGGCTGCCAGGCAGCCCAGCCCAACGTCCAATCAGTGAGGCCTTATCTAAAAACAGGGTAAAGGCTGGGGGGATAGTTTCTGAGCTCACGGCACAGGCATGAGGATCTGAGTGCCATTTCCAGCACCTATATAGAAAGACAGCAGTAGAGGGTTGGGAGTGGGCAGCAAATGCCTGTAATCCCAGCTTCAGGGAAGCAGAGGTGGAAAGCTATCTGGAGCTTGCTGGCTAGGCAGCATAGCCAATTGGTAAGCTCCAGAGAGACCCCGTCTCAAGAAAACGGGGCGTTCTCTATGTAAGAACTGCCTGACTCAAAAGGCCCCATCCTTAACTGAAACGCTACTGGCAGTTGATAGCTAATGGAGAATGAATTTTTTTTCGGGAGTGGGGGGTTGGCCACTAGTATGTTGTCCATGCTCAAGGGAATTGCCACAACTCCATGCACACATGGACAGTGCTAACTGGGCTTGGTGGGTTATCACAAAGAAAGACATTAAGCTGGGAGACGTACAAGTGGTTCAGGATACGGGGAACAGCTGGGAGGGGGATAGATGTGGTCACATTTTGTTGTGTATGTGTATGAATTCTCAAAAAATAAAGAATAGGATGGAGCAACTGAGGAAGACACCTAATGCAATGCCTCCATCCCCCGCCCAACTGAACAGTTGTTGGTAACTCTTATAAACACAGAGCCTTTTGTTTTTATAGTGTTTTCAGATTAACTCAACCAGGGCTGGGGGTAGGCTCTTTTGGTTTCTCCTCGGTACATTTCCTTACTTTCTCCTCTGGGGGAGGGGAGGACCTGTGTGTGGAGGGGTGTGTGCCACATCCCCTGTAAAGGTCAGAGGGTAAGTGTCAGCACCTTCTACCTCATTTGAACTTTGTCATTGCTCCATACAGCAGCCTTGCCCAACTGCACCCAGAGATGCTCCATTTCCATCTCCTGTGTTGCTCTACAGGATGGCTGGGATTGCAGGCTTGTGCTGCAGCATTTGGCTTTACCTAGGTTCCAGGGATCTGCACTGAGGCCCTCACACTTGCAAGGCAAGGATTTAACTCATGAACCTTCTCTCCAGTCCACCTCCTCATCTGAAGAGCAATTCTACCCTACCCTTCCTAAGACTCTTCTATGACAAGGTCAAAACCTAGGAATCCTTCCACAAACCTCTCTGAAGGCCTATGCTGGGGCCCCCCTCATCTGAGGTATCTAGCTAAAATCATACAGCATGGTGTGAGAGCTCAGGAGTGTGGCCCATCTTAGTGAAGATAAAACAGAGTTGGCAGAGAACAGCATGGCTCATGTGGTGGTTTGAATAGGTTTGACTCACGTTTCAATGCTTGGCCTATAGGGAGTGGCACTATTAGGAGCTGTGGCCTTGTTGGCAGAAGTGTGTCACTTTGGGGGTGGGCTTTGAGGTGTCCTATGCTCATGCTCCTGCCTGTGTGGAAACAGAGCCTCCTCCTGGTTGCCTGTGGAAGCTAGTCTCCTTCTGGCTGCCTTCAGATCAAGATACAGAACTCTCAGCTCCTTCTCCAGCACCATGTCTGCCTGCAGGCTGCCATGCTTCCTGCCACGATAATGGACTGAATCCGAAACTGTAAGCCAGCCCCAATTAAATGGAGTTGCTTTGATCATCTTTTATCATCTCTTCACAGCAATAAAACCCAAAGTTAAGACAGCAGGCTCGGCTCAAAACCCTGAACTCAAACCTGCTCACTGATGAAGATGAAGAGTTCCACTCTGTACCTCTGTCCTAAGTCCTACAGAACCTTGGGTACCATTTTCTTTACTGACCTAAACCAAAGAAGGAAGCAAACAGTTGAACCATACAAGTGGTGTTCCACTCTTGTTGTTTTACTTCCCTGTTTTTGTTCTTTTATTAGTAAAATCAAAGGATGGTATTGATCGGTGATGCTCAAGTCTAGCACAAGAGCAGTTTCATTCATTTTAATCCTATAATCCCACACAAGACCTTAAGTTGTATTTACTGTTTGCATTTTAATCATCACAGTCCCAATTGATTTACAGCCCATACACCTTTAACATAACCTTGACAAAAGGGACGAATACAAAAGAATAGGCTAAAATAGAACTGTCTAGAAAGAGCTGCTCAAATATATCTGTTCAGTGTCCTACAAAACACTGAGTAGTTTTAATCATATTGATGAATCACATTTCAGCAGAGATTTTAAGGGAAAAAAATTTGACTTAGGGACAAGCGTGATTTGTTTTCTTAATTGAAGGATAAACTCATAACATGCTGAGAAAAAATCATTATGCAATATACTACATTATGAAGATAATCTATTAAAGTGCACTCAGAAAACCAGAGAATAGCTATGATCACAAAAATAGTTTTAGTCTGCAGATTTGAAAGGCATCATTCTGAATTTGTTCTCAAAACTGATCTACAGAAAAACAGCAATTGTAAACCTTTAAGGTTGAATTTTCCCTCTTTTCAAAACCTTGAAATATCTGGGCAGTATATTTTAACATCACCAAACAAAAGAGTGTGATAAAAATATTACCACTGCACTCAGGGGAAGGGGACTCTTCCATTTCCTATGTACCACAGTCAGCAACACTTCAGCTTCTGGGCTGACTGACTGCAGTCAGAGACTGCAGGAACTGGGTGAGCCCCTTACCACCAAGAAACGTAGAAAAGTTCTGTTCCATATGAATACAACTGGATGACTGCTGACCCTGAAGTCTTAACTGACCAAAGCATGAACATGGGTTTTCATTTTCTTACCTGTGTGTGTGTGTGTGTGTGTGTGTTTTAATCTCTTATCATAGAAAGCCTCACACTCAGGGAAGTACAAACTCAACAGTCTACAAACACACTTTTAAAACCTGTCTGTCCATAACTTCCCCGCAATGTTAAGAAATCACAACCCCAAAGCCCTCTGGATGACCACTATCTTAATACGCTTTATTGTGTGGCCTACTGGGAGATGGCCCTGTGCTGTGAATTGTGCCCACTCGGGTTCTAAAGTCTAAACTCATGATTATTATTTTTTTAATTAAGATTTTCATTTCTAGAAATTCTTCTGCACTTGTGGTTTTAATCCATCCTAAATCTGATAAGTGACTGACAGGAGGGAATGATAAGTAGGCAATCAAACACCGCCTCTTCTCCACTTTAACGGCCTTCTTTGTAGGGAAAGCTGTGCACAGAATGTGCCCATCACAGCTGATCCCTCAGAGAATTCTGTCTCTGGGAGGAAGATCACAGTAGTGAAGATTAGCAGTAACCTTTTGATTTTAGCTCAGCCAAGGGTAAAATATGTTAATATTAAAAACGCAGAAGCAGAAAAATTTCAGTGACCTATTACGTATCCACACATTACATCTTCCAAAGGACTTCCAACTAGTTCAAAATAGACAGTTCCCTTAAAACACTTCTTTTTATGAGGACTTCATGGTATGGTATAGGAGAGAGAAGTGAGAAAATCAGAGTGTCTTGGAAAACAGCACCATCGTCTTAAATCAATGAAGTATGTCTTTAAAAAAAATGCTAGCAATTTTTTTTTCATAATGGCAAACATCAACACAGCAAAACAGGATGCAATTTTTCTAAATAAATAAATCAATGGTGTGTCAAAATTAACAGATGAGTTAATATACTCGGTGCTATCAAAAGCAGGTGGTGCTTCCTAATATCCATCCTGCTCAGTCAATCCCTGAATATTTTCTGGACCATCAGTATATAAAATAGGATGCTGCTATTTGTGATGGCAAACAAAAGCAATCATGCCTGCCAAGCACATACTATAACAGGCAGCATTTCAGCTCTGCTAGACAGAAAGTAATTAGAATGCTTTTAATGTCCAAAAGAATGATGCTGATAGGCTGCCACAGATGTGTAGATTTATGAATATTTATATGGTGGTTTATGGCTGACACTTTTATCAGTTGAAGAAGATAAAATATCTGCCTGACTCAAAAGCTTGACAGTCAGGTTAATAAAATCTCATTAAAGAGAATGACCTATGCAATTATATAGGATTTATTGTAATTCATTTTTGATTGTACTCTGCTTAAAGATGCAATTTCCCATTTCCTGATGCCAAATTTAGGCTGCATATCAAGATCTACGTGGGTTTTAACTCTAAGCCTCCCACAGAGGAAAAATACATGCTTTTTAAAACCAGAGTGTATTACCCCTTTTAAGGAAAATTATACTCTTCATGAGATTTTTAAGAATGTTTTTTTAAAAACCTGTTTTTAATCATGTATTTCTTTTCTCAATGGCCGGTGGCATTTAATGGCAAATCAGATTCACTTCAACCCTTCCATCTTGTCACCACCTTTACGCTGGGCAGTCAGTCACATCTCTTCTGTCCCGAGCTCCCGTACCACATTGCTGTTTGACTACATTCAGCTGACAAGGTGGCCTGAACACTCACCACAATCACCCTGCTGAGAGAACGCAACAGGCACAGCCCCACCTGCCCCGCCCCACGCGTTTAAAAGGCCCTGGTGAACACACAAGCTCATTGGCTCAAAGTGGCACCATTAGTTCCTTAAAGAACCAATCAGCTCTCCATGTGACTGTCCCTCTGATGGCCACTCACATCACTGTGCCTGTTGAGATATGGTCTGTCCATAAGTGATTAATATTCCCTTAATTTGGTGGGCCCCCAGCCAGAACATTTTCTGTGCCACATAGAAGAAACCTACTATCCAATTCCCATCTTTTCAGCACCTCTAGGTGGGCCCAGCCCCACACTCCCATCTGATCCACCTTGCCCCAGAGACCTCACTAACAAACAAAAACCAACACCCGCTCCCCACAACAAGAAAAACCCCAACCAGAACAGCCTTGAGAAAACTGATAATATGGGAAATTGAAGGCTATATAAAAGTCTCTTTAGATTCAGTGACAATGGCCTCTAACTTGTGACAGAGACAAAACAAAAAAGGGCAGTAGAAAAAAATACTGAGGGGAGAAAAAAAAAAAAACTAAACTAAAACACACACAAAAGCAAAAACCAAACAAACAAAAACTTCAAATGAAGGAAAGATGACAGAGAAATTTCTGGAACAAGAGCAGCTTTGGAAAGAATGGTAAGAAACTGAGGCTGAAAAGCAGTAGATGGAAATGGTAAGGAGGGAAGGACTATAGTGTTCTGGAGGAAGTAAAAGCCTCAAACACAACGGCCTGAAAGAAATGCACGTTCAAGGACTGAACCAGGCAGACAAGGGGCTCCTTCCCAAAGGTGTGGCTGGAACCAACATTATACAAGAGTGCAAAATATGGGAAATGGGAAAAAGGACCCCACACTGCTGAAAAAAAAAAAACAAACAAAAAACATAAAAAAGAAAATGCTGAGCTGGGCAATGGGCACAAGAGCCCCAGATAATGAGTTCCAAGCCAGTCTGAGATATAGCAAGAAACTGTTTCAAACATAAAACCCAAACAAACATGAGCAGGGGAGAACCTAACAGTGAATATAAAACCACAATGGGATATTAGGGCAAAGGAAATGAGAAAAGAAAAAAACAAAAACAAACAAACAAACAAAAAAACACCTCAGAAACAGCAAAAAAGCCCATGTAAGAACCCCAACTTGGAATCTCTAACATCTCCAAATCATTGGGGATATGACAGAAACAAGTCACTATAACCTGTAATTACATTTTCTTTCTCCAAACCAATCCCTCACATGTCAAAATATTGACAAACAGCAGAGCTTTTAGCATAGGCATCTATAACTCCTTCAGAGCCAATGCCCATCTATTGCCACTAGGAAAAAAAAAAAAAAACAACAAAACACAAAACACAAAGTATAGATTCACTGACAGTCGGAATCTGGGAAGCTCCTTAAGTGCCCTGAAACCCTGAGCAGGGACTTTATGAGCATGAGCCCATAAACGTGGCTGTGTGTCCTCCTGGGGGATGCAGGCCTCGCTCAGGGCTGTCTCACACTCCCCGGAGGAGATAACAATCTCAACCTCTCCCCTGGAGACTGGAGACTGGAGACACAGCGACTTACAGACGCGGGTCTCAGGGACAGACAGGGTAGGTGGGGACTGTAACTGCTCTGTGAAGGCCCGCAAATCCCGGGCTGGAGGAGTGACCCCTCACCAAAACCACCCCACCCTCCGCTCCCCCGAGCACCAGGTCCACTCTGACTGCTCTGGAGGACCTACGTGTCTTTGCCATCCAAACTGGAGCGCACAGAGTAAAAGAGACCCAGAGACGTCAGGAGGGGCCCAAGCGGCCCGGGACTGCCCGAGGGGGCGGAGACCTCCAAGGGGCGAAGGACAGGCCTCCCCCGGGGCCGAGAACCATCTCAGCTGGGCGAGCACGCAGCGGGTGGGAATGGGAAGCTTGGCGTGAGGAAAAAGTGAAGCGGCGGGGAAGGAAATGGGCGTCTCCGCGGAGTCGCCTGGGCCCGCTGTCCCGGGGCCTGTCCCCTCCCCAGGACCCCGCCCAGGGCCTGCGATCCCCGCGTCCCCCCGCACGCCCAGCTCCCCGCCCGGAGCCCGAGCCCCGGAGCCACCTGTTAGGCGCGCGCGCCCCGTCGAAAGCCCGGGCCGCAGCGGCGCCGGGCTGCTGCTTCCAGAAGTTACCACCGCCCGAGCGCAGCCCGCTCCCGAGGCCCACGGGGCCCCGGACGGACGCCGCCTCCACCCCGACCCCGTGCCCGCGGCCACCCCGGCAGCTCCGCAAAGTTGCGGCCCGGGGTCCGTACCTGCACTGAGCTCCAGGCCCGCGCCGTCGCTACCCGCGCTGCTGCTGCCCGCGCCGCTCGCCGGGCCCGGGCCGTACCTGACGACGGCGGCGAAGGACGACGACGACGACGCGGCGGCGGCCGTGAGCGGCGGCGGCGGCGGCGCCGGAGTCCTCGGGTGGCTCGGGGGCGCGGCAGGCGTGCACGACGGCGACGACGACGAGGCGGCGGCGGCGGCTGGGGCCCGGCCTGAGCCGGCCGGGTAGGAAGGCTGCGTCGGGAACGCCGGCGGCGGCGGCGGCTCGCTGCTGCTGATGGGCACGGCGGCGAGCGGCGCGAAGGGCGGCGGCGGCGGCGGCGGCGGCAGCGGGGACGGCCGCGCGGGCGGCAGCTCCAGCAGCGTGGGTCTGTCGTAGCGCTTGGCCAGCGCCGGCCGCCGGCTGGGGAACGTCTTGAGGACGCTGTAGGGGCCGCGCTGCTTGTAGATGCGGGGCGCGCTGGGCCCCTCCTCCGCCGCTTGCATCTCGGGCTCCATGCCGAGCCTCAGGCCCGGCCCGCCCCGCGCGCGGCTCCGGGGGAGGCTCGGCCGCCCGGCCGCCCGCTCTGCCCCGGCGCGCGCCGGCGGGAAGGCGTGTGTCTGCGCCGTGGCCGCCGCCGCCGCCGCCGCTGCCGCCTGTCGCTGAGCCTGGCATCTCCGAGCCCCCGCGCGGGGGGCTGCCGCCCAGCGCTGATTGACAGCCCGCCTCGCCAATGCCTGGAGGGAGAAAGGAGGTAAGGAGCAAGTGTTTAGGGTAATATCTGCTAATGATGATGGGGGCGGGGCGGGGCCTGGCGCCCGGGCGGCCCGCGCGCTCGGCGCCTCGGACGGGGTCGTGGGGGCCGGGGAGGGGAGCAGGCCGCGGCCTGTGGGGACCCAGGTAGGGGGGGGAACAGAACCTGGAGGGCGTCCCGGTGGGGACAGGTGGAAGAGGTGGGGTCCCGGGTCTCTCGGCTGGTGGACTTGTGACGCCCGCGGCTGCCGGCCGGGTCCGAGCTTTGGAAACCAGTTCCCGGCGCCCTGCTACGTGACCTCCCAACTCTCGGGAGTGCACGGAGGGGGTGGTACCTAGAAGTTAGGGCGGGGTCGCCGGAGTGCAAGGGTGGGACAGGACAGTAAGTTCTTCTAGAAGGAAACTGCAACACCCCCCCCTCCCGAGGAGAAACGTCTTGAAGGACTTGGCGCAGGCTGATGGGAGATTTGTCCTGCCTTAGGGTCTTGCTGTCCCACGTCTGGCGGCTGAACATGAAAGCGCCCTAGGCCTTGTGCATGCAATACTATTTCACTTAGTCTCCGTAGTGGGCTAGGGCGGAGCAGAGGGACGCCATCGTTTCTCTCCATTCTACAGATTTGAAAACTGAGGTTCTGCAGGGTTAAAGGAAATTATCCAAATTCACACAGAGGAACTTGTGAGTGAGTTGCAGGGGTGCGTGCAGGTCTTAAGAATTTAAAATAGCTGGTAGACGGTGCAATTAAACGGAACAAAATGTCCTCACGCTTTTTCCTCTGGAATGGTGACCGCTTTGAACATTATTACTCTGTATGCTTATACTTTGCAAGACCAAGGTGGCCTGGAATCTCACTTCCTGCGTTGCTCATACTAACTGGCATACCACCAGGCCAGGATTCTGTGGAGCCCTGGATCTCAGTACTTGTTTGAATGACGAAGACCTCAGCAGTTAGTCGGGAAGCTCCGTCAGGTACTTCAAATACAAGGTTTTGGCCTCTGCCAGTCACTCCTTCCTATCTCAAAGGAATCATCCTTCATTTAGGCCTACACCAGTCCCAGCATCCCCTCCTCCCAAGCTTGGATTCCAGCCTCATTCATCATTATCCAGGTCCTTGATGGATGATCCTCATCTCTCTCCAGTCTGGAGTTACTTTCTTATTCAGAGCTATCCTTCAGTCTTGGGAAAGTGACCCATTTTCTTCTGGGGTCCAGGTCTTTGACCTCTAATTTTCCAGATTTCCCTTCCTTTGGAAGAGTTCCTCTTCCTTGCTGTTTCCAGAGTCTGGTCCCCCCTACCCCCTTCCTCTCCTCTGCAGGCTCCTCAGATGGCGCTGTGCCCCTCCTCCATTTATTAGAGATGAAATAAATAATGCCATAAATAAAAGTATTTGGGAGTCCAGGAACTGTCAGGGCTGATTAGGGCATAGAGGACATTTTCTTTCTCATTATGCAAAAGCATTTCATGGGGAAATAAAAGAGGTTTCATTGTAACTCATGCATGTCATATTTCAAGGAATTCAAGATATTAATCATATTTAACATTATTTGCAGCGTTTCTTCTCCCTGGCTTCTGAAAACTGCTAAATGAGGACACGTGGATCACCAGGAAGAAAAGGAGATGAGCATGAGAGGGACAGTTAAGAAATAATGAAATGCTGGTGAAAGACAGAGAGAATGAGATGCCAAGGAGATGTTTCTTAGGCACGTAAGTGAGAAGTGGGGGAGCGGCTTCTGAGACAGGAGACAGCTGAAACTGAATGATATACAGAGGAAATAAATGATAACAAGCCTCCCCTCACTTTCCTGCCTAGGGAGCAGTTCTGAATTTTGCATTGAAATCTTTCCCTCCCACTTTACTCCCTGATAATTTGCCAGTAACTCCCGGCTTGTGAAAAGAAATTACGGTGGTCGTGGTGGTGGTGATGGGGCTTACTAGAAGTAAAGAAGTGATTTCCTGGACCTGGGGTTGGTGCTTTTTCTTCTACATAGATTTATTTATTTAGATTTATTAATTTTATTTGTAGGTGTGTTTTGCCTTCATGTGAGTATGTGCACTGCATGGATGCCTGGTGTCGGAGGATCTGGAATTGGTAGCACAGATGGTTTTGAGCTGCCTCGTGGGTGCTGGGAACTGAGCCTGAGTCCTCTGCAAGAGCAAGTGCTCTTAACCACTCCACCATCTCTCTAGCCCTTCATGTATATACTCTAAATTTATGTTGTCCTTGCCACTCAAAAACCCTGAGAGACTGGGAACGATACTTCCTTTACGTTTTACTGACTAAAGGGACCATCTATTATTTATATCCCAAAGTGGCTATTTCTATAAAAGCAAGTACGAAAAAAGAAAAAAAGAGTGGTCACGATAGCCGGGGTCTTCTGTAGTAATACATGTTGCAAACTTAGTCCTCAGCGTTGGAAGGTGTGGCCCAAGGGTAGACATTTAGTGTGTGGGAGCTGTGTCATCAAGCTTCGATTGAGGCCTGCTACAGAGGAGCTTGCATTTGTGATTGTGAGTTCTGAGTGCTCATGTGGGAGATGCCACTGCCATTTTATGGTACATGTAACAAGAAGAAGGCCCTAAGCAGGTGTTGCTGCCCATCAACCCTGGATGTCTCAGCCTCCGGAATGGGTGAAAAACACACACACACACACACACACACACAAAAACAAAATGCAAAAGAAACCCCAACCTCCTCCCCCCGTAAGCCACCTAATTCCCATTGTTTATAAATTGCCTAGCTTATGGTATTTTGATATAGCAGCACAAAACATGCCTTGTGCAGGTAATGAGAAGGGGATTGTGGAAACAACTACCTCTTTACAATGTGGAAATGGCTAGGTAGTATAGTATGGAGGAATTTGGGAGAATAAACATGAAAAAGCCTAGGCTGCTATCAATGGAATATTAATGGTGACTCTAGTGAAGACTCAGAACTACAGGAAATGTGTGGAACTTGCTTTTTATGGTTAGTTAAGCAGTTTTGATCAGTGGTAGAAAAGCAGAGTTTGGTGGTTCACACATGTAATCCCAACACTATTCTCCTAATCTGGCACTCACTTGGGAGGCAGAATCAAGAGGCCTGACTTGTAATATATACCCAAACCCTATTTAAAAAAAGAAAAAAAAAAAAAACAAAAAAAAAATAAACCGGTTGTGGTAATGCACGCCTATAATACTAGCACCTCAGGGAGGCAGAGGCTGACAGATCCCTGTTGAGTTCAAGGCCAGCCCAGTCTACAAAGTGAGTCCAAGACAGCCAAGGCTACACAGAGGAATCCCTGTCTGGAAAAACACCCCCCCACACACACACACAAAACAAACAAGAAACAAAACAAAAAGAGGAAGGAGAGAAGGACCAAAGGCTGATAGTAAAGCGTCTCTGATGGCAACGAGGCTGAAAGCTTTAGAACCTATACAAGTGTGGCTGAGGAGTATTTATTTGGAAGTCAAGAGTTCTGCATCAAGAACAGTGAGGCAAGATGGCTGGCAGAATGAATACCTAAGCAGTTGCAAAACCTTCAGAGGACTGCACAGCTTCTTCTGGCTGAGAGACTAGAGAAATGATTTGAAGATGCTATTTATAATTAAAGGGGATGCAGAACAGAAAGATGGGGAGATTTGTAGCCTGGCATGGTGAAAGTGGAAAAGCATGCCCGGGAAAAAACACTACAGCCAGCAATCCTTTGCTTGAGATTACGTGGGTTCCATTGCTCAGGATCTAGTCATCAGGATAAGGAGACAGTGGCCTTAACCTTGTTTCTGAGATGTTTGAGACAAGCCAGGACTTTGCAGGCAAGGTTTCCATAAAGATGTGTGCTACCCAGAGCCACTTTGGAAGCCACATTGGTGCAGCACTCCTGTGCTGGTCCAGGTGTGCCTCAGTCTGGACTAAGTTAGCTTTGGAAGTATCTGTGTGTGCTGACTCAGTGCACAAGCTATGGAACCAATATCAAAGACATGTTGGGCACCCCAACCAGGCAGTGCCTAGTAAAGGCATGTCCCCCAAACTGTAGAGCCACTAGTGTCCGGCCCCATCCTGGGAAAGATCAATAAGGTGATCCTAGCAAAGGCTGAAGAGTGGGTACCTGATAGTTTTTGGGGCCGGAACCCTTTAGGACAGTGGTTCCCAACCTTCCTAATACTGTAACCCTTTAACACAGTTCCCTGTGTTGTGGTGACCCCAAACAATTCTTCACAACTGTAATTTTGCTACTGTGAGGAATCATAATGTAAAATGATATGCGGAACCACCCCTCCCTCCCCCCCCATGAAAGGATCAGCCAACACCCACCCAAAGGTATCCCAACCCACAGGAGGAGAACCAGTGCTTTAGGGTAACCAGGAGGCGTCTAGATAGTTATTCTAGAGTCTTAAGATTTAAGTGTCATCCTGTTGGGTTTGGACTTAACCAAATGCCCGTCTCATCCTCATGTTTGCGGTTTTGAGATAGGGTCTCACTGTATCCTAGAGTGGATCTAGAAGTAACTGTGTAGCAGAGTCCAGAGGAGAATTTGAAGTGATATTCCTGCCTCAGCCTCCCAAGCACTGGGATTACTGATTACTGCGTGCTGGGGTTACAGACATTAGCCACAGTTTCTGGCCCATATTTGTATTTTGGAAGTCCATAATGTGCTTGAGTTCACTAACTCCCTACTGGAGAGGAATTAGCCTCAGGATGAATCAGAGTACCTGATTTAGATGCCACTTGGGCTTTGGACTTATAACTTGGCCCTGGAATAAATTTGGACTTTGGGGCGATTTTGAGAAGGATAGTTGTAATTTGTGAAATGACGTGTTTTGGAGGGCAGGAGCAGAATACTAATTATTTGAATGTGTTTCCCAATATCACGTAGTGCGAACAATCCCCAGGGTGAAGTGTCGGGAGGTCGGGCCCAGGGGGAGGGGGTTAGGTCCTGGGGCCTGCTCCCTGTGAATGGTTGGAGGTGGAGTACTCAGGCTTGATGCTTCAAGGACATCTATTGCTCTCATCTACACGACACTGTCTGCGTGTTATAACATAGGAGGGGAGTTCTAACCAAGACTTCCCACTCTCCAGAACTATAAGGTTAACAAACTTCTAGTGTTTATAAACAACCCCCTCTCTGGAATTCTGTAATAGCATCACAGAAATGAATTAAGGCAGTGGCTTAGCTCTGCCTTCTATAAATGGTCTTCCAGAAGAAAAATGTTAGAAATGTAAAGCAGGGGGCTGGAGAGATGGCTCAGAGGTTAAGAGCACTGCTTGCTTTTCCAGAGGTCCTGAGTCAATTCCCAGCAACCACATGGTGGCTTACAACCATCTGTAATGAGATCTGGTGCCCTGTTCAGGTGTACATGCAGGCGGAACATTGTATACATAATAAAATAAATAAATCTTAAAAAAAAAAAAGAAATGTACAACAGTCACCTTTCATAGCCTCACACAGGCAGCTCCCTAGCCTGCGTCACAGAGAGTGGTTTTCTTAGCTGAAAGCAAGCACCTGTGGTCCAAATGCTTAGGACACAGAGATATGAGAATCCCAACTTTGAGGCCAGTCTGGACAGCTTAGCAAGACCCTGTCTCAAGATAGACTAAAAGGTTGCCAGGAGCATAGCTCATTGGTGACATACTTACCCAGCATGCTCAGGTCCTCCTGAGGTCAGTCTTCAGTATTCAAAAAGAAAAAGGGGGAAAGAAAAAAAAAAAAGAGTTCTTAATAACTATTCCTCAGAACATGACATGGGCACTCACTCCCAAGCGTGGAGCAGTATAAAACTGTGACTACCACTTCTCCCACACCTCAGAACTGTGTGTGAATGTATGGAGCACAACTTCCTGAGGAGGCAGCATCTATTGTATTAAAGATCCCATGGACTGCTTGACCTTGGCTGACTAGAACACTGATTGTGAGTTGATGGACACTCGGGGCCAAAATTGCTTTGGGCCTCTCAGGCCCTTTAATAGCCATTTACTTTTACCCCTTCCCCCTTGTATCTGGCCTAATATCCTTGGGACCAGGTTAAGCTCTCACAGTGTGTCACCAACCTTAGCGGACCTCTGGCTTCTGCCAACTCTAAAGCTAAGAAAATTCTGACATTTCAGCCTGTAGAGAAGACTTCCCTGCCTTGCAGTAGCTTCTCTGAAGTTGTCTGCCAGTGTTCTTGAACATACATGTGTTTATCGCTTTCTTTGTTCTGTGGCTGTGAAGAAAGCCTCCTCTACAGTAGAACGTGCTGTTCAGAGAAGCCTGAACCTGAACCTGTGTCCTGGGCCATGGTCTCTCATTGTTGGCTAGGGATAAGCTGTTTTCTTTCCCCCTTGAATGTAAAGTTGTTGATTTGCAGCTCTTCAGTACAAATGAAATAGAGCCAAGCACTTACAAAATCAGAAGTAGCACCAAGTAAACGTCTTGTTCTGCTCTGTGGTCTGAATCATTGGACAGTGACTTTGCCGCCATCTGCTCTTGGGGACCTTACAGAGGCTGATTGGACGGTAATTACCCTCAAGCCTTAAATCTTTTTAGATATTTACTCTTATCTCAAAAATAAGAGATAGCGAACTTTTGAAAGCCAAGGGGCTATATATGGACAGGGTGAGTTTTTGATTGGCAGTGTGTCAATTCCTTGAGCCATCCAGAATATAGCTTTTAAATAATAACTCAGCCATGGGAAAATGCTTTTTATTGCACCAATTTCAATGATATTTAATGAGCTTCTGATTGACTGTTTGATCTCCCAATGTTTTGTGCTACTTTTAATTCATTTCGTATAATAGAAAAAAAGTAATTGGAATAAAATTTTGTGACAAGATAATGACCTTCCACTTTGAAATTAAATGTCTGATTAGCTTCAACATTTTAATGCTGAGATTATACCGCAGCAGGCACAGGAGTGTGCCTACTGTCATTCCATAGGAAGTGACTGAGGAATATGCCTTTGCTTTGTTTATTGCATAGTGAAAGGGCGTGGCGGCTCTAGAACCAGAGACACAGCCTAGGAGGGAAAGATGCAGTCTAACTGAATCGTGACGGAGATCTCAGTTCATCCAAATTCATCATCCATTCACCCAGGTATTCGTAAAAAATGTTTATTGTGCACCTACTGTGTGATAGGTATCTTTATGGCGCTGAGGGATATAATGGTGAAACAGTTTCCAGGGTCCACCAAGTGAATGAGGAACAGACGATAAATTAGTCACCAATTTAAAAATATTTGCTGAGAGACATAACTATTGAGAACAGTGGGCTAAGAGTGTTCTCATTTTTAGTCTCTTTCTTTCTCCCATACAGCCCAAGGAGCCTCAAACTTGCAATATGGTGAAGGATGACCTTGAACGTCTGACTCTCCTGCCTGTAACTCTCAACTGCTGGAATTGTGTTTTAGGGTTTTTGCAGTGGGTGATCAAATGCAGGGCCTTGTGCTTCCCAGGCAAGTACTCAATCACCTGGTATATACCCCAACACCTATGTGCTGTTTAGTTTTATGTCAACTTGATGTGTTAGAGTCATTTTTAAGTAGGGAACTCCAGCTGAGAAAATGCTCCTATCAGATTGGCCTTCTATACTGAAGATTGATGTTGGAGAGCCTAGCTCAATGTGGGCAGTGCCATCCTTGAGTTGGTGGTCCTGGGTTCTATAAGAAGCAGGCCAAGCAAGCCACAAGGAGCAAGCCAGTAAGCAACACCCCTCCATGGTGTCTGCAGCAGTTCCTGCCTTAAGTCCCTGCTCTGACTTCCTTTGACAATGGACTGTGATGTGCAAGTATGAGCCAAAGAAACCGTTTCCTCCCCAAGTTCTGTTTGGTCATGGTCTCCCATCACAGCAATGGAAACCCTGACTAAGACGAGAGTTACTTTGATAAAAAGACTGATAGTTTACATGTGAGAAGGCCATCCCATAAGAACAATCCAACCCAAAGGACAACAAGTACAACAGCTGTTAGGTGGGGTGATTTGAGGGAGCAGAGAGAAAGGTAAGAGGTTAGGAGTGTCAGGCAAACAGCAGAACAAAGATGGCTCTGAGAGCAGGCGCAGGCTGAGCAGGGCCAGGTTTGTCAAAAGAAATATCAGACTCATTGTAACTGTAGTGGGACTTGGAGGGAGTTAAGCTGTGGAGTGACATGACCAGATTTGTGTTCTTAAATCTGGTCGTGTTACTCCACAGTGGCAGTGTGGTGCACACCTTTAAACCCCGCACTTGGGAATCAGAGGCAGAGGTATTTTTGAGTTTGATGCCAGCCTAGTCAGAGAGGTTCCAGGATGGCCAGGGGTACATACACAGGGAAACCCTGTCTTGATGAACCAAATAAAATAACAGAAAAGCTAATTTTCAGAAAAGGTACAACCATAACTCTTATATAGACATAAAAACAAATATGTAGAGATTTTATTTGGCTTACTTGATAGTCTCAAGGAAAATCACATATTAATATGGAATAAAGGAAAGTTAATGAATGTATAGATTCATTTCCCAGGGGAAATGAGCAAAGGAGGAAGGGAACCTTTTCCAACAGTCTCAACTTGGATGTCTTGTAGTTATCTAAGCTTGAAAAGTAAAAAACAAAAATAGCAGTGAAAGTCAACGAGAGAGTACCAACAGGTGACTACAAAAACATGTGTCATTATACTTAACAGGGCATCCTGATGAAACGTTTTTTTCTGCACTTCTTTGAAAAAAAAAAAAACAAAAGCAAAAGAAGCATTATTTTTAGATTCACAGGAGGCTGAAAAGATGGTATGGAGAAGTTCCAGGGACCTTTCATGTAGTTTTTATAAGGAGTACATCTTATGTTCCTCTAGATATGTGCTTCGCATGAAATACGTGCCCTTCTGAGGTTTCACACTTAATTTCTTGTCCTTTAGATCTAGCTGTGTTTGTTGCATGTTAACAGCATTCTGGCTGTTAACAGTTTGGGTCAATTACATGTGCAGCCATTCTGAACAATACTGTGTAGGTGTTTTGTGTGGAGGTAAGCCTGTATGGTTTTGTTTGTTTGTTTGTTTCTGTTTTTTTTTTTTTTTTTTTTTTTGAGACAGGGTTTCTAGGACAAGCTTGGCTGTCCTAGAACTTACTCTGTAGACCAGGCTGGCCTCAAACTCAAATATCCCCTGCCTCTGCCTCCCAAATTCTGGGATTAAAGGAGTGTACCACCATTGTCCTGTAAATTTTATTCTTTGGGACCAAGTGGCTAAGAATGGGTTGTTGGTGTGCTTTACTTGTCTTAATGATTGTTCTTACTTGTTCACAGGATCTGATTGGCAGCAGAGACACAGTTGTTGTTTTTTCTTCAAACCAGCAGCTGTGTAATCCCTTTAAAATATAATTGTGCTTTTGCTGGGCCTAACAGTGCACACCTTTAATCCCAGCACTTGGGAGGCAGAGGCAGGTGGGTCTCTGTGAGTTCAAGGCCAGCCTGGTTTACATAATGAGTTCCACAACAGTCAGAGCTACATAGTAAGATCCTGTAGTGAGACTGTCTCTCAAAACAAAAACACAACTATATATATGTGTGTGTGTGTGTGTGTCTGTGTTTGTGTATGTGTGTGTCTGTGTGTGTGTATGTATGTATATTTATCACACACATACCCACACAAATACACACACACACACCAGCTTCCATTCTCCTCTCCATTGTCTTCCCTCTCTTCAGGACAAAATGCAGAGTTACAGTTACTGACCTAAGGTCTTCATGACCTGTGGCTATCCTTTGCCTCTCAGAGCACATTCCTTCTCCCCTTTCTGTTCCTGTCCCCACTCCAGCCTCACTGGTCTTTTTGAACAGGTCAAAGGTATTTTATCTGAAGCTCTTTTTCCCAGAGCGTCTACACAGGCAGCTCTTTTCCCTATCTCCTGCTTTGCTGTGGTATCCCTGTCTAGGTGAGGCCTTCACTAGGCTTTCTGCTTGGAGCTGTAACCCTGTCCCTCTTTTGCACACACACACACACACACACACACACACACCTGTCTAGCACTGTTCTTGTAATGAGAATGTAATTCCCTTACAGGAAGGAAGCTTTGCTGTGTCTACAGCATGTGGGATAGTGCCTAGCACATGGTAGAGGCATGGCGGACTTGCGTGCGAGGGGATGTTGTTAAGAGCTGTGGAAGCAGTTGGAGAAAGGGCTAAGGTTACGTGGGACAGAATGGCAGCAGTCATGCTAGGTGGATTAGCATGAGAATACAGGCAGAGTCCATTCAGGAAGCACATGTTCTATTGTGTACAGCTCTGGACAGTGGAAAGATGCTCTTTGTTTTGAACTTTAATTTTCTCATTTACTTCTCCTAGTAGCTGGCCTTAGGATTACTCCAGGGAGGGAGGCTCAGTCTTTTCTTCATTCTCTCTTCCAAATGAAGTCTGTGGCAGTTTTCTTTCCTTTCTGTAAAGGAGGGTCTGCAGAGCCTGTTTACAAAAGTGATATCCTTTTAAAGAGTACATAAAGGCAGTCATTTTTAAAAAAATTGGATTACTGTTTCTTTTCACTAATAGTATTCTACATTCATGAGAACTCGTGTAAATAGTAAGAGACCCCAGTTGAGCCTACGCCTGAGGTAAGTACAGAGGAGCCTACACGTGAGGTACCGTGTAGAGCTGACATGCATGCCCCTGAGATTAGCACTCCCCCATGTCTTCCTTCCCCCTGTCCTAGTCTTCACGTCCATTAGTTTTATAGGAGTCTGTCTGTTCCTTGCTAGTCCACATGGCCCCAGAGGCTGTCAGCTGTGTGCAAAATATCTATTTCTTACCAGATTCAGAAGTGTCCGCATTGATCACCATTGCCTAATTGGGTCTTGATGATGGATTGTTTCATCCATGACCACTTCCAATATTATAATATGAGTATCATTTCCCTTGAAGCAAAGAGGACTGGAAAACAAGGAGCTGAAGAGATTTCCCCACACTCAACAGCAAATTTGAAAAGCTTAACTGAAAATTCTTCGATTTAACCTAAGTGGCCGGTACCTCTTCTGAAGCTTTGTAAATTTAACCATTTAGTTTTTTATTCTTCACTTGCCTTCAATTCCTAAAGAAAAATTTCCCCCATGTCACCATGGCCAGAAATAGTAAATGTTTGAGATATTTAAGAAAACAAAATGGGATAGTGAAGCCCAGGAGGGCAAGAAAAAAGAAAGTTTAGAAGATAGATATCAGAGAGACAAAATGCGTGTGATCTAGTTCTCAAGTTATTATGGCAAGATCAGTTTCCATTCTGCCTCTGCTGCCTTCCTGAGGACTATGTTATAACTGAATGACCAGGTCACACTGTGTCTTAGGGGTAAGCCGAGGTTTAATCTCACAGTGCCTCAGGAGCATGGCCTTCTATAGAGAGGGTACAGAAGTGAGCCAGCAAAACAGTCCTAGATACTGGCAACTTCAGCTTTTGTAATGACACACAGAATGCGTATGCTAATCCATGCTGTTAGTCCCTCAGTCCAAAAAGCAACTGGATTTGTGTGGTTGCCCAGGGTATTTCATAGCTTGCTGACACAACTGCTGTGAACAATCATATTTCTGTTGACTTTGGAAACCAGTATAAGTATGTATTTATTTGTAAAAAAAAATAATTTTTTTTTCTAACCCGTTTTATTTTTTCACTATTTAGGTTGCTAGATGCTTTGGGTCTGACACAACTCCTGGGCTGGGAAATATGTTTTTGTTTTGTTTGTTTTAAACTTCTTCTTCTGTCTTTGTAGAGTAGCCGGTGTTAGCTTCATGGGTTGCATGAAAATTAATAATGACTCTTCAGGCAGTGAGACTGCTCAGTGGGTGAAGACACTGGATACTCAACCTGATGATCTGAGTTCAACCTGCAGGTCCCGCACAGCAGAAGGAGAACTTATGCCTGCAGGTTGTCCTCATATGCTAAAATAAATAATTCCTTTAAAATAATGACTTCCTGTTTCTTGTCACTCAAGCTTCTGGGTGATTCACCTTACCACTGCGGCGTCAGAGGTGAATGATGGCAAGGTCTTGGTTGCTTTGTTTTATCAGGCACTTTCAATAGTTTCCTAAGGCCGCTGGGGCAAAGTACAGCACTGTCTTGAGCAAGCTTTATTTTCTTAGGGCTTGGGAGGTTAGAAGTCCAAAGCCCAAGCCAAGTGTGTACATTGTGTACCTGTAGTTGAGCCACCCAAAACTGCTGAGGCAGAAGGACCATTGGAGAGGAAGAGCTCAAAGGCCAGCCTGGAGAACACAGTGAGACCCTGTCTATATTATTTACTCTTATCCTTCTTCTGAACATAATACTTGAACAAAATGCTGTAAAAAGGAGGAAATTCTTATTTTGGTTCCCAGTCTTAGATGGTGTAGTCCATGATTGCTTGGTACCGTGTGCTTGGCTGTATGAGCATGTGGAGCATGTGTGAGAAGAGAGCTGTGACTTCAGCTAAACATGGAGAAGAGACTCCATACAAGAAGACAGAAGAGCAAAATAAGACCCCTGAGAACATCCACATTGACTGATGCCATGCTGCTGATTCCACCTCCCATCCTCCAACCCCTTTCAATAATGTCATTAAACCAAGACCAAAGAGTGTATTATCTATTCATTAGGTCAGCAGTCTTGTTTTCCAGTCTTCTCTGGAACCATTGCAGACACAGCCAGAGTTGTGCTTTACTTATTTCTCTGTCTAATCAAGTTGTCAAGATACCCAGTATCCAACCACACAATATCCATGTGAGAGCTCTAACGAAGGACCTGTTTATTTCTCTTTCCTACCTTCTGGCTGGTTGCTGGCAATGTCTGGGGTTCCTTTTCTAGTCTCCCCCTTTCCCTTTACTTGGCATTCCCCATTGTACGTATGTCACTTGACTTATAATCGTTTCTTACTGTGGTCCTAGCAAGTTAATACCTGTACCACACGCTGTTCAGGCTGCACGGTCTTTGCTACTTACCAGAATGAATCATGGCAAAAGGTCAAATCTTGATGTTTAAGCTTTCAGAGTTCTTGTATCTTCATGTGGATGGACAACTAGAAAGAAGGCACACACTCTGTGGGCGCAGCTTCGGGTTCTCAGGAGGCCACAGAACACAACCCAATGTGTGTGTCACTACAGACAGACACCATTACACATCCAGCAATATAAACTATGCTTTACTGAGCATCCCAGGAAATGCTGAGGACAGACAGTGCCCCACTTTTCTGTAGTCCCATCATCAAAAATTATGAGCAGCAAACAGTCAGAAAAACCAGTAAAGACATGCTTGAACAGAAAATGAGTCAGCCAGTCTGTCTATCTGGGGGAGAATTTTGGAAATACTGATAGTTGGATCTCTTCTCTAGATTGAAATCAGATCTCTGGGATGAGACCTTGGCATTGTTAGCTTAAAAAATCTCTCTGGGAAGCTAGGCATAGTGACTCATGCCTGTAATCCCAACAGTTGGTAAGCTAAAGCAGGTTGCTTTGAGTTTGAGGCCAGCCTGGGCTACAGAACGAGACCTGTCTTAAAAACAAACAAACAAACAAACAAACACAAAACAAAACTCTTTATTCTGTCTATCTGTCCTGGTAATCACTGTCTAGGTTAGCCTCAAACTTATGGCCAGCCTCCTGCCTCAGCCTTCTGAGCCTTACAATTGGTGAGCTAAGGCAGATTGTTGTGAGTTTGAGACCAGTCTGGGCTACAGAATGAAACCTGTATTATAAGCAAGCTAACAAACAAAATATGAAACAAAACAAAATTTTTTAGTCTGTCTATCTGTCCTGGTATTCACTGTGTAGCCTCGGGTAGCCTCAAGCTCATGGCCAGCCTCCTGCCTCAGCCTTCTGAGGGCTGTGATGATAGGTGTGCGCAACCATGCCTGCATGTACAGTTATTTTCAGAACCACTGTGTGAAGTGACAGCGTTGTGCATGTCATCACTTAGGCTGATCATAGGAAGACAAGCATGCATTTGGGATACCTGAACACGTTGTCATTTGTGACTAAATACACCTCTCTGGGGACAAAGCCACTGCAGTTGGAGAGCAATCACATTTTCTTCACATCTGGGCTAGGGACAGAGCCCGAAAGAAAGAAATGAATCCAGCACAGAGAACTGAGGCCCTGAGGTAACAGGTTTATGGATGTAAAAGAAGCATAGAGCTTTCTAAGCAGTAGGGATACGTTCAGCACAGGGGGGCACCTTCTGTGAGAGGTCAAGGCTGCAACTTCAACTTTTAGTCGTTTAGATTATTACTCTTGGTTACAAGGGACAGCAATCCCAGTCAAACTGGATTTAGGGCAGAGGGGGTTTATTGGCTTCTTCCATTCCCAAGGTTGTTGCGGAAGGAAGAAGGCCTTATCCTTGGGATTAGAAACAGTCTCACTGCTTGCGGACTTTTTTTTCTCTCCATCTAATTCTCACCTCTCGATTTGCAGCAGCTATGACTCATAACAGGAAGATGGCTGCTCCATGCTGTCCTGGAACCTTTCATGATTGAAATAATTTCCTAGGTAAGCTGGAGTTTCCAGGTCAGCCCTGAAACTGCGTATGGGGAGATAGGACTTGCTCACCAAGGAATGCTGGGTAGACAGCGGCACCTGCTTTCTCTTGCATCTTCGAGAGAAAGGAAATGAAATGTTTCTCCTTTCAAATTTGGTGAGAACCATTTCCAGGAGTGATAAAATTGTTCCCTAAGTCACGTAGATAGCCTTCTGTGAAATTGTGAGGGAAGGGACCAAGGCCTGAATATCAAAAGTGAGGGCCAGATGATTTCAGGACTCTCTCTCTCTCTCTTTCTCTCCCTTTCTCTCCCTTTCTCTCCCGCACACACCCCCCCCCCCCCGGCAGTGCACACAGACTGTATGCTTTCCACACTCTGGCTCTGTCACCCAGGCCATGCCTTCAGTGGAACATGTATGACAGGAGCTTTTCATAGGTTCCCTCTCCTTCAATGAAAGGGCCTAGTTTTCACCCCCACTTGGGTGTCCAGGCTCTTCAGGGAAGGAAGTCTGTGGATTCAGAAGATGAAGGCAGACTCATGGGTATTTCCTCAGGTCTTGGAGAGCCCGACCCTTGAACTTACAAGGACCCAGTTCTTTCAGAGCTGAAGCCAGCATAGGTGTTCAGGGCTTGGTAGCTCTACTTTCCAACATGGCTTTGTTTTTCTGTGGGGCACCCCCGCCCTGTAGGGGCTTGTAAACTGCTTGGGGTATAAGGTCCGGTGGGACAGTGTGGGATTCTGAGGCTGGGGACTGTGGTAAGCACTCATTGTGAGAATCAGATCTTACAAAGAGGTTAGGAGTCAGGCCTTCTGGAGCCTTACTGGCTGTTTCACTTATCAGGTTTGCGCTCTTTTGTCACTCCCCGTCTGTGCGGAGGGGACAATACCAGTGTCCACTTGCCAGCATTGTTCTGAGGTACTTGATCAGCGCCCAGCACAGAAAGCATTTGGTAAAGATTAGCTCTTCCCTCCCTTCCTCCTACTCCCTTCCCCCAGCCCCCTTCCCAGCCCCTCCCTGACCGTTTCAGACAGAGCCCTTGGTGTGTTACCACAGGGTTTCTGCCCTTCCACAAGCCACACAAGGTGCACAAACTTTGGGCCCAGGTGTCTGGATCCGGATTCTCGTTCCAGCCCCGTGTGTGAGGTCCTGCGTGGATTGTGTAACCCCAGATGGGTTAGGAATGCCCCTGTGACCACTTTTCTCATGGGGCCAGAACAATCACTCCAGACTCACTCCTAAATGGGACGAACGCATGCCTGCTGCTCCCACCCTCTGCCCGAAAGGTAGCACAGGGAGGGTGGGTGAGGCCAGTCTCTCTCCGCCTCCGTGGCAGTGTTTTAGTAAGTGAATGATACCCACCCTACACTGAGGCTTCCGAGTCTATTTTGTCCCTGTCTCGCTCCCAAGTTTTTTCGGTTCTGAATTTCAGAAAATAGTCCAGTTGCCAAAATTGGTTGAATGAGCTGCTTTTAAAGATAGTCAAGTGATAAAAGGGACTGCTTTGCCGGGCAGTCTTAACAAGTCCCCTACGCAGAAGCTGCCTGTAGGATAATGTCTTGTCAAGAGCTGAAGACATTGGAAAAATTCCTCTGCTGTCCTCTCCCAGGAAAACAAGCATTGCGTAAGTCTCCCTCCCTAAACTGGAGGAGCAAGATAACTGAAGGCAGGTAATCTCATATCAAGGTAACCAAAAGTTGAGACTAACGTCTGTCGTCTGTGGGTCCTCAGGTCCACAACTCTGTCCTTTTATGGATGCTGGTTGGTTTAGTCCTATCTGGATGGCCTGGGGCTTTAACCTTAGCGATTTAATTTAAAATTGGCTCAGTAGCTCATGTTTATGGATAAATGAGCAAAACAGTAAAGATCAAAAGCAAAAAATAAAATTACTATGGAATCCAATATTTCAGAAGACCGAGCCCAGGAAACGTTAGTGAAGTGTGGTGTTCAGAACCAAGAAGGCCCCCGCTTATGATAATGCGCCTAACAAGGAAAGGAGATTGACACAGCAATTCTGTTTCCCTGTCCCCCGAGGTTAGAGATTATGCAGTGCGTGTTGCTGTTTTTAGCTTCTTTGGTAATTCCTATGGTGAGAGACGACACTCTGCATATTTGTCATGTTGCTCTTCTGTCAGGTGCCGGGATCCTTGAGGTAGCAAGAAAATGCTGCTTTCCTCTGAGGCACGAACCCCACCCCATAGTTGCCCAGTGTCTCTTTCCCAGGGCTCATTTCTTTATTGATGTTCAGTTGCCAGGGAATTCCGTGAGTCTGTCTAGCAACAATCGGCAGTGATGATGTCTGAGGGAGGCCTGGATTGATAAAAAGTTTAACGTCCTTTGATGCCTCATTGTATACCCAAGCCTTTCCAGCAGGAAGGGGAGGTGAATTCCCTACAGGGAGATCAGCTTGAAGGTGCGTGAAAAGCAAACTGGTTGGGCTTCTTTATGACGGAAGAGTGTGGAAGGGTCCACTGCTTTGATGGTTGATTTTGGAGCTGGGTACTTGGTAACAGGTGTCCTCAGTGAGCCTGGATGTACCAGCTAGGGTTTCCCAGAGGAAGAGAACACCGATTCATAGGCAGGCAGATTTGACACAGTTTTATTGGCAGTTTATGATAGAACAACAGAGGGCTTTAGCGCATTTTGTTGAGATTAGAGATACATTCTGATCCCCAAAGCCTGAGATGTGCTCAAACCAGTCCACCTAGGCCTTGAGTGAGGTACTGGCTGCTAGACATAGTCCAAAACCCAAGGCAGCTTGCACACCTGACCAGTGGCCCGGAGGCTCCTCTCGGGAGTGTCCACGGGTAGACAGTCTAAGTCATGAAGCAGCTTTACAGAAACTGTCTGAAGAGTGAGCAGCTTAGAAACCTCTCCTCAGTGCTACACTTCCCTGTCTCAGTGCGAGAGGATGCGTCTGGTTCTGCCAGGGTGGGCTGGTACCCATGGGCGACTTCCACCTTCTCTGAGGAGGAGAGGGGAGAGTGGGGAGGTGGGGAGGAGGGGTGCTGGAGGTGGGGACTGGGAGGAGAGGAGGGAGGCTACAATTAGGATGTAAAGTGAAAAAGTAAATAAACTTAAAAAGCACTTTCTGCTTCTGGGCTACCTCACTCAGGATCATCTTTTCTAGTTCCCACCATTTGCCTGGAAATTTCATGATTTCCTTGTTTTTAATTGCTGAGTAGTATTTCATTGTGTAAATGTACCACAATGGATACCAAATGTATCCATTCCTCAACTGAGGGACATCCATGTTCTTTCCAGTTTCTGGCTATTACAAATAACATGGTTGAGCAAATGTCCTTGTTGTATACTTGAGCATATTTCTGATATATGCCTAGGAGTGGTATAGCTGGATCTTGAGGTATCACTATTCCTAATTTTCTGAGAAAGTGCCAGATTGAGATACAAAGTGGTTGTACAAGTTTACATTCCCACCAGCAGTGGAGGAGAGTTCCCCTTTCTCCACATCCTCTCCAGCATGGGCTGTCACTTGAGTTTTTGATCTTAGCCATTCTGGTGGGTGTAAGGTGAAATCTCAGGGTTATTTTGATTGGCATTTCCCTGATAGCTAAGGATGTTGAACATTTCTTTAAGTGTTTCTCTGCCATTCTCTATTCCTCTATTGAGAATTCTCTGTTTAGCTCTGTACTCCATTTTTTAATTGGATTACTTGATTTGTTTATTAACTTCTTGAGTTCTTTATATATTCTGGATATTAGCCCTCTGTCAGATATAGGATTGGTGAAGACCCATTCCTAATCTGAAGGCAGTCGTTTTGTCCTGAAAACAGTGTCCTTTGTTTTACAGAAGCATTTCAGTTTCATAAGGTCTCATTTATTGACTGTTGCTCTTAGAGCCTGTGCTGTTGGTATTCTGTTCAGGAAGTTGTCTCCTGTACCAATGAGTTCAAGGCTCTTTCCCACTTTTTCTTCTAACCGGTTTAGTGTGTCTGGTTTTATATTGAAGTCTTTGATCCACTGGGACTTTAGTTTTGTGCAGGGTGATAGGTATGGATATATTTGCATTTTCCTGCGTTGATATCCAGTTAGACCAGCACCATTTATTGAAGGTGCTATCTTTTTTCCATTGTATGGTTTTGGCATCTTTATAAAAAATCAGGTGTCCATAAGTGTGTGGGTTTATTTCTGGGTCTTTTATTTGATTCCATGGCGCCACCAGCCTGTTTTTATGCCAGTAACATACAGTTTTTATTACTGTTGCTCTATAGTACAGCTTAAGATCAGGGCTGGAGATACCTCCAGAAGATCTTTTATTATAGAGGATTGTTTTAGCAATTCTGGGTTTCTTGTTATTCCATATGAAGTTGAGAATTTTTCTTTCAAGGTCTGTAAAGAATTGTGTTGGTAATTTGATGGGAATTGCATTGACTCTGTAGATTGCTTTTGGTAAGATGGCCATTTTTACTATGTTAATCCTGCCAAGCCATGAGCATGGGTGATCTTTCCATCATGGTATATAACTTACTTATAAATGGATATTAAACATATAATATAGGATAAACATACTAAAATCTGTACACTTAAAGAAGCTAAGCAAGAAGGAGGACCCTGGGTAAGATGCTCATTTAGAAAGGCAAATGGGATGGACATCAGAAAAGGAAGAAAACAGGGAACAGGACAGGAGGGATTCTGAAAGACTCTACCCTGCAGGGTTTCAAAGCAGAGGCTGAGACTCATAGCGAAACTTTGGGCAGAGTGCAGGGAATCTTATGAAAGAGGGGAAAGATCTGGAGGGGACAGGAGCTCCACAAGGAGAGAAAAAGAATATCTGGGAACAGGGGTCCTTTCTGAGACTGATACTCCAACCAAGGACCATGCATGAAGGTAACCTAGAACCCCTGCACAGATGTAGCCCGTGGCAACTCAACGTCCAAGTAGGTTCTCTGGTAATGCAAACAGGGACTGTCTCTGACATGAACTCAGTGGCCTGCTCTTTGATCGCCTCCCCCTGAGGGGGGTTCAGCCTAACCAGGCCACAGAGGAGGACAATGCAGCCAGTCCTGATGAGACCTGATAGTCTAGGATCAGAGGGAAGGGGAGGAGGACCTCCCCTATCAGTGGGCTTGGGGAGGGGCCTGGGAGGAGATGAGAGATGGTGGGATTGGGAGGGGATTAGGGAGAGGGCTACAACACAGATACAAAGTGAATAAACTGTAATTAATAAAACAATAAATAAAAATTAAAAAAAACACTTTCAAAAACAAGAAAAAGAAAAACTTAAGCCGTCCAAGTTCATTGTGGAAAAGGCAGGAAAAAACAAAACAAAACAAAACAAAACCCAAAAACCAAAAAAAAAACAAAAACAAAGAAACAAAAAAACAATTAACACCAAAATATTACCCATAATACCACTATCCACAGGTGGTTACTAGCAACTTGGACTTACATTCATCCTGCTGCTCTTTTTTTTTTTTTTTAGTTCATGTGTTTACATGCTTAGCAAATTTAGAATTCTATCATGCGTATTGTTTAAAGCCCCTCATTTTTTTCTCCTTTTTTCCTAAAAATGATAGCAGGTGGCTTAGGGGTGTGGACAGGGAGCCCGCAGCTTGGAGCCTTTTATTTATGTTGCCTTGCTTGTCAGAATACCACCAGGAAGCCAGCAGCCGCAGTCCCAGCCCAGGTTCCCTTTGACCTCATTCTCAGAGGTCCAGAAGACAAAGAAGAAACACTCTCTGAGAGTGTTTCCCTAAGGTTTTTAGTTTGTAGCTTTGTGGAATTTTACCTGGCTGGCCTTGCCTATGCCCAGACAGTCAGGGTGTCCTTCAGTTTGTGGAAGTATCATCATCCCTCCCTCCCTCCCTCCCTCCCTTCATACTTCTTCCTTTCTTTCCTTCTTCTATTTTTTTTTTTTTTTTTTTTTTTTTGAGACAGGGTTTCTCTGTGTAGCCTTGGCTGACCTGGACTCACTTTGTAGACCAGGCTGGCCTACAACTCACAGAGATCTGCCTGCCTCTGCTTCCCCAAGTGCTGGGATTACAGGTGTGTGCCCCACGTTTCATCTGCTTTATTTCATGTCAATTCAGTTTTAGGAATCATCAGGCCTCATCCTGTCTTCTCCCCTTATGTTTACACTGTACCCCAAAACTTCTGACTGAACCACAGCTAATTGCTGGATATGGTCCAGAACCTGAAGATCCATGTACAACTTGACAATGTGAAAGAGACACCTCAACTTGTGCTGCCTCGGCCATCTCTGTAGTTTGTTTAAGGGACAGAAAATGCTGTTTGTGTATTTTGGGAAAATGACCTCTTAGCTCAGCTGTGAAAACCTCAGTGGGAATGCTGAATGAAGGTGATTTGGTGGGTTTGTAGGAATGTTTGGGGAATTTGTGTGTGTGTGTGTGTTGTTTGTTTTGTTTTTTTTTGTTTGTTTGTTTGTGTTTTTTTTTAGACAGGGACTTACTATGTAGCCCTGGCTATCCTGAAATTCACTATGTAGACCAAGCTGGTCTTGAACTCACAAAGATCCAGCCTCTGCCCCCCAAAGCGCTGGGATTAAAAGCTTTCGACACCACAGCCTGTTCTCGTTTTGGAAGTCTTAATCTTCATTTTATGGCTTTCAGGGCCTGTAGCACCACCACCGGAGTTTAATAAAATGCACTTTGGGTCAAGTCCCTTTTCTGCTCAAATATGGCGGTTTCTTTTCTTACTCAGGCCACAGGCTACACCCTCTGTGTCCTCTCACCCTCTGTCCTCATCACATTCCATCTACAGCAGTGTGGCTGTTTCTGGAAAAATCAAGGAAGGCTAGTCCCTCCTTGGCTGTCTCCTCTGCCTGGGGCGCTCCCTTTGATCCACACAGCCCTCCTCGCCAGCTCTGCTCAGCCTGTGGTTAGAGTCTCAGTGTAAGCATGCCCTGAGGGAGCCGATCACAATGTAGTCTTCTCAGCCTTAGTAGGCCCAGCTGCCACGACCTCCTCCCTGGTTTTATCGCTTTCTTACAATCCTTGTGAGTTTTCACCCTGTCCTCTCCAGCATGCGAGCTCCACACAGGCACACAGGTTTGCTCTCTGCGGTAGCCCAAGCACCTGGAACAGTGCCTGACTCGATAAATAGTTGTCAAATGAGTGAACCGGAAGTGATTTCCTCAAGGGTCAAATGAGTCCTTCCTATAGAAATACAGATGTCCGCTCATGGCCTTTTGTAAAGTGGCTGTAGCAGAAAATCCGCTTGAGTCTTCATTCTCATTGCGGACTTAAATATGCATTTCTGTGGAGAAAAATTTCCCCAGGAGATTAAACAAGGACTGGGAAAGCTTTCAAGCCTTGTGGTGTTGCTGGACACTGCCAGGCCTGTGGCCTGCTGTCGTGCCATTCGCTTTGCAGTTCTTGCTCTTTCTTGACACTCCCTGCCCAGGGTGGTGATTCTCACGTGATCTCTGTCTCCGAGGAGGGCTTTTCTTTCTCAACTGCCCAGTTTCTGTCACTCCATGCTCTCTGTGTTATGAACTTCCCATTGTCTTTCTTCTTCTTGAGTTAATGTGTGCTATCAGCTAAGAGTTGCTAAGTAATCACTGCCTCAACAGATACAAGTGAAGTCCCAACATTCCACACGCAGAGTTCATGTCTGTGTCCTGACTGGGCCCAGCATCTCTAACAAATAGTTCCCCGAGTCCACCAAGGCGAGTCCCACAATTTCTGTGCCAAATGTAGACACTGTTCCCTGGCTGCCTCCTTCTTGGTCTTCTCCTTTGCCTCTTCTTGGCTGAGATCTGTGACCAGCACCACCCACTGGAAATTGTCACAGTTTCTATGTCAGTATGGCTGCCTTTTGATTCTCCCAAGGCTGTGGCTTTCCTAGTGCCAGGAAGAAGTGACATGTAGATGGGCCAACACCTCTGGCAACCGGCAAGCATTGCCTGGTTATTTTCCTTTATTGTTGGAAGGACCTTGTTGTTTGAGGTTGCAGTCCTTTCAGTCAGGATAGCCATTCTGAGCTCTGCGTTAAGGTGCAGGACTCCCTGTCCCCGGCAGGGCCTCTGCTCTCTGCCTGACTTCATCTGGAGAGTATCTCTAGACGATGTTCCTAACCACCGTTGAGATGCGATCTTTGACACAGCTCCCTGCTCGCTCTAGCTTCCCTGTGCCTATAGGATAATTAAGTACTGTGTTTCCATTCAAAGGATAGGAACGCGCTGTGTAATGCAAATCAAGCATCCTTGAAGTGCCTAGTGGGTGGGTTGAGACCCCGCCCACTCCCCCAGGGGTATATAGCCTTTTTTTTCCTCTGGAATTAAAGTTGAACTGCCTCCCTGAAGTAGTTCCTAGGGTGTGTGATCCCTGTACAGCGCTAGCCCCGGACATTCCAGGCTGGCTCCTCATCTCCCCGCCCCTCCTGACTTTGTGGGCTGGTGGAAGACAGCCTCCAGGCAGGAGGAGAACCACACTTTATTTCTTGGGTTTTCGCTATTTCGTTTGGTTGAAACTTTGGAATGACTGTTAGCTTACGTTCTGTTACTCCCATTGATATTTCAGAAGCCCCAAGCGCAGTTTTGCTCGGAGCTCAAGCCCAAGATCCACGGGCTTCCTGATCCATGTAGGTGCTACTGTGAGGATTTGAATGGTCGGGTGAGGGAGCCAGGAATGGAAACAGGACCCAAAGAGAACATGTTCCAAAGGGTCACTGTTTTGTTTGTTTGTTTGTTTGTTTGTTTTTAATCTTGTGTAGGGGAAACTGTCATCTCAACAAACTAGGTCTTTTACAAATAGCCGTGGTGGGGAGTTGGGGAGATGGCTCAGTGGCCAAGAGCACTTGCTCTGTAAGCGTGAGGACCTGAGTTTGACTCCCCAGCACCCACATAAAAAGCTGGGCATGAAGGCATATGCCTGTACCCCCAGCACTGAAAAAATGAGTCCCAGGAGTTTGCTGGCCAGCCAGGCCACTGGCAAGCTCGTGATTCCACAAGAGACTGTGTAAGGCACAGAGCAGAAGAGGAAGACACCTGATTGCTCTGGTGCCACATGCGCACACACGTGTGCACACATGAGCGCGCTCGCGCGCGCGCACACACACACACACACACACACACACACACACACACACACTACTTAAGGTGGTGTCAGCCCACGATCCACATGTTTTACTCACTTGCTTCTTTATTGTGCAGACTGAGCATCTGCTTCATGCCCGAGGATGGCCATACAGTGTCGAGCCGCGAAGTGTGGTTCCTACCCTCCCGGAGCTTGCTACACTCCAGCAGGGGAGACAGCTGTTAGACAGATGCACAGTGATTCTAGAGGAATTAAGAGGAGTAAAGGCCAAGCAAGGCCTGGCTTCCTGCGGCTGTGTGGGGTGGGGACTGTGGAAGGCCCCTGGGCTGTGAGAAAGGAGGGAGGGACAGCATCTCTGAGGGGCTGACAGGCTGGCTGAGGAGTGGCCAGCCAGAGGAGTGCTCCAGGCAGAGGAACCACTTTTGATCATGGGTTCTACAACACAGCAACTGTAGATCAGAACAGGGAGCTCCAGCACGTAAACTTCAGTTTCAAACATGAGTTGCAGCAATGTCCGGACACCAATCTCATTTCCAGAGACTTGGGCCTATTTCTTCCAATCTGTTTCCTGCTCTGACAAAACTTCTGTTAATGACAAGACCCTTCCAGCTGGGTGTCTTGGGTTTCTGATCTATCTATGTACCTACGTATCTCTCTTATCTGTCTGTCGTCTGTCTGTCTGCCTGCCTGCCTGCCTGCCTGCCTCCTTGCCTGCCTGTCTGTGTGTGTGTGTATCTGTCTGTTTGCCTGCCTCTATCTAGCACCTATCTATCTGTCATCTATCTATCTATCTATCTATCTATCTATCTATCTATCTATCTATCTATCTATCTTGTTTTCTTTTGTGACAGTCTTGCTGTGCTGTGTAGGTCAATCTCTCTCTCTATCAATCCATCTCGTGTTTTTGTTTTGTTGTATGACAGGGTCTTGCTATGCTGTGCAGGCAAGACTAGTTTTGAACCTAAGAGTCTACACCTTTACTCCCCAAGGTGGTGCTGAGATTATAGACCTGAGCTCTGTGGTACCTGGCTCCTTTCCTTTATTTAAATCATTTGCCAACTGAAGCCCTTTTCTCAAGTACTTCATGTTTTTAAGGTTTTTTTTTTTTTTTTTTTTTTTTACATTAAAAACTGAAGTATATATTGTATGCTCAGCACAGTTCCATCTCCCTTTTACTTGCCGCTCCCCGCTGCCATTAGCCTCCTTTGTTCCCTAGGCAGCTTCGCTTCTACTTTCATGCCATGTATCCATACATGATCTTATATCTGTATAAATTCTAGGAACCAGAAATGACAGAAAACATCTAGGTGTGTTTTCACAGTGGACCAGCTTTGTGCCATGACAGACCAGGCCAGCCACAGAAAGCCACTAAGTGTGTATGGAAGGGAAATCCTGAAGCACAAGTGGAAGGGAAAATACCTAAGAATGATGTAACTAGAATTCCCAGACAGAGAGCTGTATGTGAAGCCTGGGCAGCTTCATAATAGGCTTTGAACAGACATTTTTGAGCAGACATTTTTTGTTGTTGTTGGTTTGGGTTTTGTTGTTACTGTTTTGTTTTGTCTTGGTGCTGGGATCTGAACCCAGGGCCCTGAGCGGGCTAAGCATGCACTCTTCTGCTGCATAGGTGTCTTCCTCGCTACTCCTTCATCCCACATGTACTTAATGAGCATTTCCTGCTATGGAGGGACTATATCATGAGTTGGTGGAAAGAGACAATATATTTTCTACCCTATCAAATTGGGAGGCACAGACAATTAAAAAGTGTCTGTGGAAAGACATTTGTTAATATTAGTCGGTGCTAAGAAGGAAAGCTGGCAGTGGATTGTTTTAGCCTTAATTGCTGTGATAAAACACTATGATCAGGGCTGGAGGGGCGGCTCAGTGGTTAAGAGCCCTGCCTGCTCTTCCAAAGAACCCGGGTTCAATTCCCAGCACCCATGTGGCAGCTCACAACTGTCTGTACCACCAATTCCAAGGGATCTGACACCTTCACGCTAATGTACATAAAATAAAATTAAGTAAGTTATTAAAAAAAAACCCACTATGATCAGAAGCAACTTGGGGAGGGAAGGACAGAGTTCACGTATGCTTCCACACCCTCCGTCACTGAGGGGAGTCAGGGCAGGAGCTGAAGCCTTAGAAGGATGCTGCTTACTGGCTTGCTCAGCCTGCTTTCTTATAAAATCCAGGCCCCCTGCCCAGGGATGGCCCCTCCCACATCAATCACCAATTTAGAAAATCCTCCAGACGCCTGCCTACAGGCTGATCTTGTGGAGGCATTGCTTCAATTGTGGCTCCCTCTTTTCAGGTGACTCTAGCTCTTGTCAAGTTGAGAAACAAACAAAAACAAGCAGGACACGGATAGAGAACAAGGGAAGCAATCGGACTGTACGGGGCAGCCAGGAAGACTCTGAAGAGAACTTTTCAGTAGAGACTTGAAAAGAGCGTGAGGAGCAATGTGGTTTTATGAGGGAAGGGTTTAGCTATCCAGGAAAGGAACTGAGGAGCAGACAGACCAGTGTCCTTTGAGGGATGTAAAGAACCATGGCAGTCATGGGGTGGTTCATTGGGACTATTAAATGGCCTGGTGGCAGATGGGAAAGAAAAGCGGCCATTACAGCCACAAAGATTGATTGGTGGTGACCACAGTAATCTAGGCCAGGTCTGATGCTGAGATTTTAATTTTCTTCCTTCCTTCCTTCCTTCCTTCCTTCCTTCCTTCCTTCCTTCCTTCCTTCCTTCCTTCCTTCCTTCCTTCTCTCTCTCTCTCTCTCTCTCTCTTTCTTTCTTTCTTTCTTTTTTTTCTTTATGTGTGTTTTGCCTTTGTGTATGTTACATGGCCTCAGAGGTGAGAACAGCGAGTCAGATCCTCCAGAACCGGAGTTACAGGCAGCTTTTAGCTGCCATGTTGGTGCGGGGAACTGAGCCCTGCAGGAGCACCAAGCCCTGAACCACCTCTCCAGCCCCTGGAAACCGAGTTTTAATCTTGTGTGGAAGCTGGTTGGAAGGTCTTTAAGGAAACGTGGCAGCCTCTGATGTACGCTTTGTTCAAGGCTGGTTGTTGGGCTCAGGTGGTTGTTGCTAGCAGGGTTGCCATTTTCCCACCTGCAGCTCAGTCTGGGCAGTTTCACTTTCGTCTGTCTCACATTAGCTTCTGGATAGATTAAAAAAAAATGATCCCCATTGATTTAAAAAGTAATTAAAATTAATTTTATGTGATGTTTATAAATATGGTTGGAAAGTGCTAGGAAATGAATATTCCACGTATTATGCTCTATTAGGAGAACGTGAAAATCGCCAACTGGCTAGCATCCCTGACGTCAGCTGTACCATTGCCATTGGAGACCAGAGTGATTTCTTTACACACCTGTCACCTCAGCACTTAGGAGGTTGAGGCAGGAGGCTCTAGAGTTTGAGGCTGGCCTGAGTTACACAGGGCGTGGAATGCATAGCAGGATGCTGTGTCAAAAGCAAATCCGTATTTCTCTCTGTGTTTGGGTGTGTGTGTATGACTGTGTGTATGTATATGTATGTGTGAGCATGTGTATGTATGTATGTCTCTGGGTGTGTGTATGTGTGTGTGAATGTGTGTGTGTGTCTCTGTGTCCGTGTATGTGTGCACATATGTGTCTTTAGGAGCTGGTGCTGTGATCAGGAGTAGTGCAGAGTGGAGGCTTGAAAACATACCACAGCTTGCAAGCAGAACTTGTCCTTTTTGCCTCTTCTTGGCATTATATTAGCAAATGGTGTGTGTGTGGGGGGGAGGTGTCTAATGACTGATGTTTAAACACCAGTATAAGGAATTCTCAAGAATCTTAAAGGCTCTTATCTATCCCAGAAAGGCACTGCCTTATCGTTGCCTGACATTTACTAAACAGCGACAATATATGAGCTTCATGGATTCAAATGCGATTTATTTAAAAAGACACAACTCCTTTAACAGGTAGGGCCTCCGTGAAAAGGCTGGGGAGATGCTTAGGTGGCAGAACACTCGTTGCACAAACATGAGACCAGGGGGACCAGAGTTGGGATCTCCAGAGCCCACGTAAAGGCTGGGTGGGCGTGGGGCTAGCGGTCTTTTCTTCATTGAGGCGCTTGCTTTTCCCGGTTAGACCCCCACCTTTATTTGCTGAGGGATATTGTTTTGGGAACTGTCCCCAGGGCAGTTTAAGTAACACAACTCTTTCCATTCTTTTGTGCTGCTTGTGCTTATCAAAAGAGTTCTGGTGTTAGGTTACACTTTCACTTGAAGATTTTTTTTTTAAGCTGTGGTCCCTTGGGGATGACACTCGAAAGAGTTTATGCAAGGTGAATAGTTGGAAATATAGACAAAAATATTTGTATAGAAATATTAGATATGGAATTAACAATCAAAGCTATTAAATGCTGTAGAAATTTATTTATTGTATGTATAACTATAAAAAAGCAAAGATTCCCATTTTATTGATATATTTATATATCAATAAAACTGTTTAGAAGAATATGTATATATGTGTATATATATCTATATATGATTACTAAAAAAAAAAATCAAGTTATTTGTAATGATTCTCCCTGACATTATAGGTGATTTTTTTTAATTTGTATTTATTAAGTGTCTGGAAGTTCTCTGAAACGTCTACAATTCTCATACATTCTCTTTGCACTCCTTTTAAACAAAGGAGTCAACAATTCATTTAAAAAAATTAAACATGTTCTTTTTGGGTTTTGACAGATTTGAAACAAACTTTCTTTGGATGGCCACCCAGTTAAATGCTTAACCTATGGTGCTGCAGTGATAATAATTTATGTATCTCTTCTTTGTATCTAAAGGCTGGTAGCCAGGGAAAGAAAGCAGACTCAGAAGGTTGCTTATGCCAAAAAAGTAAACTCAGATGAAAAAAAAAAATTACAGTTGGGTTGGTATACTGGCCAGGATAATCCAGAGTAGATTCTTTTCTCTTTTGATTTTAAAAGAAATTAAAACATCCTGAAAGGATCAGAGCACCGTTAGTATTTAGCATGCTTCAGAGAGGAGCAGAGGTTTAGATACCAGGTGCTGAGGAGTAGTAGAATTCTTGTCTTGTGCTTTCCCTCTCAGTCTGCTCTAGGATTACACCAGCACACATGGTGGGACCTTAAAAATTAGGATGCCTTCTGGACCTCTTGTAGCCTTGAGCAACTCTAATGCATGGCTAGTTTTATGTGATGCTTAACCTCAATTGTCTACAGTACCTACAATCACCTCGGAGGAGAATGTCTTTGGGGCATTGTTTACTCAAGCTAATTGAAGTTGGGAGATACGGCCCACTGTGGGTGGCACCATTCTCCAGCCAGGGTTCCTGAACAGTGAAAAAGTGGAGAAGTGGGAGCCCAGCACAAGCAAGCCAGTGTGGCAGGGTGCACACAGCCAATTTTCTCTGCTCTTGACTGTGGATGTGATAGGACTGAAGTTCTTGCCTTGACTTCCCCATGGCATAAGATGTAATGGAATTTAAGCTGAAATAAACCCCTTTATCCTCCAACTTGCCTTTTGTCAATGGTTTTATTGAAGCAATGGAAATGAAACTAGGACACCTTGTATGAATAACCCAGATTTGGTTTTTCAGGAGTCCTTTCCAAGCCCGTTTCTAAAATATGCCTAACATTCCCAAGGCCCTTTCTTTTTTTTTTTCTTTCTTTCCTTTCTTCCTTCCTTTCTTTCCCTTGTTCCTTTCCTTTCCTTTCCTTTCCTTTCCTTTCCTTTCCTTTCCTTTCCTTTCCTTTCCTTTCCTTTCCTTTCCTTTCCTTTCCTTTCCTTTCCTTTCCTTTCCTTTGTTCCTTTCCTTTCCTTTCCTTTCCTTTCCTTTCCTTTCCTTTCCTTTCCTTTCCTTTCCTTTCCTTTCCTTTCCTTTGTTCCTTTCCTTTCCTTTGTTCCTTTCCTTTCCTTTCCTTTCCTTTCCTTTCCTTTCCTTTCCTTTCCTTTCCTTTCCTTTCCTTTTTTCTTTCCTTTCATTTTTCCTTCCCTTCCTTCCTTCCTTCCTTCCTTCCTTCTCTCTTTCTTTCTTTCTCTCTCTCTCTCTCTCTCTCTCTCTTTCTTTCTTTCTTTCTTTCTTCCTTTCTTTCTTTCTCTCTTTCTTTGTGTGGTGTGTCCAGGTACATACTTAAGTGTAGATGCATGTGAATATACTGGTGCCTATACATGTGTGTGCATTCATGTGGAGCTCAGAGGACAACCTTGGGTACTGTATCTTAGATTAAGATAGGGTCTCTTATTGGTCTGGAGCTCACTAATGTGGTTTGTCTGGCTGGTCATCAAATGTAGAGATCAGCTTGTCTTTGCCTCCTCAGGACTGGGATTATAAACACATATCAACTTGAGTAGAGTTTTTGGTTTGTTTGTTTGTTTTGTTTTTTGTTTGTTATTTTTTAAAAAGTCTTTTTAGTGAGGCTTCAAGGAATCAAACTCAGGTCAAACCTGTGGGTTAAGCATGTTACCAATGAAGCTGTCTTTCTAGCCTCCCAAGGCCTTTTATTCCTTTCCTTTTTCCAGTTTTGTTCCCAAAGACTTTTATTGGTAGATGTATTAGACTTAGGTGTGACTTTCTGTTTAGGGCCAGGGGCTAACAAGGCATGGTGACCATTAGTTTCTGGCTAGGGAGTCTAGGTCAGTGGTGATCATTCTTAAAGGCAAAGGTCATAGGAGAAAGAAGGTTTCATTTTAGGTGCTTTAAATTTTATGTTAGATATTAAGTGCTCTGCCCTCTAGCCATATCCTTAGCTCCCTAGGCTGGCACTGTATGTTCTTAACAAGATTGTTGATAACTCTGTCTATCTATCCATCCATCTATCTACTGGTATAGATGTAGATATATAGCAATAACTACATAGAGATGTATGTTAGACTCCTGGATTCGGGACATCAGCATGCAGATGGTGGTGATGGCATGAGTGGATAAACGAAAATCAGTAGCATAGGCTAGAATCCCAGACTGCCATCAGAGGCTGCTGCAGAGCCACCTGGAAACAGGAAAGAGAGAGGCTCAAGAGAATGAAACTGACACCAAGAGAGTAAGCACTTTCAGAAAGAGAAGTAGATCCTGTTTCTACAAGTTAGGAGACATTTAGCAAAATCTGAATGAAAGGGTAAGTAACGAGCAAAGTAGTAGTTGTTGACAACCTTGCTAAGAACAAGGTGCCAGTGTAGGGACCTGGGGGCATAGCCACATGGCAGAACTTGACGTAAGCACATGCAAAGGCTCTGGGTTTAAGTCCAGCCCCAGAGCTCCTAAAGAGAGTTTAAGAAGAGGTTGGGAAAGGCAGCAGGACTTCTCCAGTGGGAATCCGTGAAAGGAAAGAACAAACCCCAGTAGGCATCGCTAGTGTGTCAGTTCCATCTGTAAGAGGTGAGCCTGCGGCACATGCACACGTTGGGGGATTGCAAGCCTGGATTGTGCTTCCCAGGCTCATGTGTTGAAGTCACGGTGCTCAGGGTTTCAGGCTGAGACCTCCTTTGAAAACAGTTGTCAGCGTAATTTGATTAAGACGAGGTCACAGTGGGATGTGGAACATTCCAAGGTCAGCAAGATGGCTGGAAGGGTTTGGGTAGGCTTTGAGTATGGCCTCCGAAGTTTCTTAAGTGATAGCTTCAGTCCCAAGTGTGGCAAGTGGAAGGTTTAGGGACTTCAGGAGGTGAGGCACCTACCTTAAACAATTCGTGGAGCCTGTGGGAGAGTTGTAGGCCTTCTTGATGTAAGCCTGAGCCCTGAGAGGTTTTCTTGGGTTGGGTTTTGTGGTGTGGTCTTTTCTCCCACATCGGTTGCTCCTAACATTGACTTTAGTACCTAAGTGAGGCACCCAGGAAGGTGCCTTCACCAGGGTTCAGTTCAGGCCCTTTGAGCTGTCAGAATTTTGCGCTAAGAAAGCTAATTTTCTTTGTAAAGTTACCATGTCTTAGATGTTTTATTAGAGTAGGAAATAGACTACTGCTTTTTGTTTTTTTTTTTTTTTTAAAGGGAAATTTTAGAGGCTGGAGAGAAAGCTCAGAGGTTAAGAGCACTGGCTGCTCTTCCAAATGTCCTGAGTTCAATTCGCAGCAACCACATGGTGGCTCATAACCATCTATAATGAGATCTGGTGCCCTCTTCTGGCCTGCAGGCACACAGCAGGCAGAATACTGCATAAATAATAAATAAGTAAATCTAAAAGGAAAATTTTAGGTATGGTTGTACAAACAGAAAGAACGCGTATGAACGCAGAGGAAGAACTTGGAATGATGTGACCTTAAAGCCAATCACCAAAGATTGCCAGGAAGCCACCAGCACCTGGACCAGATACTACCCTGGCGCCTTTAGGGAGAAGACTTTTTTCAGAACCCTGTTTTTAACTTGAACCCTTAGGACCATGAGACAACACATCTCAAGCTACTCTAAGGCAGTCGTTTGTTGTATCAGCCCTGGGGGATAGGGATAGGGAAGAAGGAGAGACAGAGAGTGGGGTGGAGCGTTTAGTTCAGGACCTGGTTCAGAGATAGTGGAGTGTTCCTAGTGACCGTTGTTGGAAATGGACTGAAGACTACATGGTAAAATCAGGAGGGCTATGGTCTTGTTTGGATATGAAATACCCACTGTATACTCTTATGTTAAAGCCAGAGGACTCTGGTCAGTGATACTAATTTGGAACGTTCTGGAAACTTTAAGAGACAAAGTCTAGCAGTAGGAAGAAGATCACCAGACCCTGGGAGATGTGTCCCTGCTCATTCTTCTCTGCTCCTGGGACCCCCTCTTTTTTCTGCCTTTGCTTCTTGGTTGTGTGGTGTAAGCTATTCTGCTCTGCCTTGCCTTTGCTACTGTGGCCTGAATAATCAGGCAAAATGAATAATCCCTCCCCTTAACGTTTATGTCAGGCATTTGTCATCATTAATGAAAGTCTGACAGAGGCCACACCCAGGTTTTTGGTGGTGGGTTTTCCATCTATCAGGTCATTTCTGTATTCTACCCTTGAGACAAATTTTACTGTGAGCTTAAAAAAATTGATCTCTTCTCTGTTGCATAAGACCAATAAAATCTAATATCACAAGGCTTAATTCATAATGCTTTCAGAGATAGCAGTTACCGTAAGCCAGCAGTATAAATCTGGGAGTATTGACGCAAAGTGTTCACAAAGATGTTTGCAAATACCTCAACTTGAGCAGAAAAGTAGGAGTGAACAAGTAACAAATTGCACTCAACAGTAGTTTAACAAATTGATTTCCACTAAAATGAAAATGAAGAAAGATTCACATCTTGGCTGAATATTAATTCTTATGCTCTTCATAGTGGGCCAAATTAATCTTTAGGGTGGAATTCATAAGTCAACCAAATGAAAACTACATGCACCAACAAGAAGAGCTCAAAATTTATTCAATGAGATGAACCTGCTGCTTGACTCTTGTTCTTCATTTATTTGTTTTTGGGGACACCAATGTGTTCCCAGATGATTGTTGTCTGATGTACTTTGTAAATGATCTTTGATGAGTATTGTGCTAAAGGGCTACAAAGAATGTTCTAGACAGGAGAAAGGCTATTTTGCGTTAACGCCCACAAAACTTGAGTATGAGAATCCAGAAGAATTAGTGGTGATGTGTGGAGGGAGGGTGGGGAGAAAGAGATAGCACTCAGGCATCCTGCTAAGCTGTGTGATCTTGGGGAACCTTTCTGGGGCTATTTCCTCGTCTTGAGTACCGTTAAGATCTACCTGATGCCGTGTGTGAAGGCATTGGGACAGTGTGCGTGGCAGTAAAAGCTCAGAGGATATGAGGGCACCTTCCTTCTGAGGACTTCTAGGGGAGGCAATTTTGGGAGGGTAGGAAGCATAGGGACCACGGAAGTGGCTGATCTCTGTAAACATTCCAGTGTGTGCTTGACACTTCATATATTATTGAACTTCCCCGAGCTTTTCTTCGTCATTTGATATTCTTATTACCTGAGGTTGTGTATTGATGGCAAGAAATGCTATAAAAGACAGCATGTGACACAGTGACCCTGAGGCTACTGCTGGCCTACGTGTGTCTCTCTCTGTCACACACATGTATGCACATACATATATATTATATATATGTATATCTAGTCTCCATCTTTTCCTCAAGTGATTTTACTTTTTCCTGTTAGATGCTTGTCAAAACATATTGATAATCAGAACAAAACAATTAATTGTCACATGCAGGAAAAATATCCAAGTCTGTGGTGTCTATACTGTGAATGTGGTTTGTTTGTACAACACACAACCTACAGAGACCTACGTGGTATATGGCACATAAAGAGACATAATGGTCTCTTGCTCATTCTGCCTCTCATCTCTCTTCCAGATAGAACATTCCTCCAATAAAGCCTTACCTGAACAGCTCACATTCCCTGCAGAACTCTTGATGACCCCTAGTGAGACATCTTTGTCGGAAACAAAAGTTGTCAAGACAATTCTCCATGTCAACTTTACTGGCTCCAGTGTCACAATGACATTCTCTGTGTTCTCTTTACTCTATGCTCGCCTCATCTCCTCAGGGTGACTTATGAATGTGAGACTTGAGGAAATCAAAATTAGTCCCCTGCAGAAAATAGCAGACTTACCTAGCTGTAGGGGAAAGACAACTGATGCTGGACCAGGTGCTAGGACCTTTCCTTCTGCCTTGGCCTTCAGTCTTGGCTTTAGCCAACAGCAATTTCCAGTCACCTAACACATGTTACCACAACTGATAATTCCAGTGTCTAGGAGGTGACCATCCAACACCAACTCTGTGACCGTCATCTTCTTACTGTCATGGCTATCAAACCACAGCTCACGTTACCCAAGTTACTCTCCACTCTGCGCACTTCATTTGAAATCTCTTCTTTCCAACTCTCTGTCCCTTCCCTGCTGTAGCCGCTATTTAATACCCTTGTCTGCTGTTCATCCTTCTTTCGCTATAATCCACGAGCCTCTCCTGCCCTCTCCCTCCCTCGTCATCTAGGTCAGAGCTCGTGGTGAGCATAGGTCAGAGCTCGTGATAAGCAATGCTTTTAGATAGCTTTGACTCTTTCTTGTGTCTCATGTCCCTGGCAAAATACTGCTCTGGGATTTGCCTACACACCTACCTGAGCAACTGGGCATCACTGTGCTTCCCTTCCCTAAACCTCAGGCACACCAAAGATATTATTCTTCCAATCTCCTGCAGCTGCCCTGTGACAGCTCACCTGCTCCCTCAAGCCTCCCACCCTTCCAGCATTTCTTCCACCTGACTGTGATTGAGGAATGGACTGTTGTTGAGAAAACAAACTTTTTTCTCTCTATCCCCAGGTTCCCAGCCTTCTTCCCTATTCTCTCTTGCAACATCCTCCCCTCCTCTGTTACCTGAGCTTCTCTCCTTCTCTACCTGTTGCCCCTCAATGCCTTTTTAGTAATTGCTCCAATGTCTGTCGTCACTGTCAAGCCTCTGAAAGACCCTGATCTTGTCTTCACAGCGGACATGACTGGTACGGTTTCATGCTTGGTTCTCTGTTCACATTATCTCTGGTTCCCACAGAGCACAGTACGTCCCACAAAGGCAGGGACCACACCACTATAAGTCCTCAGCATGATGCTTGGTAATACAGCTGAGCTTTTGGTTGACTGGGCCACTTGTTAGACTTTAGTTAAGTCAGTTATTATTCACTCGAATTCCATAAAATATTGCTCTCAGATTTACAAAATGATCATGAGAAACACTGAGTCATTATGTTTTTTTAAACCATATGTTTAAACTTAGTTGTTTCCATTTAGGTAGGTGTCTATTAATTCCCTACTATGAAAGATGAAATTAGCACCCTTATTTCCCTGTAGGCTCCCCTCCCCCGCCTCTTGTTTTTACCATGTTATAATATATTGGCAAAGTCTGTAACATTTAAATCTGTTCTATAGCTCTAGTTATCTCAGTCATTAAATCTTATTTTATTTTATTTTTAATTTTATTTTATGTGACTGTGTTTTGTGTTCATGTATGTCTGTATACCATTTGTATACCTGTCGCCCATGGAGCCCAGAAGAGGGCCCTGGATTCCCTGGAACTGGAGTCTCAGATAGTTATGAGCTACTGAATGGGTGCTGGGAATCAAACCTGGGACTTCTAGAAGAGCCGCAAGTGCTTTAATTGTTGAGCCATCTCTCCAGGACCTTTGTCATTTAATCTTAGTTTTCTATTTTGTGAATTCATTTTTCACCACCAATATCTGTTTAGGTTCTTCTTTTAAGAGACCAAACCCAATGCTGGTAACTTTAAACACAAAATGAATTGATCTAAAGACTATTCCATAACTCTGAAGCAGGAAGGGCTGGGAATCCTATTCCAGGTCAGGAGCTAGAAGTGTGGTAGCTTGGATGAGAAATGTCCTCCATAGGCTTGGCCTTTGGAACAATGAGAGGTGATGTTGGGGCAATTTAGAGGTGTGGCTTTCCTGGAGGAAGTATGCCACTAGGGGTGAGCTTTTAGAGTAAGGAGACCCTTACTCTAGTAAGGAAACCAGACTACTAGGTTGCTCTAGTGCTTTGTGCTTCTAGTTAAAGATGAGAGTTGTCATTCTTTTTCCTGTTGCCATCCTTGCCACCCACTGCCATGCCTCCATAGGGATGGGCTTTTATCCTGGAACCATAAGCCAAGTAAACCCTTCTTTCTTTAAGTTTCCTTGATCATGGTGTTTTATTGTAGCGCCAGCAAAGGAATTAGGAAGAGCATGAGTGGGAAGCTGAGTCCAGCTACTGCATGGACAGATCTGGCCGGGCCAGAGCCCTGGGGCCTCCACCCTCACACCTTGCCTTCTCTCGTCCCCTGGTCCTCCTCCCCTTTCTGTCTTCTGGCCTAGCACTTCTTTAGCCAGTGCTTGTGTTTGGATGGCTTCCTGTCACTTTGTTCCATTTTGTTTCACTTACTGTGAGCAGCTTCTGCCAACTGTTCTAATGTAAAAGGAACGATTCCCCAGTGCTCTTCTGCTGTTTTTGAGAGCTCATCTTTTCCCACTCAGGGCTATTTGAAGACTCTCTCTCTCTCTCTCTCCCTCCTCTTTCCCCTCATCTTCATTTTTACCTTGGGAAATGGATGTAAAAAAGGGGAGGGTGCGGAAGAGGTACCTGTTTCTGTGGGAAAGCATTAAATACACTCGTTCTATATTTTCCCACTTATTTATTTTATTCATTACAATTTATTCACTTTGGATCCCAGTTGTAGCCCTCTCTCTCATCCCCTCCCAGTCAAGCCTTCCTTCCCTCTTCTACTCCCATGCCCCTTCCGCAATCTACTGATAGGGGAGGTCCTTCTCCCCTTCCATCTGACCCTAGCCCATCTGGTCTCATCAGGACTGGCTGCATTCTCCTACTTTGTGGCCTGATAAGGCTGCTTCCTTATCAGGCAGAGGTGATCAAAGAGCCAGCCACTGAGTTCATGTCAGAGAGAGCTCCTGTTCCCCTTATTAGGAAGCCCATTTGGAGACTGAGCTGCTATGGGCTACGTCTGTGCAGGTTTTCTAGTTTATCTTCATGAATGGTCCTTGGTTGGAGCATCAATCTCAGAAATGACCCTGGGACTCAGATTTTTTGGTTCTGTTCTTCTTGTAGAGCTCTAGTCCCCTCCAGGTCTTACTATCTCCCCCTTCTTCCTTAAGATTCCCTGCACTCTGCCCAAAATTTGACTATGAGTCTCAGCATCTACTTTAATACCCTGCTAGGTGGAGTCTTTCAGAGGCTCTCTGTGGTAGGCTCCTGTCTTGTTCCCTGTTTTCTCCCTCTTCTGATATCTATCCCATTTGCCTTTCTGAATGAGGTATTTTCTATATTTTAAAAAGTTTATTTATTTATTTATTTATTTATTGTATTAATTGTGTTTTTGGAGAAAAAGACTTAGGATGCAGCTTAGGCTCATCTCAGACTTGTGGTTCTCCTGTATCAGCTTAAGTACTGAGGTTACAAACTTCACTCTTCTGTATCTGGGTTCTGTCAAATGACCTGTGTGGCAGTCCACCCTGCTGGTTAGGGTGGACAATGTTCCCACATCCCAAGGCCCCTTGGACTTCAGATTATTCCATGCCTTTCAACTCTTGTCTCCATCCATCCCAGCTCACAGTTTACCTGAAGGGCCTATCAGAGCAAATGGGCTGTGGATTCCTCCTCCCATTTTCACCATCTCTTCTTAGAAGCTACCAGTTCAAAGATGGAGGCGTACAGATTTTCCTCAATCCATTTTTTCTTTTTTAGCCTTAGAGCATACACATTTATATGGATCTTATTCCTTCTGTTTCCATACTATAAGTAGAGAGAAGTGTATACCCAAAGTCACTATAGACTCTTAATATATGCCTAGAAGGGCCACTGATACTGCCCGTCATATTCACCAGGATGATCTTACCCCAGTTGCCTGAGAATGAGCTCTATGATGTGGACATATTCTCTCTGTGGCTCAATTTCTTCATTCGTAAGTGAGATAGATGGTTGGCTGCATCTTCGTAAGGTCACGTGAGAATTGAAGTGACGGTAGAAAAGCTGCCATCAATGCCGTAGTAAACGCTGCTGTTGTCAGACGCCTGCCGTGCCAGCCGGCTTTGCATCACTGTGGCAAAATGCATTGGCAGAAACAATAGAAGAGAAATGAAGTTTTACTTTGGTTCCAGGGTTCAAGGGTCTCAGCTGACTGTAGTGGAGAAAACACGGCCGACAGGCTCAATCCACAGCAGTGAGAGCACGTGGAAGAGGCTGCTTACATCACAGCATACCAGGAAGCAGAGAGTGAGGCCGGAAGCAGCAGCTGGATTATCAGGCCCGAAGAACAGCCCCAAGTGCCCTCTGTCTGTTCTAGACCCTGCCTCCTAAAGGTTCCAGTCTACCCAGATAGCATTCGAAACACTTAAAACACATGAATATGTGTGGGTGTTTCAGATTTTAACTACGGTGCCCCTGTCTCTGTCAGTGTTCCTATTGCTGTGGTGAAGCATCGTGACCAAAAGCAGACTGGGGAGGAAAGAGGTTTTTTGACTTATACTTCCATATTGCAGTCCATCGCTGAAGGAAATCAGGACAGGAGCTCAAACAGGGCAGGAACCTGGAGACAGGAGCTGATGCAGAGGCCATGGAGGAGTATTGCTTACGGGCTTTAACTATAACTTACGGGCTATAACTTAATCAGACTGCTTTTCTATAGAACCTTGAGCCTCGTGCCCAGGGGTGTCCCCACCCACAATGGGCTGGGTCCTTCCAAATCAACCACTAATTAGGAAATGCCTTACAGCCTACCGCTCCATCTTCTAGAGGCATTTTCTCAATTGAGGCTCCTGCTTCTCAAGTGACTCTAAAACTAGCCAGCAGTGGCTGGCTCTTTAACCACCTGCTTCCCCTGCCTCCTGAGGGGGGAGCAGCCTTGCCAGGCCACAGGGGAGGACAACGAAGCCAGTCCTGATGAGACCTGACAGACTAGGATCAGATGAAAGAGGAGGAGGACCTCCCCTCTCAGTGGACTTGGAGAGGGGCATGGGAGGAGGTGAGGGAGGGAGGGTGGGATTGGGAGGAAATGAGAGAGGGGGCTATAGCTGGGATACAAAGTGAATAAACTGTAATTAATATAAAAAATAAAAATTTAATTAAAAAAAAAAACCTAGCCAGCATTCCATCTAGTAGTCCATGTGAAGCCTTAAGGCAGTTGTGTTGGAGAGCCCTCAAGGATGGTGTTAAAACAGAGCAGCAATCTCAACCTGTAAGGACTCCCAGCGACCCTTTCACAGGGTCGCCTAAGACCATTGGAAGACACAGACATTTACGTTACAATTCCCAACAGTAGCAAACTTATAATCATGAAGCAGCAATGAAAACAATTTTTGGACAGGGTCACCCCAGCATGAGGAGGTGTATAAAAAGGTCGCAGCGTTAAGAAGGCCGAGAAAAAGTGTCCTAGAGGGTGCGATACTGTCTTTGGGGGTCAGGATAGCACCTCCTAGTAAAAATTGGTCATATTTTTGCAGCAAAATGGATCATGGGGTAGAGTTCAACCAATAGCCTTGCACAGGCTCAGGTTTTCCTAACAAATGGGTTAAGGAAACTTGGTTTGCAGAGCTTTCTGGGTTTTAGAATTAGGAACTGTAGACCTTATCATATAATGGTGTCCCCAGGATACCTCAGCACAAGTTAGCTCGCTGGGTGCAATTGTTTAGACATAATTGGTAAAGGGCTTTTTTTTTTTTAAAGGCAAAACACAGACAGTGATATCAGTTGCTCCGTGGGCCCTCCTGTGGTTTTTGGAGAGGTTAGCCAGGATTTCAGGGTGGAGGGCATTCAGCTGTGCTGATAGTCACAGCAGAAGTTGTGCCCTCACATCTCACTAAATCTCGCTGGGTTTTTGCCCAGGCTTCTAGATTGTGCAGACGTCGAACGTGCTGGAAGGGATCCAGAGGCCACAGACACTTGGGAGATGGGGAAAGCTATTTTCGTATTTTTACAGCCATTTGATGTGTACTTTTTGAGCACGTTCTCTTTGCCAAATAGTATAAATTCCGCCTGCATAAGCTTTTATTGTTTATCTAATGTTTCACGTGCACCGCTGCTTTTTACAGCCCTGTGCGAAGGTGCAGTAAATATTGTCATCTTGGCTTGACTGCTGAGGAAGCACTCTTACAGAGGTTAAGAGTCATGTTAAGGCACAGAAATAGTTGATACGAGGCAGAGAACCAGTCCTCTCTTCTCTGGTACACACGTTAGAGGTCTGTGCTTGGTGAAGACAAGGGTGAATGCGTATTCTAAACCCACCACAGTAATTTGTTTTGCAGATCATGGCCGGACATCACATGTGTTTGAAGTGGCTTTAGCAAATGTCTTCTTATAGAGCCTGCTGAGCCTAGGGTAGTTAATCAGATATTTCATGGGATAAAGGGCTGCCACGTGCCTTGCCTGCTGCCCTGAATCCTTCTCAATACCTGCATGAACAACGATTTATTTTCTTAATGGCTGCAAGGCTGGCTGATGTTTTTCTCTGCGAATTAGCATCCTTGCCCAAAGTAAGCATTGCTTCATAGAGACAGCCCACACCCAGTGTCTGATGAGGGGTAAGAAAACCTAGTTCCTCTGCCTGGACTCGGGACAGCTCCAAAGGGCCATTCCTGCCTCCCACTCTCTGTGGGGCTGGCTGAGTGACAGTGCGACTTTGCCACAGCCTATTTCTCCCTCCGTCTTTTTGCCTCCAGCAAAAACTACTTCCAAATCCACCTCTGCACCTTACAGTCCACTTGTTGGGAAACAGAACACAAAGAGAGGTGGAAAGGCCATACCTGACAGGCCTTTACTCTGTGAGGAAAGACTTGCTTTTGCACTCTTCTGTCTTTGACCATGAATAAGAGAACAGAAAACGACTCCCTCTTGAATTTCACTGCATCTTTTCACTGACTGAGAACACCCGAACAGTTGCTATCTCCATTTATTTACTAACGTTCCCCCTGCTTTTAATTTATTTCCAAATCTGAACAGTCAAGTCTACTTGAACCAATTCCGTGATTGAAATATGTAGTAGAACAGAAAATCATGAGAGAAACTTGAAGGCTGAGGCATTTGCTGGAACAGGAAATGGAGAACATTAGGGCAGAATGGAGTCCCTTTGGTAATGATGCATGGGGTTGAAATGATGTGAAAGGGAAGTCATTTAACCATGTAAATTGAACAAAAGAGAATTCCATAATAATGACCCCCAGGCCCTAGCATTCAGGAGAATAAGATGGTAGGCAGGAGGGTGCGGTCACCCCAGCACACATGGCGTTGATCGAGTGCGCAGCTTGCTTTTGTCAACCTGGTTTGAGGCTCTGCCTGAGCAGAAGCTGGTTTCATCTCAGTGGTCCTTTTGCTTTTTGAAGGGTGAGAAAAAGGAAATGTACAATGAGGTAGTTCTGAGCAAGAGCTATTTTAAGGTAGGGGAATTTTGACAAAAAGTTGATGACTTAATTTGAATCAGTTTCCAGGTTGGATCTGCTGTGTTTGTAAAGAAAAGGAAGAGGAGGACAGGCTGGTACTGGTGTCATTTCACCCCCCTTTCTGAATATTTCTTACCAAGCGACTGCTTTGGATAATACAAAATGATTTCACTATGGGAAAAAAAAGGCAGAGAAAAGAATCTGGGGCTGTTTGATTGGCTAATAATGAACATAAAGGACTTGGTGCTTGTTGAATGGCAGATTGAAATCCAGTGTGTACTCATGCAGATCTTATGGGGGTGGTATTGGATTGGACCACAAATTAGTGCTGGCATTAATGAGATGGAAGCTGTAAAATACGGAGTTCCAATAACCATGATCTCTGATAAGACCCAATTGAAAGCACCCAGACCATTCAGACAAGCTCTGCGTGAGAGCGGAGCAATAAACAACAGAGACATTCAAAACTGGGGAGGGCACAGGCTATGTAACGGGCTGAGCTGGTGTTAGAAAGCTGGGTGAGAACAACATTAGTGCACAGCTGAGTGACAGACAGGTGCTTGCAGAGAATAATGATTTGTAGACACAGGCACTGTTCAGATGCAATGCCAACCACCAAAGAGGAGGATTATGCCTCCAACATTATAAGGAAGTATGTCCAAGTCAGGAAGCACTCTGTGTCACTACTCTCCTGCCGTCACCAACACTGTACCTTCTGTGTGATGTATGTTGGGACTGACTGTAGTAGCCATTTACCAATGTTACCCCATGGCTGTCACCATATTTCCGTGTGAATAGTAGAGCATGTCTGTGCTCTGTGATTCCCACGACCCCAGGAAGCATGAAGTCTTGTTCCTTGTGTGAGGCACCCCCTCTTCCTATTAACTGCGTGTGAATTCTCCTATGTAATTTACTTCAGAGAGCATTGCCAGAGAAGGTGCCCCCTCCCCAGCCTCTTCAGGGCTTCGTGGCAAATAAAACAAGCACTGCTGGTTGAACAGAAGACGCTGTCTAACATGCCTTAGATGCCGTTTGAATACTTGGATGATCTTAGTCTGGATAGCTTATCTCCAGTCTCCGTCTCCATGTTCCCTACTGACGTGGGCTACGTGGTGAGCACATCTGTATGTCTTTACTGCACCTGCTGGTTTCCTAACATTCCAATGGTGGCTTTTAGGATTGCCTTCTAGGATTTGTTTCAGGAGAGCTGAATGTTATGTCGCCTATTGGTCCCATGTATGCTTATCTTTTGCTCATTTCCTGTCCCTCTAAGGAAACAGTGGGTCCTAACTGTCCCTTATTGTGGTGGTACGAATAAGAATGGTACCCACAGACTCATGTGTTTGAATGCTTGGCTCATAGCGAGTGGCGCTAGTAAGAGGTGTGGCCTTGGAGTATGTGTGGCCTTGTTGAAGGAAGTGTGTCTCTGTGGAGATGGGCTTTGAGGTCTCACATGCTCAAGGTAGGACTGGTGTGGCAGTCTGCACTTCCGCTGCCTGCAGATCAAGATGTAGAACTCTCAGCTTCTCCAGACCCATGTCTGCCTGCACGTTGCCAGGCTTCCCGCCATGATAATGGACTGAACCTCTGAAGCTATAAGGCAGCCCCAGTTAAATGTTTTCCCTTATAAGAGTTGCTGTGGTCATGGTGTCTCTCCACAGCAATAGAAACCCAAATTAAGACACTTATCCACCCCATTTTTTGTTCAACGCACACACAGTGCTGTCTGTATTCCTTTGCAGTGTTGCTCTAGGACACGGGAACAATTATTTCTTTCTCCAATGCTTGCTACCTTGAATTTTAATACCCTAATGTTTTTATACAGAATATGCTTAGTAAATGTTGAAATAAACGAACCACCTTGCACTAGAGAGGCTGTTCTATATCTACACAGGGAACAATAAAACAGAAAGAAGTTATATTTACAATCTTAGGCTGATAAAAAGTTATAGCCGAGAAGACCCGTAGTGATTAAGTGGGCCTCTGTACCCTCTTCCACTGTTTGCACTGAGGAGAGCCAGAAATCGGAGGCGAAGTGACTTTCCCAGTGTGTAATAGTTAGTGAGTAGTTTACTAAAACTGAATTCTGAACTGTGGTCCCTGTCTTCTTACATGTTTTTCTAAAGGATAAAGGCAATACAGAGGCTCTCAGCGTGAATCTTTTCTGACAGGCGTGTTATGTGGATGGCTTCTTATTTGCATTGCTTTATGTCACCGGCTTCAGTACTGAGAATTTAAGAGATCGTCTCAAGAAAGAGGCTGAAAGGCATCCTAAACTGGCTGGCACAGAGTCATGCTCTAAGGGTCAGTAGAGGTCCTGAGGCCACCATGATCGAAAGTTTAACTCTCTCTCTCTGATGTTCCTGACAAGCAGTTATACTGTCAGAACATCCATGCCTCTGTCTTTGGATGGAGCTGGCTCCTGGGATTTGACAAAAGTCCTTTGTCCTGGATCCCTCATTGCAGAGTCCAAATCCATCTGGATACACCTGGAGCAACTGACTTCCTGGCTTCTATCAGTCCCAGTTTGTTTCCTGTGTATGGTGGTTTGAGTAAGAATGGCCTTCATAGGCTCCTGTATTTGAATGCTTGGTCATCGTGGAGTGGCACTCCTTGAGAGGGATTAGGAGGTGTGGCCTTGTTGGTGTGTGTGTGTGTGTGGGTGGGTGGGTGTGTGGGTGGGTGGGTGTGGGTGTGTGACCGTGGATGGGTTTTGAGGTTTCAAAAGCCTAAGCCAAGCCCAGTGTCTCTTCCTCTGTGTTGCCTTCAGATCTGGATGTAGAACTCTTGGCTACTTCCCCAGCATCATGTCCGCCCGTGTGCTGCCGTGCTTCCTACCATGATGATAACGGATCAAACTGCTGAAAGTGTAAGCCATCTCCAGCTGAATGTTTTCCTTTATAAGAGTTGCCCTGGTCATCTCTTCACAGCAATAGAACACGGGACTAAGACTCAGCGTTTCTCTCCTGCATCAAAAAGTCTTTGTTTTAAGTAACAATTTTTATTTTACATGTATTAGTGTATTTCCCCCCTGCACATATACCTTTATACATGTGCATCCCTAATGTCCATGAACACCAAAAGAGGGCATTGAGTCCCCTAGAACTGCAGTCACAGATGAATGTAAGTTGCCATGTGGGCACTGGCAATTGAACCCAGGTCCTCTGCAAGAGCAGCCAGTATTCTTAACAGCAGACACATCTCTCCAGCACTGTCAGCAATTCTTTAACCAATGTTTTCCAGCCTTTGACCCACCAGGAATATGTTGAAAATGATATTTATGTGGCACTGTTAAATAAACTAGAGAGAAATAATGTCTACCTGGGGCTTGGTAAAAAAAAAAAATCATTGCATTCATCTTTATATAATTATATAATACCAAAGAAGATATTAAATATTGAATTCATATAATTCCCTAATAAATTCTTTTCACATATCTGAAAATGAAATTAGCTTGTTTTTATTAAAGCAACTTTTAATATCAAGTTTTACACTTGAAATGGGTTCATGAAATTTCTAATCTAGACTTGTTAATGAAGGCTGGTGATATAGCTTAGTTGGTAGAGTGCTTGCCTAAAAATCCACAAAGCCTTAAAATCAAAGGTCATCCTTGGCTACATAGAAAATTCAGGGCCACCATAGGCTACGTGAGACCTCGTCTCAAGGGGGGAGGGGATAGTCTTGCTAATGAAAAGTCTTCAATTTTTTTTTTTAGATTTCTTTTTTTAAATTTTTTAATTTTTTAATATTAGTTACAGTTTATTAACTTTGTATCCCAGCTGTATCCTGCTCCCTCATTCCCTCCCAATCCCATCCTCCCTCCCTCATGTCCTCCCAACCCCTTTCCAAGTCCACTAATAGGGGACAACCTCCTCCCCTTTCATCTGACCCTGGTTTATCAGGTATCTTCAGGACTGGCTGCAAAGTCCTCCTCTGTAGTGTAGCAGGGCTGCTCCTCCCTCGGGGTGGGGAGGGGGTCAAAGAGCCCGCCATTGAGTTTATGTCAGAAATAGTCCTTGTTCCCCTTACTAGGATACCCACTTGGATACTGAGCTACCATGGGCTACATCTGAGCAGGGGTCCTAGGTTATATCTATACATGGTCCTTGATTGGAGAAACAGTCTCATATAAGACCCCTGTGCCCAGACATATTTGTTCCTTGTGGAGCTCTTGTCCTCTTCAGGTCATACTAACTTTTTTTTTTTTTTTTTTTTAGATTTCTAAATTTTATGTGTTTGAGTGTTTTGCTTTCAAGTATGTATGGGTGCCTCATGCATGGTGGTTCTCAAAGAAGTCAGAAGAGGTGTCAGGCTCCCTGGAACTGGAGTTATGAATGGTTGATAGCCGTCATGTGGGTGCTGGGAATCAAACCTGGGTCTTCTGCAAGAGCCTAAAGTGCTGTAAACCACTGAGCCACCTCTCTAGCCCAGTGGTTCTCAATCGTCTTAAAGCAGTGACCCTTTAACACAGTCCCTCATGTTGTGGTGACCCCCAACCATAAAATTACTTTCATTGCTACTTTCTAACTGTAATTTTGCTACTGATGTGAATTGCAGTGCAACTATTTTGGAGATAGAGGTTTGCCAAAGGGGTCATGACCCACAGATTGAAACCACCGCTCCAGCCCCAGTTTCTTCAAATTCTCTGTTGTCATCAAGAAACTAAGCTTTCCAAAAATGTATAGTAGTTGAACTTGTATCTAAAGGCTAGCTTTTTTTGCATTCAGTAACAAATGTGATATGTGAATTCCTAGTGTCGATGAGAAAGTACTTTTTCTTATTATTTAAATCTGTTTCGGGACCCGAGACATGGATCGGTGTGGTTGAGAGCACTGAGAAACTGTTCAGTTCCCAGTTTCCATGTTGAGCAGCTCACAGCTGCATGTAACTCCACTTTCTAGAGGCTTTGACGCCCTCTTCTGACGTTCACCTGCAGTCACACATAGGTAGCATACACTTACACAGACACACATATATGTGAATAGAAATCGAAAAAAAAAAACTATTTAGCCTGCACTTTGCAGAGTGTATGTCCATCGGTAGAGAGAGAGGCTACATACATGTGAGGCAGACCTGTTTACTGGTGACTGCTCTATTCTAATGAAGCTTAGGCTGCATTTCCTACTGCTTGCATGACTTCGGTAAGATAGGACAATTAAATAACACATCATTTTGCTTATAGGTGGGCACAAAGAGACAAGAAAAGCGTAGAAGCCATTGTGTCCCTGTCCCCCAAGACTCAGGAAAGTTACACAGGGCGGATGAAGTCTCATTTGTGTTTGTCTTATGTTTCAGCACAGCTCAGAGACCCCCAGTGATAGTCCACTGTGGGTTTTATATTTGGGGGGGGCAACATGACTTTCTGGATAGAGTATTGTAGGGCATCCTGCTCTAGGAGAGACGAGAACAGAGACTGGGCTGCTTCAGGTATTTCCTCCTTATTCCAGCACACTTTGTGTTGTTACTAAGCTGAGTTACAGGGATCACCTGGAGACCGGTTCTTCCTTGTGAAGGAAAGTATGTGATCCATGTGGAGAAAGAAGCCCTGGGCATTACCAGAAGCACGCCTACTGGAGGCTCCCACCTTCCACCCCACCTGACAGTGGCATCTAAGGGTGACATAGGAGCATCTAAGGGTGCTCTTTGGGCACCCAGAATAGAAACTATCACCATTGGGTTCACTCTCACGCTGGGCATCCACGTGAATTCCTATGACAAAATAGCTGACAAGAAGAAAACGTAAGAAGGCTTATTTTGTCATATACTTCTAGGAGAATCAGTTTGTCGTGGTGGGAAGGCATGGAGGGAGGAGTATGGGGCAGTAGGGCACCGAGCATTCACAGTCAGGAAGCAGAGAGAGATGAATGCTGATGCCTTACACTTCGGGACCATGAAGGACACACTCAGACCCCACTCTGCTTTGACAAGCTATCTGGACTACTATTGGCTGACATCTCTCTGTCTTGCATCCGGGTCCAGGGCTGAGGGATTCAGCAACACCAGGCCTAGCTATCTAATACCCTGGAATGGCAAGGCAAAGGGACCGAAGACCCGCTTTTCACCATGGCTCTTGTGGTAGAGCTTTCGTCATCACCGTGTCTCTCTCTGTCATGTGAGTGGTTGATTTATACCCTTTCCAAAGTATGGTGCTCAGCTCTGGACCCCAGGTGTGACCTAATCAGCAACAGAAACCTACTGGGACCCACACCTCTCTAGACAGGCATTGTGTTTCTTGGACATTCCTGAAAGTGTCGTTTTTTAAGTAGGGCTACTTTGCAAATAAAGCTTAATCTCTGGGCTACAAGTGTTCAGAATGACAGAGCCAGTGGGTGGCCAATGAGCCTGGAAAATGATAAGCAGTGGGCATTAGTAATAGTTGTCATGGTTGTTGCTGTGGCCCCATGAAGAATCTGTTTCTGTTTCTCTGAAAAACTGTTACCCCCTGCTCTCTGCAGTCTGAACGTTTTCTAGAAAATACCTACTTCTTTTCTTGTCATCAAATACAGTGTATCATACTGGCGACTTTTAAGGGCACAGTTCCACGGTTAGGTACATTCATGTTGTCATGTAACCATCACTACCATCCATCTCCAGGAAGAAACTTTTCAACATCAAACAGTAATTCTCTAGCCTGGACCCTCTCAGGTCCTGGTAGCTTTCACTTCTGCTTTCGGCTTTTAGAGTTTTAACTATAGTTAACTCCTATAAGCATAGACATGTATCTGTCCTCTTTGGGGAGGCTTATTTCATTTAGCATGTTATGTTCCAGACTCGTTAATGTTATGACACACATCTCCTTGCTCTAAGGCTGAATCATATCTCTCTTGGTCTATACATGTATTGTCTTAATTCACCTGTCAATGGATGCTTATGCTGTTTCCATCTTTCTGCTACTGCAAACAACTCTGCTATGTGTTTAAGTACATAAATCTGCTCCAGTGCCTGCCCTCTTCTCCTTCAGATGTACATCCGGAAGTGGAATGGCATACATCCGGAAGTTCCGGGTTGTGTGTTTAATTGTTTGAGGAACTGCCGTACAATACTGATTTTCGCAGTACCTAAGTCATCTTCTGCTCCTACCCGCAGTGTACAAGGATTCTAGTTTCTCCACATCCTCTCCAACTTGCTACTTTCTATTGCTTTGTTTACAGTCATCCTAACGGGTGTGCAGTGTATCTTGCTGACTATCCCTAATGATGAGTTATGGCAAGCCTTTCTTCACGTGTTTATTGGCCATTTGCTCCCCGCACTCATTTTTATTATTTAGGAAGAGCACGGAGCCCTCTGTCAGCTCAGACATTCCACATGCTCATGCTAAGAAAGTCACAGTCTAAGACAGGAAGTTGTGTTTTTCTTCAGGATTGTTTTAAAAGTATTTATTTTATGTGGATATTTGTTGTGCTTGCATGTATGTCTGTGCACCAGGAGTGTGCCCAATGCCCGGGGACAGCAGAAAAGGGCACTGGAGTCCCTGGGATTAGAGAAATTAGAATCCAAGAGAAGAAACAGCTCGGATTCCAACAGTTGGAAGCTACTGCGTGGATGCTGGAAACCGAACCACGGTCTTCTGCAAGAAGCAGCAAGTGTCCTCAATTGCCGAGCTGTTTCTTCAGTGTCACCATTATTGATGTAGTCCAGCGGAAGTGACCTGATCTTCGTTCGGCCCACGGTACTTTGTGCGTGATCACAAGAAGCCTAGGTCTCCAGTCAACAGGGACTGCCAACTGCTTCACGCAGAAGTTTTTCTAGTATTGAAAATATAACTCTGTGATCCAGTGCCTGGAATTCCTGGCACAATACCATTTCCCCCAGATTGCTTTATAATTATTTCTTCCAGTGTCTGTCTCCTGACTAGTGTGACATGTGGAGCAAGGCATGGGTCAGAGTCTTCCTTGTCCCCAAAGCGCCTGGCATGGTGCCTGATAGCAAATATTTATTGAGTACCACGTGTGTGCCAAGCACTACTCTGGAGACTGCAGAAGCTGCAAGGGAAAAACTCCCTCTCTTGGATGCTGACCGGAGCCTGTGCACGGCTCGGTTCGTCACTCTCCAGTCTCCTTGCCACCCAAAGGCTCATGTTCTTTATCGCATCCTCTGTGATTAGTAATATAAGGGGAAAAGAATCACTCAGAGAGAAAATATGAACTGTCAGAGGAGAATGAAATTATAAGTGGTAAGAGGAGAATTAAATTAAGAGCAGTAAGCATCATGGATTTATAAAAACAAGTCATGTCACACAAACTTAATTGCTTTTCCTGATAGAATTACCAAATTAGGGGTTGGTGGGGTACAATATCCTGAGAGCAGCTTCCTTCAACAAACAGGTAATGAATATTATTTTTGAAGTTAGCAGAGCCTTTTGAAATAGAGTCTGTTGGAATGGCACAAAATGAATTCAAATTGGCTTTGATGTGAGTCTGGTCGGCCTTCTTGACAACAGCTTGAAGAGGAGAAAACCTTAGGCACCCATGAACAGTGGCTCCACAGAGCTTACAGATGCTGCCTGGCAGAAGCTGGGAGTCTTTATTCAGAGGGATTTATCATGGTTAGAATAAAAGGATGGTTGGGGTGGGGCATTTCAAAGACACCAGGAGAAAAATCACAGTGCCCGAGGGAGATCACTGCACAAGCGGTTTCTGTGTTATCATTGTGATAGTAATGGCCCCTGGCTGGCATAAGGAGACCAAATATTGTTCAAAACTTGTGTATTCAAAGTGCAGTTTTCAGGCAGAAGGAGCTTGGAGAAACATCTAGGAGCTTATTAGACACGCAGGAGATTGGGACTAGGAAGATAGGTCAGGCGGTAATGTAGTTGCCTGAAAAGTGTGGGGACCCAAGTTCAAACCCTGGAACACATAGAGCAAAGGTAAAGAAGCCAGGGGTAGTGCCATGCACTTGAATGTCCACGCTGGGTTGGCAGATGCCTGGGGCTCACTGGTCAGCCAACCTCAAGAGTGGAGAAAAGTTTATCATTAGCCCCAAGCAAGGTGCATATTGTTAACAAATCTCAGAGCGGTGTCCCCAGCAAGCAAAGCCAGTTCACATGCATTAAAGCAAAAGTAGCCTCTTCCTCATGTAGAGGCAGGTGCAGTCTCGAGAATGCTCAGTCTAAAGCATGTTCAAAAAGTGTGGTAGGTGGGAATACCCATGGGCAAAGAAGTTAGTATTCAAATAAGCAATGTATTCTAGGTCACCCAAAGTGGGAAAAATGGCTTTGGAAATTTGCAAATTCTTGCAAGTTTCTCTGGATGTCCTTATCAGAAACAAACAACCTAACAAAAAAAAAAAAAAAAAAAAACACACATTAGAGGCACACTAAAGCAGGGACAGCTTCTCCCTGCAAGCATAGGCGACTGTTTGAATGCCCACGAATTCATTGCTGATAGCTGTTCTATTATGATCTGGAAATTAAAGGAATTTATTACTCTTTGCACATGTAGCCCAAGAAATCTTTCTTCCTTCTTTTTCTCTGTGCCTAAATACACATTAACCCCACTATTTGTAGCCATTTTTAAGCGTATGGTTCTGGGCCTTATGTACATTCACATTGCTGTATAGGCATCATGCCAACCCTCCACACCCTTTTTTTCCCCTTTCATTTGCAGCACTAAAACATTGGTACAGTTAAGGCATAAGTGACCTGGGAGATGGTTAGGTGGGTAAAGGCACGTGTTACCAAGCATTCAACCCTGGGGCCCATGTGATGAGAGAACCTGTTCCAGCAAGTCGTCGTCTTCTGATCTCTACATACATGCCATGGCATGCACATGACCACCTCTCCCCCAATCCATACATAACAGAACTAAATGTGAAAACATTTAAAAAGAAGCAGGTTTCCCTCTGCCCCCTCTCTTGGCAACCATATTCATTAATGCTTCCGATCTCTGTGGGCTCCTCAGAATATTCTAGGTACCTTGTATAAATGGAATCACACAGCATTTATTCTTCAAAGATCCTCTATCTTATCTGTATTAGGGAGCCATCGAACCCGAGTGATAATATTTGCTAAAGCGAATGACTCACTCATGTGGTGTGAAATCCATGGTATTAAAGCCAGTGTATTAAAGCAGCGTTTTACCCACCGTTTCTTATTTTTATCTCTTATAAATGTTGCAGAATCTTGGAGGGAAAGCATGGAATCAACACAAGACCCGGAAATAGGTGACAAAAATGGTGACTTTGGCAGACACCCCAGCATGGCCATTCTGTTAGTATTTTGGAACACAACCTGCTCCTGTGATACCCAGCAACCTATGGTGTCATCATGGGTCGCTGGCCAGGTGGCTACACCTGGAAGGCGTGGCTACCTTGCCCCTTAAAGGGCCAACCCCGACACTTGGTGTCCCTCTTACACTTTTACTCTCTCTCTCTCTCTCTCTCTTACACTCTTACTCTCTCTCACTCTTACACTCTTTTCTCTCTCTCTCTCTCTCTCCCTCTCTCTCTTGGGGTGCCCCCCTTTCCCCTTCCCTTTTCTCTCTCTCTCATGTCCTGCTTCCCCCTTCCTCCACATCCTCCTAATAAACTTCTTGCAGAGAATATCGGTGAACCAACCTCATGCTTTTTAAATAAATAATAACATTGGTGCCGAAACCCGGGACTAGTCCTTTAAGGGGCAAGGTAACCACGCCTTCCAGGTGTGGCCACCTAGCTGGTGACACATGATGACATCATAGGTTGCTGGTAACACAGGAGCAGGTTGTGTTCCAAAATACTAACACATTCAATGCCTACATCCAGACACAGGGTTAAGGCTTAAGTCTTTTTGATCTAATGAAGCCAGTCAAGTTTCGTGAGTGTTGTCTCTGCATTAAGTGGAAGAAGCCACTAAAGTGGCAGATTCTGACGGCGTGGAGATGATTCTTTTTGGAGTTAGAAGTGTGCACTCCACTTCAGGTGTCTGAGACGTGTGGGTTTTGAGTTCTGTGCAAAACCGCCTGCACCTCTTTGGCACACATTCAGCTTCTATTCCTGCTTGCTCAAGGGTGAGAATGAGGTCTAAGTTCCTTTGACCACTGAAAGAAATGGTTGAGTCTGTTAAGAATGTGTGCGGCCCAAGTTCATGTAAAAATACATGTATCATGGAGCATGTGTGTCTTCAGAAGCCAGCAGACAACTTGGTTCAGTGTTGGTAACCTCAGATGTTACCACCAGGCCAGCCTGTACCCACCTTCTTTGGTCTTACGGGATGTGCTTCCATCTGAGTAACATCAGAAATATTTTTTTTCTTAGCAGAATGTGGTAGGGTTGTTTTCTTTTTTAATTTCAAATAACACCCCTCCTTGAACTGGGAACAAACAATTCACTTGCAGCTCAGCTCTGCATTTATTTGTAATTTTCACATAAATCAACTTATATGAAAATGTATTCATAATTTGGGCTTTCTCTATGGCGATAAAATGTTTCTGCTTCTGCAGTAGAAAATAGCTTATTATGCAAACAACATCGGCACTCTTACATTATGCATGGGATTTACCTGGAGAACATCACAAAAGCTTTAAAGAAAAAAAAGCCGAGGAGGGCGGAGGGGGCTTCATTTCCTGCTCCACTTACCTATAATAATTAGGCACAAATGAACTAATATCTGTATTTAGCAACTTATTTAATATTGCTTTCGTTGATTCAGTGAAACAATGGTAGAAAAACAACAACAACAACAAAACAGAAAGCAAAAACCAAGGAAGGTGTCCTGACAAATGGTGCCTTTCAGGATGTCAGCCCAGTGAAAAATGAGATCTGCTGGTTTCAAACTCAGGCTAGTGGCGGTGAGTAATTAATGACCAACTCATTTGAACTTGTGTGCTTGATCTAATTTGGGATATTGGGAGTTCACACTGATTTGCCTTTAAAAAGAATGTCATTGTCAAATAAGGTGATTGCCTAAGATTGATAGGAGGGCTCTGGCTTGGGTGTGCTGCACATTCAGTATTTAGAGAGGACACAGCAAACTGGGATTTTTAAATTCGTACAATGGGAATGACACTATACCGAAGGGAGTATATATTTTTTTCTTTTTTGGGATAGGGCTTCTCTATGTTTGTCCTGGAATTCACTTTGTAAACCAGGCAGACCTTGAACTCACAGAAATCTTCCAATCTCTGTCTCCTGATTGCTAGGATCAAGGGTGTATACCACCACACCCAGCTTTATCTTATTATTTGTGTCTGTGGGCATGAGGATGAGGGTGGTTTGAGACAGGTCTAAACTGGCCTTGAGCTTCTAATCCTCCTGTCTTTCCCTCCTAATTTCTAGGATTACAGGCATGCAACATCATGCCCAGATGTTTGTATGTGTGTGTGTGTGTGTGTGTATGTGTGTGTTTAGAACAAATATTTTGAGTTCCTTTTCATTGTGCCCAGCTTATAAGTAAAACAGGGCAATATGGCACCTGCTCTTATATTGCCTCTATTCTGAGTAGAGAAGTAGGGCAAACAGGCAAACAATGAGTAGCACAAATAAGTAAAATAATTGGAATAAGAATGATAAATGTTATGAAGCAAAGCATGATTTCAGAGGCCATTGAATGGTCTATCACCTCTGTCACAAAGTGTACTCCCAGTCAAATGGCTTGACCTCTGAGCTATTAAGTAATGTGTACACCGTTTTCACTGCTTTAAATTTTGCACCCATGTGAATGTGCCATGTTGAGTCATTGCTGGTGGTCTCATTGCTCTTTGAACCATTACAAAGGACCAACCATGAAGAAAACTGTTCCAATGCTACTTTCTAGTGGTTCCTAATTCTTTGCAGGGTTTGTTGCTGTAAGAGGAACAGGGCTGGCCCCCTGCAGCCTTCCCCCACCTCCAAAGTCACCAGTCCCAGGAATTAGGCCATAGGTCATCAATTCTAGGAACAAGACCATAAAATCCCCTACCCAAAGAATAGCCTGGAGGTAACCATAAGAACGGGAAGTCATCTTATCTCAGAGTGGGCATCTGTGCTTGGCAGCCCACCAACCTTATAGTAGAACATTCATGACACAGGAAATACCTAACATTCCTGAGGTCTATAGATAGCTGGCTCAATGTTAGTTAGGACAGTTAGCCAATCACTCTGTAACAAGCTTGGCCTTGCTGAATGTCACCCAATCGTGTAACTGCTAAGCTGGAATTTCCTGAACTGCGCTGTAACCCTAAATAAAAACCCCTCTCTCCCTGAGCTTGGGGCTCCACACTTGAGAACCGCTATGTGGGTGACAGTGTGGGCCCAAGCTGGAGCATGTAATAAAGATCCTACTGCATTTGTATGGGAATTGGCTCCTTGGTGGTCTTTGGGCCTAACAGCTGATGCCTGCATGTTGCTCAAAGGGAGGTCCTACTGGGGGTTTCTGCCCATCTTTGCTTAGGTCAGAAGTTCAGGTCATTCCAGGGGCGATGAAGCAGAAAGCAGCCACCAAACTAGGTGTGGTATCAGAGTATGGTGTTGAACTCCTAGCTATGTCCTGAGTGGCTACTTGGCTTGAGTGGTGTACGTACCTCTCTCAGCACCAGCTCCTTGCTATGCTTCAAAGGTACGTAACAGTAATACCATCTGAACTGCTCCTCCTGAGTGTTATGAAGTAACGTGCAAATTATTATATTAAGTATTTCAGGCCCACAGAGGGAGAAACATGGAGAATTTCCTTCGTTTGTTTCCCCAAACTAGGACAGGCTGATAATTATATATTGATTTCACTTATTAATATGGATGTAAAGGTCTAATGTGGCTGGGCGTGGTAGCACATGCTTTTTAATATTTTAGTTTTTACATCCCAACCTCAATTTCCCCTTCCTCCTCTCCAATCTATACCTCCCCCACCTTCTCTCTTCCCTTCTGCCCCATCCTCTCCTCCTCTTCTTCAGAAAAAGGACTGGCCTCTCATGGATATCAACCAGCCATGGCAATCAATTTACAGTAAGACTGGGCACCTCCTCTCCTATTAACGCTGGACAAGGCAATGTAGTAGAAGGAAAGGGTTCCAAAAGCAGGCAAAAGATTCAGAAGCAGATTCCCTGCCTTTTTCCCCTTTAGGAGTTCCTCAAGAAGACCAAGCTACACAACTGTAACGTATGGGTAGCACAGGCTTTTAATCCCAGCACTTGGGAGGGAGAAAAGTAGGAGGATCTGTGAGCTGAGTCAGCCTGGTCTGCATGTTGAGTTCCAGGTCAGCCAGAGGCTTGAGCACCTTTGGGAGCCTAAGTTAGAGCCAGAACTGAGCTGGGGGCCTGGGCCAAAGCAACAACTGGAGGCAGAGAGCTTTGGTTTGAGCCTGGCCTTTGGTCACCTCAACCTGCAACCCGTGGCAATGTGGGCCTGGACATGCTCCCCACAGACAGGTTAGATGATGTCAGTCAAAGGAGCAGGTGGTTGAGACTCTCCTGTCATAGGCCCAGGCTCTTTACAAGGGCCTTGAAACCCTTGGCACATGTGCTCACCGTACAAGCATTGTTGGACTGTATCTTCAGGCCTGTCTTGTTGGGCTTCTCAAGGACTTGATGTTTACCTCCTTAAGAGATCCATCTCTGTGTGGTTAGTTTTTTTTTTTTTTAAATGCAGTATCTGTGCCATTATTCGGGATTGATGTATGTGCATGTGGTTCTTGGATTTGGCCATGTTCATACTGAGGACCAGAAGAAAAACTACACTCACAGTCTTAATGGGAGTTCATGTTTAGTGAGGTAAACCCTGAAGTTCAAATGCAAGAATGGGTATCTTTAAACAGCCAAGAAGAGTATGCAAAGGAATAACACACAAGATATTAAAAGTAACTTTAGAACTGTAATTAAATCATTTGCTCTTGATGTCAAGAAAGATAAATAGATCAAAGGGGCAGAGTAGAAGCTCTGTAGACAAAAGCCCTGGTGTGCACGGGACCCGCTGTGTATCAGCAATGGCACCACAGCCTACCAAAAGAGTAGACGTCTTAATAAGCGATGCTTGCAAAGTTAGCTGTGCACGTGGAAGAAACAAAATGTATACTCTTTGTTTCATCACGAAGCCCAAATGGATTAAAGACAGTAATAAATATGTCGATATCTATTAAAATGAATGATGTAATTTAGTTCCCATCCTGCACAGTGAGCACAACTCTACCCAATAGAAATAAAGCATTCATCTATAAGAACACGGGCAATGTGATGTTTATTATAGCATTGCTTTTATTGACAAATGAACAAAAAGACTAGAAACGGCCTCGCTGTTCATCAGCAGCATTATCGAATAGGAAGATCCATACATTGGAATTTTATGCTGCCATTTAAAAGAGTGAATTCCACCTGCATCTGTTTCCTGCCCCCCTCTGTGTGTGTGTCTATGAGGTAATTAAAGGGAAAAGGAAGCTACTGAATTATGTGAAGAGGGTGGTCCAGGTTTTAATATCAATATTTTATATGCACAGGAAAAAGGTCTGACAGTGTCGATCCAGGCTGCTGATGTCATGTTTCTCTGGGAAAAGGTTGAGAATGGAGGTAATGAAGAGGGATGAGGTGACTTTTTATGTTGATGGATTGTGTCATTTGTTCCAGTGAGCCTGAGCTTTTTTTTTTTTTTAAATTAAAACATTAAATGACCATGTGAGATAATGAACATGATGACGTGTATCCTGTCTGACTGGCCTCACTTCTTGTCTCTGCCTAAGTTTTACTTATTTGCCCAATAAACTTGAAATTTCCTGTAAAGAAAATTAGCAAAACCTCTTCTAGGAAGATAATAATTTTCAGATATACTCCATGGGCTAAGACTGCCCAAGAATCCTCAAAGCGTAGATCCTCAATTCCCAACATTTTCTTTAAGACTCAAATTACCAGTGTTAAAAAACAAACAAACAAACAAACAAACAAACAAAAAGCAACACAGCAGACAGTGAAAACAGTTTCCAAAGCGTATATTACAAAACTCTGTGGCTGTCAAGCAGCCTACCGCCCAAGAACCTCTTGATGGACACTGGCCCTGTAGCTCTTAATGTCAGACTCCAGCCTTCCCATCTTTTGACTTAGAACTTGGTGCTCTTCTCACACAGCCTGTCAGTGAAGGCAGACTACTGAGCTAGTTCCAAAGGGAAGGGCTTTCCCTCGCCACTTTAGGAAGCTTGTGAGACTTTTCTGGGCTATTGCCGTAAGCCACAAGTTATCATAAGGTCCTGAGAACATTCCACTGTTTGAACCTCTTTGGTTTCCAAGCCACTGAGTAAACAGAGATCTGCCTCAGCTGCCCATGACCATTTTGCCAGATCTGGGCAGGATGCCTGATGTCAAACTGCTCTCCAGTTCCACCTGTCTCATCTTACATGTCACTGCCATTCCGGCAGGATGGCTTTCACCCCAGTGGGAGCAAGAGCCTCTTGGTGTGTAACACTACTCTTCTTCCTAGGTGTCTGGTGCGGGGCAGGTGCTAGAGGAGAGGCAAGCCAAGAGAACGAACAAGCACACACAGGAATACGAGAGGGTCTGTAGCCCATGCCTTTGTTTGTCTATGTTTGAAAGGCTTAGAATTGTCCAGATAATGATCACAAGCCCTTTCTGGTGCTTGCAACCTGTGAGCCAATGCCGAACAATGGAATGGCTGAGCTGGCTGAGGCCCCTGGAGAACGGGTCACTATGCTGTTGATGTATCTTTAAGCACAGTGACTTGTAATAGAAGAAATAAAACTGGAGCCAGGGAACACATTGGCTTTATTCCCCTGGTAGAGGAAAAGGGTTGTGACTTGAACTTATCTGTCTGTATCCTGATGTTAAGAGTAGCTCAGATGTAAATTTTAAATTAAATAAGAGAGTCTGAGAGAATCCATTATGTGCTCAGTGCTCAATGAACAAAGTAAAAATGATTCCAGTCAAGGGAGTTAATTTTACTCTAGGGATGAGTTTATATTTTCCCTGCTTAAGTATGCTTGGAATTCAGTCCTGAGGGTCAAATATTGACATTTACAAGATGACTTCTTATTCTATAAAGCAATGAGAATGAATAACTAACTGAATGGCACAGTATAACAAACAGCATAAACACAATGTTAGGTAGTAGGAGCCAGATCCAGGAGAACGCTCTATGAATCTATTTCCACAAAGCTCACTACAGGGAGAGCTTATCAGTGGGTTGCAAGTCCGCAAAGGGATTGCCCCTGGAGACAAGGATGGCAGGAAGGAACAAGGTTGTGGCTGATCACGCTCAATTTCTCCTAGGTGCTGGATGCCTGAGAATGGACAGGTTTTGAAAATCTCGCTAATTTCCAAGTAGGCACATATATATCTATACAAGTTAAATGAGGCTGGCTGTGGTGGCTTAGGCTAGTGATGTTAGCACCCTGGAGGCAGAAACAGGAAGACTGTCATTAATTTGAGGCTAGCCTGGGCTATTTGTGAGTACCAGGTCAGCCAGAACTACATGGCGAGACCCTGTCTCAAACAAACAAGTCTTGGGTTCTTCTTACCTCTCTTTACTTGTCTTCCATTTTTCCTCTTCCACCCCATTTCCACCCTCTGAGATCTTTAATAAGGGTTTCGATTGATTACTATTAAATTGTTGTGAATTCTTGACGACTTCGAGTGAATTCACCTATTAAGGCCTTTTCTCCCTGATCTTTTGCTGAGCAGCAGTCTCATAGATAGAACAGGTGCAGACAGCATGAAATAAATGTTAGGCATTAGGAAAATAAGGCCCATTAACCTCACGCAGAGAAAGGTGCTGGAACTGCAACCGTCAGCCTTCCTCATCTTTACAAAGGTGCTTGGGGCCCAGCCATCTCACTAGATGCTCAATCTTTGTCCTGAAGAGTTTGTTCTTTTAGTCTCTTTAGAGGCCAGACATTGATTTCAGAGGCCTCTGTAATCTTTTTCACTTCCTTTGACTGCAGAGAATTCAGAAGTGAGGTTCCTGAATGGCAAAGCTTGAACTTGTAGGCACGGCTAGGAGATGAGGACAACCTTCCAGGACAAGCGAGACCTCCGGCTTCCTGAGGCTGAGTAAGGTCACAGCTTCATGCTGTCCTAAAAGAGGGACCTGGCAGGGACCTCGCGAGCAGGAAGACACATGGGTTTCCGTCTGTCTGGTTGTCCTCTCAGCAAGAAGATGTTTGGCTCAGCAGTATCTCTCTAGTTCCTCCCTAGGTCCTTCTGAATCCATAAAGGACTCTCATGGGTGGGGCTGGAGAGATAGACCTGAATTCAGTCTTTAGAACACACACACACACACACACACACACACACACACACACACACACACACACACACTCATATAGATATACACCCTTTTCCCTCCCAAATACCTTAGTTCAGCCTTACTTTTGTGGTAAATACCCGAGAAGCCACCTTCTGGAAGGTCCATCTCCTGCCTCTGAATTTTGAGGCGTGCGTCATTTTGTATCCTTGTATCCAAGGGCGTGGCTCCCACAACTGATGATGTTTGTGCAGCATTGCTCCACAGCTAAGGTAAAAGGACAAGAGTGTAAAAGAGTAAGAAGAGGCTGCATTTGTGACAGACCTACTCTGGAGATTAACCAGCCCTCCCTCACAGGGATGACAGCAGGCCATGTATGAGGCTAGAGCTTGCTCTCACAACCTAACCTCCCCTTACAAATCCCAACCTCTCAAAACACCGGGAACTAAGTTTCCAGCATGTCATTTCTGGGGATCACATTCAAACCACAGCCTTGTGCATCAGTGAAGGTTGTTTGTATCAAACAAACGGAAAGAAAGAGGATTAAAAAAAAAAAAAAGGAATTCTCTTATAAACAGTTCATGTTTTCCAGCCTTTCTTTCTAAAGTGACATCATCATTTTCTATTGTCACTCATACGTTTCTTTGTTATCAAACAATTATCCTGTTTGTTTGGGTTTGAGCTCTTTAGTTCTTGCCTCTGCCACCACAGCTGAGACGCTCACCTGTCTTGCCCACTTGAAATTTGAATGTGAGCAGGACCTGGCATCATGGGGAGAGTTAATATTTTGGAAGATGAAGTCTTCACACTTTATTACTTGGAGAAAATTTAAGTGGCTCCCATTTGGATCATAATATACGAAAATTAAAATCGTTTTGATTAGTGCGGTGTATCTAACCCTGGCGTATTAGTTCCTTTTCTTATTGCTATGCCAAATGCCTGACAAGGAGCAACTGAAGGGCAGCTTTGTTTCATGGTTTGAGGGGATTGCTGGTGAGAGAAGGCAGGGCAGCATGGACAGCTCCGCACTGTTAGGAGAGCAAACAACATCCCCAGTAAACAGTCAGGGTGGAGAGGCCGACCAGCTTCCTTTCTGTTCTTTTTTCGCTCAGTCCGAGAGCCCCATTCAGAGAGTGCTATCACCTCCCATCCGAGTGGGAATTCTTTCCTCTGTTAAACCAGTCTAGAAACACTCTCACAGACACACCCAGAGATACCTCCGTGGTGATTCTAAAGCCAGTCATGTTGACAATGAAGAACAGTCGTCACGGGGCCACTCCTTGTACACTTTTAACCATGACAACTGGTAACTTGGTCTTGCAGAACCCAGCTGTCCAAACTATATATGTAGGGGTACTCGCTTGACTTAGTTACCCTATGGCACTAATGTGGATGCTCTTGGGATAATCATAGATCATGGCCTATGATGAAAATTCTTTCATATTCTGGCATCTGGCTCCTGATTCTGGAGAGACTGTGGCTTTTAGCTACAGGGTTAAGAAGGCCTCATGGAGCCCTAGGAAAAAGCTAAGATCTTACATTAATACATAGCCAAAATTTAAACTCATATTTCAGCAACAAGAAATAGTAAATAATGCATTGCTTCATGAAGATTTGCTTAGTTTATTTACTTACATTATTTATAGGTCATGTTGGGAATAGACTTGGTCTGCTCAGCTTTGCTCACAGTAACATTCCATAAATATAATAGTGAGCAATAAAGTAGCATTGATTCAGCAGTGAGCTCACAGCTTCACATAACATCAAACATAAAAACCATGTTACAATGATAAATACTAAATCTTTAAAATATCTTTAAAATATCATTGGCTTTTTACTGCCATTACTTATGCAGTATGAATTTCAAGATCTTCATACTGTGCATTGTACTTTTTAATGTGTGAGTTATATCCCGAAGTGTTTGGTGCGGGCCTGTAGGAAACAGACACTTTGAATTTGGGGATGGGGTGCAGAAATACAATTCCGCTTCAAAAAACCAATTTAAGTTGTCCATGGAAAACTCAGAAAGAGAATAAATGGTAACACCTCCCTCCCCCACACTGGGTAAGTGTGGTCCAAGTGATCCAGGTAAAAATGTGAAGATTTCACAGAAAAGCTTTTCATTGTTCATGTCACAGGGTATGTCCTCCTTTTCTTGCTGAGTGCTAGGATTACAGGCAGATCACCATTCCTGATTTAGCTGGCGCTGGGGATTGAACGCAGGGCTTTGTGCTTGCCAGGGAAGCACTCTACTGGTTCAGCTACACCACTTGATCCAAAAATGAATATATATTTTTTTCCAATGTGAATATTTAAAAGCACAGTCTGTAACATTGGTAAGTATGAATGTCAAACAAATGTTTTGGATTTTCTTGTGCTATTGTAAAGGCACAGGCCAGGCTGTGTTTTCAGTGTGGAGAGAGATTGAAATGGGTGACTGAAACAGGAGTGGAGAAACTGCAAGCCTCTGGTGGAGGGAAAGGAGGTTTGCCATGGCCCCAGGGGAAGCCTGTCAGAGCTGCCTTGCTTCAGCTGCCGTCATTTTCTGAAGCCTTGAGTGTCTGGTAGGGGCTGGGTTTTGACGTGTAAGTTGGAAAGCAGTGCTCAGAATGATCCCACGTCATGTGACCTACGCAAAGCCCTTAAGAGTGTGTGATGGCTGGTCTTATCAACTTGATTATATCTCGAATTAGCTAAGACCCAAGCAGTTGGGCACACCTGAGAGGAAATTCTTCTTCTTTTTTTGGTTGGCTCATTTGAGGTGAGACACCCACCCTAAATCCAGGTAGTTTGGGATCAGAAGACCCTCCATAAGTCTGGGCCACACCCCCTGGTGGCAGCTCACATAAAAGGAGGTGGAGGAAGGAAGTTTCACATTTTTTTAAAAATTTTTATTTAACTTTTATTAATTACACTTTATTCCTTTTGTATCCCCCCATAAGTCCCTCTCTCCTCCCCTCCCGGTCCCACCCTCCCCCTCTTTCTGCATGCATGCCTCTCCCCAAGTCCACTGATAGGGGAGGTCCTCCTCTCCTTCTTTCTGATTTTTTTTTTTTTTTTTTTTTGTTCTTCTCAATGCAGTTTATTCAGGAACCTTGAACAATCTTCTGACCCTGGAGAAAGCCAGCCCACAGCTTAAATAGCCTCTGGGTAGCCAACCCCAGCATGCCTCGTGGGCAATGCAGATAGGTCCACATACACGGAAACAAGCCAGATCCTCAGCCTTAGCCAAATATGGAGTTGTTTGTGAGAGAGAGCACTCACCATCGGGAAGGTGGAAGGCAGAAACCAGCTCCATCTTTAAGGCACGGTATTACGCAGCTCTCTACAGTTCCCCCTTTTTGTTTTAGACGCATCAGGCAAGAGTAGAGGTCTGATCTCTGATATTAGAAATAAATTGGGACTTTGTACCAATGTTCATTTAGGTGTCATCCACCCAAAAAGCATTTGGCTTCACTCTCCATATAAGTTCATCGATCTTGTTCCTGAGCCATTTCTTCATTGGTATTAGAACCTATTTCTTTGGGATTCTGATGTAGATGTAAAGACTGGCAGCTCTCTAGGACCTTCCTGGAACTCCAGGTTGGGACTGCTGAGACAAGCATTCTTGTAGATGGAATAACTATTGGATCCTTGGCCTTTCCATCAAGGGACAGCCATTGTTAGCCTATTTGCAATACAACCTGTAAGCTACTCTTTTTTTCTCCCACTTTTTAAAAATGTATTTATATTTTTATATATTACAGTTTATTCACTTTGTAGCCCTGCTGTAGCCCCCTCTCTCATCCCCTTCCAGTCCCACCTTTCTTCCCTCATCTCCTATCATGCCCTTCCCCAAGTCCACTGATAGGGGAGGTCCTCCTCCTCTTCCCTCTGACCCTAGCTTATCAGGTCCCACCAGGACTGGCCTCATTGTCTTCCTCTGTGGCCTGGTAAGGCTGCTCCCCCATCAGGGGGAGGTGATTAAAGAGCCAGCCACTGAGGTCATGTCAGAGACAGTTCTTGTTCCCATTACTAGGGAACCCAGTTAAAGACTGAGCTGCCATGGGCTACATCTGTGCAGGGGTTCTAGGTTATCTCCTTGTATGGTCCTTGGTTGGAGTATCAGTCTCAGAAAAGCCCCCTGTGCCCAGAATTATTTGTTCTGTTGTTCTCCTTGTGAAGCTCCTGTCCCCTCCAGGTCTTCCTATCTCTCCCTTCTTTCATAAGATTTCCTGTACTCTGCCCGAAGTTTGGCTATGAGTCTCAGCATCTGCTCTGATACCCTGCTGGGTAGATTCTTTCAGAGGCCCTCTGTGGGTAGGCTCCTGTCCTGTTCCCTGTTTCCTCCCTCTTCCTATGCCCATTCCCTTTGCCTTTCTACATGAGGATTGATCATCCTATAAGCCATTCTAAAATATACAGACACACACAGACACAGACAAACACACATATGTTCATTCTATCACTTCTGTTCCTTAGAGAAGCCTGAATAATAGGGAGAGAGGGGGACTTGTTCCAGAATCATTTCATATCTCTTATGGCATTTTAAAGACTGTTTTTCTCTCTCAGAGTTTCCAGAAATTGTGGTATCTTGTTGGAGAATACGTTTCAAAAAATTTTTAAAAATATGTACGTGGGTGTTTTGTCTGCAAGTATGTCTGTGTACTATGTGAGTGCCTGCTGTCTAAGGAATCCAGAAAAAGGTATCAAATCCTCTTGGAGCTGAAATTACAGATGCCCGTGAGCTGCCGTGTGAGTATTGGGAATGGAACCTGAGTCCTTTGGAAGAGCACCTAGTGCTCTAAAATGTCATCTCTCCAGCCTGCAGACTACCCTTTCAGTATTTTTTTTCAGGTTACATTTATTTATTTATCATTCATTTGTGTGTGTGTGCGCCATGGTGCATGTGTGAAGGTCAGAGGACAACTTCCAAGAGTCATTTCTCTCCTTCCACTGTGTGGATTCCAGGGATTGAACTCAGGTTGTCAGTCTTGGTGGCAAATGCCTTACCCATTGAAACATCTCATGACCTTATTTTACTTGTGTTTTTATTGACTTATTTGTCAGTACAACGTGGAGACTATTACACTATTAGCGAATATTTCCTAAGAACATTAAATAGCCCAACCTGTGAGCTTTCAAATCTAGACAGTTTTACATCCATGTAAGAGCATTGTCTAGTATACAACATGATCCACACTCAGACTTTGCCAATGACCCAAATGTGTTCTTCTAGCCACTATTTTTTTCTTCCATTCTGGGATTCCACATTGCATTTGGGTGTCATGTCTTTTCACTCTTCTTTGATTTGCAGCCAATTCCAGGCCTTCTTTTATATTTCATGACTGATTTCGTTTATTTTTAAGGATTTATTTATTTTTATTGTATGTGCATTGGTGTTTTGCCTGTGTGTGTGTGTCTATGTGAAGGTGTTGGGTTCCCTGGAACCGAAGTTACAGTCGTGTGGGTGCTGGGAATTGAACCTGGTTCCTCTGGAAGAGCAGCCAGTGCTTTTAACTGCTGAGCTGTCTCACCGGCCCCATGACTGATATTTTAAAAGAGCACGGATGAATTGTTTGGTAAAACGTTCCCCAGCTTAGGTTTATCTGATTGTTTCCTTGTGATTTGCTTCCAGTTATACATTTTCCCAAGAATGCCTCTATGGTACAATTGTGTCTTTTCCGGTGCCACAGCATAGGGGGTGGGCAATGTCAATTTGAAATTTTCACAGACATTAAATGTCCAGCAAAGTACAATGACACATGTATGAAGGTGCCATGATACAATCATTACTTTGTGTGATGACCTAAGAAATTCATTAAAAACTTTGTTCAATAATTTTACCTTTTATTGTTCAATGATGACTACGGAGTATTTCTCAGAGAAGCCCTGGCATATCCTCTGAAACAATGGTCACAGCTTTGCCTTTGTTTTTCAGAAAGCAATTACAGATTTCTCTTTCTAGTCCTTATCACGAAAGCATAGTGCTGATGGGCTTGAATGTTTAAATATTGCAAGGGCTTCTCCGTGAGGCCTTGTAATCAGGAGGATTCAATTGTGCTGGAAGTCTTTGAGCGCTAATTAATCATCCTTCCTCAACTACAGCCGCTTACCAATTCGGAACACAGCACCAGCCAGCTCCAGCCGGCGATGCCACTGGGTGTGGCTGGGCCTCCTGCTTCCTTTTCCACTGCAGAACTGTCCCCACCCTCTGAGTGCGGCCCTCGCCGTTCTTAGCCCTTCTGCCGAGGCTGATCTCAGGCCTGCCGTTTCCAACTGCGTGGTTACTGACTGTGAGAGGTGACGCAGCCGTGCGCCCACCGGGCTCTGCTTGGACAGGCTGAGTGCACCGGAGAAGGCCAAGGCTGAGGCTGGCTCCTGCTTCCCAGAGTGGCCCTGCCTTCTGAGTCATGTGTAATAACTGTCCTGCTCCCTGGTGTTACTATCCCTTGAGCACGGGTATTAGGCCTCTGTCCTAGAGATTTTGAGTAAGAACCTGAGGACACTCCTGCTGCTCAGCCTGCATGTTTGTTTTCCCTGTTGAACCGAGAAGAGATGAAGCCGGGAGCCTGCTTGAGGCATGACGTAGGAGCTACCACACTGTGTAACGTCACATCTGGTTAATGAATCCCACAGTTTCCAGGGATGTTAACTTCCATGTCCATTTTTCATCTGGAAAATTCCACTGGGGGAGAGAGAGAGAGAGACAGAGAGAGAGAGAGAGAGAGACAGAGAGAGAGAGAGAGAGAGAGAGAACATCTGTAAGACTTGACAATCTATTTAGACAGTTATTAAGGTAGTCTGTCTCGTTCTGTTTTCCTGTGTGTGTCTCTGTCTGTATATGCGCTCATGGAGGCCAGATGTTGACACGGGTTGTCTTCCTTAATTGTTCTGAGGCAGGGTCTCCCGCTGAGCCTGAGGCCCACCAACTCTACTTGGCTGGCTGGACGGTGAGCCCCAGGACCCTGTGTTTTCACCTCCCCAGGGCTCAGAGTACAAGCCGTAGGTTCTCACACCAGCTTTTGATGTGGGACCCGGTAGTCAAATTCATGTCCGTGTGCTGCATGGAAAGCACTTTACTACCTTTCCAGGCCCTCTGCTTTCCTCCTTTAAAAAAATTTAAGTAAAATTTACTTGTTAATCTGTGCAGAAAATACATATACATACATACACACATATATATATATCTTTGCTGGATTATATGGTAGGTCTATTTGTAATTTATTGAGGAACTTCCATATTATTTTCCTTAATATTTTTTGCTCACTTATATTCCTACCAGTAGTGAGCAAAGTTTTCCCCCTTTTTAACACCCCTTTCAGAACTTGTGTGTCTGTGTGTGTGTGTGCATGTATTTGGAGGCCAGAGGTTAATGTCAGCCATATTCTATTTATTACTAAGTATGTGTGCAAATCGTATGTGTGCACGGGTATGAGTGTGGCAATGTGTGTGTGTGTGTGTGTGTATGCCGGAGCACAACTTTGTCGTGGTTTTCTCCTTCCATTTTTGTGTGGGTTCCAGGGCTTGAGCTCAGGTTGTCAGGCTTCCCTGGGTAAGCAGTTTCAATACCTTGCTTTTTGAGATAGTGCCTTTCCGCCTCCTCGATGCCGGGGTGGTAGATGCACGCTGTCACGCTCGTGTTTTACGTGGGTGCAGGGGGCTGAACTCAGTTTCTGCGTCTGTGCACCAGACATTGTACTGACTGGGGCATCTCTGCAGGCTTGGGAGTCTGAGCCTCGCAGAAGAGCCAAATGATTGAAGCCTAAGAAACTTCCTAAGCAGGGCATGGTGGTGTGTGCCTATAATCCTAGCACTCAGGGAGGCGGAGACGGGTGGATCTCTGTGAGTTCAAGGCCAGCCTGGTCTACAAATCGTTTCCAAGACAGCCAAGGCTACACAGGGAAAACCTCTGTCTCAAAACACAAAGGAACAACAACAAAAACAACAACAAAAAACTTTCCGAGTGACACCTAGCAAGGAGAAGACACCGGGTTAGGGTGAGGCAGATGTCCTAAAGGGTGAGAACAGCAGCTGCAGGGGGTCAGGAGGTGTGGCTATAAGCACAGCTGTCTGTTAGGAGGGTGGAATCTGGTCTCAGAGTGAAGGTGGGGGTGATGGCCAGGACTTGACCTTCAGCCTCTTCTTTTGTAGTAGTCTTCTGTTTAGTTAGACTCCATTATGATTGCTTTGCTTCTAGCACAGAACTTCAGAGGAAGACCCACTGTGTGTTTTGGGAGAGAGAGAGAGTGTGTGTGAAAGAAAATACCAGGCAGTGGTTAGGAGAAGGGCAGAGGATGTTCCCTTAGCTCTCCACTTTGGGACTTGGGGTATTTTTTTTCTGAGCCCAGCATTACATGATCAATGAATGTTGAAACTTTGAATTAGTAAAGCTATCCTGTCTGTCTCTGAGACAGGATGCAGAGAGGTTCACAGGAGAAAAATGATGCAACAGGCCACCATACAAGATCTGGATTGCTTTGCTCAGACAATAGCCACTGAGGGCCTGGAGACTCAGATTCAGCCTCCTGTTTTCTCTGCAAGGCTGGAGACACACAATTTGGAAGTAGGAAATGAAGGAGCCGCTGCTCAGCGTATCAATGGGACATGTGACTGGCTGACAGCAGCAGCTGGAAAGCAGTCATACTGTCCCTCCCACCTCCCAGGTTCAGATGGGGCCTGGGACCTTCATGTCCTCCCTTGCTGGCTGGCTCGGCCCCTGTGTGCTAAACTCTCCTTCCTATGAGGACTCAGCCTACAGTTATACCTCCTGTCCTGGCCTCTCCACCTGGATCTGTTGTTCAAATTGTCCTCCCCTCTCTCTGCCTCTCCACCATCAAAATGGCCCGACCCCCACTTCCTGCCCTATCTCTCGCCTTGCCCCCACACCACTGTGGCCCTCTGCATTGGACATCCACTGTCATCCTCCATTTCATTTTTAAAAACATTTTTGAGAAACTAACACACACACACAACCAAAAATAATAATAATAAAAAACCTATTTATATGTATTGGTGTTTTGATGGTATGTGTGTCTGTAGAGCACATGTGTGCAGGCCCCAAGCAGGCCAGAAGAGGGCATCAGACCCCATGAAGATGGAGTTACAGGCGGCTGTTAGCTTCTGCTCTGTGGATCTTGAGAGTTGAACCTGGGTTCTCCAGAAGGGCAGACAGCTCTTACTTTCCAGACCATCTTTCCATCCTGCTGAATGCTTTCTTCTCTTACCCGTCACACCGCATTCACTGCAGTCCTAGCCCAACCTTGGTGGCTGTCCATCTTTACCACTGTCATCTCATCAAGCCACCATCCTCCTTCTTTTGGACTGCTGCTGGAGGCCCCTGTGGACTTTCCTACTTCCTCAGACCTCCAACAATCTTCTCAGTCCAGGGAGGCTTTCATCATGAACCTCCTGCCTGACCCCTTTCATACTTTCCTATTGCCACAGGTGAAATCTGAATTCCTTCTCACACAGGTTCTACACTGGCTGCTGGCTTGTCCAGCTGATCACCTAGGAACTTCTGTCGTTGTCGTCTTCTTCTTCTTCTTCTTCTTCTTCTTCTTCTTCTTCTTCTTCTTCTTCTTCTTCTTCTTCTTCCTCTTCTTTCACTTATTTTTCTTCTGGGACAATACATTTGCTTTCTTCCGTATAAGGAATGCTCCGCTCCACAGCCTCCCTAAGCAATGTTGTCAGTCAGGCTCACTTAAAGAAAGAGTTATTGCTAACCAAGCTGTATCATGCCTTCGCATGCACAGTCCTCTTCTTCCACAACACTGTGAGGAGCACCAGTACCAAGGGTCATTTTGCTCTTGTGTACTTCCCCGCATCCCTAAAGTCCCAGGAGAGAGCCCCTCATTTAAATGTGGTAGTGGAAGAAAAGTAATGAAGTGGACACTTTTTAAAAGCTTTTAAGTGAGTAAAGAGTCAGCGACGCGTGCACCTCCTGGAGCACACGGCACGCTTCAGGAGAGACACACACGGAGGTGCTCAACACATAGTTATAGGAAAGAAGGATGAAAAGGGAAGCTTCCTTGTTTGGGGTCCGTGGGAATGATCTACTTAGCTCAATAGTTATTAGCGAGGAAGCCAGGAGCATCCACAGCCGTGCCTTCAGCTCCTGGCTGTGGGGGTGGGGTGGGGGACGCACACGGTTGCTTTGGGAAGTCCCCGCTCTCTCTCCCTGCCATGGACTGTGCAGTGCATGTGGGAGACCCTTTCCAACATGTGTGCCGAAGCTCTGGTCAAGGTCTCATTGTGTACTTATCTTTACTTTGAATTGGAGCATGGGGACGGAGTGATCTGGAGTTGAGGCTGAGCATTCCCTAAAGAAGAACTGAGATTCATAGGGTAGAAGCACAAAAAAGGTTCTTTAATGGGAGTGTGGAACTCTGGAGGCAGAACTTACCTTACTCTCCAGAAATGGCACCTGCAGCCTTTTTGTTTCCTTCAAGTGTCGGAATAGTGAAACTAGAAAACAATTTTCTTAAGAAATATGGAAGCAGACTGTGATTAGGGGAGAACAAGTAAAGCAAGTGGGATTTGTGATTGAGAGTTCTTCTGTTGCTTCCTAATGTGCCTAATGAAAGACTTTCCGTGTTGTTTAAAGTTTAGCAGAGTTCCCCTGGGCATTGACTGATGAAGAACTGTCCAGGGCAGAGGCCTCATGGGACTGGACTTTGAGCAAAGAAAGGTTCATTGCTGTCATCTCAACAATGCAAAAGTTAGCAGTGAGGGTTAGAGGAAGAGGGCAGGAGAGGGAAGAGAGGGAGATGGACAACTTTGTCAGGAAAAGGAGGCAAATCTTCAGTCCTTCCTTTGTGCTGGTTCACTTATGTCGCTTCCACCATTCCCTGGGACGGTCCCACAGTGGTGGCAGTATCGGTGTCTTCCTGAAGGTGTACAAACGGAGAACCACAAAACTGAGCGCGTTGTCCGCAGCGGTAGCTTAGGAGCAGAGGAACATGCCCCGCCTCCCTTGTTCTTCCTCAACACCCCCACCTTTTTCTCTCTGTTGGGACAGGAAGAGGTTTTTATTTACTTCCCCTTTATCTTTTTTTTTGTTGTTGTTGTCTGTCTCAGTAACCCTCTACCCTGCCCAATGAGAGTAAAGGACTGATAGGGTGGGAGGACAGGAGAAACTTTGAGTTGCAACTCAAGAAAGAGAGTTTTACTTTTTTACATTTTTACTTCATGCTGTTTCTGATAGAAAGAATACCAAATCTTCTTTAAGGGGGAAAAAAAAACCCCTCATGTCTTAAAAAAGAGATTAGATTAGAGTAGAAAAGTCTTCCTAACCTAGTTGTATCAGCAATGATCAGGAAGTAAAGGATAACTCATGGATGGCTGTCTCAAGGGCATGCTGCTCCAATCGATGCTGATCACTGGTTTTTGAACTCCAGTTAAAAAAAAATGCTACAGGACAGACATTTTTAGCGAACATGCAAATGTATGGTTCACAGTAGTCTCTCCACTGCACAATGTTTTTGCAAAGCTAGAAAATACCCTTTGTGTAATACAGGTTTAGGCTGGAAAAGACTAGGCTACCCCTTAGCCTTTCTTATTAACGGACAAAAATAAGAAAGAAAGCACAATTTCATTAGGGAGCGGTAACTGCTGGATAAAAACTTAGGTTTGCCTAGGAACAAAGAGGTCACCTCCAGGGGGCTGGAGAGATGGCCCTGTGGTTAAGAGCACTGGCTGCTCTTCCAGAAGTCCTGAGTTCAAGTCCCACCATCCACATGGTGGCTCACAACCATCTATAATGTGATCTGAGGTCCTCTTCTGGTGTGCAGGTGCACATGAAGATAAAGCACTCATATACATAAAAATAAAGACATCAATCTTTTTTTTTTTCAATGCAGTTTATTCAGGAACCTTGAACAATCATCTGACCCTGGGTAAAGCCGACATCAATCTTAAAAAAAAAGAAAAAAAAGAAGAAGAGGTCAAGAGGTCACCTCCAGGCACAGCTGGCTTACACCGTGTTGAGTGTGTGTTCTCCTCCTGTCTTCCCGTATCATGCGGCAAACCAAGTCATCCCATGTAGCACTCTTGTTCTATGCTTGCTTACACTGTCTTCGTGGTCTAGAGAACACCCTACTGCCCTGATACCAAACTACACTAGTACTTGCTAGTTGTCTTAGATGCTCATGATCCAGTTCTCAGATCCCTTCTTGGACATATGGAAAGTGTTTCCCTGCCTTTCCACCAGTTGGTTGGAACAATGTGACTGAGGTTAGCCAGTGTGCTAGGAATTAAAGCGATGTGTGCCACTAATCAAAGTACAGACTTGTGGAGCCTGGTCCTAGCCATAAATACACGACACAACTGCTGCACCCAAGGCTCAGGAATCATCGCAGAAGAAGGGGTAGAAAGGTTGTAGGAGCCAGAGGATCCTGTGAGAGTGTGTCCCTGAGGAATGTCAGAAATCACACTCGTGAAGTCTCACCAGCATGGCTGCCTAAACATGAACTGAACAAGGACAATAACAATAGACATGCCAAAGGGGAAGGGGGAAAGTCCATGAGGCCTCAGCTATACATAAACAACTATAGGCAACTAAGAAATGCCGAGAGCAGGAAAAATAGTCTTCCTCGGGGAAGGGCATACCAAATGGTTATCCACTACCAAACAGTCACCCCCGAAAACACACATACAAGTAACATTATACAGACTGGGCAAGTTGTATTTGTGTGTTTACTAGTATATATGTATATATATATGTATATATGCATATAATAACAATTAATGAAAAAGAGGTCATGAATTTGAAAGAGAGCAAGGAGAGGTATATGGGGGAGGGTTTTGAGGGAGGAAGTGGAAGGAGAAATGATTTAATTATATTATCTCAAAAACAAAAACAAAAACAAAAGAAATCATTTAGAAAAACAATATCAACTTTCCCCGGGAAAGCACAGAAGAGCTAGTACACGTTTCATTTTTCTTTACCACGGCGAACCACAAAGACTCAAGTTATGGTAGAGATGCCCAAGTCTGAAGCCTGGAACGGTCATTAGCCACTAGGCAAAGAACAACTGTCCTCAAGAAGCACCTGTACCTGCAGCAGATTAACATGAACAAAAGCTAAACAGTCACTGTGCTAGTAATGCTCTGAGATTTCTGATGATGTTTGTTATCAAGTTTGGCTTAGCCTATTCTCATCATACTCATGGGTGGACACACACACACACACACACACACACACACACATGTCTGTGACCACCAAAGGAACATATAAAATAAGCTACTGGTTTTGGCTCTGTCCTGGTTTGAATGAGAAGTGTTCTATATTGGCTCATGTATATTAACCTACGAACCCCAAGCTGGTGGCATTGTCTTGGGGAGCTGATGGACCAAGGCTTAGGAGCCTTGCTGGAGGAAGCAGATCCCTGGGGACAGGCTTTGAGAGTTTATAGCCTTGCTTCACTTCCAGTTTTCCCCTTCTGTTTCTTGGTGTGCGTGTGTGTGTGTGTGCGCGTGTGGTGGTTTGACTGAGAATGGGCCCCCGTAGACTCATGTGTTTGAATGTTTGATCATAGGGAGTGGCAGCATTTGGAGGTGTGGCCTTAGTTGGAGGAGGTGGGTCGAGCGGGGCAGGCTTTGAGGTCTACGAACCTTAAGTGTGGCCAGCTTATTTCAGTCTCCTGTTGCTTACAGATCAAGATGGAGAACTCTCAGCTCCTTCTCCAGCACTGTGTCTGCCTGTGTGCTGCCATGCTTCCCACCATGACGTTAATGAACTAAATCTCTGAAACTGTAAGGCAGCCCCAGTTACATATTTTCCTTTGTAAAAGTTTCCGTGGTGATGCATGCCTTTAATCCCAAGACTAGGGAGGCAGAGGCAGGCGGATCTCTGTGAGTTCGAGTCCAGCCTGGTCTACAAAGAAGTCCAGGACAGCCAGGGCTCTGTTACACAGAGAAACCCTTTCTCAAGAAAAATAAAGGCACAAACAAACAAACAAAAATGAGTTGCCGTGGTGGTAATGGTGTCTCTTCATAGCAATAGGAGCCCTAAGACAGCACCAATGCAATGCGATCAGCTGGCTTCCCGCTTCCGCTGCTCGCTGTCATGCTGTCCCTGCTGTTATGGATCCTATCTCTCTGGGACAGTAAGCCAAAATAAGCTTCGGTTCTTAAGTTGCTTCTGGTCATGATATTTTATCACAGCAATAGAAAAGGAATCAACATGGGCTCTAACTATGTTTTCCAATACACACAAATGTTATAAAGGGCAGAGGTTCAGAACTGACTCCTCTTCCTTTCCCCACCAGCTGCTTAATTGGACACCCGAAGCCTTGGTCCTCTTGGACTCCTCATGTGGTCACTTCTCAAGTGACCACTGCTTACATTTGAACACACTCCCCTTTGCTCTACCCTTCCCACCCTGACGTGGTGTCCTTCTCAACCTCCGGTGTGCCTTGTCAATCATTCGGTTCTGAGGATGAGGTGAGGCGAAGGGGGAGTTCCAGAACATTCCATCAGCAGCCTGGCCGCCTCTTATTAGGCACTGACAGTAGAAGGCTGAAAAAAAAAATTAAGGATTTTGTACGTTGTTCCGTACAGTGTCTCAGGAAGAAGGACAAGTGCCAGGAGGAAAGAGACATCTCCCACCACATGAAATGACAAGAAATCGAGGGTCGTCCCTGGCAGGCTTCTGTGGATGCTCAGTGAATGTTGGTAATGATAGAATCCCACTTTTCATTTACGCCCGTCTTTCCTAGTTTCTTCTCTAACTGGAGGTGGTGTCAAGGGAATGATTACTGCCTCCTGCTCAAAGACATGTGCCTTGGGTATTTATATATTACCTGCCCACTTCATAAAGTGTTAATGAATGTTTGCAAAGCTCCTTAGAATCCTCTGGTGAAAGGTGAACATTACAGGAAAATATTATTATTATTATTATTATTATGAGAAGGTAACAGATAGCTTTGAATGATTGGCCGTAAGAATAATTGACATAAACATTAAAAGATGCACCAGAAATCAACCCGACACAGTCAGCCCCGTGAGCCCCATCAACCTTCACATTATATATATTATACTGTTTCCTTGACACCCATTCTAATAACCATGTAATTCACACATTAAATCACCACCCCCAGAGAAAGGTTGCGCTCACTCCAAGTTCTATTCATACTGACACTGAGAGGGTGTTAAACGTTGAAAGGTCTACAATGGAGAGGCCAAATCCAGCCTCTGAATGACTTCCACAGCGAAAGGGTGTGTGAGGGGAGTGAATCCGAAACACACTGGGAAGTGGGAGGAAGTATTACAACAGACTAAACAATAAAAATCTAAGGTAAGATGAAGTGAACATTACTTAACCCTTGCTTTACACTTTCTCTGGTTTGAAAAGCAGAATCAACACAAACTGATGACACTTCTGCGATGCCCTTATCTCAGGGTCTTTGTATTTTAGTCTCTGTGTAAAGCTCAGCGCTGGTTGACTCCGGTGGGTCTGAGGCTGGAGAGTTGGATGGCTGTAGACATCTGCTTTGGATTGTGGAGAGGACTTATGGGCATGTATTTGACTTGGCAGAGTGGAGTGCTGTGATCTGTTAGCAATGCCTGGCCCATAGAGAGGGAGGAGGAGGATGGTGGATGTGGGGCAGGCTCTATGCGGTGAGAGACTGGGTGAAAAGAACAGCTCGAGGTTTGATTCTGGTGTGCAACTGACATAGACTACACAGTTTCTTGAAGAGGGGGAACATGGGTTGCAGTGGCATGTCTCTGCTTCCCTAGTTTCTCATGGAGAGTAGATCACGTCGGTGCCTGGCAGCTTTGGCATTCTTCTAGGAAGAAGAAGACCCAAGGCTATCCAGAGGGCAAAGAACAGGGGACCCTCCTTTTTGCCCAGCCACACCGACTCCCACAATAAACTCTCTACTTATGAAGTCTGTGTCACTACCCTCAGCATGCCATGTCCCCAGGGCTCACATATGTACCGTGAGACCTCTGTTGTGGGGTCTGGGGGCTTCCCATGTCTCTGACAGGTCAGCAGGCCTAATCATGGCTCCTGCATAGAGTGGTTCCCATGGGCCTTCTGTGGGTGGTGAGCTGCTTCCTGAAGTTTTACTGATGATCATGATGGAGTTTATGTGCCAAATAATTTTCTTTCTAGAGGTTCAATGTTTTCTGATTTCCATATGCTTTGGAAAAGTGAGGTCACCTCAACATTCTTTCTTTTTTTTTTCTTTTTCAGTAGAAATGTTAAAACAAAACAAAAGAAAACACAGTGTCTCATGTCTGGACTGGCTCCATAGCCAAAGATGGTTTGAACTTCCGATTCTCCCAAGTGATGGAACTATGGGTATGTAGGCCAGGACTATTGTCACACCTGCTTTATACAGTGCTCAGGATCAAACCCAGGGCCTCATGCATGCTGGGCAAGCACTTTACCAACTGAGGCACACCCTCAACCCAATAAATCTTTACAACAGCAATAAAGAAGATTTATTGGGCATTTGATACACATGAAGTGCTGTCCTCAACATTGGATTTTATTACCTCATTTAGGCCTTTCAGTGGCCAGATGACGGCTGCCCATTTTGCCCACTAAGACATAGAGGCTTCGAGAACTGCTCTGAGAGCAGACACTGGGTGGTGCAACAGAGACTGATGCTCAAGTTCATCTACAGGCCTGTGTGCTGTGTACCTGCATGTACATGTGCGTGTGCACGTGTGGTGCAAATGTGGTGTGTCTCTGTGTGTGATGTGGTGTATGTGTGTGTGTGTGTGTGATGTATGATACATACATATGATGTATGGTGTGTGTGTGGTGTGTGTGTCTGTGTGTGTGATATGTTTGGTGTGTGTATGTGTGTGGTCTGTATGTGATGCATGTATGTACTATGATACATACATATGATGTATGTATGATGTATGGTATGTGTGTGTTTGTGTGTGTAGGAGGGGAGGATGCAAATAGGAAACTCCCAGACCTTGTAGCCAGGGTTGCAAACAGACATGAGCCCTAGAGAGCCTCTGTGCTGGGAAGCAGAGTCCTGGCCTTCATATGCAGCAAAGCTGTTGGTGTGGTAGGGATAGAGGCCCACTGTCCTTTGTCCTCGGAGCAGCCTTGGATCAAGAATGTCCAAGGAGAAAGCAAGGCTGGATTTGAAGGCAGACTGTGAGTGTCATCTCTGCAGGTCACACCCAGGACTTTTAAAAGTGCGGATGCTTTCCATTATTTGGTTTATTAAAAAGAATTCATAGTGAGATAAAAGAAGAAATTGATACTATCTTACATCAATAAACTTGTACTTGATTCCAGGCATGCGTTTTATTTAGGTGTAAAGGTCATACCGATGCTAATTCTTTTCCTTTATATGATGCACTGTAGTTTTATCGGCAGAGTTCAGTATCCACACTTACCGCCCTGTGGGTTGTCACCAGTGAACTTTGCAGCCGCAGTAGGCACTCTCACATTACACCGTGATCTTAGATTTCAAGGCTGCAAAGGCGCTGAGCCCCTTAATAGTTCTGTCATGCCTTGTCTTCACTGCAGCTCCTGGATCTGTTCTGACGCCCCCTGCGTCCTCACTGTGTTATTAAAAGTCAACCTTTCTCCGAGAGGGCCAGACAGGGATAGTTGTTGTTTCTCAAGATCGCAGTGAGAATCACGGAGCTACGTTGGGTGATTCCAAACTTGGATTACAAATGCCTTTGGTGTGTGAGGTTACAATGGTTGAAAACTGGTGATGCCAAGAGGCCATTAGTTTATTTAAAATGTACTTTTACTGGGGTTCCTTCTTGGCTCCCTTGGTTTATTTCCACTGGAAAATGATTAGCATGTCGACATAAATAATTGAAAATGGCTAGCAGGTAAGGTCAAACTCTTTGCGTGGTTTTTTAATGCTGAATTTAAAATACATCTAGATAAACTCTTCTCTCCTGTTCTTTTCTCCACTGCCCTGCATATTTTGACGTCAGACACCAAGAAGAAGCTGCTATTTGTTATGCAGAAAAGAGCACATACAGCTGGGAGGGTCCATGGATATCCCTGTGGTTCCGGACATCTGTGAAGAATCAAATATGTAGAGCAGGAAAAGAGCTTAGAATGCTGCTATGATACTAGATGATTGGGAACCAGAGACTGAGGCTTCAAAGCCGGACCACTTGCCTGGGGCAAGGTTTGGGAAAGGACCGAATCCTTAGCCCAAAGCTTCAGATTTCCTTAAAGGAGAGCCCAGGTCTCCATCATCCATGATGAATTGTCCTTAATAAGTGCTTCATATTCTTTTGCTAGTTGACTGAACCATTGGCTGTATTATCACTGAAGGATGGGCCTCTTTGTCCACATACACATGATCCCCCAAGATGGCACCATTCATAGGTGGCAGAACCTTTGAGAAGTAGGGCCTGCTGTCTTCAGGTCACTGGCAGTATTCTCTTGAAGACTGTGGAACCCTGATATTTTTCTGTTTGTGCACTGGCTTGTGATACAAGTGGGTTTTCACTGTTGTTTGCTCCTGTCATGCTATGTTGCCTTGCTTGCTACGAGTCCAAAATGGCAGGGGCAATAGATAAAACACAGGACCTCTAAAACTATAAGCTAAAATCAACCTTTTTTTTTGGTATGAGTTCATTGTCTCAGGTGCATCAGGTTTTAGTGCTAGCAGTCTAACACAAACACTCTCAATGATGCATTTGGAAACCTCTTTTTTTCCAGCTTGGTAGTGTTTCCATAAGGACTTCTGACCAGATTCCCTATGATATCAGCCACAACTTCTTGTTTACAAAGTGTAATTTTTCATGTGACTTGGCTCTTATGCCCTTCCTTCTCTCTCTTGAAGAGGTTAGTGCCATGGTCTTAATGGCTGTGTCCTCCCCCAACTCAGATTTTGAACACAACAGTATTTGCAGGGCCTTGAGAAGGATAGGTTATGAGGATGCAGAGCTCATGAGTGTGATTTGTGTGTGTGTGTGTATGTATGTGTGTGTGTAAACAAGGAGCGTATTTGCCTCTTCTGTCATGTGGAGACACAGGTAGACAATGCCACTAGGAAATAAAGGGAAGCCCTGGCTGAACACCAAACATGCCAGTGCTTTTATCTTGTACTCTAGAGCCAAGACCTAAGTAAAAATGTTTTTTTTTTTGTTCCAGTGCCTACCTGGAATGATGGGTCTAGGACTTGGAGGGTATGTGCTGGGCATACACATGGCTCTATGTTAAATGTGAAGATCCGTGCTTACTAGTTAGCCCGGGAGAAGGACGTGGCTGCGCTTGTGTTTGTCTGACAGTGTATATTTTAGTGTGGAGTTGGTTTGTCAGGTATGTCCTTGCACTTCTAAGAAATATCATCTGGGTGGGGCTGGGGGAGGCAGGAAATGAGTAAACATCCCCCTGCCATCCTGGCAAAGTTGCATATCCCCCTTGATTGACTGTGATGCTCTTTTCGCTCTAGGTCCATGCAGAAGGGAAATGGCTGATGCTGGCTTTATCTCCAGTTGACCAGTGGCTAGGAATTAGCATGTTCTTTTGAGACAAAGGTACACCTTACGGTAGATTCAGGTTGCTAACACTCCATTGCAGCTCTCCGATGCAGAGAGATGCATTTTGTTTTTCATGGGGTGACATTTCCCAGTCTTTGATACCATTCGGAGCTAACTGCATAGCCATACTTCCTTCTGTACTTTCCTCTTCCTAAATCTAAAGGGAAGGTGGTTCTGGCCCACTCACATTTGCCTTACCAGCTCTGAAATCTCCTTTGCTGGGATTAGAATGTCCCTGTGTCTCTAGTTCACACAGTGGAGATATTTTCAGTGCAACAGAAGCGGGAGGTAGAGTCCAGCAGGTGTTCAGTCCTGACAACTCTGCCTACATGAACACGTGAACGATGTCAGTGTGGGAAGAGGTTAACTACTGACTGAGCAATTTGTGGTAAAAGTGAATGCACGCCTGGTATATGGGAGGTCCTGGATTCAACCTCTTTTACCATGAAGAAGAGAAGGAGAGGGAAGGGGAAGAGAAAGAGGAAAAAGAAAAAGAGAAAAAAAAAGAAAAGTAAATAATAATAATAATAATAAAAAGCAAGCTCAGCCTTCCTTTGTCTTTCTGCATCCAGCAGGGAATGATGGGGGTATGAAAGCCCTTTCCGGACTCTGTCACTATGCTCTTAGCCTTTCTAGCCTCCACAACTGTAAGCCAAATAAATCTCTAGTCTTCATACATTACATAGCCTACTTTCTCCTGCTATAGCAGCAGGAACCTGGCTGAAATATTCTTCCTCGTGGTCACAAGCAGCGGGAATAGAAGCAAGGTCTCCTCACTGTGCAGTCCCCTAACAGAGGTCTCCTCTTGCTTTAGTCACCCGGAGACCCAGCAGTAAGTCTCATGCCGTGATGACACCTTCTGGCTCTCAATGTATTCTTTATATCGGCTGAGGTGAGGTAAAGGAAAGCAGCATATCATAGGGCCAATCAAAAGACACTCCGTGGTAGTTTGACTAGAGCCCTGGAGCAAGATAACTGACCTCAACTGGCAGCATGTACCGAATATCATATTTAATTCTAATTGGGTGACCTTTGATTCTAATTGGGCTATCACCATCATTCTAGGAAAGTGCCTTAGCTTTTTTTTTCTTCTTTCCTGTTGCTGTGATAAAATACCCTGACAAAAGCAATTGAGGGGAAAAGAGGTTTCTTTGACTCATAATTGCAGGTTATAGTTCATCATTGTGGAATAAATTGGTGGGGACTTGAAGGATCAAGTCGCATCCACAGTCAAGAACAGAGAGAGAGAGAGAGAGAGAGAGAGAGAGAGAGAGAAAGAGTGAATGAACACATGTCTGTGCTTGGCTTTCTTTCTTCATTCTTATTCAGTCTTGGATCCTAAACCTAGAGGATGGTGCTGCCCATAGAGGACAGATTTTCCCCACATCAAAGCATAGCTGAGATAACCCCTCCCAGATATTCCCTCAGGCCAACAGGACAGTCCTGAGACATTCTTCCCTGCTGATTTTAGATGTTATAAACTTGACAATTAAATCTAACTATCACAAAGAGTATGAAAAGCTCTGTGCATATTTTCACACAGCCTTCTGGTGTGCATTCGGATTGTATTCCCAGCGCAGAACCACCTGCGTCTAAACAAGGAATGTAAGAACTAGAATAACAGACATGAGACAAAAACCCAGATGAAGAATGTGCGCATGTGACACAGTGTGCCTTAGAGGACCAGTGTCAGCTAATGAATTACATCGTTTTACTCTTCTGAGACCATTTCTCTTTGAAGCAAACTTATGATCTTTCGTACAATCCCTATGGATCTGGCTCTCCATTAATAAAAGTAGTTTATGAGTCAAGCTCTTTTTCTAAGCTCTGTATACGAATGGCCATTTAAGCGCTTTACAACAAGTTTTGGAAATTAGCTTCTTATGGGCAGTTTATCCATGAGAAAATGAGGCGCAAGAGATGCACTCTACCAGTCACTAAGGAGTGGGCCAGCAGTAAGTACCTAAAGATGCCTTTGAGCGTATCTTCAGAATTAGCATTCTTTGCATGTGTGATGGTTAATTTTTTTGTGTGTCTACTTGGCTGGAACATGAGATACCTGTTTTATAGCTGTTCTGGAAAGGTTAGCATTTCAGCGGGTGGACTAGATGGAACACGCTGTCCAAGGTGGGTGTGTATCACCCAAGTCTACTGAGGACCCACAGAGAACAAAAACCAGAGACAGCAAGGCTCTGCTCTCCAATGCATATTTCTATGTAGACCTCAGACGTATATCCTGATTTTATTTTCAGGAGAACTCTACCCACCCACACCTGAACTGACTTGCTTGAACTGGCGCTTTACTCTTCTCTTGCCCTTGAACTTCAGCCCTTGGGTCTTCCTGGCTCTAGGCTTTCAGACTCAGGCTGCACCACACCCCGAGCTTGTGTGGGACTCCAGCTTGTGGACAGCCACGCATGGAACTTGCCAGTCTCCATAATTGCATATGCCAACTCTACGTTATTCAGGCTAGTCTCTAGGGAACCCAGACAAACATGGCATGCCAACCACTGAGCCAGCTCTTAGGTTTCTGTGGCAAAACTGAATGTCATTAGGTGTTTGGTGTCAGATCTTTCCAAGAAGCAGAGCAAGTGCCCAGACTAAGAACATGGGTTCTAGAACCAGACTCTGCATGGCTTCACATCTTAGCTCACCTCTAACTAGGTAAAAGGTTGTGTCTGACCAGGGTCCCTGTTTTCAGTAAGCAGCACTTACCGAGTCTAAAAGGATGGTGGCAGAGGTAAGAGAGTTGGTGTTTCCAGTTGCATTGTCAGACAGTGTGGCATGAGAGCTGTCATGCAGTTCTGTTTGTATGTGTCTGTATGATACTTAGGGATGGAACTCAGGGTCTCAGACATGCTGAACAAGTGCTTTACCACTGTGCTGTATCCCCAGCTCCTGTGAGGTAATTTTCAGAACATTTCAGTAATCACATTTCTAAAAGGAAAAGAAACAATTACATTTTACTTAACCTGACATATCCAACAAAATGCTATTTCAATGTACAGTTAATCTAAAGTCATGAGTGAGATATTATTGGGCCCTTTGCTTATTTATCTTGTCCTAACCTAAGTTTCAGGCATATTCCACTTGATTATATCTCATTCTGAACCGTTCTCATGTCATGTGCTTCAGAGCCACAGTGGCCGCTGCCTGTCGAGGAGGCATGAGAAGGTTGTTTATTATTTTACCTTTCAGACAGTTCTCAAAGCAATCACTTCTGTCCTTTCCTTCTGCCGCACTTTATACCGTTTCATTCTCGTCTTGTCCTGGAGAGATGAATTAGTCTGCTTAGCCACAGTCTTTCCCGTCTGTTCCTCATACTGAATTTCAAGAAAGCCTTTAGCAACATGTACTTCATCAGGTGCCGTGCAGGTACCCCTGAGACTCCCCTGTACCGTTTCCCATCTCTGTGCTCCATCACTCACCTTTGTCAAGTTTCAGTCCTCTTCCTACATCCTTGGATGTGTCCAGTTGATACATGCTCCCTCTGTATACCTATCCCAACAGACATTCCCTGACAATTTTCAGTCTCTGTCACATGACTGTTAACACCTGGTCACATATCAATATCTATATTTGGAACATTGCTTCTATCAGTGTGATCAATTAATTAGCCTGTCTCCTGTCTCCAGTAGACTATAAGTTCATTTAGGGGGGGTCTGTATTTTGCTCCCTGCAATGAGCCCAATGCTTGGCTCTTGCAAGCAATCATAAAATAATTTGGGTAAACTAACTGAAATGAGTAAATATGTCACTGTCATGCACTACAAAATCTTCCAGAAACAGAATTAAGGGGATTTTAAGATGAAGAGGAAAATGCCACAGTGTCAGTGTTTAGATGAATTTGAATTCTTAAAGAATAAGAACAGAGAGCTCCTGGAATAGAATAATGTACCATGTAATAGGATTCTGAAAACTTCACAAACATGGAAATATGAACATTTAGCGCCACAAGACAAAAGCAGAAACAGACTACGGCCTCAGCCCCTCTACACATCAAAGGAGACGGGAAGCAGGGCAGACTATTGTGAGCCATAGTCTGCTTTTAATGTTCCTCAGACATAAGGTGTGAAGTGGGCATGAGCCAGAATTAGCGGTAAAGAAGCATAGTACAGGATTTTCTGCGCTGGCTTGCTTTAAAATATTTTATACCCTTTTTTCCTTAACAGTGGATATTCTCAGACATCAGCAATTAGTAATGAAATGAAGTTGGCCAAGAGTCAATACACACTTGTATTGAGTTAAACCAGACAGTTGTGGTGTCTGTGTAGATGGATGGAAGGGTGCCACTGAGCTCTTATTTCTTCCCGTCATAGTTCTATGTCACTTGAGCTCAGACACAAAGAACTAGGTGAGCACTAAAGCACAATGTGGAGACGTGTAAGATAAGTGACCATGATAGCAGTTCCATGAATCTCTCTAATAATGTAATCTTGGCAGTTTAGCAACTCCTTCCCTCTTAAAGAGACAGGTAGTAATGTTGGAAAGAACCCGAGGGTCATTTTCCAGGATCTCTCCCTCCAGCAGCGTGGGACCTAGGACCACTTCTGTCTAAGAAAGCGTGAAACAGAGATAAGAATATATACTCATGGTTAACATGGAGCTATCGGCCTCATTGACCGAGTAGATGAACAGTAAGTAGAAGAGGAATGGACTGGAAATTGAGCAAGACAGAGAGGTGGCCAGCCTGCTTGGGAGGCCGGGGCAGGAGAGCCATTTTGTAGCCTGTGCAATGAAGTGAGTTCAAGGCTAGCCTGAGAAACTTAGTGAAATCCTGTCTCAAGAGTGAAAACAGAGGGCTGGTGAGATGGCTTGGTGGATAAAATTCCTTAGCCTCTAAGCCTGGCAACTTTAATTCCATCCTCAGAATCCATATAGTAGAGGGAGAGAAACTACTTCCTTAAGCTGTCCTCCCAGGCATGGTGGCATGCTCCCTTCTCTCAAAATTAAATAGATATTTAATTAAATATATATATATATATATATATATATATATATATATAATGGTTTTTAAGGCAAAAAGAGAGTTCAGGGGCATAGCAATTACTTACCACATGCATGGCACCAGGTTTGATCCTATGTAGCACACAGAAATGGACACCGGGGAAGTAGCTCAGTTGATAAAGTGCTGCCTGGCAAGGCCTTGGAGCCAAACCCAAGCACCACATGAACTCCATATAGTGGTACACCCAAGAGTTCAAGGTCAACCTGTCCTATAAAGCACTGGACAGATGAATAAGTGATACTGTTTCTCTCTCACACACATACACAAACACACACACACAAAGGATGAATTACAGTCTGGATGAGCTAAATTCTTACACTCTAATGTCAATCATGAAATCTCAGGGACATTACTCAGCAAAAGTTTAGTTGTATCCCATGCTCCTGCATGGTGTGGCATGTACTTGGGTGCAATATTCCAGGCAAGAAAAGGGAACTTGTGGCTATGTCATCTCAACTGGACCTCCAGATTGGCAGGGAAAGGGCAGGTCCTGGAATTCATTGCCTTGGCTGGAAAGTGACTTCCATTATTCCTGTTTATAGTTCATTGGGCAGGCCTCATCACGTGGGCTTGTAGAATCAAGGGGAACGGCAGTACATCCTCTGTGTCCCAGGAAAACAAAGGAGATGGGTCAGTGAGTCGCAGGCACTCCCATCACACACACAGTACAGGCCTGTGAAATACCCGAGTAGAAGCATCCCACAGGCAATTGGAAAGAGTCTAGGGCAAAGCATCCTAAATGTGACTTGGCAAAAACTCATGTGTCGAAGACTGTTAAAAGTTAATTTCATCTGAGCAAGGGTTCTAGGTTATATCCATACATGGTCCTTGGTTGGAGAAACAGTCTTCATAGAGGGCCCCCATGCCCAGATATATTTGGTCCTTGTGGAGCTCCTGCCCTCTCCAGGGCATACTAACTCCTCCTTCTTTCATATGATTCCCTTCACTCTGCCAAAGGTTTGGTTATGAGTCTCAACATCTGCTTTGATATAGTGCTAGGTAGAGTCTTTCAGAAGACCTCTGCGGTAGGCCCTGTTACTTGTTTTCTTCTACTTCCAATGTCCATACCATTTGTCTTTCTAAGTGAGGATTGATCATCTTACCCTGGGTCCTCTTGTTTATCTTGGTCAGTATCCAAGTAGGTTCCCTAGTAAGGGGAACAAGGACTATTTCTGACATGAACTCAATGGCTGGCTCTTTGACCTCCTCCACCCCCGAGGGAGGAGCAGCCTTGCTAGGCCACAGAAGAGGACATTGCAGCCAGTCCTGAAGATACCTGATAAGCTAGGGTCAAATGGAAGGGGAGGAGACCTCCCTATCAGTGGACTTGGAAAGGGGCAGGGAGGAGATGAGGGAGGGAGGGTGGGATTGGGAGGGCCTGAGGGAGGGGGCTATGACTGGGATACAAAGTAAATAACCTGTGATTAATATTAAAAAAATAAAAATTAAAAAAAGTTAATTTCAGTTCTCAGAGATTCTAACTTAGCTTTCACTTCTAACTTCTCAGTGAATGCATGCCTTCCCAGTTGTCTTAGTCAGGTTTACTATGGCTGTGATGAAACTCCACAACCAAAGCAGCTTGGGAAGGAAAGGGTTTGCTTATCTTGTGCTTCCACATCCTCCATCAAAGGAAGTCAGGATAGGAACACAGCATGTCAGGAACCTGGAGGCAGGAGCTGATGCAGAGGCCATGGAGAGGTGCTGCTTAACGGCTTGATCCTTGTGGCTTTCTCAGCTTGCCCTCTTATAGAATCTAAGACCACCAGTCCAAGGATGGCACCACCACACTGGGCTGTGCCCTCCTCCATTAATTGCTAATTAAAAAAAATGCCCCACAGGCTTGCTTGTAGCCTGATCTTATAGAGGCCTCTTCTCAGCTGAGGCTTCCCCCTCTGATGATTCTAGCTTGTGTCACATTGACATAAAACTAACTAGGGCACCAATAAAGTGCAAGCATTTGGCGGTGGTCACATCCGTCTTCCTTCCTGTTGAATCCCACCTGAAAGAAAGTGATGATCCGTGTCTCCTAAACAGATGAAGCCATGGGGTGTGCCAGGGAGGGCATAGTTTGAAGGATGTGGTGCTGACTTGGGACAACAGGTGCTGTTGTGCCTGTGTCTGTGCGGGTGTGTGAGCTCACTCTGGTCCTCCCCACAGACTCTTCAAAAGGCAGAAAAAAAAAAGCTCACGGGATTGTAGATGCAAGGCACCGTAGATTGCCGTGAAAGGCGAAGGCTGTAGTGAGTGCCTCTTGAATCATCAGGTCCAGTTGTTTGTAGCTAAGAGTTGTTTCAAGTTCAACGTTAATCATATACTTCTGATTTGTCTCAAAATGAGTCTGGGAGCTGGCAAAGGAAGAACCTTTCTCAAGTGGCTATCAAAAGGAGTAGATCTGCCTTGTGGGAGTGTCACACACAAGTTTTTGTCCCTAGATTGGTAAGGTAAGCTTTGCTTACCCGTGAGAAATCTCTGCTTTCTCAGCCCCTGTCACTGTGGAGAGTGATCCTCGTTATATAGTCAGATACTGTGTCTGGGTATGTGTGCAGCTCTTGGTCAAAATTTCCGTGAAGGGTTTTATGTGCTCTCCAGTCTGGCAGTGAGGTTTCTCGTAAGTGAAGCCGGTGTGTTACTTTTCTTGCAGTACATCGAATCACTCTGAGCATGGTTGCTTAAAAGGCCATCCGTTGATGATCTTATACTTTCTGTGGGTCAAGAGTCAGCCTCAGCTGGGTTCCCCTGCCCAGAGTCTTGTAGGCCGAGTAGCTCATGATGTCATGGATGACTACCGTCTCATGTGGGACCACTGGTCCTCTTCCAAGCTCAAGGGCTTGCTGCTCGTTTCTGTTACTGCATGACTTGTAGCAGCTTGCTTCGGGGCCAGCAGGAGTACTCACCTGAGCAGGGGCCACAGAGATGCCCTAATCTTCTTTAAGAGATCTCTAGAATAGGCCCATCTTGCCCAGCTTCATCTTCTACTGACTATGTCAAAATTGGCTGTTAAGGATCCCATCTGCCAAGTTCACCCATCTTGGCTATAGTGACAAGAGTGACATCTGTCACAGTCACGCCTGTGCTTTAGATTAGATGCAGAGAACACATCAGGATATTTGAATATCGTCCTAGAATTCTCTCTCCTACATCTGAGTTCCAGTCAAACAATGTGTGGATACAAGAATATTTTCACCTGCTGCAAAAGTGTTATTTTTTTTCCAAACATTTAAAACTCATTCTTAATTTGTGGGCTACCAAAATAATCAAACGCCCCAAACGTAAAACAGCAGGCACTCAGCCGTGTTTGGCTGTGGGCTGTAGCTTGTTTCCCTCCTTCACATGAGCTGGAGACAGCAAGAGGTCTTCCTGATACCTTGGTAGGAAATGGTTCCCAGGACTTCTTTGCTGCAGTGTGGGAGCAAGGCTGGAGCTGAAGGGTGATTTCTGAGGGACATCCTCCACTGGGTGCCTTCTCTCGGAAGCTGACTCATTCCTGCCATGTGACAGGATTAACTCTGGATGCAAGGCAAGGTCACCAGTGGTTCCTCCCCCACAAAGACAAGGGGACTGTCCTCCGTAAACATTTGTTGCCCCATCCTGTCGTCTCTGTATTTATTGAAGCGTAGCTTTCTCAAGTCTCTAAACACATCTTCCATGGGGCTTTACGGTCTGCGACTTTACAGTCAATCAAAGACGAGCATGCTCTTCAGTTTTACAAAACATGTAATCCTGCTGAAATGGCGTTCTGGATGAAAATTGTTGTTTTTCATATCCCAAGGCACAATCATCATTTCAGACTTGGAGTGCACATCCAGGCTAATTTTGATATTGTTCAAATCCAAATTTTCATCATCACAAACAAAAAAGACTAACAGCTTATAGTCAAGCGCTGCAACTCGTACTGTAATCCCAGCACTTAAGAGGCTGAGGCAGGAGAATCACTGCAATATTGAAGATAGTTTGGACTACACAGTGAGTTCAAGGCTAGCCCGGACCACAGATCAAGATCCTGTCTAGAAATAAAGAAAGGAAGAAAGAAAGAAAGGCAACAATAAAATAAAAACAAAACAAAACTTGGAAAAACATGATTTCGGAATCTTAAGAAAATTAGATCCTGTATATATATATATATATATATATATATATATATATATATATATATATAATCTTTTGGACACTGGATGTTTTATTCATTCGTGAAAAGGAAACTGAGACACAGAACACAGGAAAGGAACTAGGATGGTATCTTCTAGCCAGTCAATGGCCAGAACTGTGATTTTTAATTTCACACACACACACACACACACACACACACACACACACACCTTGGTTTTTCAAGACTGGAGTTCTCTGTCTAACCCCGGCTGTCCTGGAACGCTGTAAACCAGGCCGTTCTCAAACTCACAGAGATCCTCCTGTCTCTGCCTCCAGAGTGCTAGGATTAAAAGCATGTACCACCACTGCCTGCTGGAGCTGGGCTTTTCAACCCAAGAATTTCACCTGGATTCAGTTTGCTTAGCCACTTGTGCTTCGCCACCTCTCCAGCATTTCGAGATGAGAGTGATACCCACTACGACTGCAACTACAACAACCGTGATGACCATGACGACAAAGCCCCTCCTGACTAGGCTCACCCAATTCACCATGTATGGTTAGGAAGGTGGTGAGGAGAACACTGAGGCCCCAGAAAGCATCCTTGAGGGGTACCTGCTTCTGAGGGACTGAAGTGACCAGTTAAAAGGCCGTCTGTCCTCCAGTCTCAGCCGCAGCAGGTGTGGCGCTCATCTTGTCAGAGGGTGGCCCAATATTTCTACCCTATCTCTGCGATTCTTTTCCAATAGCGGCAGTATCTTTGGAATGGTGGTGGGGATCAGATATGTGGCTCGCGTTTGCAATGGTCCTATTAATAATTCAACAGATTTTTTCAACTGATGTAGAAATTGTTATTGTAAAATTATTCAAAATTTGTTACATTTCTATAATATGAGTGAAGACAGTGAAACAGTCGTGTGATTTTTATCAAAGACAAATTTGGTCCCATTCAAACATAGATTTCTGATACAGACGCCTGTTCTCTGAAGAATACTAATGTTTCCACATCACATGCTGAGTTCTTATCAGTGGGAAAGTTCCATTGTCGAGACATTTTTCCAAAGACATGAAAATCAAAACAATGCCCACTGCAATTTTCCATGCCACTTTTTCTAAACTGAAGGGGCAGAATATTTCTCCGTGTGAATCTTTGCATTTTAATCAGAATCGGAGAAAATAATAGAAATGTAAAGTATCTGTTATAAAAAATAAAAGAATATCAGGAGCAAATCACTAATGATGTTAACTTTTCACTATGGTGTGGATTTAGTGAAATAAGTAAAGGGATAAGAATTAAATTACCACCTTCAGAAGGAATACATTGAAAAGCCATTAGCAATTTTGACCTATTTTGGTTAAAAAAAAAAAAAAGAAAAGAAAAGAAAAAAAAAAAAAACCAATACAATTTGTTACAGGGGCCATGAAAAGGAGTTATCCAAAGGAGACACGGAGTAATTTCTAGCATTTTTTTTCTGTTATGTGAAGACTTTTTAAACTGATGCCATCACCGTCTTAGATTATTACCTCACTATCCATTCATAGCGTAGGAGCAGCAAGGCCCCACAAAGTTCTTTAAAAATATCTCTATAGAATAACAGTATCACACCTGGAATGATGTGCTCATCCAGCCATTTTTCTTACTAACAACTTCTGGGGATTACTAAAGACTCTTCTTGAGGTTTCCACTTGATCATCCAGATGGATTACTCAAAATTTCCAACAGATGTTCGAAATAAAAAAAAAAAAAAAGAACAAATTCCAACTTAAGTTGACTTACGCAAATCAGCTTGAGAGTGGGAAGCTTTGTTCTCTGTCTCAACAGAAACAATGAAAAGAACAGCACAAAAAGTTACACTGGAAGAATTTTATATTTCTTTTACACCATACACATCAACAAAAGGTGATGGCCCAAAGTCTAGTTCACAGAATTTACTATTACTATTTTTTTTTTTTGAGAATCAAAAATGAAAATTTACAAATTGAAGCTGTCATTGCCAGAACATGAATTCAGCTCAGAAGTCTGGAAACATGGACACAACACAACATAAGTGTTCTGGACCAGAAAGAGTGGCTGTGAGCCAAAGAATGAAGCAAGAAAGAGTCGCCTCTGGTTAAAGGGAAAGAAAAATGATGTGGTGAGGTGAGACTTGAGAGTCACTGGGCACTTTTCTGTCTAGCAGAAAACCACCACAGACCTAAGACGATTCATGGTAAAGGAGCAACTGCAGACTGTAGGCAGACTGTAAGTGCTTGCTTTGGACACTCCTGAGCACCAGGAGAGAACTATCAGGTATTGCGAAAGCAATTGATCACTTCCATAATTGCTTGCGCGGCTGGAATTTCACAATCAGAACCTATCAAGCTGCATTATGAGGAAGGCTGCTGAAATACACAGACGGAGAGGGACAAATTGGCTGGATGATTACAGGAGTGCGGGGCTGTCATTTCTGAACTGAGCATTGACGGAAAGTGGAGAAATATTGCAATGCACATACATTAGGCACCTTGAGTTGGGTTAATTCATGTGAGGCCTCCATTTGGCATGAAGGAAAGAGCAAACAGTCTGACGCATCTGAGGGCTACGGTTTTGTAACAACCAAAGGTTTCTAGCTGAAAGAGGGGAAAACACTTCTGTTTCCTAAAGAGAAACTTGGGATATGGTTCATTCATTCATCTGACAAATATTTATTGAGTGCTTATTACATGCCAGGCAACTGTTCAGTTATAAAAGATACACTTGTGATCAAGACAAATCACAGAGCTAAGGTCCAGGAAGGCCACACACAGAGAGAAAAATATGATTATTTTGCAAAAGCTGGACTGATTTTATGCAAAAAGAGAAACTTGCAGTTTATGAGAAAGAGACATCAAATTGCAGCGCCACGATTAAACGGTATAGGATGTCAAGTAACGGAACCAAGCTTTGGATTAAAATTTGTTTTGCATTGTTCATGTGACACTCTCTGATTAATTGCACGTATTTCTCTTTTATAATGTAACCCTTAACATTTGCACAATCCCCACATTTTTGTAGTTTTGTATACTTATTTATTATTATTCTCTGATAATTTCAAACACACGTGTAATATACATTGGTCATTTCCCCCTTCCTCACCTTCTTTCGTCCATTTTTTTTCTCCCTTTGGTTGTCTCATTCTTCCCAACAAGTCATCTATTTTCACATCTTTCTGTTTATGTATGTGTTCATTTGTTAGCTTTTTATTGATTCTTTGTGAATTTCACATCACATATCCCAATCCCACTCCTCTCCTATCCCTCCATATTTGCTCTCTGCCCTTGCAAACTTCCCCAAAAGAAAACAAACAAAGAAACAAACAAAATTTTGCTGTGGGATCTATGGTGTGTCACCGTGTGCCACCCAGTATACCCTTTTGCCCAAATGGCTTTTCTTGCAAATGATCGTTGCAGTGAGACATTAGTTTGGTTCGAAGCCTCTGGCTTCTGTCACACTAACAGCACTGGATTCTCACTGGGACTCCTCCTCAGACACCTTGTTGTTGTCCTGTGTCATGGAGAGCCTGCAGATTTGGATCCACAGGACCGGCCCCTTCATACCCTCCAGCAGGTCATAGATGGGGTAGATGTTGGGGTGGGCCAACTCAAAGCCCTGGATCTGAGCCTGAGCGGAAGAGCGTTGGTTGGCCTGACAGCTCTTCTACGTGCAGGGCCTCAGAGCTGCCTTACCTCTGCCCCCAGGGTTAGCTCTACTGTGCTGCCCAGGTGAGGTGCAGGGGCCGCTCTCCTGAGTGCTGTAGCCAGGGAGGGGGAGGGACAGTTCTCCCGCTCTCATGCCCTCGGGGCCAACTCTCCCACACTGCCCACGCTAGGGGCGTGGCTAGCTCCTCCACCTGCTGCAGACCTCACTGCAAGAACATCAAGGGGCAGGGCCAGCTCTTCCACACCACACCCTTGGGGGTCACTGACCCAGACATGGCCTTTGGTGGCAGCGTGGGCCAGGGCCTCACCACAGCGTCAGGTGGCAGCTCAGACAACTCATATAAAGCTGTTCCTGTTCCACTTCTCTTCATTGGGAACACCCCATTCTGCATTCCTTTCTCCCCAATCTCTCCACCACTTACTTGGTCGTCTTCGAGGTACCTGTGGCTTTTGGGTGTCTAGGGTCATCTCAGGAGCGCTCTGCCCACCCAGGCCACGTGGTGCCAGGCTATTCTATTTATTTCACAATCCCCAAATTTTGATCACAGAATTTTAAAGAAAACTTAGGTCATTATACATTGTCCACCGAATCAAACCTGGTTAACAAAACTATGTAGGTTTAACATATACAGTCAACTCAGAGGAAAACACAATGAAACGTCATATAATTCCACTTGTTTTCAGGGATGATCATTTGGTATTTGATAACCAGTTGGAGGGCTCTTCCCTGGGGAGATGTTGAAAGTGTTTCTAGGGAGTCCATAGGTTTTTTGTTGTTGTTTTTTTTTTAACATGTGATTCTGATGTACTGCATTCTGGATGCTGATGTTAATTATGTCCCAGATGCACCAGGGAAATATTCAGATAGTTTTCTACTTTTATTTACTTTTCAGGATTAACCTTGAAGAAACAAACAGAAGTTTCCAAGCCTTCTCCACAGTGCTTGCCATATAATGAGTGTTCATTAGATATTTATAGGCACAGAGAAACAAACTGAATTTTATGATTTAGCATCCCAGTCATAAGGCGTTAAGGGACGATCCAGCCTGTGGAACTTGAAACTTACTCAATAGAAGGTGCCGCTTTAACAAAAACAAACAAACAAAAAAAGCTACACCCATAAAGTCTCTCCAGCACAACCAGAACTGAACAGGAACTGAACAAAGACAACAATAGGTGTGCTAATGTGATGTGGGAGAGAGGAGGGAACCCAGGAGACTTCAACCCTACACAAAGATCTACAGGCAACTAGGGATGGCTGGGAGAGGAGAAACAGTCTTCCCCAGGGAAGAGCACACCAATTGGTTATCAAAGACTAAACAGTCAGCCCTGAAGACAAACACATAGGTAACATTATACAGGCAGAGCAGGCTGTGTATTTAGGAATATATATGTATATACATCTATGTATACAACAACAATTAATGAAAGAAGAGTCCATGAATTTGAGAGAGAGCAAGGATGGTTTGGAGGGAGGGAGGGGAAGAGTAAAATTATGTAATTATATTATAAGCCCCCCAAATTAAAAAAAAAAACAAATTAAAAAATTGGGCTAGGCATGGCGGCATATGCCTTTAATTCCAGCACTTGGGAGGCACAGGTGGGCAGATCGCTGAGTTTGAAGTCAGCCTGGGTTACGTAGTGAGACATTGTCTCAAAAAATCATGCAGATAAAATTAGGCATTTTAGTTAGAAAACAAATTTTATTGGAATGATAAAGTAAATCACTACAGATTATATCTTTCTATTTTTTGAGGTATAATTGACGAATAAACGCGTTTGTTGTGTACAACATGATGTTTTGGTAGATGTATATTTGTGTGTGTGGGTTGTACATAAAACTTAGGAGGACAATTGTAGCACACGTTTTTTGGATTGTGATTTTAAGTTCAGAGTATTTCATTTTCTCATAATTATAATATGCAAAAAAGGGGAATGCAAATACATTTACAAGTCTGTTATGTTATATTGCATTGCATAATTTTGTAACAAAATTACCATGTTGAACATAGTGACATTTATTTTGTCACAAGGATCCTCGGTTTCTCAGACATTTTGCTATTCCTGGCGAATTTCCATAGCATTTTACAAGATGTAGCAAGTGTGTTAAGACATGCTTTGAACTTACCAGCCATCTTTAGGGCAAGATGTAGCAAGTAAAGACATGATCCACCTCACATTGGCATTCAAAAATACATGTTGCTTCACACACAAGTCTACTGTTGCTTGTTAATATCTTACAAACACAGGAATTCTGTAAGTTCTATTCAATGAGCTTTCCCATGGAAAAACGTACTCTTTATTTACAGTCATATCTATTTCATTACTGGCTTTGCAGCTAATATGCTGGGCTGGTTAGACATTGCTAAGAACTGAACTGTCTACTTTAATTGAGCTATTTGATATTTTGCAAGAATTTCCCACAGACTAACTTCAGCCTTTGGGTGGTTTAAATCTGTTTTAAATTTTCATCTTACAAATCACCAGTGCTGGGTGCCATAGGTGATATTCATAGGGCATATTTATGGCATGATTTTGCCCCTGGTTCGGAACTTTCTTGTCCCAATACTAGGTGAGTTTAGCCCGTCAGAGGATCAAAGATGACTCAGCAGCTTTTTAATTTTCTCATCTGTATTAGTTATCACTCCTGCTATGTTTAACAAAATGCTGACAAAAGGAAGCAAAGGGAGGAAGGGGTACTTATTTCTTTCTGCTCATTGTTTGAAGGTACAGTCCATCAGGCAGCAGTAACATGACAGTGAGGGCATGAGGCCCATCACATTGCATCTATGTTTAGGAAGCAGGGGTTTGAAAACAGTTGGTGGCCGGCCTTGTTTTCTTCTTTTTATGCGGCCTAAGGCCCCAGCTGATACAATTAGAGCAGATCTATCTACAGTTAGAGCAGATCTTTCCTTCCTAAGTCACCCAATCTAGAAAATCACTCACACTCATGCCAAGAGGTTGTTTTCTTGGTGGTTCTAGATCCTGTCAAGTTGACAATCACTATTAACCATCACATCATCTGTTCTTATTTTCTTAGACTTCAGGCCAAACACCGGTGTTTGATCGTCAGGCTAGAGATGTCTGGCATGGCACCAACTGTTAGAAGAACTTCTTTTCTTCAGACCCACTCTAACCAAGAGAACCTCGCTAATGACTTGGTACCCAGTGTTGGTACTGCAACAATAGGTGTCCTTGAAGTCGTCTTTTGTGTTGCTTATCAGTAAGTGGAAAGCAGGGCTTAAATGGGCTTTTGGAGGTGGAGGCAGTCACGGTACCAGGAGTCACAGATATGTTCTCGATACCATGTGTGCAAGCATATGAGACTGTAGGAAATCTTTTCTTATAATCGGGTCATGTCTCTGGAGCTACTGTGATGCTTGCCAATTCTCTTTTTACAAGGGCTGGGTACCACCTCTATTCCTATAGTTTCTGACCCCAGCTTCTTTCCTTCTAGAATGTATGGCCTGGGCTTTGTAATAATACCATACTCTGCCCAAGAACTCTACAAACGGACACCAAACCCTACATACTACCACTGTAGATGGATCTGGAGTCTAATGTTTTCTTGCACGCTGATATCAAACCATCTTTTCTCTTCTTAAAGCATGCAGACCTCCAAGGGACTTGTCTCCCAAGGCTAGAAACTGCTTTTCTTTCCTCATTGGGCCCTTGAGGTTGTGGTATCCCTGAAGTCATTCTGGGCTTCTTGGTGGATCCTCACACACATCCCTCAAGCTAGAGTCACTGAGAAAGATGATGTCAAACCATCTGGACTTTACCTTCCCAGGACCTTCCTCAATAGCTTTCTCACTATGGTGCTCTTCAATTTATACATTTGATTTTTTTTTTACTTGCTTTTCTGGTTGAAATGTGGTTCTTCAGATTTAGACTTCTTCCCTTGGTCATACTGATCTGAAGTTTCTCTATGATAATCTCAGCTGATGTATCTTGACCACAGACTCTCAAGTCTCACTGCATTTTTTCTCCCTCTCTAATGGGGAGATTTCTGCCACACATAACCAGGCTGTAGGGACCTTAAAGGCATCATTTAGCAAACATTTCATCACAAGCATAGCAGAAATATATTTCACAAGGTAATTCAGGATGCATGTGTTCAAGCACACGTAATCAGAAGATATTTGCTGTATCATACACAATTTTTGCTGTCTGTAAGATGTACTGGATAATTTCTTCACATTTCATTTAGACTCACTAGTTTTTTTTATTTTATTTTTCATGACTCACTTACGAGTCCTGCTGCAGTAGAAACTTTCTCCACTCCTCTTTGCTGTTCAAAGGGTTTAAAGCCTGACCCGATGTTGTGTAACAACTTCCTCTAAGTTAAAACATTTCACCCTGGAGGGAAGCTGGTGAAGACTCAGCTCTAAAGTTCTGAAGGGAGGCGCATCCACTAGTCTGAGGAAGTTCCTGAAACGGACCAGATACATAGGGTTCCTCCCTCCTGAGGTTAGACAGCAGTAAGGACTGCTGAGGAGACAAAGAACATGAGAAGCTGCCTGGCAGAGGGGCAGAGCAGCCAAGCTGCCTAGAAGACACTTTAGCTTGTTGCAGTGGGTTCCAGGTTTCCAGTATTCATACATTGTCACCCAGGCTGAGGCAGGCTTTTAAAGGTGACACAAGTAACTGCCTTTGTGTCATTCCTGCTCCTGTAACTTACATCCATAAACTTCACCCATCTGGCCTGGTGGCTCATTTGGTTTTGGTGTGTGGGTTCCTGTGTCTTACCTTCCCAGCCCTGGGAGGGGCTAGACATCTTGTAAGTCAATATAATGGATTCAGGAAAGTTTATTGCTAAGAAGATAGTTCTCCTGAAAATAGAAGCATCTTAGTTCTCTAGTCTTTTCCTTATTCTTCTTTGTAACTTTCCCTTTTGCTCCCAGGGAAGAAAAAAAAAAGCATCATATTGCTTTCTGGTCTTCCATCATATGTGCTCTTAAGGCATTCTCTCTCTCCCTCATCTAGTCAATAATTCATCCTTGAAACGGCTCCTCATCCATCACTTCCTCTTGAAAGCCTTTCCTGGCACTCCCAAATCTGGGTAGGTCCCATTCTTCACTTTGCCCTGACACCATGGCTTCATTCTGCCATGACATTTAGCACCCTGCCCGCCCACTCACCTGAGCACCCGCTTGCTGCAGCATCTGAGGGGCTCCACCTTTTGCTTTGTATTTCAGTCCACAGAGCCCAGTAAATGCACATGTTTGTCACATGAATAAATGGGACTTATTGACTTTTCTTGTCATCAAGGAATTCCAGACCCCAGTGATCTGAAACCTTCATCATGTTCTGCACAAACTGATTGAGTATCGATCTCTTGCTGTTGCTTCAAGTTTAGAAGGAGAAAACCTCTGGAAACCAGGCTGTGCATCTGCAAGACCATGCAACAGATTCTGCGAGTCATATGCAAAAAAGCAGCCTTGCATTCATACTTCACAACGGAAAACTTGAGCTGCCTGAGCTGTCCTCAGACCTGAACATGTGTGCCAAGAGTCATAACTCCATGTGTTAACATAAAGCTGAATGCTTCAGTTAAAAATGCTGGGTTGAAGCAGGGTAAGTGTAGGAGTTTCGAATGCATGTATTTGAATTAGATTTATTATTATTTTGGAAGTACAGGGTTAAGGCTACCACCCTCTACATGCTAGGAAGATCCTCCACCACGGAGGTGTACCCTAGTCCAGAAATGACATTTGTTTTAACTTATGTTATAGCATCATTGGTTTGTTCCTATGTCTCAACCTCCAGGTTTACATCAACAGACACTGTTGACACAAACCTGCCACAAATATCAGGACTAACGGGGCAATTTATTCAAATCATGGTTTATTAAGTGCTTTCTATTCTAATAGGGCCAATAATAGAATCAGGTCATGGGAATCAAGGTATTTGAACGTCATTTTTGTTTTGTTTTCTATTCATTCGTTCATTTAGCCAGCAAAAAGCTTTCATTAAGTTTCTAAGGCACTGCTGTAACTAGCACAGGGTGTAACTAGACTGAGTGTATGATGCCAGTATGGTCCTGGTGTCATAGAAATCATAATTATGCTAGATAAGATACAAGGTATAATATGCTTAATATCAATACTGCCCGTTAATAGCAATGCAAGCCAACAACACAAGAGCTCTCTGGGTTCATTCTCAGGAAGCTGGTAATAAAGTGAAGGAGGACAAGTAAGGTTGACAAAACTTTATTGGCAACTGGGCCTCAAAAAGCTCAAAACTTCCTGGGCCCGAAGAGCCAGCAGCAGGCTGCTTTCTCTCGACTGTGATCATTGTAGAATCTGGGGTTGTAAGGGAAAATGGGGGGTGTTTTATACCCACCTTTCTTGTTTCGTTTTTTTTCCTTGTCTGCTGCAACATGGAGGGAGCGGGCAGAAAGAAAGCAGGGAAGCGAGTTGAGACCCCCTCCCTGATGTGGGGGCTTTCCATCGATAGATCCATATTTTTCACCTACTTTGCCTATACATGCCCAGCCAATCAGAGTCTGCCTGGTCCTCAAGGTGCATAGTTTTTTCATCACCAGTTTGCCTCTGGGTCAGCGTTTGGCTCAGGATGTGGCATTTAGCAATTCAGGAGAGGTTGGCTTCTGTCTATCGGGGACACTCACCAGAATTACCTCTCCTGCCTCTGGGGCACCCAGTAGGGCTGCAGAACAAACCCACCACTCCTGCTCCTAAGATGCTGTCCCCACCTCTGCTGAGAATTCTTCCTGGCTTGGGGGCCCCCTACGATTCTTGCTTCCTTACTCACCACCTCTGCCTTGTCCATGCTTGTTCTCCGGAGCTCGGCTCTCAGCTGGCCTCCTGAGACCAGCCGTCAATCTTAGAACTGTGGCACCTGCCAGTAATCCCTCTTGGTTGACACCTCAGTGGCTGCCAATGGCCTAGAGCTCTGATATGTACAACTCCTATTGAGCGGCACCTCGCTGCTATGGAGAGTTCAGAGCTTCTGTTTTGCCGTGTGAGAGCTCTCTCTCACATGGTGAGTGAAAGTCCTCCTTCTTTGCTCACCTTTCACTGAATGCCCACCTACCTTTTTTTTTTTTTTCTAGGAAGGAGTAAGACAAGAACCTGGCAGGAACATCAAGTGTATCACCTGGGACATTCTGAACTTACAGACCCAGAAAAGACCACCCACCTCCTCTAGAGAGTTCACTAAGAATAGAAAGGAGCCACCAGACTCCTTAGCCTGAGTGTAGACCGAGAGAATGCAGAAGTCCGCTCTCACCTATCAGGCAAGGATTGGGGGTTCGGAGTGCACTCTTCACCCGCCGCCCCTTAGCCTACCTGGTGGAGGCTGTAAGGCAACCCTGTAGAAACTGGGGGTGTCCTCAATCAGAGAAGGGTGCCCCCCTGTCTGGCCAAGCCATCATTGCCCAGCCTGGAACTCACTGGAGCACAATGGTATATATTAAAGGGTTAATCATGGAAAACTAAAGGTTAGGGTCAGTTTTAGTCATAAAAATTCATTACATGCCTTTGTTGTATGGAGAACAATGAGCAAAACCCCAGCAGGAAAGCAGGAGGACAAACCTAGCCATATTCCTAGAGGGCCCTGGGCAGTGTGGAGGGAATGGAGAATCCCTAGGGCTTCCTACACTCCTAGAGAGGAAGGAGGCTAGAGAAGGAGCTAGGCAATGAGTGGCCACAGTGGCTATTCGAACCATCCAAACATTGCTTTAGAGAGGTGGTTGAAGGTGTGGATTCCTACTAGAAGACTTTTTCTTATGCAGTTGGTCCTTAGAGATGGAAGAGCCTGGCACAAAGCTCCCCCAGAAAAGCGCTCTTGCTGTCGTAACAATGAGCAAACACACAGCAGCCTAAATCAGGATGAGATCTGAAGGCCTCCTTCCATCTCACTGGGAAGCCAGACAGTGGGTAGGGCTGAGGTTCCTTCAGAGCCTTGCCAAATCACTCACCCGAGGCTCTCCCCTACCCTTTTCTGAGAAAAGGGCAACAAGTGAGATTTAAAGCATCATTGAGACAGGCTTGTAAGCCAGACTAGATTTTTGATAACAAGAAGAACTAGCAGTTACAAACTCTTCCCAGGATGTCATTGAAGAATGGGGGAGAGGGCTGGGGCAGCTTAGCTGGAAATAGGAAATGATATTGTATTTACGCCACTGCTGAATGTTGTTAACAAAATCTAGCTCCCTACTCCCCCTTACTCACAAGAGCAGGAAGGGGCTGGGGCTAGAACCCCTCTTCTGCCTAAATGCTGAGCCTGGCAAGGACACTATTTCCTTCCACACAATTTCATTATCTACTATGAAACAAAAAACTGAGGAGCCACACCTGGCGGGACGTTGTTATCAGCTTTATCTGTCGGCTTCCAACTATTTAATAAAACACCAGAGGCAATGTTGTGTGGCACCGTCCCTGGAGAGATGTGTATAAATGTCTACCAATGACAGACCGAAGTAAATACACTGCCCAAGTGCAACTTGGTGAACCAGTGAGTTTTTATTGAAGTTAATAATAGGACTATGGACGAAGAGTTACTTTGAATAGGGATACTCAAAGGCAACTGGGATAGCAGAAGCCTAGGATGGAGCTCATGAAAGCTGGACAGCTACAGGTCACTGCATAACTTGCAGCTGGCTCAAGAGGACCATAGAGCATCTCTTTCAGGCAGCTCGGTTGGTCTGCACCTCTTCCAGGCAACTATTCTATCTCTGTGTTGATATATCTAGTCGGTTTTAGGGACTTCCTGAAGCTTCTGAGTTGTTCAGTCTCTGAGTTCTAAGACGCTTTCCCTCAGAATTTCCTGAGTCTTTAGAGGTTACCCGGTCTTAAGGAGCTTCCTAGGAAATTGCCACACGACGGGCAGTTAGCTCATAAGTCAAAAAGTTTACTTGACTTGATTCTGAAAGTTGACATCCAAAATTGGGCAACTTCTTTCCCAGGTCCTCTGATGATAGCAGCACATGTCGGTGGGACACCATGGTGGAGCAAACCTCTTACATCATGAATGAGGAGGTAGAGAGACAGGCCAGGGTACAAAAGTTACCTTTGGAGGATGTACCCAGTGACATAAGTACCTAAGCATTCCCACTGGGTCTCTTCAAGCCCCACTGTCTTCTAAGAACTCTCCACAGGGAGTAAGCGTTAAAGACTTCTGCTGTACATTATCTACTTTCAAACATCACGATACCAACTCATTCAGATTCCAAAGAACCATTTACAAGTTAATGTGTATATCTTTTGTCAGTTTATTCTTTTTTTTTGTGGAGAGGGGGAGAATTTATTACCCTTTTATTGATAAAGACAAACAAACTTAAAAGCCTCAACTGAATCCCCCAAAGTCACCGAAGTAGTAAAATTTAAAGGTCTGAATGCAGAATCACGATACCATATCCTGTTTCCTTGAGTCTTGTCTTTTGATAACCTCTTTTTTCCCCCCTCATCTAATTAGCTGTGCCAGCTCTCCAGTGGATCTAAGATATTGGTGGCTGATGGATGTTTAGAGATGTTTTATCCCAATCCATTTATTCTTCCAAATTATTATCTACCCTCTAAAATCACCTCCGTTCCTCACTCATGTCTTTCTTTCATATGAAAATAGTATTCAAGCTTCAGGTATTTGGCCATTCCTTGGATGTTCATACTTTGTATTCTTGTGTTTATGCATGTGAGTAAATTTGCATGTTTTTTGTCTATTGGCTTGTCAATTGCTATATTATTTTGTAGACTAAACTTCTTGAGCTTGCAGAGAAACAGGAAAGCTGAACCTTCTTCTGTAATGCTCCTAAGGACGGTAGTCATTCCTGCTGCAGGGCTGGTGACCTCAGGGTTCTCTGAGGTCAGGGTTCTCTGCCAGCCTGGGGTATTGGTTCAAGTTACCGCTCCTGGGAAAACCTGCTTCTCAACCCGGCCTCCTACCTGCCAGGCCCTGTGTCAGCACTTTATTAAGCCTTGTGTATTTAATCATTGTGATAACCAAATATGGAAGACTTTATTGTCTCCACATTTCACAGAAGAAAACTAAGGCTCAGAGGGGTTAAATTGTATTCGTTTTGTAAGTAGCAGAAACTAATTTAAAGCCATTTCTTTTACTCATAGCACACTTTATTTATGCAACTACTATTTATTGATTATGTATAAGTAAATATTAAGTGCTTTAATATAAAATGTTATCTTGTAAAAAATGTTATCTTGTTTAATATAAAATGATTTATCTGTGTTGGTGACTTGTATGTTATATGGGGGAAAACTTTTCTTTTGTGTTTGCACATGTATATGTCCATATATATCTTAGGTCACACGTGGACTTCAAACATCTTCCATCACACCCCACCTTATTTTTTTGAGACACTGTTTCTTATTGAGCCTGGAGTTTGCCAGTTTGGCTAGACTTGCAGCCAGCAAACCCGTGTCTGCCTCCCTAGTGCTGGGATTGAGGGCATATGCCCCTGAAACTTTGCCCTTTTTGTGTGGATGCTGGGGATGGAATCAGGTCCTCACGCTTGAGTGGCCAGTGTTTTACTATTGGATCCATCTCTCAGTCTAATGGAGGAAAAGTTTTACCACTTAAGATCTCTGTTTGTCTTGGCTAGCCAGAGAATTAAATCAACGTAAGACAAATTAACAAGAAAGAAGTATACACATTTATTTAACATGTTACATGGCATGGGAGCCTTCTTAGGAAACAAAGACTCAAAGAAGTCATAAAACCTGTCACTTCCTATTGGGCTGAATAAAGAGAGGCATTGTGCAAAGTAACCGAACTATTACAGTGGCTAAAGGGAGACAGAGTTATTTAACAAGCTGTTTGCGCAGGCCTGTGTCTCAACTTCCCGCCCCTGGTAAAGTAAGTGTTATTTTCCTTTGGTGCAAGGAGAACATCTTCTGTATGAGAGATTTAGCTCTTGCCTTCAGGCAGGCTGAGAGGATGGGCTGAAGACGATGCTTGAATCTGTTGTGTAAATTCCTTCCACTCAAGATACTAAGCGGCATATTTTGTAGCAGCATATTTCACTCTCCAGGGTTCCTGTGAGCAATCCCTGGGGGGAGGGCTGTTTGCTGAATTCAAAGAATAAACTTTTGGATACATAGTATACATTTCCTAACTAGCAAGCATGTGTAGACAGTGGTCACAATCCCATTCTCCGTGAGTGGGTCTGCTGACTCCGAGGGCTGCAAACACAAAGTCTTGTCCCTGTAGGAGAAACTGCTTATTTTCACCCATTTTACCCAGACAACACGGCACGTTTGTAACAGAGACAATGAACATTTGCCCTGAAGGAGCCAAGATAACCTTGGAATAAACGAATGTGTATATCGATGGAGCAATTTGAGCATGTATTGATTCCTAATAGCCGGTATCTGGATTCTCAGCTCAGAATAGGTGGTCGGGGATACTTGTAAATAAAGCTACAGCATGTCTGCCCCTCCCTCCAGGCAACCCTCAAGGGAGTCCGCTCATTTTTGTTTATAAGTCACGGCTGGCGAACAATACAGTATAGCTTATTGCTTTGTGGCTATTGATTTCAGGCATGAGTAACAGAGTTCAAAACCTGTGCCTGGCCTCAGAGTCATGCTGAGGACAAGCATGATTCCTCATTGGGAAATAACATAAGGCGAATTTCTCGAGGCACAAAGGGTGACTGTTTGAGAGGAACCACGTTGACGGTTTTTTGTGTTTTTTTTTTTTTTTTCTAAACTGAAAGGAGGGGGCTGTATTCTGAAAAGTTTGACTTCACTTTAAACTCAGTCAAATACATAAACCAAAGGCAAGAATGCCTATGATGGATTTGGGCTGTGGTTATTCAGCCATCAACCGTTGTATGTATATAACATCCTTTGTTTCCAAAACATCCTTCCAGAGGCTTCTCTTTCTTCCCCATCATTGTCACATCACAAGGACAGCAGAGTCACACTCCAGACTGTGCATGAGGACAGATTGAGCCCGAGCCATCATTGGTAGATGCCAGGAAAAATGGACACTTAGCAATGTTGTAGCATACATACACTCACTGCAGCATGTAGCATGGACATGCCCACCCTCCCACATAAACACTCACATATATGAGCATGCACACACACACACAGATGTATACCGCACACACATATCCATTCACATTAAAAACAAGAACATGCCCTCAATGACTGACCCTGCTCTGTCTAAGGCTATTGATCACCCATACAGTGTATTTCTCTGGATTGAAAAGCTATCATGCCATGCTCAATGAAGCTTTTGAGAGTGAGCAGTACTTTAAGTTTTCTTCTGCATTTTCTCATGGTTCGGAAAATGAGCTGGGGAGGCTTGCCTGGCTAAGTTGTGTCTCTTTTGTGTTTAACTCTTTCAATGCTCTTTTTTTCTTTCTTTTCTTTCTTTCTTTCTTTCTTTCTTTCTTTCTTTCTTTCTTTCTTTCTTTCTTTTTTTTTGAGACAAGGTTTCTCTGTGTAGCCTTGGCTGTCCTGGACTCACTCTGTGGCCTCAAACTCACCTCGCCTGCCTCTGCCTCCTGAGCGCTGGGATTAAGCTTTATCACTTCTTATGTATGGGCTTTCCCAGGTGTGTCATAATCACTTGTTTTTCTCTGGAAGACATTGTCAGTTAACAGTCTGGAGTACCTACTGAAAGAGACAATGGATGGTACAGAACAATAGAAGGTGGAAATAAGTTCCCTTTTGGAGAACGTCTGCCATGTGACTGGGGCATTGTTTCCTCTTGCCTATATTTACATTTAACCTAAACATACAGATGTAATGTGATTGGTTTCTGACTGGGATAGGGACTGCTGGTTAAAAATAAAATCATCCTGAGTGAGGTAACCCAGATACAGAAAGACACACATGGTATATACTCATTTATAAGCATATATTAGCCATATAATATAGGATAACCATTCTACAATCCACAGACAGAAAGAGGCTAAGTAGCAAGGAAAGCCCAAGGGAGAATGCTTGAATCCCACTCAGAAGGGACAGAGAGTGGGAGTGGATGAAGAGAGGGAACAGGGTGGGAGAGGGAGTATTGAGATAAATGAGGGAGGGGAGCAGTGTGGGGAGAGTGGGGAGAGAGGACAGAAGGTCTTCAGAGAGAAGAGAAACCATGGGGGGGACATCTCTGAGACAAGTTGGAGACCTACAGCAGGGAAGGCTTCGGAACGGGGGTGACTCTTCCTGAGACTCTTAGTAGCAGGGGTCATGGAGACTAGTGGAAGGAGGGGAACACCAACACACCCACAGAAACTTTGACCCAAAATTTACCCTGCCTACAAGATGTGCAGGGATAAAGATAGAGCAGGGATTGACCGAATGTCAACCGATGTCTGGTCCAACCTGAGACCCACCCCATAAGAGAGAGCCAAACCCTGACACTATTAACTATACTCTGATAAGCCTGCAGATAGGAGCCTAGCATAGCTGTCCTCTGTCTCCACCCAGCAGTAGATCGAAACAGATGTTGAGACTCAGCCAAACACTGGGTGCAATCAGAGAGTCTTTGGAAAAGTACAGGGGAGGAAGAAGGACCCAGAGAGGACAGGAGCTCCACAAGAAGACCAACAGAGTCAACTAACTTGGGCCCAAGGTGGCTTGCAGAACTTGAAGCCTCAATCAAGGACCATGCATGGACTGGACCTAGGACCCTTGCACAGATGTAACTCAAACTTCATGTGGGTTCCCTAGTAAGGAGATCTGGGGCTGTCTCTGACATGGACTCTGTTACCTGTTTTTAGATCACTTCTCCCTGGTGAAGCTGCCTTGCCCTGCCACAGTGCAAGAGGATATGTTCAGTCCTGATGCAACTTGATGTGCTGGGGTGGGCTGGTGGGGGTCTCCCCTTTTCTGAGGAATAGGGGAGGGAGCTTAGGGAGAAGAAGGAGGGAGGAGGAGTCCAGGAGGAGAGGAAGGAGGAAGAGGCTATGATCAGGATATAAAGTGAATAAATTAAAAAACATTACAAGTTATTTACAGGCAATAGTTGTGTCCTCGGGTAACAAAGGATGCTTGTATTTTCAGAAGGGATGGGTATTTGATGATGTTGTTAGACAGAGGAGGGGGAGATGCTGCCTAAGAAAGTCGCAGAAGACTGCCCAGAGGGAATGGGAAACAAGGATGATAACAAAATGGTAATTCCCCAGACACATAGGCAAAGGGAAAAATATGTGCAAATTAGAGAGACAACATAGCCCAAATACTGGATCCAGGGAGCTGAAATTGAGGAAGTTAAGGAGGAAGACTTTAGAGAAAGAGGCACGAGTAGGAAGGGCTTTGCTTGGCCTTAATCGCGGGATATGTGGACCACAGGGGAAATCTTCTAAGTATGAGCAAGTTATAGCATCACCTTTGGAGTTTAGAGAAAGTGCTCCAGTGACACAGCAGGAAAGGCACCTGAGGACAAAGACCAGCTTCTGGAGCTGTGAGGAATACAAGCAGCCATGGGCCTATGTCACAACTGGCGAGAGTCCACCATGTGTGGGAGTGAGCAGTCATTTTTGTTTGTTTGTTTGTTGTTTTTGTTTTTTGAGACAGGGTTTCTCTGGGTAGCCCTGGCTGTCCTGGAACTAGCTCTGTAGACCAGGCTGGCTTTGAACTCACAGAGATCCTCCTGCTTCTGCCTCCCCAGCGCTAGAATCAAACGCATGCACCACCACCGCCGGAAAACGAAGCAGCAGTTATTTATAGCAGTATCGTGGGGTAGGAAATCAAAATCACAGTCGTATCCTTTTTATTTAGGGTCTATCAAAGCCAACACAGTTTTTTTTTTTTTTTTGAGGGTATCTAACACATAATAAACTGATAAATTCTATTGTTTAACCAACACACTTTCATCTAGGGACCGAGTTAATCAACGACCAGGTGAATGAGTTAATAAAATGACTTATCTTGTTTCTGGGTAGGCTCTCATGGTTATCGTGCTAGTCTGTCTTCTCTTGTTATAAGAGAGTACCAGAGCCTGGTCATTTACAAAGAATACACATGTCTTTTGGCTCATGCTCTCGAGCCCCAGAAGCTACAAAGCTGGCACCAGCATCCTCTCAGCTTCTGGCTAGGGTGCCCACTTCTGGACAAGCAGCTGTGTGTGGAGGAGAAAGCTCAGGGTTAGGCCTCATGACTCAGCTCTCAGGGTGGCTGACCCAATCTTGTGAGAACAGCACTCGTTCATCCCAACCATCTATCACTCCTAAATGCATCCTGTACCACCGCCACAGTGGAGGTCAAGTTCCAACACATATGTTGGAGGGGGCAGTCCTACCCAAGCTGTAACAGTCAGTCCCTAAGCATTATGCCTTCTCTTAAAATGCCCCCCCCCATCACTGTGCCCTTTGCACAGACAGCCGTTCTGCCCAACGTCCCACCGGAAGCCACAAAGTGGTCTTGAAGTGGGTTCTTTTGACTTTCACCTCAGGGAGCTCTGTTCTGTACTCAGCTGAGCCTAAGCCACTCACCTTCCTCCATCATCTCTCTCTGCCTGATGGAGATAATGGTCCTTATTTATCCACCTCACACAGATGTTGGACAGATTGATTAGTTAATGTTCAGAAATTGCCTTGAAGATGAAAAGTGACGATTAGTATTATTATGTTGTCTAAGAGAAATTCCCTGCCTGGGAAAGGGAGCCGCTGCATGGCCACTGACATTTAATTTGAATGTTCTGCAGCTCACAGGTGGAATATTTATTTACCAATAAGGAAAATCTTCTCCATGTATAATAGCTCCTTGGATTCCGTTCATCTATTTTTTTTTTTTTAATGATGTGACCAAATTACTATGAAGGGATGGAAATGGGACAGCACGGCTAAGGCTCCTGTCTAGGTTGGATGTCAGCCTCTTATTCAGAACAACTGACTGAAAAATGTCTTTGCCTTTTGTCAGCCAAATGGCACCTCATATGCTGCTGACACCAACCTAAATAGTGCACGGAATACGGGATGGGGTGTGTGTAATTATTTCTCCTCCCAGAAGGCTTTGAACTAAGAACCTTTAATCTTATCCAGGAATGAATATGATTTCTCAAGGACAATTAAAAAAATATGTCTCTGTACAAAGGAGCAATGTCAGGAAATTCAGCATTGAAAAAACAAAGAAAAGCAAACAACAAAACCAAGTGAACCTTTTGAGCTCTCATTTTTAAACACAGGTAGGAGCTTGACCTACCTGGTGGGAAAAGTTGCTAAAAGAGTCTGAACTATCAATACGGAGGGAAAAGTCCTTCCTTTGTACACTTGATGCTGTGACTTGGTATTCCAAGCTTGATTTGCCGCTGGCTTTCTTCAGAAACTTGGGCTTTTAGCATGATTTATGCCTAAATTTTCAGAGCGAAATTTATGAACTGCATTAAGTGCTGGAGAAGAAGCATAAAATAAGTCATTTGAGGGTCTGGAGCAGCGGAGTGCTGTGTACAAATGGGATAAATGGAAATAATCGACTAATAGATGCATCAGAGGAAAACAAATGGGTTTCTGACATCAAGAAGCAGCAGCTTTGGGGGACCCTGCAATTATCTCCTAATTGGCGGGATGAGAGAGTGTGGCTGAAGACGTGTGAGGCCGAAGAAGAAGGAGGCAAGTTCGGCAGAGACGCGGTGAGAGGGATGACAGGACAGCGAAGGCGGGTTGGACCCAAGTTCAGGGAAGTTGCGTCTTCCGACTTTGCCCAGCAGATGGCAGGAATGTTGCTTAAAGTCTGTGCTCAGAGGGCCATCTCCTAAGTCCACCTCCTCCCCACCCCCAAAGTTGCCTGTGAGTCACTTGGATGGATGAATCTGGCTGCGCAGGCTCTCCCTGGCCCTCTTTCTGAGATGAAGAGTGGACTGGCTGTGTTGGGACTAGACCCTGGTAGGCTTGGCCACTCTGCACCTTTGCTCTGTGTTGGGCCATCGCAGTCCCCTAAAGATTGTTTTTCTTTCCCTCTCTGTTTCTCAAATCTCTCTTTGCCAGATATGGGGTTCCAGGGGAACCCCATGTCATTGTTCCCTGTTTCCCTTCTCCTCCCTGTGAGTTCCTCCTTTAGTGGGTAACACTTGCCCTGTAGCTCAAAGCTCCATTTCTCTCCATCTCCAAAAGCACTAACAGACTGAGCAGGGGAAAGAGGGGTACCCAGTTTATAGTTCGGCTTTCTCCACAGCCGAAGGACTAGATGAAGGAACGAGGGAATTGAAGCCTGCGAAGCGTTTGTGGTAGTTCTGCGGCAGCGAAGCAGGTAACTGCCTCCATCCACATGTCCCATCCCGTGTCCCCCCACTCCCCCGCCTCTGCCATGTCCGCCAATTCCTGAAGCACTTGCCTTCCCGGGCATTATACAGATTCCCAACTCCAGGAAGGGCTTGCACCTTAAAGACGTCTGAGAAAGCAAATCCCAGTGACTCCCTGCCAGTCCTGCCAGGCTAGAGAGGCTTTCTGAGCTGGGTGGGAATGAGTAGGGACTGAAATCAGGAGGCACGGTGGACCTCTGAGAAAGAAGGCCCTTAGAAGCAGCGGTTCTCAATCTCCGGGTCTCTACCCCCGTGGGGATCACATACCAGGTATCCTGCATTATCAGATATTTACCTTACGATTCATAGCCGTAGCAGAAACCACAGCTTTAGAGTAGCAACAAGATCATTTTATGTTTGTGGTCACAAGATGAGGAAATGCATTGAAGGGTCGCAGCCTCAGGAAGGCTGAGGACCGCTGCTTGAAAGGCTCACCTTTCACGAGGGCTGGAGAGAAGGAGCCAGACAATGTCGGAAGCTGACGGGAGAGCGAGTTCAAGTGAGGAGCTGCTGGAGATTGTCTCTCCAAGTCGGGGAGAGACCCCAAGCACCATGGCTCTGATGTCTACCTGCTTGGGCCCGAGACAGTCTTCCATCTTGGCCACAGAGGAGCACAGAGTGGAAGGAGTCACCAGCGGAAGGAAAGCGGGTGCCGCTGTGACCAAGTAGTTGACACAGCTGAAGACAAATGTAAATGTGAGCTCTTAGTGGCCACTCCAGAGCTCAGAGGTAAAGTCCAGCACCAAACATTTGCTTGCTGCCACTCTTGGCCCCATGTAGTCTTCTTTAGGTTCCACTTGCAGAAATCGGAGGAACCCAGGCTGACCGAGAGCATCTTTGCGCCCCCTGGTGGAGCAGGGACTCACGACAGGGATTAAACTTGACTAGGGGAAGTCAAGTTTGTGGCTGCAGACCTGATGAAGATGTGTCTGCCAAATAGCACTGAGTGGGGATTAAAGGCGTGAGCCACCGCGCCTGGCTTCAGTATGCTTTTAAAAGGCACTATTAAGTAAAAATATTTTAAGTGAAGGCATGATGGCGTCAAGATAAAAGTTTACCACACACTAAAGCACTAAATACTAGAACGCCTTCTTTCTTTCTTTCTTTCTTTCTTTCTTTCTTTCTTTCTTTCTTTCTTTCTTTCTTTCTTTCTTTCTTTCTTTCTTTCTTTCTTCTTCCTTTCTATTTTTGGTGGTGCTGGGCCTTACTCTGACATATCATCCGTTTGGGGTGAAACTGACACCAACTCTTCAACACCACATTCAGGATGAAAAGCTCAAAAGTGTGCTTATTTGCGGTGCTGGGGATGGAAGCCTGAACTAAGCACACGCAAGGCAAGCAGTCTTCCCCTGAGCGGTGCTCTCGGTACAAAGGATACTTCCACCCAGATTTTCCAGACGTCTGCTCCTCACTGTACAAACTAATGATGCAAAAAAAATTTTCTCACCCGTCACTTAAGAAAACACAGGACTTGCCTGGGGCTGGATTGCTGGAGCCCTGAAAAGAGTAGATGGTCTTCGGATGTGGTCAGGCAGCCTCGTGGTAAGGACAATGAGGCCGTTTTATGGAACTGTATTCATTCATCTCCCCAGCAAAAATGCTTCTTACCATTGTGGACTTGAGGCCTTTGCCTGGCGAAATTCCAAGCATTTTCTCAACGGCTGACACTTCTCACTAACCGTCAGCCTGCCAGTCTCTTCTTTTCTCAGCGTTTCTGGCTTTCGATCTGCATTATAGACCACGTGCATTAAAAAGAGAGCTGAAAATGAATCAAAACTTTGCATGGCATTCTGAGAAGCTTCACTCCCCCCCCCCCCCGTCATCTGTACGCAGGCGCAGTACAGGCAAAATTCCTCTAGAGGGCGGTCTCAGACTGCATGACACCCCGCAGTTCGCCAGCACAAGCTGAGAAGGCTTAGGAGCAAACCTCAGCGGACAGAGCAGCCTGAACGTGGACGCAGGCTCCCCCTACACATTAGCAAATATCTCTTTGTTGTTGTTTTGTCCCGTCCCCCTCCCCCCTTTCCGGATTGGCTTCAGTGAAAATCTTGCACGTGTGGTAAAGAGAAAGATGGAAGAGTTCCTTTTGTTTCCTTTGCGAGTGAGCAGTGAACCCTCACCTCTAAGGGAGTTCCTAGTGTTGTATTTGTAATTATCAAGAGAGGGAGGGAAATTAAAAAGTTTGACTGCTTAGCTCTTCCGCAGTTGGGCTGTGGGCCCGAGGGACACTCCAGGAACTCCGAGTTCTGGCTTAGCTCCGTGGAAACCCTCAGGAACGGCCATCTGACCTCTCGCTGGGCCACCGGAGGAAATCAGCTTTGGTTAGATCAGATGAGCCATAATTGGCTTTGGAGTCCTTAGCGCACAATCTGGGCGAACATTCCTTGGTGTTTTGAAAGGCCCATGTTTTGCTTGGATCGGCTCAGTGTACAGGGGAGTCAGTCACAGCCTGGGTGGCGGGTTGGATTAGCATTTTGTTTCCCAAGATCTGCTCTGCTTCTGGGTCTCCCCAAGTGACAGGGTGCCGGCGCAACCCCCAACCCCCAGCCTGAGGGCAGAGAGAGGGATGTGTCTGTTGGCCTGCAGGGTAGGTTAGTAAAGGAAATAGGGTCTGGGTGAGCTGAGAGGTTTTCGGCCCTTAGGTCTTGGGACCATGAATTTGCTCTGCTAAGAGCAAAAAGAATGCAAAAACGAGTAGATTCAATGTTGTGAGCGGTGTAACTTTGTTTTCTACCTCTGAGTCATGACCCTTCTCAATCACTTCCCAGCCCTCAGAATGATCCTTTTAAAATGGACCTCAGCTATGCGGTTGGAAGAGAGATGGGGGGTGGTATGGAGATGGGGAGATGAGAGAGATGGGAGGTATGAGAGAAGCTGGAGGAGGAGTAGGGGGGTGGATATGATCAAAGCACATCGTACTCATTTATGAACATTTCAAAAGATAAATACAGAAAAATGAAATGAAAAATGCGTCTCGGATCATGATACTGCTTTTTGCTTCATGCTTTTTAGTGGCTCTGTATGGCATCCATGTGAAAGACCCAACACCTTGGCATACACAACTTACAAGGCTTGTCAAAATCTGTTCTACAACGTTAGGCCTTGAACCCGAGGGACATACAGACCTGTTCCGTACCACCGGGAACACAGAGTCAGAGACTGGGTGTCGCGTCTCTTCTTAGCCTATGGTTAGTCTTGTAGACGCAGGATTGTCCGCACAGTAGCTGAAAGAGCTTCCGCAAGGATGCCTGACAGGGTGACCTTGTCTACCCTCACAGTCTGCCTCAGGACCGAGATCTGGAGCCTGCTAAGTGACACCAAATCTGGGGTTCTTTAGTGCCTGACTTAATATGGAAACAAAGGGCCTAATTTAAGAGTGTAGCCAGCTGTCAATCAATCACAACAGCTGAGCCTTCGCCAATCACAACATGCCAACTGATTAGACCACGCCCAGAGGGACAGACTGTAACTACCCCGACTGCTCCTACACCCACTTGTGATGTACTTATCTATAAATATTTCCTCCCCTGTTTTGCAAAGGAGAGCTCTCTGTAGCGTTTCTGACTTGCTCAGTTTGTGCCTTTCTTCTTTGCTCAAACAAACTGTTAATTTAGTTTTCCTTTGGGTCTGGAGAGAGAGAGCTGGGTAGGTAAGGCGCTTGCCTTGTAAACAGGAGAACCGGAGTTAGTCTCCAGAACCCAAGTTAAAACAAATAAACAAACAAACAAACTGGGAGTGCTGGCACACACCTGTAATCTCCTCACTGGGGAGACAGAGGTAGGTGGCTCTCCGAGACTTGCAGGCCAGCCTAGCTTACCGAGGTGAGTTCAGTAAGAGAATCTGTGTTTTTTTTTTCCCCCACAAAAAGTGGATAGTACCCAAAGAACAACACCTGAGGGGCGGTCTTCTTGCTTCTACCTGCACACAGTCACGCTCGTGTTCCACACTCACGAACGTGTGTCCACACACAGCCACGCTCCCGGTAGAGACCCCCTTCTTCTGCCCACGTTAACGCAAGCTTAGGCTACTCATTTCTCTTCACTACAATTAGAATGACTTAAGTTTTCTAGGGGTCTCCAGTGTAGGCAAAGCGATTGAGGGACCATTCCAGGGCGTTCTTAGAAGACTCTCTTCCTCTGTTTAATGAAGCTACAGCAGCTTGTCTCCTGAATCTCCGGATCCCTCACTTCCAAATCCTTGCCTCTCTGTTTCCACCAATTCTGGAATATTGTGTGTGATCCTTACCTGTTCCTGAGACACTACTGAGCTTTTATGAGGTGGTGTTCTGCCTCATGGTGTCAGCAGAAAGTTCAGCTTTTACTACCAGTGGTGGCCCTTAGTACCATTTTGGAGGCCAGATGGGTGCTTACTGCAAGAGAACACAGTGAGCTTTATTGGACTTTCAAGAAGCAGTTTACTTGGATTGAGTTCTGCACCTAGAACTTCCTAGGGACGCTTCTGAGAGGCACTGATGGGTCCATGGTAGAATTCTTACCTTCAGAGAAGCTTGGTCTCTATCTGTCTGTCTATCATCTATTTATCATCTATATCTATCTATCTATCCATCCATCTATCTATCTATCTATCTATCTATCTATCTATCTATCTATCTATCTATCTATCTATCTATTTTTTCCAGCATTCTAGTCAAGAATCATCTACTGGTAAAGGGGCATTATTCACCTGAAAATCAGTCGCTATGGGAAGTGATGACCCTAGAGACCTGCAGAGTGAGCTGTTCAGCAGTCACCCTTCCTAGGAACATGGTGCCTTTGATTTTTTTCTTTTTCTTTCAGCAGCTTTTTTTTTTTTCCTCTCCGATTCCTTCTGCTTTCTGGGAAGTGTCCAGTAGCTTTCTCTCCCTTTGATGTTGACGTTGCTTACTCTATGGGATCAACATCTATTATGGTCTGGCTTTGCTCTTCAGTGTCGTCGGATTGTATTGATGAAAGTGTCTGACTGGTTGCTGATCCCAGGAGCTCTAGTGATCTGGCCCAACAACACCCTCAAAGTACTTCAGAATGCACCCACCCTTTTCCTCTCAGCAAGGAAGGAAGCAGTGAGTGATGTGTGATGGCTTGGGTGGTCAAGTTTGCTGATGTAAGGGAGATTCCATTTTTTAGAATGCCTGGATGCACTTGTCTCTTTCTTGCCGCTTGAACAGGGTCTTCCTCAGATTAAGGCAGAGACATCCCTAGCAGAATTCCAAAAAGAAGGAGTTATCACTCAACTCCTTCTTTTTCAAATTTTAAAATGGGGCTTTACATTCCATAAAGAGGCAGGATTTGTAGAGAGAAAATGGGACTTTGCAAATGATGAAAGCACCCTTTCATCTCAAGAGCAGAGGGGTGTGTTTGGACTGGTGATCCCAACCGGGAATTAGGCTACAAACCATAAGGATAGAGACTCAGGACAAGCTGTGCAGGTTCCTCTAGTTTCTGAGGGCAGGAGCGGAGGGGGATCATGAGAATGAGCAAACTTGCCGAGCTGCAGATCTTGGCTTCCCATGACCCAGGTGTGGATGGGAGATGCCAAGGCTAGAGACAAAGCCCACAGAGGTATGTGGGCTCCTTATGGTGGCATGGCTCCTTGCTTGCTCCTCGGGAACTGCTTAGAAAGCCCCTTAGAGAATCCCTGATCTTAACGTAGAATTAGAGCTTCGCTGGGCCAGCCAGGGTTCTTGGAACATATCTGAACTAGTTGTCAAGGTGATGGATCTGTGAAGCCAGGGCATGTGTGCAGGATATCTGTGAGACTTCAGATGCTGGAGTGAAAGAATGAAGATGACTCTGGGGTCAGAATAAACCGCAAGCAGTTGGGAGTTACATGATACAATAGTACAGTGTAGTCAGCTATTAAACAATGAGAACACATGTCGGACCAACGCTGTATATCCACCAAGAGGACGGGGAAAACCCCCTCACTGCTCGGTGGGAGGAGGAACATTCAGAGAAGAAAAGTAGCCTGAAGAAATAATTTGGAACACATTACTCATAGGAGACTGAGCTAGGCCAAAGGGTCTGCTTTCAATGAGAAGAGGTTGGATTAATGTGGAGCTCAGCCTACGCTCTGTTTTGAAGGGCTCCGTACTGCGGGGCAAAGCAACTCTAGCACATGCCTTGCCTCGAGTGACTCCATCTCATAAAATGCGTGTTCCAGTTCTGAATGTGAGCACTGAGGCAGGGTGATGCCATCTCTCATTTATGCAAGTAAAGAGCCATACGTACCTCAGCACAAGCCACAAGGCGGAGATTGATCAATGACATTTACACAAATAAAATGTTGAAACCTATGAGCTTACCAGAGTAAATCAGGAACACAGAGACATATCATAGCAGTATCAGAATCACCGAGCCCATGAACTTACCGAACGCACTTCAGGACTAACAAATTATGTAACCTCCTCCCCTGGGTCATGTGACAGGAAGATCTCCTAGCATGAGGGTGTTGCCTAATGCAATGATCACAAGTGTAGCACAGTGGAAATGGTAGGTAGATCTGCCTTCTGCCCACCATGCAAACTCAGGAAGAGCTGGCATCATGCTCTCCGTGGTGTCCACTGATTTATTTGTATAATTTGTATAAGCAGATGTTGAAAATAATTCTAAAGAGGAAAGGGCTTCGTCTCTTTGCATATCTTCAGTCACCAACAGAAAATGCATACTTTAAAAATAAGCTACTAATTGTTTTTGACACATGTTCTGTAAGTGAGCCGAGGCTAGGCTGCAAATGGTCATCAATGGTGGGTACTTGCCAGAATGCTTGTTTTTGGATCACGTTATTATGCGAGAAATCTAAGTGCCCAAGGCCACCCCACCAGAGAGGCTACGTGTAGGTGCTCCAGGGCGGAAAGAGACATGTAATCAATTGAACCTTCTTGTCCTTTCCAGCCTGGCCCACTCAGTAAGTGTATGTCCGATACCTGGTGACCTCCACTAATGTCTAGATGAACAAAAAGGATCACCCAGATGAACCCGGCCTGACTTTTGTTCTACAAAATCACTGGCTACAACAAATGGTTGTTGATCTGTACCACTTTGGAATGTTTGTGACAACACTTTCCTCTACATGCATTTTCCACAACGTTCTATACGAGCTTATCACATTGGAGCTTAATTTTCCAATATCTACTTGTCTGTCTTTTCTGGCAGCCAAGAAAAGGCAAAGAGAAAAAAAAAAAAAAAAAGAAAAAAAAAAAAAAAGAAAAGGCAAAGAATGATTGCTAGCCCCTGTTCTTCTCGTAAGCAAGATCAGTCTTGCACAAAAAAAAAAAAAAAAAAAAAGTTTGGGTTCAGTTTTAAAAAAACTGAACAGAGCTGATTGCATGCAGGATTCCTTTATAGGTAGCTTGATGTATCGTCACTTTTTCTTTTCTTTTCTTTTCCCTTCCTTCCTTTCTTCTTTCCTTCCTTCCTTCTTTCCTTCCTTCCTTCCTGAACAGAGCTGATTTCATGCAGGATTCCTTTACAGGTAGCTTGTTGTATCACCTTTTCTTTTCTTTTCTTTTCTTTTCTTTTCTTTTCTTTTCTTTTCTTTTCTTTTCTTTTCTTTTCTTTTCTTTTCTTTTCTCTTCTCTTTTCTTTTTCCTTCCTTCCTTCCTTCCTTCCTTCCTTCCTTCCTTCCTTCCTCCCTCCCTCCCTCCCTCCCTCCCTCCCTCCCTTCCTTCCTTTCCTTGGAACTTGCTCTGTAGACCAGGCTGGCCTTGAACTCAGAGATCTGCCTGCCTCTTCCTCCTGAGTGCTGGGTTTAAAGGCATGTGCCACCACCCACGCAACTTGATGTTATTATCAGTAAACTCTTTTAGTCTCACAATCTGAAGGATGACTTATATGAGCACTCTGATGGGGTGCTCATGGGACTGAGAGAGGATCCTGAGTACATCCATAACGCCTCATTGAATTTGGATTTGGTTCTGCCTAGAGTAGAAAATTGAAGTTTTAGATGAGAAACTTTAAAAAGTTACTGTTCTTACCCTCTCGCCATTATATTTTGATTACATGCTCTATATTTAGATGTTGAAAAAGCTAATGCATATTAATCCTTGATTGATTTGATTACCCATCCTAATTATACTTTGATCACTTTTGATAAATATATTGACTCATATTTTATTTACTTCACAATATTCTTTGTATAACTATGCTTTGGTAATATCTGATTACATCTTAATATTTGATTGCTTTGAGTAGTTCTTATTCTAGCCATTGGGAAACTGGATCATATTAGCTATGAGGTGCCTGACTTGTGGTATTGAATGCAGATTTTGCAACAAAATGTATACAAATTGATGTTCCTCAATATTCAACACCTTATGCGAGTGAGTCATAAGGTGACCAATATCCCATGACCTCTCTGGCCTTTAGTTTCCTTACCTCTAAAGCAGAGATAATAATAAAAGCTACTTAGTAGGAGCCAGGTGGATTAAATGAGAAATTATGTCTGCTTCCCTGGCTGGGCTTTCTTCACCATCCTAGATAATCCTAATGTGTAGCTGTCATGCCCTACTCCTACCTTGAATCTATATGCATGAGCTGATGAGTCTTTGTTTCAGAATGGGGGGGATTCAAGGAAAATAGAATTTTGAGTAGGATGCTGGTGAAGGGGAGAAGGAAGAAGAGAAAGATAAAGGCATGATCTGTGTTCAACGCCACCTCCTCAATCAGACCACAAGATTGTAGTTGGGGTTCTCTGTAAAGAAGGACCTGGCCAGGAAGACTAAGTAGGCAGAAATCTACCATGGACACAGGGCTTTAGTGTCATGGTGTGAGAGTGTTTCTTAATTTTCAGAGGAAGGCCTGAACCACTCAGAAGGCTTGTGTGTGTGTGTGTGTGAGAGAGAGAGAGAGAAAGAGAGAGAGAGAGAGAGAGAGAGAGAGAGAGAGAGAGAGAGAGTCTGTGTTTACTGCCTTCAGTTCCAGCAGAAGGGGAGACATAGAGAGAACCTCCTACCACAATGGAAGGACCAATATGTGTGCAAAAGATTTTGCAAGACTCTAGGCGCAAAAGCAGGGGTTGGAGGTCCCAGGAGGATGTCCCACCCTCATGCCACAGCCTGCTGGGCATCCCAGAGCTGTGTGGAAGATGCTGGGCCTGACAGATCAGCATTCTAATGCAGTTTGGAGACACGGGGATGCAGGTGACCGCGGTGGGAGGAGGTGATATGGAAGGGGCTTAGCAATTATCCTATCTAGAAATTATAGAACACTCATCTCCAGGTACTTTGTGCAACACACTGCAGTTGTCACTATATAGAGCTTTTATTGGTCCTATAGTAAAGGCAAAGAAGCCGTAAGTTATTGCTTCCCTGATGCTACCAAGTAGCTCACGATAGAGTAGGATATGAATCCAGGAGGTTGGGTGTCAGAGCCTTGACTCCCCATGACTTCCTTTCTGGGAGGAGGTGAGCCCCACCCCATCCTTCAGAGACTTTGAGTTAGAGTTGTACAGCTGTTGCCAGAGCCTGCGATCCTGCTAAAACATGGCTGCCTGAGGGTGTTGACTTGGCCCATCTCTTTCCTCTGCTTGCCTCTAGGCAATGGTTCTCAGCCTGCGGGTCATGACCCCTTGGGGGCTGCCTATCAGATATTTACATGACAATTCATTACAATAGCAAAATTACAGTTACGAAGGAGCAATGAGATAACTTTATGGTTGGGAATCACCACAACGTGAGGAACTGTATTAAAGGTGGTCTCGATGTTAGGAAGATTGAGAACCACTGATAAAGGGCTGTGTTGGGGATATCCATCCATTGGCTCAGGCCCCTGCTTGGCTTGGGACTCGTATGAAGCTATTTTTCATGTTCCAGGTGACTGGCCTAGTAGCTGGCTTCTCTAGTCAGGGTTTTAGATATGAAGACATGGAAATCCTCTCAACCAGAACAGCACTCTCTGGGGCTTTCTGAAGAACCCGTCTTTGTCTCTGACCCAGCCTGTATCGGCACCCACAGTCTATATATAAATAGCCTTCTCTCCAGTGGGAGCGGCAGAGGGCCGCTGGCATTGGGCCATTGGAGAAGCTGTCCACCCACTGGCCTCACTGGCCGTTCTCCAGATGATCCCACGAGTCCTGGGAACCTGGGGAACAGCAACCGGATACAGAATGGAATGCTACAAGGGTGATGCCTGGTGCTGACAGGGCTGTTCAAATTTGCCACTGGTATTACCACACCTCAGCCAACCTTTTTCTTTCAAAAACAACTCACCCTGAGTCCCAGCACAGAGAGACGCTGTCCTCTCCTGGTCTGTGTCTGTTTGACAGTGTTTTAGGTACAGTGACATAATTTTTAAATATGTTTGGGTTTTGTTTTTTCACGTTTAAAATGGTAATTTTCCCTTTATATCCGAAATTAAAATTGTTTAGTCACATGTGGATTTTTATACAGTAGTAAATACAGTAAGGTGTTAACAAGACTGTAGGTGATGTGATTATGGGTTATTTGAGCTTTTCTACACTTCTCAGTGTGTTTTGCATTTGCGGTGAAAAGGAAGTGGATTTTGTGAGGCTCTCCCATTTACGGTAGTGGTCGCTTTTAGTGTTATCCTGTGAGGTGCACATCTAGTATTAACCTTTGTTCTGTGAAGCACGTGTCAAGTGTGGCTTTTGATCTAGTGCACATCTATTCAGAGAAGTATCTTCTGGTTTGCTCCCAGACTTCTCCATGACACATCTGCCCTGTTGAGGAGACAGATGAGGCTCAGTACAGGCCCGGGCAACTTCTCATCTGAGCCTTGATGGTAATGAGCTCGGGCTGGAACTCTGTGGCCAAGCTCCACCAAATCCAGAGTGTCTCAGTCTCCTCATTGGGAAAATCTGAGCTTAGGCTCTGTGGCTTCAACAGCTCTTGTCGTCTGAGGGTCTGGGGTCCCTCTGCATCTTATGGAGCAATTAGCCTACAGAGCTCTCGGGTCCTCCGTGACCATCTACCGACTTGAAGATCTCGGTGGCTCCACGGAAGTGTGAGAACAGCCCTTCCTGGTGCCGCACACACGGAGAGAACTCAGGGAGTGTAATCAGGGCAGGGTTTCCCTGTAAGTGGCACGTGACACGTTATGAAGGCAGTGAAGGCCGTAGTGGGATACGGAGGAGAAAGAATGGCCGAGGATTTATGGGCACATGTGTAGAGGTGGAAACAAACCCACTACTTGAGGATGATGGATGGGAGACCAAAAATCAAAAGCCACAGAGGAAACCTGAAATGGCTCTCCAGCTGGTGGAAAGTACATCTTGAGCGGCTATTTCTCACTCCCAGTGCCCTGTGGTAGCAATTCAATCGCAGCCACCATATATTCAGTGACAGTGAACTCCTACATTTTGTTTTTCTTTAATTTCACTGGAAGTTTAAAGTAAATATTGATATTTTTTAAGATATAAAACCAGTCCCTCACCACAATGCATTTCCACAAAGCCAAACAGTTTGGTGCCCCGGCCTTCCAGAGACTTCTCTAATTGGATGAAAGGATGAGGTCTGTGCTTTTTCATGTGTCTGATTAATTATTGCTCTGAACCCCTGGAAAACAGACATGGTCTGTAAGTGGTATCTGTTGTTTAATCGAGGACAGATGTTTTGGGGGGGGGGAGCCTTTTAAATAGGCCTAGAGAGTTGCCAACTCTCAAGTGAAGTGAATCATTGTACTGTCTGTCTCAAGAAGAGCCAGCCAGCAAAAAGCCATTTTTATTAATGCTCAAAGCAGAGTCACCGGAGCTCTGGTTTATCCTAAACCTCCTGCGTCGAGAAACAGCACCATCATCCGCAGAGTGGTCCAGACTGAAAACCCAGCGTAATCCACACAGCCACCCCACTTTCACTTCTCTCCTGGGCCTCGATCGAAATCTCCAGTAGACCAAAATGACACACAGCCCTTATATACCAGAAGGAAATAAGCAAAAGGAAAGTTTCCCCTTGAGACACCGCTAATGCTGCCCACACACCGCTGGCCACGTTAAGTTCACCCTTGACATAAGCCATAATGAAGGAGGGTAGAAGAACTGGGGACCATACGCCAGTAAGAGTAGAAAAGGAAGGAATGTGTTTCAGAAAACAGTCATGTGACTGCTCACAGTGTTCAGATCTCATAGCCTTCCACAGTTCTGATTTCTGATCACGGTTGCTCAGCCACTTATTTCAGCATTTTGATTGTAGCATCAATACCTGCAAAGGTCTGCTTACACTGTCTAACAAACTTTGCAAAGGACTTGAGGCTTAGAACAATAATCGTGTGTTATCGCGCACATGGGAGCGAGAAGCTGGCTGCTGTGCTATCCCTGGGCAAGCCTTTGGGGCTGGTAGAGTGAGTGTTCTCCCTGTGTCTCCCAGCTTCCTCCTCTGGTGGGCCATCTAGGGCACACTCTTCTCATGGCCCCAGTAAACATGCAAGCCAGAAAGTGGAAGTAGGTGGAGCGTCTTCTGTCCTAGGCTTGAAATTGGCACATTATAGCTTCTTCCCATGTCCTTCTAGCCTAGGCAAATCACATCACTAGTCCTGAAGCCAAGGTCAGTGTGAGGAAGCTGTGTGTTAGGACTTGGATATGAAATGTCCTCCAAGGCCCAAATTTTGAGTGCTTGGTCCCCAGGTGGAAACGTTGGAAGGAGAGGCCTAGATGAAGAAAGTAGGCCACTGGGCTTGTCTCTGAATGTTATCTTGTGCCCCCAATCCTCTTCTTCCTCCACCTCCTGTTTGTCAGGAAGGAAAGGACGTATCACATGTTCTTGCTGCTCTGATATGACCAAGGAAAGGACATGTCACATTCCCTTGCTGCCCTCTGTGACCGTGGGCTGAACCCTCTAAAACCGTGAGTGTAAATAAATAACCTTCCTCTAGGTGGTTTTTCTTAGACCTGTGTCACAGCACTGCAAAGTCTGACTGGTTACCGACACAAAAATGTGGGTGCAGGGAGGGGTGATGTATTGGGGAATCAACCGGGAATCCTGTCCCACACATAAACAGAAACCTCTCCTATGTGCTGCCATAACTTTAACAACTCAAAACTGACTCAAACCGAACTGTCTCCTCCCAGAACATTTATGACATTGTCTTTTTGTATCACCAATTAGAACAAACACAGTAGTTGTATCACCCCTGAGCATTCAGAGCCCAGATGTGCCCGGCCCCTAGTGGAGGCTCAATAAATACCCGTCGAATAAGCAGACGACTAGGTAAATAAAGGAAGCACATAACTTGCCAAAGTGGATCTGAAGAGACCTGGAATTAAGTGTTGATTTGATACCGTGCCTGGACATTTTCATCAGTATGTCTTTTTAAGAAAATAAGAGCTTACCTTTTGTTTTTGGATTTCCTGATAGCAAACCAATGATTCCCATTTGCAAGTTTCTATAAGTCAAAAAAAAAAAAAAAAAAAAAAAAACAATAAAAGAAAAATAATGGAACCAAAGGGAAATGGCTGAGAGGGAAGAGCTGATGAAATGCCTGTGGGATTCTCATACTACTCTTTTTTTCCTAACCTCTTTCTTTAAGAAGGATGAGTGAGGGAGTTTTAAGTGGCTGTCTCAAGAGCTCCCCGCCTGTCACTATGTTTCAGAATAAGAGCCGGGACTCAACGGGGGGGGGGGAGGAAGTGGGACAGCTCATGATTATGAAAGGGAAAAGTTGACTTGCTCAGCCTTGCCATCATGTTCATTGTGCAGCAGGAAGAAGAAGTGAAGCCCTTGTCAGACAGTGAAGCAACTGCCAACTTTGATTTTGGACTTTTTTTTTTTTTTTACTTCTCATCTACGGTGATGAGAAATAAATATTGGCTGTTGAGAGGCCGTTCACTTTCTGAGTTTCCGTTTTAAAGGCTTGAAGGAGCTCCAACAAGCTTCCCCAGTTGCCATGCTTTTTGCGACATGGTGGTCTGTTATCCCTGGAAACCCTGAAGGGGAAAAGGCCATTCCTTTTTATTTCTATAGAATATTTTATCGTAGTGACGAGAAGGGCAGCTAATAGATAGATTAATACACACCTCTCAGAACTGTCTTCATTTTATAAACTAAGAAGCCCAGGCTGTTAAAATGTCATCTGTCTCCGATCTTACAGGCAATGGCTTCATTGGGGAAATAGCAGCAACAGTATATGCCTCCCAAGGTTTATAGCAGAAAGCATGAATCTGAGTGTCCATCAAAGCTTTCATTGCCGCGTCTTTCTGCCATAAGCTTACTGACTTACAGCTGAGGAAGGAAGGGAGAAGGAGATTTACAACTAAGATCTCCTGGCATTTTAGTCAAAGTGAGTCCTGTATGCCACTGTCATCCGCTTAACCTTTTTGTTGTGACCTAGGGACCAGCTTTTAGGATAGAGTTCTATCCACAGGAGCCTCACACTCCCTTACTCTCCCATCTTTCTCTCCACGGAATCACTTCTTGACAACATCTTCATTTCTATTTATCAACAGAGCATTTTTATTCCAAGTATACCAAGATTACTGTGGGTTCATTGTGCGTGGGGTGGGGGGTTAGGGGTGGGGTTTAAATTGTGTGTCAGAGCCCTTGAAGCTGTTTTCCATTTCATCAGTTTGAAGATCTCCCTGTGCTGAGCCTCCCTGGCCCTTCCTTTTCCTCTCTTGTTAAGAAGCACAGCTCTGATGGAAGATAGATTCAGAAATACTTCTCCATTTGGGACCTTAAAACAACTTATTTCAGCAAAAGGATAGGAGCGAGATTTCATTGGAATGCTTCCCATTTGCTTTAACAGACGTTGCAGCCGTAAAAAAAAAGATCTAGATGTTTGGGGCCGTTTCATCTCTTCAAGTGTTTGTGTTTGCTCTTGAGGGAGGACATGCTGCATCTTGGGCTCAGTGGACCCCCATCTCTGCATCAACCCACAGAGCAGGTAAACTTGTCTTTGCTAGAAGACCTTTGCCCTTGAAAGCCTTGACTCGGTGATGGATGTTGTCATTAAAAGTCCACAGCTGTGTAGAAGCCCTCTTGACTCTGAATTATTGAGCCTCCATGCTCTGGGATATGTTGCTAGTTAGGTGGCTCTGAGTGACCCTGTGACCTCCCCTTATTCCTACAAACAACCTTGCCCAACACTCACGAGCTCTGCATGCCAGACATTCTAGATGCACTCTTTTCAGCCCCAAGCAAGCATTATAGACTGGTTCACTCTCTCGGGCATTTGCTTCCTATAAATCCAGCTGTGCTTAGGTGAGCCTCAGTGTGGATGGGAGAGAGCATGTGCTTTGTTACTCTGGGCTGTAGGCACTAAATTGGGCTGTATTGTCACTTCCTTCTGGTAACATAAACAAGCCCACGGGCTGCTCAGCTCTTGCCAGTGGCTGTGATCGGTCAAGTCTGCTTGCCGCGCCATAATTCAGAAAGAAAAAGTCTGATAACTTAGTCTGAGTTCCACCTTTCATGAACCATCAGTCCATACATCACCCATGACATAAAAAGGGCTTCATTCCTGCAGAGTTAGCCCCAGAAGGTCTGTCCTGGTGTTAAGTTCTTAAAGACAGCATCTGTGCCGAGGACATCAGTCTCCAAAATTTTACACAAGTGCCAATGATGCTACTAAATCAGCCCCGGGTGATAATTCCCCAGGGCTCCTTCTGTTTATTTAGGCCAGAGTGAATATTCAGGAAAGTACTATTTTTCAGGTTAATAGTTTATTGTCAGATCCAGGATACAGTTTGATCCAGGATACACCTTGACCACCAGTCAACAGGGCTCCGAGGGTAGAGGTCCAGCTGCCTGCCACTTAGAATATAAAGCATCCCAGGCAGGCTTAGTGAGCATCCGTTCAGTGGCGGGCATGGTGTCAGCATCAAGCGGAGAAGAGTGCTGCAGTGTTCCTCCTGAAGCTTTTACTGTATGGAGAGGACCAGTCAAGCGAATTCACAGACAGGAAACTATGGAAGAAATAGCTGGGATTCTGGGGTGAAAACTCACCAAGACCACGGTTCTTTGGGCATTCCTAAAGGTTATTTTAAGTGATGTAAAGGATAAGAAGTAACTAACTGGACCAGAGAGCAGAAGAAGTCCAGGCCCTCTAGCATTGTTGGAGAACCGTTCCTCATGTTATCTTCCCCCTCTGGCTGGGTAGAAATTTGAATGTTTGTCTCACTTAAAATAGTTCTTGAAACCTGAGGGTGGTTCTTCTTTCCAGATCCCAAGGATTATCTCAGGGGACCCCCATCCCCCGCTAGAACCTGAGGGGTGTGTGCCTATGATAAGGGTGACCCCGGATTACCCTCTGCCTGGGGGATACACAGAATGAACTTTGTGGAGACTGAGGCTCCCCGTGGGGAATTTACTTCCTGGTGGTGAATGAGTCACCGCAGAGAGTCGGTTTTCCTTGAAGAGGTCAGACCTGTTGTTCAGTGCCGATTCCCAACTTAGGGGGAAGTGGGGCGCCCCCGTGCCATTTGTTAAATGTCAGCATGACCTCATCCTCCGAAGTGTGGAGGCATATGGGGTTGTTTCAAAGGTTTAACTGGACATAAAATTAATTTTCACTGTGAGGAGTTTTGAGGAATTGATGAAACCTCAGATGTTGTAAAACCGTTATTAGGTGTTGAATACTGTGAGGGCTCATTTAGAACTGGCCGGAACGAGAAAGGGTGCAGGTAGTTTCTTTCTGGTTGTGAGCCTGCTCTTTACCGTCTGATCCATCTCTGCAGCCCTTAGTAGTTTCTTTTTGTAAATGTTATGCGCATTGGTATGTTGCCTGCATGTGCGTCTGTGTGAGGGTGTCAGATCTTGGCGTTACAGACAGCTGTGAGCTGCCATGAGGGCGTGCTGAGAAATGAACCTGGATCCTCTGGAACCGCTGAGCCATCTCTCCAGCCCCCCCTGCCCCCGCCTTGGTAGTTTCTTAAGATGTCAAAGCTGTTCGGGAAGGAATGCAGTGTAACCATCGCAGAGAAGGAAAAGTCTAAAGACAAATGGAACGTGAAGTTCACGTTTGTACAGCTGCTTTGTGAGACTTGACTGTTTTTGAGAAACCTGGTTCCTCAGTTTACCACCTGTGGTGGTGTGAATGGGAAATGTCTCACAGAGGCCCAGGTGTTTGGACACTTGCTCCCTCCTGGTGGCGCTGTTTGGGGAGGGTTAGGAGGTGCTGCCTTGCTGGGCATAGACTTTGAGGGCACACAGCCTTGTCGTATTCCCAGTCCTCTCTGTCTGATTCATGCTGTGAGGGAAGGTGCGCTCACCCACTTCCCTTTCTGGTTTCCTGCATGAAGGACTCTTATCCCTCTGGGACCATAAGCCATAATAAACTTTTCCATAAGCTGATTTTGGTCTTGGTGTACCATCACAACAGGAGAGTAGCTAACTCATCAGCATTGTGTGCCTGGGTGATGCTCACAGAGGTTGCCCTATGCTGGTGGCAGAGGCTACACAGGGCTGCCCGTTCCTCCTTCCCTGGATCTGCAGATGCTGACATTCCTTCATCTTCTCTGTCCCCGACGCGTCCGTGAAATGCTCAGTGAATGCTTTCACATACTCCATGTCATGGGTTGAGCTATATATTCCCTAAGCTCTAACAGTTGGGCTGTTACTGAGGAATCTTTATGGACAGTAAGGAGGTTATGTCACCATCTAACATGATGGGATTTCTCTAGAAAGAGAGACCTGGGCATAGAAGCAGACGCAGAGGGAAGACGACGCGATGACAAGGGGGAGTACCAGCTACAGATCAAGAGGAGCCTGGAGTCAGCGGAATCTGAGTTACCATCACAGAATGGATTCTTTCTCGAAGCCCTCACCAGGAACCAACGCTGCCCACGCCTTGATGCTGAACTTCTAACCTCCAGAGATATGAGACAATACATCGCTGTTTTAACTCACTCGGTACTTCATTATGGCAGCCGTAGGAAACTCACACACTCACTGCACATTTTCTCAATTAATATATCATGGACATGAACTTGATACGAGAAAGCTTCCCCCCAGTCTTCCTTTATCTTCCGCTCACGGGGGCCTACAACTCCAAGTCTGTAGTTTTTATCACGCGATCATGATTTCTATTTCTTTGGAGGCAAACCTTGTATTAAATGTACTTATTCTATCATTTTGCTTATTCCTCAAAAGACAGGTATTAATATGCCCATGCGGTTAGTCATGTGACCTGGGACTTAACTGCTATTCCAGAAGGTTCAGAATTCTGCACTGGGGGCACTGAAGGACTGGACACTATGCCATTCTAAAATAGAGAGTTTCCTTATGGGAAAGCAATCTTAGGAGGTTGCTGTCAGGGCCTGCGGGTCTTGGCTGAGGGGTCTATCCAGAATGGGATGCTAAGTATACTAAAGTATAGCTTATGGGAAAGGAGTCTCGGGGGTCTGGTTTAGGGATCTGTGCCAACAATAAAGCCATGTGTTTGGGACAATGTATTCTGAGTTTCACAAAACTGACTTACTAGCAAATCTTTGAAGCATATTTATCAGTAAGCTACTCAGTTCACAGGTTTCCTGGGCCATCCTGCTACTTTGAGTCATTTTTCAGTTTAAGCTCCTGTGGAGGTGTGCTATCTTTCTCATGTCAGCAGTTGTCAGGTTTAAAATACATGTTTGCTCCCAGATCAGTGAAGCGATGTATTAGTGAAGCTACTTATTACAGACTGGCAATAGGGGAAATTGAGGGAAAAAAGAAGGGATAAAGAATTTGCGCTTCAGTAGTGATGTTTACAAATTAAAAAAAAAGGGAGTTTCGTGAGAAATGATTCCATTGGAGCAGAGCAACGCTCTTCTTTTGTGAGTCCTCTTGACGAGCCTCTCAATCCTTTCTCCGCAAACACTCACTTAGTTCAAGGGACATAACTGTAGTAAATAAATACAGAGAGTAAGAGATTTTTTAAAAATTAAAAACCCTGTAACTAAGATACTTTGAGAAAATTATAATCATCGAGTTGGTGATAAACCGATTAGTCATAAAAGCTGCTTAACTGATAATCAAAACAGACCAATTTTTAAAAAATTTTTCTTTATGTACAGATTTTCGGAGGTATTCTGCTAATCAGATTTCAAGTGCCAGGAAAGCGTAAATCAAAGTGACACAAAAAAGGGGTGTGGGGGTGATTTGTGAGGTCACTCAATCGCCTTCGAAGTAAAGGCAAACTCACAAACTAGATGGCAGCCAGTCTCTCGTGTTCACATTAAAAACCCGTGTGAGAATAAATACAAACTTTATGGTTTGCTCTCCATTATCTTTGGGTTACAAGACGCTGGAAATCTTCCAGTTTCACTGGATAAGTGGCAGCTTAAAGACAGTCAATTTTGTGTATTTTTAAGTTACTATAAATGTGGTGATTTCTCTGGAATGTCTGGAGAGATGTTTTTAAATTTGAAAATTTAAATTGGCTCATAAGGAATATTCTATCCTTAATTGCCATAAAGAATGGGGGGATGTATATAAAGTTAACTGAGTGACTGTCTAGAATTTCCAACTAAAACACCCACAATAACTTTAGGTAGTATTTGACCCCTGTTGCGGATCTGAAAATGACCCTCTGAAGGCATTTTGCTGACAAGCCGCTTTTCTGTGCGACAGAGAAGGCTTTCTCTCTGCCTTGTCCCCAAGCTTGGCGGATGTCTTACTAAGTTTGCTTGTACTTTGTGTTCCTATACGCTGGGATAAGAACTAACTTCTGTGTTATCCATTAAAAGATGAGGAGCTCTAAGCTAGTGGGTAGATCTTGCTGGTTGACTGGGGAGGAAAAAAGCTTTTCTCCAATACTTTTTTTTTTCCTTCTTTATCATAGAACTTGAAAGTTCTAAATTCTAGAGACACCATCTCTTGAAAGTTTGGCTTGGGCAGATACCAACCTTCCCAGTTCCTGGGAGGCAGCAGGTGGCATGAAAGAGAACAGGAGCTGGGATGCAGGAGCTTACTCTGCAGGAGCCATGGAGGTCTGCTCACAGATAAACCCTAGGGAAATCGGGAATGTGAGCACACAGATGGTTCCTTCAAGGGAGGGAATGCTATACCTGCTTTCTGCTCAGAAGGTTGGGAGGGGATGAGCATCCTAGCTTGGTGACCTCGCGCTGTGCAGCTGTGATCACACTGGATCCTCCACAAGACCCTTATCATAAACTTAGTTTTCTTTTTCTTTCTTTTAGGCTTTGTGAGATGAGATTTTTTAAAAAATTAATTGATTTATTTTATCTATTACAATTTATTCACTTTGTATCCCAGCTGTAGCCCCCTCCCTCATTCCCTCCCAACCCCTCCCTCTCTCATTCTTCTTCTCCTGTGCCCTTCCCCTAGTCCACTGATAGGAGAGGTCCTTCTCCCCTGACCCTAGCCTATCAGGTCTCATTAGGAATGGCTGCATTGTCTTCCTCTGTGGCCTGCCAAGGCTGCTCCCTCTTCAGGGGAAGGTGATCAAAGAGCCAGCCACTGAGTTCATGCCAGAGACATTTCCAGCTCCCCTTACTAGGACACCCACTTGGAGACTGAGTTGCCATCGGCTACATCTGTACAGGAGCTCGAGGTTATCTCCATGCATGGTCCTTGGTTGGAGTATCAGTCTCAGAAAAGACCCCCGGGCCCAGATTTTTTGGTTCTGTTGCTTTCCTGTGGAGCTCCTGTCTCCTCCAGGTCTTTCTATCTCCCCCTTCTTTCATAAGATTCCCTGCACTCTGCCCAAAGTTTGGCTGTGAGTCTCAGCATCTGCTTTGATTCCTTGCTGGGTAGAGTCTTTCAGAGGCCCTCTGTGGTAGGCTTCTGTCCTGTTCCCTGTTTTTTCCTTCTTCCGATGTCTATCCTGTTTGCCTTTCTGAATAAGGATTGATCATCTTACCCAGGGTCCTCCTTCTTATTAGCTTCTTTAGGTGTGCAAATTTTAGTGTGATAAACATGTTTTTCTAGGTCAATCTATAGACTGTATCTTTATGGTAGGTCTTACATGTATGTTACAAAGAGTTTCAAGGTATTCACCTCTGACCTTTATTTAGCTTACTCTGTTTCTCCAAGAGATTTACATATATTTTATTGTGAACAGCGGATTGAGTTAAGAATGGTGGATTGAGTTAATTACCACTAGAAAAGTTGTCACCAAATTGTATTGGGGGTAAATATCTCTAAAATAAACCACTTGGGGTTAGATTCCCAAAGTTTGAACCAACAGTGGCTATTTAGTTCTGTTGAACCACACTGCCCTCCTGTCTCCTTAGGGTCATCAGTTTGATGGCCATGTGGTCACAGAGGTCCCGACACTACACTATCTACTCTCATCTTGGAGGGTTTCCTGGGCAGGAGGGGGGAGTTGCTGATGGTACCATGTATACAGGAAGAAAGAGGAGGAAGAGGAAGAAGGGGAGCGAGAGTTAATCTTGAAATATCATACCCATACATGTATCTCATTTTGACCTGAGGGTTGGTTGGATCTAGTCCTTGCTTGATCATCATAGCACTGAGAGTTCATGAGTTCCTTTCTAAGAAGTAGTCATGAAACTGTCTCATTCTTGTACTTCACTCAGTGACATCCTGCTCAGAGCAAAGCAGCCTGGGCCCCCCAGTGATCCCACACCCTTAAGCTGTCACTGACCCACCATCCATTACCAGGTGCATGCTTGTTTTGAGTAGCTGTAGTGGGTTTCAGTACTGGCTCACTCAGTGACCTCCACGATTTGGGTTTTGGTGGAGACTGACCTTGTTGTGGAGGCCTTCTGAGTATAAGCCATGTAGCAGCTTCCTGTATACTCTCGGGCAAGATCAAGATCAATCAACTCTTTGGACAGGGATGGAGAAGAGAGAGGGACATATTCCTTTTTCCCAGGAAGTGAGTTTATGTTTAAGAAATCTGTACGAGTGTATCAATAGGGGTTAAAAATTGCTGCCCATCTTTCCTCACAACTAAGCACTCAAGTACACGGTGGAAATGGTAAAGCTTTGAGAGCTAATCCTTACATCCATCATTAGGACCATCAATGGTCAAAATTCCAGTTAAAAATCCCTTTTTACATTTCTTCTCAGCCTCAGAAATTCATTAGGTTTTTCAAAGCAATAAAGAAGGGCAAGCAGACTCTTCTAGAAGTAGTACGGTTCCTCACGTGATGTGTCAGGCCCTCTCCAGTTTTCTTCTGGGGTTCTAAGACCCATGGAGCCTACAGCACTTCAAATGATTAACAGTGACTGTTGTTCTGTTAAAGCCCAAACTGTATAGACCAAGGGAAAAAGGAAAGCATCAAACTCTTCCATAGGCTACAAATAATGTGAATGGTTCATCAGGAGGAGATACATATTCAAAGATGACCTGATGCACCCACTTCTTTGGGAAGATCACACCAAAGTTCTCATTTTCTCTCTACTGGCCACCAGGGAAGAAGGTGGCCTGGGTTGAAATCTGTACTTTGGTTGTCACCATTCTTCTTTCTGCTAGCCTTGTTCCACGCTTCTGTGACATTTATAAAGGGTACCTAATTGAGAAAATACCAGGGTGACAAATTGCAGCTGGAATCAGTTTACAGGAGGGATCCAGGAGCTTGAGCTCTGAAGCATTAGCTATACTCTTCAAGGCAGTTTCCTCCTCATCTCTACAAAGTGGGGTGATGAGAACAGACACCCCATGTAGTTGTTACAAGTACCAGATGAGATTTCAGGTGAGAAAATGTTTGTGGAATAGAAAGTGCTCAACGAAAGCTACTTGCTATTCGTGGCCAAGTTGGGAATGTGAAATGACTCTGAGAACTGGCTTTCTCCACTTCTCCTGTGGGATTGCTAGCTTCTGGTAGCTACTGCAAAATGTGCCCAAGCATAGAAATAATCTCATCATCACCTAACATGGAAACAGTGGGAGAGCACTCAGGCACTTAAGGACACATTTGTTCTGACTTTTCTGGGCTTCAAATTAAGTTGAAGCTTGCTGTCAAAAGGCCTGTGCTTGACCGAACTGTTTTTTCTCACTCTTTTCAGTACCTAAAAAGGATCATATAGTCCTAATTAGGCCTAGAGAGGCCTACAAAAAAAGCTTGTTTCCAAGAGCTTTGGATTTATGGACTGAAAACTGTAGGCTACTGTGTATTTTAATATATGCAGAGAGACAATTAAGATAACTTCAGTTATGGCATTAGGAAAGATTCCGGGCAGCATTCGACTGAACATATAGCCTTTCTCTGTCAAAAAAACCAAAGTGAAATGACATTTTTGGAGTCAACTTGCTCTGTTAAAAGCAACCAACCATCTGAAAACACTCAATGGATTGAGCGAAAGTTGTACGAAGTTTTGCGATTCTCAGGAGAGGAACAAAAGTTTGGAAGAAAGTTTAGCTGCCAAACTGCAGGCGCAGACGGTCCCCACGGAGGGGAGCACAGTGGCCTCCAACGTGTGAAAAGAATGGCCAGCCTCACTGAACAAAAAACGTCAGTTATGATCACAAGGAGACATCACTGATAGATGGAAATATGTCCCAGCGCTGCGTGGCATCCGGGTTCTACGAAAACAGGCACTTTCTGCCCTGTGGTGGGGGTTGTAACTGGTATAATCTTTTCAAACAGCAACTTGGCCAGTTCCAGGGTGAAACTTCTACTACCATCACTCAGCTTCTAGAAACCCGTGCCAAGAAACTTATCATAGCTTAAAAAACTATGAACGGTAGGGCTGGAGCAACGGCTCAGCGGGTAAAGGCCCTTGCCAACAAGCCTAATGACCCAAGTTTGATTCCTGGAACTCAGACTGTAGAGGGAAAGAACGGACTCTGCAAAGTTGTCCTCTGCCCTCCACACGTATGTGTGCCAAGGACCCTCCCAACACGCAACATAAATAAATGAGTAAATGCAATAATTTTTTAATGTCTGAATGGAAACATTTACTGTGCTGTTGTTTTATAAGGAGAATAAAGATCTTCCAAATGTTCAACAAAAGGCGAATAGTTAAATGAAGTAGGCTCTAACTGTTTGTGTATAATATGAATGCACCCAGTCTTTAAATTTTATTATTTTGAAATTTGCTTAGTGTCTCACTTAGGTTTCTATTGTTTTGATAAACACCATGACCAAAAGATACTTGGGGAGGAAAGGGTTCATTTCATTTTACAACTTTCAGCTCAGTCTCTGTCACCGAGGGAAGTCGGGGAAGGAACTCAGTGTGGAAACCTGAAGGCAAAACTAAAGCAGAAGCCGTGGAGAAACACAGCTTACCAGCTTGCTCCGTGTGGCTCGCTTTGCCTACTTTTTGTATAACCCAGGAACACCTGCTTAGGGGTTGTATCACTCCAAGTGGTCTGTGCTCTTACACATTAATCATTATTTAAGAAAATGCATGACAGATGGGCCTATAGGCCACTCTTATGGAGGTATTTTTCTCAATTGAGAATCACTCTTCCCAAATGACTCCATTCTGTGTCACATTGACATAAAATTAACCAACATAATTCACCTCTTGTCAACTTGGCACACAAGCATATCACTTATTCAGCCATAACCTTTCCTTTCTTGTTCGTCCCCAAGATCTCATATTAACATAGATATCACATCATAAAACATTCCAACTTTTAAAAGTCCTAGTCTTAAAATTTTAAATATTCTAAAAGTTCAATCTCTTTAAAACACCCAACATCTCTTTCATAGTTCAAAGCCTCTCTAAAATATCCAAAGTCTTTCTAAAACTCAAAAGTCTCTCTTTATGTTCAAACTCTCTTAACTGTGAGCGCACATAAAATAAAAAAGGTGGATGTTTGTAGAAGATGCTTGGTCTTCGTGTGGAGTCCCTAATAACGGGAACAGGGGCCCTGACTCTGATGCCTCCTTTTGGGTTCCATTCTTCTAGCTGGGATGCCGTGTCTGGCCTCAATGGGAGAGGATGCACCTAGTTCTGCAGCAACTTAATGTGCCAGGGCAGCTTGGTACCCGTGGGGGATCACCCCCTTCTCTGAGGAGGAGAGGGCAGACTGGGGGGAGAAGTATGTAAGAGGGGGGACTGGGAAGAGGAGGGGCTACGATCACGATGTAGAGTAACTAGGTAAGCTGGGTATGGTGGTACACTTCTTTTATCCCAGCACTTGGGGAGGCAATGGCAGGAGGATTTCTGTGAGTTCGAGACCAACTTGGTCTACAAAACAAGGCCAGAACAGCCAAGGCTACATAGAAAAACCCTGTCACGAAAAAAAAAAGTAACTACATCTTTACTCCAAGAAGGAAGAATTAGGGAGTCATCACTGGCACACTTAACAATTTGGATAATCTAATTCTGTAGTCAGTTATAATAAAAGACAATTTAAAACAGCACACAGTAGTAGAATGCCTATCTTTGAAATGTGTGGAAATAAAGAGATTGAAAGGGACTATGACAAAATATTGCCAGTGTTTCCACTTTGTATTGAGGATAGTCTCTCCTTGTATTCTCTTTAGATACTCACATGCTTACCAAATTATATATAATTAGCATGTAAACTAGCTCCATTATCAACCATTTTGCTTTCTGGAGTTTTAGTTACCCAAGGTCCACTGCAGTCCAAAAGTTATTAAATAAAAATTTTCATGAATAAAGAATTAATAAATTTTAAGTAATTTTACTGTACTATTGTTTTAAATGTTTATCTGTTGTAGCTTCTCTCTTACTCTGTCTGATATGTCTGATATCATAGATATGCCTATACAATGAAAAAGGCAGACAACGTTCAGTGCGATTTGTGGCTCTCACTAGGAGTCTTTCCACGTAAGCCTCACGGAGAAGAGAGAACTATTGTGCGCGGGACCTTAACAATCAACAGAAATGTATTGTAAAAGGAGCACATACCTGGTGGTGTATTAGTTACTTTTTCGTTGCTGTGATAAAATGCTCTAACAAAAAGCAAGCTAGGAAGGAAATGGTTTATTTGCGTTCAGTTCCAGAGTGTATATCGTCCCGCGGTGGGAGAGGCACGGTGCAGCAGGAGCAGGAGACGGGCCCGGTGGTCAGGAAGCTGACAGATCACGTTTCATACGCACAGAGGAAACAGAAAGGGAGGGACCAAGGCTGTAAAACATGGAAACCAGCCTCCAGTGATGTGCTTGCTTCAGCCAGGCTCCACCCCTTACAGATTCTGCAACCTCCCGAACAGAACGGCAGCTAGGTGCCAAGCGTTCCAACACACGAGCCTACGGGGGACGTTTTATATTCAAGCCGTAACAGGTATCTCCTCTAAAATTTTCAGCTGAGTAAACTTTTGAAAATGGAGCCTCTGCTTGCCCAACAAGGAGAGGGAGCTCAGGTTGGCCTTCACTCATTCCCCTGAGAGGAATTCCGTCTGGAGCATGTCACATGTACACACGTACACACGGGCTATTCAGGTCTGTCACCCATCAAAATCTGAGTAGACATGAGAAGAATTGCAAAGGAGAAGTATGGAGAGTCTCCGTGTGCCTCTCTTCTTTGTTGGGTTTTATCTCCTCTTCATCGTTGACTGTGACTGTGTTTACCTTCCGTCCAATTGGTGATTTGAAAATGAAGATTAGACGAGTGAGATACCTAGAACTTTGTCGAGAAAGTAAGTTAAAATGACCCGGGGAAGGCATGAGTGATGTCTCTTTTTATTTAGATTCCCAGGAAAACTGTGAGTAGGGCACAGGAGTCGTATTCCTAAAAATCCTAGAGTTGGGAGATTGAGGCAGGTGTATGCTGAGTCTGAGGCCAGTTTGAGCTACATAGTGAATTCTAGGACACATAAACTCTGCCTCAAACAAATGATGGAGCTACGGATTTCCAGGTTGACTTGATGTTTCTAGTCTCTCTGATAAGAAGTGTTCCTTTCCCTTTGGACCAACTAGAAAAAATTATTCCGATTTAGAACATTAAAAACAAGAAAACCACTACCACTGCCACCACCAAGCCAACAACAGGGCTGTAACTCAGAATGTGAGATCAGGAAGGTTTAGCTGAGGGTGGGGAATGAGGCTCAGTGTACAGAACGCTTGCCTGGCATTCGCCGGGCTCTGGCTTCGATCCTCAGCACCCAAAAAGCACACTGGAGGCAGAGGACTTTAATTCTAGTGCTCAGGAGGCAGAAAAATGAGAAGTGCAAGATCATCTTCAGCTCCTCAGCCTACATGGCCAGTCTCGGGCCGGCCTGGGCTTTATGAGACTCTATCCGGACACTCCCCAAGCATCCCCACCCCCACCCCCAAAGGAGCTAGCTGACTCTCATTCAGGATGCTTCTTATTCAGCTCTCTTAATATTCTTTGCTTCTTTCTCCTGCTTTCTGTCCTAGAAGACTGGCTATTATGGCCTGCATCTGTGGCTGGCAGCCTCTGGATTCCAGCTGGATTTGGCCAGTGGATGCATAGACAGAAGGGGGAGACCTTGAAAGATTTACTCCTCTGCTTTCTCCTGCTGGGCTCTGCTTCTCAGTGTCCATTGTGTCCTGTAGGCTGACCCTTCCCACATCTAAAGCTCTCCTTCTGGAGGACTCCAGAGACTGACTGATTTCTGCCTCTTTCCTTCAAGCTTAGGGAAGGGATTGGTAACAGCTAGATAGGTGCTGTGTTTCTTACCATCTCCGTTTCCCGTGTAAGTCTGCCCTAGCTTTTGAAACCTGTTCTTCCATCAAACTCTCTTTAATCTCTTCTTTAAAGCAGCTCATCTCTTTTCTTCCTAGATCTGGACTTTAAACACATCTTGTGTGGGGCAGGAAAGCTTCATTCAGTGTCATGATGACCCATAAGAACAACTTGATGGCACCTTTTAGAAAGCTCATAGTTCGTAATTGTCATAGTAGGTACAGAGACAATGGGCCACCTTCAGCCCTCAGTATGCTTGTACCAGTGGATCTTAAAGACTATAGTGTCAAAGCAGAAGTATGCTCCAGTAGTTTGCTATTGATAATAACTGAGTACATTAAGAGAAATTAACACGAATAGATGAATTACTGTAGCCTATTGTTTTCAGTTACGGACATTCCCCTCTGTTTTCCTGAGACATATGGATTTCCAGGAAGTGCACTAGAAATTGCCAACAATGCTCTTGACTCCTTGTCTATATGCAGTCCACAGAATCCCTGATAGAATGTCCCACCTGTCCAATGTAATGATAGAGAAAGATGTGGAATTGGTAGGTCATATAGCAATCTATTAAAGGAATTTCTTTGACTCATGAACTTTCTTATTTGTTATCCAATTTTCTATTTCTCATCAGTCTCTGTAGTAACAATATTCTACTCATCATATTTCATTCTTATGCTGTTTCTCAGTTTGCCAGTTACAAGTTCACTAACAGGCAGAAAGAGAGGCAGGCCATGGCTAGCTACATTCCATATTGTCACCTGGGAACCCTTTTGTGGGTATTTTTGGGATAAATGTGAACTCACTGCTTCCTGATGAGGCCATATTTTAAATAGTGAATAAAAAGGAAAAAAAAAGTTTGAACTCTCTCATCTTAACTTCTTTAAATTGCTAAATCTTGAGGAAACTGAGATAAAGGAAACAGAGGTTTCCTCCGGGAATCTAAGGCCTAGTGAGTAGACAGAGATGAAAACACACAGTGATAGAGCTGTGATGTAAAGTGATGGACATTATAATAAAAACATGCTTAAAACTGAATGGGAAAGCAGATAGAGGAGCCATTGCTTCTATGAAAGGTAGAGGGATCTATGGAGAAAAATTATTACCGTTGACCATTGCAATGGTCAAGACCAAGCTTGTTCTTAAAGGGTGTTAAGGGTGCTCAACACTGAGAGTGGTAGAGAAAGATGCTGTGCACAAAGGACCCGCTAAGGTGCCTTTGCATTCATTCCTGACAAAGTCTTGTGAAATGTCTACCGCTGCTCCAGGTCTCCACTGGTTTTTACATTATGGCATTTCCTAAAACCTGTCCATACTTTCAGTGAGTTGTCCTGAGGTCTACAGGATTAAAGTGCCATTGGAAGAGAGGGCAGCTGGTTGGCCTGAGGTAAAATTCTAAAGGTAACCTAGGTCTCAGGATGACTAGGCAACAATCACCGAGGAAGCCAGCAAAGACTGTTAGTCTGAAGTTGGATTGAAATGTGCACTCTGAGATGTGTATCACAGTTGACTTGGACCTGATGTGCACATAACCTTGGTGGTGATGACCTATGAGAGATTTCAGTGTCCACATGGAGTTTGGATGTGAAAGTATTAGAGAAATATTAGGGAAGGAGAATTTATCATAGGGATTTACAAATGCCATTCCTCACAGGTCACTGTGTTATATCAGACCAAGCAGAAGACAGAGAGTTAGAAGACTGTCTAAGACGCCACAAAGATGGATAGAGTTTACTTGATGGAAAAAAGCAGAGCAGATAAATCCATTTTCAGGTTTTTAAACATGAGTTCTGTAATTTCTTATCTTTGACCCCAGACATATGTGAATGCTTTCTTGCTGAGACCTGAAGATCTTATTCAACACTGTCTTATGTCATCCTGTTTTTAACCTGAGACACACTGCTCTTTGTCTCTATGTCTTTGTCTCTGTCTCCCTGTCTCTTTCTCCAACAGATCAGTGGAGATGCTCTCAAATGCAGATCAAGAAAGTGTGAACCTGGCAAAGGAGAAACAAAATGGAGGTGGAAAGTGTGTTACTCTTTATTCAGGACCAGAGATCAGCACCAGGAAAGACGTGATTGCTAGAGGATGTCTTCACGATGAATGTGTGGGTTTTATATGGGGATAACAAAAACCAAGCCCATCTGAAAGCCATAAAAGTAAACTTGGATACATGGAAAGATGTCCATTCTTGCCAATAGGAAGAGAATATCACAAGGCTTTTTTTTAATATTAGGGGTTATATAGAAAAATAAAAATAAAAAACCCCTACATATAAAAAAATTAGAGATAGCTGAGAAGCTGTTGAAACAAGCCAACTGTGAAGCTTCTTGAATGTAGCATAAGGCTTTTATAATTAAGAAAGTATCAGACTGACACAGAGAATGGACAAAGCAATAGAACCAAACAGAAAGTACGGGTATAAATGCTTGTGGGGATTTAGTCCAAAGTCACAGTGCTTTCTCTAAGGTAACACTGGCTGGGTCAAAACTGAACTAGCGGTCTTTCAGTTGTATTCACTGCTTTGTGTAGATGTGTGAAGGTATGTGTTGGGGGGGAGGAGCACGTGGAGGTCAGTGGGTTTCTCTGTCCATCACTGATATTGGGCACTGAATTCAGATTTTCATGAAGTGCCTTTATCCACTGAGCCATCTCTCTGCCTCCCTCTATTTTTGTGACAGAACCTCAAACTCACTATGTTCTTCCCAAGTGCTGGAATTATAGTTGAAACATAAACTTCTATAACGAATAGCTTACGGACCACTAGGTGAGGATAAACTCTAGGTAAGGTCGAGGAATGAAAGTTGCCAGTGTTAGACGAAAATGTAGAACAGTATTCTCTGCAACATGGATATAAGGAGACACTTCCTAAATAAAACTCAGAATCTGATGCAACAAAAAGACTGATCACTGAACTAACTAAAAACAACAACAACAAACAAACAAACCCAGAACATATCTACATAGAAAATAACAACAACAACAACAACAATGGCAAACATATAAGGCGACTTCTTGCTGGGGGAAAACAGGAAGATCCTTGGCAGCATACATCACAGTGAAAGGACCAACAGTCATGCGGTTGTGGGATGTGGGAGGCCAGACTGCTTCGCTCTCGTTCTCACTTATCACTCTGTCTTAACCCTTGTAATTAGCTTGCAGTTTTGTGGGTGCGATTTAAACGTTTCTAGGTCACATTGTTGTTATTTTCCAGCTATCTTGTTCTTTCACTCCCCAGCTGGGCTTGATTTATAAGTGTTTTCCCAGTTCTCATCCTGAGCCGGGCTGTGCACCTGGTGTTTTTCCCGGGGCCAGCAGCAAGACTGGTTTGCTGGGCTCTCATTTCACTGAGGCTTCTCGGTGAGGCCTGCCCCAGTGTGGGCGGTCAGGGGCTCAGGGAAAACCGTGGGCCAAGGGGAGCAGTTAGCAGAAATGAATACACCAGGAATACCCTGAGTATTTTAGTCTTGGGGATCCAGGTGTTACAGACACACAGGGCCCTTTATGGCACCCCAACAAGAATGGATAGGTTTTCAAAGTAGGGGGCTAAAATAAATACATGTATTTTTTTGTTTGTTTGCTATAGATAGCTAAACCAAATCGCTCTCCTTTTTCCCCCATCTTGCTTGTTTGAGGAATCGCAGGCCGGTGGATACAGGGTAAGTTTCACTGTCTCCAGATTCATTCACGTGAACTGAGAGCAGGAAAGCCGTGATGTTTTGGAGGAAGGAAGGGCGCCAGGCAATTAGGAGATGGGTTTGAGGCTGCCCCCAGCTGCTCACCAGGTTGACCTCAAACCACTGCTGAAGGAAGGCATTTTCCCACAGAGATGGCAAGTGCTTCCTGGAAGTGCATCTTACAGAGCCTGGCTTTGCATTCTGAGCTGTTCTGACTTGTAGCTGGTGCGTGGGTTGAAAGTACTCCAGTGGCAGAGGGTTTCCTGTTTTTTTTTTTTTTTTTTTTTTTTAAGCAATCCCCCATCATTTAATGTATTTGACCTCCTCAGGGCCTTGGAAAGCAGGTGGTACCCAATGTCATTGTCCGAATTTGGTAGATAAGCAAAATTGAGGGCGGTGGGGAGACAGCCCAGTGGAGGACTGTGGGTAAGGAGTGAGGGCAGCTGGCAGTTGACTGGATTAGATATCTTGAGTCCCCGAGTCTCTACCCAGCTTCAGTTAAGTCTGCAGAAGACGGTCCTTGAGGGCCCTCCCAGTGTTACCATTACAGGATTTTACCACTGGCCGGCATCCCAGGGAATTATCAGCCGGTGAGAAACACTGCTCTGCAGAGTCCTACCCTTCCTCTACCCCACACGATGCGGGACCAAGGACTCACTTGGGATGGGACTGGAGCCCTTCTGCAATCACAGATGGAAGGGACAAGCATTCCTGTTTGACTGCAAGACATTTTCAAAGTTCATTTTATGCCTTGTAAATTTCAGTGCTGCCTATGAATTTCCTCATTAACATTTTCCAACTTTATTCAAGTACAATTTACAGATCCCCAACTTTCACTCATTATGATCCTGTGATTTACTGCTTCTTTTAGCAAACCTATAGAATTGCGGCCCTCAGCACACTGTAGATTTATAATCTTTTCTTCAAAAAGTTCCTGTAGGACTGAGGTGTGGTTCAGTCGGCATAGCGCTTGCCTGGCATGCTGAAAGCTCTGGCATGCAGGAAGCTCCAACTTCCACATCTAGTCCTTCATTAATGGGGTGTGGCGGGCCACACCTGTAAGCCTAGCACAGACTGAGTGGTGACCGTAATTTTCTCCCCTGACAGTGTCTGGAACAAAGCAAGCCATCTTTAATCAAAAATGACAGCTCAAGCCAGCGGTGAATCTCTTTGAGTGAGAAGGCAGCCTGGTCTACGTAGAGAGTTCCAGGATGGCCAGAGCAACGTGATGAGACCCTGACTATAAATACATACATACATGCATACAACTCAAGCTACCAAAATATGTAGGAAGTTTCAGAATTTTCTTTAAATTTTATTTATTATTTCTACAGCATTCTGCCTGCATGTGTGCTTGAGAACCAGAAGAGGGCCCAGATCTCATTGTAGATGGTTATAAGCCACCATGTGGTTGCTGAGAATTGAACTCAGAACCTTTGGAAAAACAGCCAGTGTTCTTAACCTCTGAGCCACCTCTCCAGCCCGAAGTTTCAGAATTTTGTGAAGACTTATTCAAGGTAGGTAAAGAAGAATGAATAAGGAGAGATGGCTCAGAGGTTAAGAGCACTGGCGGCTCTTCCAGAGGTCCTGCGTTCAGTTCCCAGCAACCTCATGGTGGCTATCTATAGCGAGATCTGGTGCCCTCTTCTGGTGTTCAGGTGTACATGTAGAAAGAATGTATGTATACATAATAGATAAATCTATTTTTTTTTTTAAAAATCAATAAAAAGGGCATGGCTACTGGAGTAGATGTGGCAAAGAACGGATGGAAAGTCGCTGCAAGTGACTGCCAAGTCATTTCTGACTTCGAAGCTCAGTAGTCAGCCGTGTGTCTGGAAAGAGTCCCTTCTCTACCTTGTGCTGAGTTCTGCAGGATCCCACACTTTGAAGAGGTCTCCCTACTAAGGTGGCCTCCAGAAGAAGTGCCGGGTTACGATTATGCTGTGATTCAATTTTGTAGAGAGCTGACGTGAACTTTGAACTGGAAGTGCCACTGAGAGCCTGTTGGAGTGCAAAGTCCTACGGAGAGAAAGGTAGCAAAAGAACTCACTTAAGCCTCTTTTGGACAATGAGTGATTTTAAAGAAGCATGAGTACATGAATGTGCACGCATGTGCGCGCGCGCGCGCGCGCACACACACACACACACACACACACACACACAGGTTTGGAAAACAAAGCATCATTTTCAAATCAGACCCCACCAGGAGAATGGCTTGTGTGGGAAATACGCCATAAAATCAAACCCAAATTTCCCTAGGTAACAAGAAAAAAAATGCATGGGGGGGCTCGTGTGTTAAGCAGCCCCAGGAGGGGCGAGCGCTTCTGTGAGAGGGGCCTCTCACTCTCCCGGCCCAAGCGTTCAGTTCTCCCCCGGGCTTCATTAACTTTTCACTCTCTCCACCACATTTGTTCTCTGAGGATTTGTAGATCTTTGTTTCTTTAAGCCGAAGCGTAGACAAAAATTCTTTTCTTTTCCTTCCTTCACTCAGCAAAATTTTGTTAAGAAAAAAAAAAAAAAAAAAAGAAAGAAAGAAAAGAAAAACCAAAAAAGCTCAAACTAGGAGGAAAGCACAGGAGAAATGGGATGGGGGCGGTGCACCAGGAGGCTGTGCGGTCAGTGTGCAGGCCTCTGATGTCAAGGCTGGTTGGTGGACCCTGACCTAGCTTGCTCTGATGCTGATGGCAAGTTTGCGGAGCCCTTGTCCACACTCCTGTGCTCTGTAGAATGACACCTCTCTGCCTTCTGATTGCTCCCCCTCATTGTCTTGCCCTGTCAGTATCAGAGCAAAAGCAGTCATGTGCCTTTTAGGATCCCCACATCCATGGGATCTCCAGGCACAGGCTGTTTAGCACCTACTTAGTCACAGCTTTGCAGAAGCATACAGAAGCGATGTTGCCAATGCCCCCCCCCCCCACTTTCAGTCTGTGCTTCCTGGGGGAGATGGTCTAGTTCACCAATGGTGGCTGAGAGAACATTTGGAGCCTTGATGGTTACACACAAACTGTGATTTCCTTTCTCCATGACACAGCCTCTCTTTTGATTCCTGTCTCTAATGGTAAATGTCTCTTTGAGACATTAAAAAGTTTAGTTATTTTTCTCAGTGAAAAAATAAATTACTGTCAACATGAGAATGCTAAAAAAGAAAAAAAGTCTTATGTTGCCTAAAAGAAAATACTAGTGGTTTTCCAAATAATATACATATGATTTTCAAACTCCAGCATCACCGAAAACCTTATTAGAAATGCAAATTTTCAGCTTGGTGTGGTGCAAACCTTTAACCCTGGCACATAGCTCTCAGTAGGCCAACTCAGCTAGATCTCTGCAAGTTTGAGGACAGCATGGTCTACAAAGTGACCCCCAGAGCACTGATATCCACATAGTGAGACTTTGTTTCCAAAAATGCAAAACAAACAGATGAAACACAAGGTTCTTAGAATCCTCCATGAACTACTAAATCTGAAACATGAGGGTCACAATATTGTATTTTAAGAAGTCCCCCCCCAAAGATTCTGAGCCAAGCTCTGAGCTACTGAGTTACATGGTTTCTTTCTTTCTTTCTTTCTTTCTTTCTTTCTTTCTTTCTTTCTTTCTTTCTTTCTTTCTTTCTTTCTTTCCTTCCTTCCTTCCTTCCTTCCTTCCTTCCTTCCTCCTTCTTTCCTTCCTTCCTTCCTTCCTTCCTTCCTTCCTTCCTTCCTTTCTTTCTTTCTTTTTCTCTTCCTTCCTTCTTTCTTTCTTTCTTTCTTTCTTTCTTTCTTTCCCTTCCTCCCTCCCTCCATCCCTTCTTTCCTTCCTTCCTTCCTTCCTTCCTTCCTTCCTTCTTTCCTCTATCTCTCTATCTTTCTCTCTCTACGTCTATCTATCTATCTATCTATCTATCTATCTATCTGTCTGTCTGTCTGTCTGTCTCTCTGTCTATCTATCTGTCAGAGTCTCACTATATAACCCTAGCTGGTCTGGAAATTGTTGTCTTCCTGCTTCAGCCTCTACTGGGCTGAAACTACAAGTGTATGCCATTATGCCTGTCTCCCCCGCCCCTTTCTCTCTCTTCTTTGTTAGCACAGAATTGACAAAAGCAATTTTCAGGGTTATCTAATAGTTCATGTTGGCAACAAACATTCTAGTCAAGAAAAAAAAAATATAGGGAAAAGGAGGCAAAGACAGAAGCTTTTCTACAGTGGAACAGATTGTTTCCCTATAGTTTCTCAGAGGCCTGGTCTACTGATGTCTGCTTACATCTAACCAGTCAATTCTATCTACAAGAATAATTTTTTTAAAAAAATGGTGTGTTTCACACTGACACAGAGCTGTCCTGAATAAAACCAGAGCCCATTTATTAAGAAAGAGAGAAAGAGAGAGGGAGGATGAGAGAGAGAATATTTATCTTTCACTTAGGAGCCCACTTCCTGAGATAACAGGAATCAATTCATGAGGGCTCTGGTCTCATGCCCTGATTGCCCCTTAAAGGTCTCACCTCTCAGCATCATTACCTTGACAATTAGGTTTTCAGTGTGAACACTGGGGACACATTAGAACCATAGCAATGGTGGAAGTGATGAACTAAGAATAACGGAGAGTATGAAGGAACCCTGCCCTTGAGAATATCACCCTGGACTTCCTTCAGCTTCTTTAGAAGGTAGAAAATAAATGACCTTCTTTAAGACATTGTGGAAGCTTGTATTAGAGACAGCTGACTCCAATCTTGATGCCCTTTTACAAATACCGAACTCTGAAAAATCTAGGAAGCTAAAAGCCTATATCTGCAACACACGGTGAAGGTTGTGTCAATGTCTGGGATGAGGGTGACCCTGAAAAAGGGGTGTGGAGTGGAAAAAGGAAACAACCGAGAGGATAGAAGTAGGCAGAGTCAGACAAGAGGTGCACGGCCCTTCTCTGAGGACCATCCAAGGCGAGTTCTGTATAGACTAATTCCTGGCTTCTCGAAAAAGAAGGTTGTCCTTGATCATCCTCCGGGCTTTGTACACGTCACCTACCAATAAGAATTTCCTTCCAATAGTAGAGCACATGCATACATAACTGAGGGGCCACAGATTTTTTTTTTTATATCTGGATTTTACTGTGTAAATGTTTCTGTGCTTCGGATCACGAGAGATATAAAGGTTGTGTACCTTGGAAAAACTCAAGACTTAAGGAAAACGCATGCTCAGTAAGGTGAAACTCATTGTCTATTGCAGTTGCCTCAGGAATGTGGCCTCAGGAATACAGGACATTCATTTTTCTCCTCATGGGACAGCCCAGGGTTGGGTCTTACTGAGGATGGCATGGTGCCTCCAAGGCTAGCTGACATGAGTTATGGGTCATTTTATGAGAGCCGATGATAAACATGGCGAGCTTTGAGTTCTATGTGTTGGACATCTGATTCATTCTGAGATCATGCCAATTTCCTTCACTGAAAGAATAATCCAGGGGCTAATTAACTCTGTCCCTGTCTCCCTGGGCAGCTTCCTTTAGACATGATCTTAGAGGCTGGATTCCTTCAAGTGCCCCATGAGCAGACTTTGGCATCGAGCAGAGACGACGTATCAGAGCAACCTGGAACACCAGAGCCCTCTGGAGAGAACATTCATCTGTTCACCGGGTGTTTATGGTACACTGGTGTGATTCCAGAAATTGTAGCTAGTCTGGGCAAGAGTTAGTCCCTACCCTCGGTGCTCCCCATCACAACAGGGGACAGAACGAAAGAGTCCAGATAAAAGGCAAAGCCAAGGAATTGAAAGCAAAGGGAACCTTAAGAAACTGTGATGTGGGCTGACAGGAGGACGCCATTGGTAAGGCGCTTACCTTCAGTGTTGACACCCCAGAACTCATAGAAAAGCTGAGCATGGTGGTGGGCGCTTTAAGTTCCAGCACTAGTGATGGAAGTGACAGAACTCTGGGTCAGAAGTGACTAAACTAGCCTCTCTGGACCATCAGCCCCAGACCAGTAAGAGACCTTGTCTCAAAAAATATGGTGGACTATTTGTGGGTTTGGGGAATGGAAGGAATTGAAGGAAAGGGACGTGGAGGTGGGAGAGGGTAGCTGGAGGAAAGAAAGGGAAGGGAACACAGATATCATCGTTTTGTAGCCAAGGTGGATAGCAGCTGAGGAACAAAACCAGAGGTTGATCTCTGGTCTCTGCATGTCGGCACTGCCCATCCCCCAGTTGTGCTGTGAGCCATGAAGGGACAAAGAAAACAGAGGTGGGAGGCCTGGGGCTCTCAGTAAAGATGAGGACAAGCTGGGGCCAAGCAGTGGTTTCTTGTGGGAGGGGCAATGTGGTCCAGGGCTGGGAAAAAGTTGATGGGTCTTAGGAAGTTAATGAAAGACAACAGGAGGGACCCTGATTAGAGTATGGCTTTCATCTTAAATCCTGAAGAGTTAGCCACTGGCTTCTCCAGGAGAAGAGCTCCTTAATTCCTGAAGACTGGGAGTTGGAAGGACATCTCTCTCACACTCTGTATTCCTTGCCTAGGTCGCACTAATTAAGAGTCACTAAAGTGTCATCAGGGGCACACACAGGATGAGAAAGAAACTTGGATATAAGAAAGGATGTGGGCAAGAATAATTGGAAACAGAGGACACGTGTCTTCCCCATTTTAGAGACATCACAGAGCACAGCCCTTTGAAGGCAGAAGCAAAGTTGTAAATCTTACTTTATTGTTTTACTTTCTTAAAGCTCAATTTGTAAGGTAAGCAATTAAAATGTTCAAATTAAAAAAGCCAAAGTAAATCACAATTATGAGTCAGCTCTTAATTTAGAGTTCCCTTTTTCCTCCTTTCTCAGAGACAAGAATTACATTTCATGTCAATTCCATTGCAGTTTCAGCAAGGAGACTGTTTGCCATAGATGGGAGGCCGAAGAGGTCTCACTACATTACCGTTCCCTCAGTTAGAGTCCTGAAAAGATGGTGTGTGGGACAATCCTATTCAGCCTTGTGTTACAGAGGAGTTTTCACATTAATTACAACAGTAGAGGGAAGGAGACACTATCGGGAAAAGGCATCTTTACACAGACACGGCAACGTGCTAACCACGCGACCTAGTGTTCGTAAATAAACAGTTCAAGTATTGGTTTGGAGATTATGATGGGGTGATCTCGGTTTCCTCAGGCAGATGGGCAGCCCGGGTGGAGAAGGATAGAGTTTCACCTGTTGCCCAGAAAGGAAGGGAGGTGGCATTCCTTCCCTAGTCCAATCCTCTCCAGCTACGCACCAACCAGATGCACACATGAGAAAAAAAAATTACAAGCTCTCTCATTCCACACCCGACCTCCACCATGGTTGCTGTCATTGGATGGCTGGACTCACAGGAGCATGTGATCCAGGGGGAATCAGGACTCCTTCAGAGTCCATCCTAACTGTACAGTCCGGATAATGCATGTGCTTGCCTCTTGAGTCTAACCTTGTCCTTCTGCTTCTATCTCCCGCCCTGCCCCTTCTCTCATAGTCTAACTTCCAAGTCCATTTTCATACGTCTTTAACCAGCACCAAGCTAGAGTCCTGCTACTACCAGAATCCAGTTACCCAGGGCATTTCAAGATTATTTCAACTTAATTTACAAATGACCTCTAATCAAGGCAAATTCTCAAAAACTGCTGCCTTCCTCTGGACCATTCTAATTAAACCATTTTAATTAAATTTCTTGCCATCTTATCCCATGTGCTCTGGGAGCCAGATATAATTTGATTCGTAAAAGCAATGTGACATCTAGTGAAATTCCTGAATGTTTCATTAAGTTTGTTTGTGAGATAGCTCGCTCTGAAGTCTGAGCAGAGGAGGGCTGTCTCCTTCATTCGCTCCTTTCATGTGTGGGTTGTAGAGCTGGATCACCGTTCCAGCCTCATGGTGGAGAACCCTGAAGGAAGACAAAGCAAGAAAGAGAAGAGGAAAAGAAGGAAGAGGAGGAAAGGGAGAGAGAAAAGAGGACGGTAAAGACAAGAGGACCTGAGAGACTATGGGGGAAGGAGGAGAGCAGGAGATAGGAGCAGAAGAAAAAGCATAGACTCAAGAGGCAAGCACAGTCATTATCTGGGCTGTACAGTTATGATGAGAAACTCACAGGGAGGTTTTCTCTCTGTTCAAGGACTACACACCTTCTTAGCTTTACCGTTAGCTCTGTGGCATTGGGCCACATGTCAACTCAAAGTCCGGTGCGGGGAGGGCTCTTCTCAGGCCTCGCCACTGCTTCCCTGCAGGGTTTACCAGCTCTAGTTGGGCGTGGGTGTTGGCAGTGATGGGTCGTCACTATCAGCGATATCTTGTAATTCCAGGAAGCATTGTAGTGGACCTTCGACGAGTAATCCTCATACAGTAACTCCCTGTCCTTGTCCACACCAAGTATGATGACATGATTGGAATGTGATTGGTGGGTGCAAAGTCAGTTGGAGAATGGAGGCGGGGGAGTGTCAGTGGCGGACAGTGGGGAGATGTGCCACATTCTAACCGGAAGGGGGCCACGATCAGACTGTGGAGGGAAGCTAACTCTAGAACTAACACCTATTATGGGTTACGGTTTGAATCGGAAATGCCCCTCTCGTAGTCTCATGTCTTGGATACTTCTTCCCAGCCAGTGGTGACTATTGGAACCTCCAGATATGGAGCTTTCTTGGGGGAAAGTAAGTCCTTAGCGGGGGAGTCTTGGGAAGTTATATCCCAGCTACTGGTTCCAGCAGGCTCTCTCTGCCTCCAGGTCCACTGCCATATGAATAGTCATTTGCACAGTCCTGCTGCCACGGATTGCACCGCTCCCCCAGCCTCCCCTGCTGAGATGGGATGTGGGCTTCTGAAGCCTCCTGTAAGTAGTTCCTGAAGTGCAAAAGTTAATGACATAAAAAGGAAGAAAGAACATAAGTCTCCGTGTATACAAAATTGCTTTCAACAGATAATAGACTTAAGTATAAACCTTGAGAATATAAAACTTCCAAGAGAAAGGGTAAGGAAAACAAATCTTTGTGACATTATTTCACAAAGAGTTTTTAGCCGCGACACCAAAAAAATAAGTCCTGTAAGAGAAAAAAAATTGATTGGTAGGCAATCCTCACTGTCCTGCCTGTCATCTATTTCCAATTCTCCAGTCTCATCCTCAGCCTTGTAGCAGGCCACTTGCAGGGCCCTGTCCTTCCTCTTTGCCTCATTTTCTTGGAGACTTCGAACATCCTTTCAAGGAACCAGCCTTCCTCCTTCATCCCATCCCTTTGTGTCAGCTGTTAATACCCAGAGGCACTCACTACCTGGGAACCAGCAGCTCATGCCAGCCTGGGAATCAGATCAGTGTCTTGCTTGGCCATCATCAGAGAAGCTCCCTAGTGCAGTAGATGGGAACAAATACAGAAACACACAACTGGACAATGTGCAAATAGTGAGGGACCTTAGAACAGTCAGTCCTAAGTGGGACATCTCCTTCAAATCCCTCTCCTCAGGGCTCAGGGAACTCTGTGGAAGAGGAAGCAGAAAGATTGTAAGAGCCGGTAGCGCTGGAGGATACCCGGGAAATAAGGCTTTCTAGATACAACAGGATTGATGCACACACAGACTCACAGAGCCTGAGGGAACATACACAGGCCTAAGCTTGATTGGTCCTGGCACGGAAGGGAAGCTGGGGTTGGGGGAGCATATCAAGAGATGCTTTCCGCCACGTGTGAAATTTCTATTACCATCAAACGGAGAAATGCAGAGAGCTGTTTGAAATGGAATACAGAAATTAATGAACTGTAGGCACAGGTCTCTGTTGATTTAAGACGCAAATATAACCGAGAGCAAGCTAGCTAGCTTCCAGCCACATTTTCAAGAAAATGTTGTCTGAAACCAGAATGAGAAAAAAAAATCACTTTAGAAATTAAAAAAAAGAGAAAACCTTGACAGTGTCACCTCCCTAAAATACTAATTTTTTTTTTTTTCATTTTACTTTGGAAACAAGGAAAGCAGATAGAGAACATTCTAGAAGAGGAGAGGATATATTTCCTTCTAAGCCAAGTATTTTGAGGGGACCCAATTAACACAGCACCAACAGTCTTCACAAACAATAGCGGGGTACCCAGAACCCTGACATCAACTAGAACTTAGATAGTGGTTTGATAAGCAGAAATAAGAGTTAGTAAAAAAGGAACTTTGGACTCGGTTTTGGATAAGGACAGTTTACTTGGCCAAATGAAGTAATGGACCAGGGAGCAATTACAGAGTCCAGGGGATTCGTTTCTCTGATGGAGCTCAAGCAGACAGGGCTCACTAGGTTTTGTGATAAATGCTGGAGAAATGTTTGTGAGGAACTGATAGGAACTGTCTTGGTGAGCTGCTGACTGGAGATACACAATCACAAGACTCTGGGAAAGGCTGTTGAAATAACAGTGAGAAGTTCTGCAGGGTAATAAATACTTCTGGGAGTCAGGAATAGCGATAGTTTGAAGTTCAATTATAATGTAATTATTAGTGACTTAATAGAGAAATAGGGAAGGAAGCAAAATAGTCGCTCCTTAGGAAGGATGGACCAAAAGGCCCCAGAGAGTAATAGAAAACGCCGTTTTTTTTTTCCCTTATCGTTATAAATGATGGACTATCAAAGCAACAGCAAGCCCATTAATCAAGACTGTAAACAATTAAAATCTTTTTGCAGATCCGGGAAAGCATCAGAATTATCAGGACAGTGCCAGAAAGAGGGACATAAATTTTAGCCAGCCCTTTGGATCTGGGAAGTGTTTAGGCTACCCAGCCAAAAAGTCAGAGAGCAAAAAGTCTAAACTAAGCTGATAACGACTGATCATTAATTAGAACTGAAGCCAACTATCTCAGTCTAGAGAAATATCTTGGCTACTCAGCTAAGAGCCAGAAAGCCAAAGGTCCAAGTTGGGTTCATGATAATTAATCATAAGCGAAGCCACTGCCCAGAAAAGCCCCTGTTAGTGAAGGGGCGCCTTTGAGATGAAGCAGGCCTAGGAACAGCTGGAGGGACACTTCTGGGCAAAGTGGATAGAAGATGGTGGGGTGTGTCATTTCAGCTTTGTTTAGATGTCCAAACCTATGGCTGAAATCCCCGGAATTAATCACACGCAAGTTCTGACATTAGAAGACAGACTGAGCGTCTAATCTTGAGTTGAATGCAAAGACTTTGTTTTTAACAAGAATACTGTCACCGCTCAGCATTTGAACAGAAGGAATAGGTTAAGGGAGAGAAAGGAACAGTAATGTAGATCATTTAGATAAAAACGTGCCCAGAGGGGACTGAGCTTCGGACTGTTTCCGAAGCCATTCTTCATCAGGTGGAATATGAAAAATGACAGCGAGTGACTATGGAAAGTGACTACATATGACTAATTTAGAGAATTCAAGGACCGGATGGCATTTATAAGCTCATGCATACTGATATTCAAATTCATTTCTGCATCTCTAAGAAAACATTTTCCCCACCTAATCAGAGAAGGCACTAAATGCCTTTTTATGCACACATCCATTTTCCTTTTAGCAATGCCATATTTCATGAATTCTAGACTGTATACTATTTTCACACTTTAATATTTTTGAAGTCTAAATATATCATGGTACAATTAGAAGCAGATTCCTTCCCTCCCTTCCTCTCCCTCCCCACAACCTCGCTTTTGAGAGCAAAGTCTTGCTGTGCTGCCAAAGCTGACCTCAGACTTCTGGTTCAAGTGATCCCCCTTGCTGCAGACCCCCAAGCACCTGAAACTCCAGGAGGGTACCACTGCACCTTGTGGAAGCATTTGCATCTTTACCACCTGGAGTAAGGGCATCTCACACCCTGTGCTCACACACTGGGTACTCGCTATATGCTAAGGAGCTCAGACCGTGTTCCAGCATAGATCATATAGCATGATGCAGTCCATGTCAGAAGTCGAGTTGGCACTATGCAGGGAAGAAACTGGTGGATGGTTTAGGTAGCTGAGAACAAAGAGTGCAGATGTCAGGCTCGGTTGAAATAGTGTTTTATTAGAGCAAAAAGAGAGAGCTTGAGCACAAAACTGAACCTCTTGCAAGGACCCTGGTCCCTCACAGCCAGCAGATCTGTTCCATAGCAGACGTCAAACTGTGAAAGATGCTGACCTTTATCTCATGGAGTCTGAAGTGCAGAAAGCTGAGGGTAAGCCCAAGGGCTACCGAGACACACATGCAGCTAAACAGCTCCAACAAAGGTTAGCATGTGTCCAGACAGAAGAAACAGATTGTACCGGCAGTGTTCTGAGCTCTTTGCATATAATGGGATTTGTGAGCCTGTCAACACATCAAGCATGAAGCAAGCTGCTTTCGAGGAACTGGGAGAAGGTGTCCAGTTGAGCTTGGCTCCTCTCCCTCACACTCTAGGCATAATCTGTGCTAATGACTTCCTAAGCATTATAGCAATGCAGAGTAAAGGTCCTCTACATTGCAGACATCCCAGATAAAATGTTGAGGCTTGAGCTGGTGAAAGGGCCTGCCTTGTAAGCCCGGCTTCCTTCGTTTGACCCACAGAACTCACATAAACATGAAAGGAAAGAGCCATACTCACAAAGTAGTTCTCTGAGCTTCATATACTCTCCATGGTGTATGTGTCCACACACTCATCATGCGCACACCAAAAAATGAGAAAGAAAACCTTAGAAATATTAAGGGTGCACAGTGAGTAACCTGCCAAAGTTCACAATGCTAGCAAGTGCAGAAACAAGACTTGCATGCAGTCCACGTGGCTTTCGAGTCTGTGCACTTAGCTAGTGTGCATGCTTCATGTTGCCATGTTACCTCTTCCAAGAGGACAGTCTTTGGAGAAGAAAGACTATTGGTGATTCACTCAGAGTAGGAAGAGAGATGGAAGACAACAGAGAACACGGATTCAGGCAATAGAAATGCTATATAGATAAGGATGACTCTCAGCCTTGAACTTTGATGCCATCCATGTGTGAGGCTGTTCATTCCACGAAGCCAGCTTTGTTTGGATGATGAGAATGGTTTCCAAGCCCACTCCTTCTGTGTCTGCATATAAGCCTCAGAGGTCTACAAGAGCAATCTACTCAGTCCCTCAGTCCCCAGAGTTCAGATGATGTGAAATAGAAACCACCAACCTTGCCAGCAACAAAAGATGCATGTTTTATTTCTGGAAAATTCATTAAAACCCCCAGTGTCTTAATTGTCCAAAGGAGGAATCATGCAAACATCAGATTCATATCTGAACTCTGATTTTCTGTATTATGTGTGTGTGTGTGTTTAGAGAATCACTTAATTTTAAGCTGTACATCATAATCATGAGGGTGAACTTTGAACATGTGTGATATTTCACAAATACCACTCTGATATATTTAGGGCATGTTTACATATTTTAAAACACATTCGGGTAATTTCCACTGGAAAAAGACTTGTTTTTTTCTCCAAAGTCATGTAAATGATAATTTTGAATGCATAAGTACATTTTTGGTTAAATAGAACATCATCATCACTTAATATATTACTGGAGATATACACAGATGTTGTTTATGTTTGTGTTTTATGTAAATTGCCTTTTAGTTGAGAAGAAATGTATACATGAAATTTAGACTTGCTATTTTTTTAACATATTTTAGTTTATACAGTTTGTTTCTATTTCATAGAAAGTAAATATGGAAACTCAGAAGAAACTAGCATGTTGTACCAAGCTTCCTGATAATTTTGAGTTAAAGACCTTTACCTTGTTAAGTTGTAGGAACTCTGAGAGTATTTAGGAAGAATGAATAGCCTAATCTGTTCCTTGAACCTCATGTCCAGTCATGAACTTTTTCTGTTCCCTGTTCCCTGAGTACAGTCATTACTGACTCATTTCTTGGCACTCAGCTTGTGGCCTCCTCCAGTCCTGCCTGTATTAGTTTCTTGTGGATGCTGTGACAGTTTACCATGAACTGTTGGTTTAAAACAATGAAAATGTTAGGCTACAATTCTCATGGCTAGAAATCTGAAGTCAGTTTCTCTGGTTGAATCTACGGTCCTCCTTCTGGAGGCTTAGGGGATGTCTTATTGACATGAAGGGACACCATGACCACAGCAACTCTTATAAAAGAAAACATTTAACTGCGGGGGTGGGGGCTTGCTTAGTTTCAGAGGGTGAGTCCATTATCATCATGGCAGGAAGCAGAAGACATAGTGCTACGGTAGGCAGAGTGTGAGAAAGAGAGGGGGAGAGAGGAAGGAAAACAGACAGAGCGAGAGGAAAAAGGAGAGAGAGAGAGAGAGAAAGCTGCCTGGGTTTTTGAAACCTCAAAGCCCATTCCCAGATGCACAACACCTCCAATAAAGCCATGCCTCCTAATCCTCCCCAAACAGTTCACTAACTGAGGACTGAGCATGCAAAGATATGAGATTATGCTCTCTCTCTTTCTCTCTCGCTCTCTCTCTCTCTCTCTGTGTGTGTGTGTCTGTGTGTGTGTCTTTGTGTGTGTGTGCATGCTCATTCTCATTCAAAGCACCCCAGGGTAGAATTCACTCTCTGCTTTTTCCGGCTTCTCATGGCTGCACCATCCTTTGTGATTTGTGATTGCTTCGCTCCAGCTCCCTTCTCCATGGTCATCACATCATCTCTCCTGTGTTCATCTGAATGACACCCCTGCCTCTCTCACCCAAGGCATTCTGCATGCCAGGCTCCTTGTTATGCACCATATGTTTATGTCACTTCAGCTTCATGGGTTGGAGTTCTGCTCATCTGTGTAATGGTATTTGGAGGTGAGGAATTTAGGAGACAATTAGGATTAGGTAAGGTCATGAAAGTGGCCTTTGGGGGGAATGGTGTCCTTAAATAAAAGGAAAGAACAGGAGGTCTCTTCGCATTCTTTGAAGATAAATCAAGAAGGTGCCTTTGCAAACCAGTAAAAAGAGGTCTCACCAGGCACCTTGTTTTCTAGTGGCACGGTCTTCAACTTCCAAACTTTCAGACTGTGAGAAATAAATACTGCTATATAATCTAACCCATGCTAAAACATTTTGTAACAGTAGCCCAAATGGAGTAAGACAATCCCTAATCACATATACAAAAATCTTTATCCATGTGTGGTGTTCTAATTAGTTTTAATTGTCAATTTGACACAGCCTAGAATCATCTGAAAGGACACTCTCTTGCCTGGCAGGCTGATATTATAGCCTGAAGGGTTGACACCTGGAAGAGGCCCTTTATAACCCCCGCCCCCTGCAGTGGTCACACAGTCCTTTCTGAAACTATGGGTGCTGAAGGAAGAGGAGGCCCCCAGCTCTGATATAAATTATGACATAGACTAACACAGTTCAAACCATTTTGACCCATGTCTTCTTGTTTAATGAATGTGTAAGATCATAAAAGCCTTGGGGCAGAGACTAGAAAAATTAATTTGAATAAAAGTAAATTAAACGTGGGAGGTAGACAGAAGGGAACTATCTTTAAACACTTCTTATCTAAATGAATGTGTTCCCTTTTCTGTCCAGAAAGTAACAATGTCCGCAACAGCAGCAATAGACATCTGCAGAGGATTCAATTTCCCAACTACATTTCAAGGGCTTGACATATATGAGCCCACTTAGTTCTAACCATAACTCACCAGGCAGGTGCTCTTAGATGGGAACTGGGGCATGGGGACCTAAAGAGACTTGCCCAAGGCCACACAGTAGGTGGCAGAGCTCATGCTCCAGTTTAGGCACGGTGGCACCCCGTTGTCCTGGAACTAGTAGATCAGGCTGTTCTTGAACTCACAGAGATCCACCTGCTTCTGCCTCTGGAGGCACTGGGGTAAAGGTACAAAATACTTAAAAATTTTTGGCTTTTGAGATAGGGTTTCTCTGTGTAGTCCTGGCTGCTTTAGAACTTGCGTTGTAGAACCAGGCTGGTCTTGAATCGCTTTCTCTTGAGAGCTGTGCTTAAAGGTATGCGCCACACTGGCCAGCTTGGACCCTGCACTACTGTACTAGATTCATCTTAGAAAGTGAAAAAGAGGTGCAGAGATGGATGGGGAACTGCCTTATCTCAAGGGCTATGGAAGCTGGTTTGCCTGGATGGCAGGGATGGTGGGCTACCCATCCAGTTCCCTTTGTACTTTGAATTCTTTCAACGTTTCTTCTGTGTTTGTTTAGCTGGGCTAAACAAGATGAGCCAGAACGAAATCATGTTGTTTCTGCTCTAGAACGCTATCTGCTTCTGAGAGAAACAGATGCATTTTAAATTGCTTGTCATATGTGACCTCCTATGTGCACATACTAGTTCCTTATTTATTTATTTTGGGTGATAGTTTAACACCCTCTTTGAGGCATGCAAGTGGTGTGTGTGTATGTGTGTGTGTGTGTGTGTGTGAGTGTGTGTGTGGTGTGCATGTTTGCAGTGATTGCTCATCATCTTATATGTTGAGGCAGAGTCTGACCTTGAAGCTAGAGCTCCCTGACTCGGATAGTCTAGCTAGCCAGTGTGACAGAGGGATTTCCTCTCTTCCTCTTGAGTCATAGAATTACAGGAAAATCCCATGCTTGAGCAGCATCTACATAAGGGCTGAAGTTTGAAATTCAGTTCCCCATGAGCTGGGCACAGTGGTGCAAGCCTGCGGTCATATCCTTCTAGAGGTGTTGGCAGAGGATCTGGAGTTCTAGGTCATTTTCAGCTACAAAGCAAGTTCAAGGCCATCCTAGATTACAGAAGACTCTGTTTCTAAATGAATAAATACACTAGTGAATAAACAAGGGGCTAACGTGGATGGCTCAGTGGATAAGAGCATTTGTTGGTCAAGCAGGAGGACCTAAGATCAGACCCCATATCCACATACACAGCCAGGTATGTTTACATGCATCTGCAAACATCTGTACCCCCAGCTCCATGGTGAGGGGGTGAGGTAAGGGAAGGAAGATTGCTGGGGCTTGCTGGTGACCAACTCTAGCTTCAGGTTCACTGAGAGACCCTGTCCTAAAGGAATAAGGTCTAGAGTGACAGAGCAAGGACTTCAGTCAGTGTCTGATAGCCAGCTCATAAGCGTGTGTACCCACACACAGTGTTCAAACACTAAACACACATACACCACACTCTCACATACCCACAAAACTTTCGTAGTAAATATCATTGATGGATGGTTATCCATTCGATAATCCTTGTGTGGTTCCGCATGCTAGGTGTTGGTTTCCGTGTTGGAGAGACCGTATTGAGTAAATGGATGATCAAACCGCCACGTTTCTCCCTAAAGTCAGATGAGACCCAAGTGTAAACTAGGCTCCCAGACAATGGCAGAAGAAAGCTCTTCGTTAGCTGAGGGGGGAGTGTGTCAGAAAGGAAATACCTCAGGATTGGCTTGTGAGGTGGGCAGCAAGGACTGAGTAGGAAAGAGGGGGTGGCGCTGTAGGTGAACACCAGAGAGACGGCTTTGTGGGGCGGCAGCCGGGAGAGTGAGCTAGCTGTTGTGAACTTGTCCCACCCCAGAGGGAGCTAGCTGGCTTGCTGAAGGGACGAGGGGAGGGTCCCAGTGACAGGAAATGGTAGATTTAGCACCCTGGAGGCTCTCTGTGGCCTGTTGGTTTTACTGTGTATTTGGACTGGAGTTGGAGACACAGAAAGGAATTCATTAAGGATTAGTCATCAATTATAAACTATTATGAGGAACTTTGTCTTGGACAGGAGTAGAGTGGGGTTGTTAAGGAATGAGGCTCACAGGAAGGATTTTTTTTTTAAAATTCAATGGGAAGTATATTTTAAGTTACTTCTATTTTTGTTCTTTATTAAACTTTTGACCTAAATAAATCATCTTATAGCTGGTGATTCTAAAGGAGTTCTTGTATTTGTATTGACCCATGGTATCTTTGTGATTTACAAATATGTTTATTGAAATAAGTAACAGAAAGAGTTGTACACAGATCTTTAAAATAAAATTTAAAAAAAAATTACAACCCATCAAGACAATTTGGTAAAATACTGAAGTGTGGGAATAAAGCATAAATGTCAGCCTTCATGTACTAAATTTTGATTGGCCTTCACCATCATCTTCTAGTTTTAAGCACACTGCAGTAATGAGTTTCTAGTTTGATGGCATGAATGAAAACCTCACCATCTGCTACTAAAGAGACCTACGACTTCACCAACAGAGGGCACCACGCTGTTTCTAGAGGAGCTCAGACACTGTCATTGTCAGCGTGGCTTCCAGTCCCTACTCTCAGGTGCTGGTGGCAGATAAAAACAGACCCTCCAGAAATGTGCCTTGCTACTTCAAAATTTATAGTTGGGGGCTGATAAATCTTGTAGTTGAGTTATTAAAGTATATTTGTGCGTATTTACTTACACAGACATCTAAATTCGTAAGCTTAGTTCTTTCCTTAAATCAGAATTTGAAAGAGATGGGAGTAAGACTGACCAACAACTAAAAAAGAAATAGCCGTGGGTCCTTGCCGTTGAGATGTTTGTCGGTGGGAGGTAGAGGTGAACCTCAGAGGAGGTGGGAATGACTATGGTGGAGAAATAGTGTATGAAATTTTCTTTCTCACTTTCTTTCTCTCTTTCTTTATATTTATGTGTATCTAAATATATATTACATATTATACTATTAATCATATATTAGTTATTATAATTAAATACATTATATTAAATATAATATTATATAATTATAAAATTTAATATATTATATATACAATACATAATATATTATAGATATGTCTAACAACATATATACATATATAATGTAGATATATCTAATAGTATAATATATCTAAATATATATTACTTATATATATATATAAGACCCTGGGAAGTCAGGTCTCCCTTCATCACTTCCCTCCACTCTAGTTTTACATGCATGGAAGCACTGACACAGTATTTGGGTGAGCAAATGCTGCACTCTGCAGTTCTGGGGTGTTCAGACAGCAGGGTCAAGGGTGACCTAAGTGCACAGTGTGTTAGAACAACAAAGGGCCAAACAAATCATGTGATGTGGGCAGCACATACCAAGGGTAGACTACTCCTTAGGGCATCACGGGTAAGCCCAGTTCTCACCATCACCTTTGGCTCCCATTTTCATAATTGTCTGTGCCCATTATTTCACTGCAGGCCAAAGTCATGGATTTATATGTCTTAAGGACATCACTGTGAGAGGGTTCACAGCCGGCGGTGGCAGCAGGCACCACAATTCAGTGCTGATCTGGAGGACAGTGGTTGCGGTCCTGATCATCAAAAATGCACATTTCGTTACGAATCTCCAACATGTGGATACACACTTTGGTAAACAGAGTTGGCTGAGCCTTGCTATGTGAAAGCAAAGGCACCTAAAGTTTCCTGGAGTGGGGTGGCTGAGGTTTCAGGAAGAGACCGGAGGGCTATTCTGGGCCTCTATGGCTAGCTGGTGAAATGCCAAGGTTCTGGTGTGTCTGACATAGCGTGTGCCTCGTCAGTGTGATCATTAGTAGCGAGTGTGTGGAAAGCAATACTTACATGGCACCCTTGATATTCTCCCGGTCCATGCTTCCTAACCTCTTCTCTTTTGGTTTTGGTGTTTGATGCAAGTTCTCACTATGTCCTTCCTCATTGTCCTTCTGCTTGTGGCGCTCCTGCCTGAGATTCCGGAAAGCTGGAATTACAGGCATTCATCACCGTGCTCTCTTCTACCTGGGCGTGTGCCCTCCCTGGTTGCCTAACCGGTTGCTTCTGTTTTCCTTGCTGTTTGCTTGATTCTGTGGATCAGATCCGAGGGTAGCTTCCTGGGAAAGCCTTCTGTTATTGCGGTGCACCCTGGGGACTCTCTCTCTCTCTCTCTCTCTCTCTCTCTTTTATTAGTAGTCTACTCGGGGACCTGGTCCGCAGCCTGTCCTGTGCCTGTGTGGCTCACCCACTGACTCAGTCACTGCTGGGAGGACGACACCGTGAGCTTCTCTCATGAGTGGCTGACTACCCTGTCTGCTGCCGGAATCTCTCTTCCGGAATGATCCATTGGTATCGCAAATGCAGTATATGGACCTGTAATCTCAGCATCAGGAGGCCGCTTTTCTCTATTTGTCCTTTGTGTGCATTCATGTGAAAATGCTTAGTACATTTGGCACTTCAGCAAAGTACCGTTTTCGCGTGTTGAAAAGCACTATTGTAAAGCTGGTCCTCAAGGAGGCATCCCTCAGTTTAGGAATGTGTGTGTTAGCCAGCACCCTGGCATCTGTGTGGAGCTTGACTCTCCCAAACTCTACTTCACCGAATATTTCTTTCCTGGTGCTGCTGTAGTACCTCGCCATGAATTCAGTAGCATGTGTATATATGAAAGTGAAGGCAGGAGCATAGAGAGCTCAATGCCAACCTGGGCTACACAGCAAGATCATATCCCAAAAGAGTCCAGACCTAAACTAAACCAAACGAACAAACAAAAAAAAATTAAAATAACCTCACTGACCCCCAAAGTAATCTATTTTTTTTGTAGTCCAGAGTAGTGTGAGACGGGACAATTTCCATTCCATTTGGGGCTCTAGGACAGAAGTTGGGGCCTTGTTCTTTCCCTGTTCTTTCATGGTGAAAGCATCTCTTGGCTCACTGCCTTTCTCCACCTTCACAGCCAGCAGCGGCCAGTTTCTCTTTCCTTCTCTGACCTCTGCTGCTATTATCATCTATCTCCCTGATAATGCTGTCTCCCCCCGCCCCATAAGGACCCCCATGGCAGCAGGGTAGCCAGCCCTCTCCCTACACACACAATTCCCCTACAATATGCTATTTTTTCATGCAAAGAAACCCATGCCCAAGTTCTGGGGGGTTGAAAATGGGAGTCCTTGGATATTACATATTAATAACGAGAGCCTTGAATTGTGTTACGACTTCCTTATTTAAGACATGGTCATCAAATGTGCCTGTGTCTGTAGAATATTATTAGATTTTGTTTTGTTTACAGCTTCATAAAACTGGGAAATAGAATATGTGGCTTCACATTCTCTGTACGTGTATTTGCATGTATGTATACAAGTATATGCGCATGGCTGCATGCCTGTGGATGTTCATATCTGTGGAAGTCCAAAGTTGATGTTGGAAGTCTTTATCATGTGCTCTGCAGTTTTTTTACGAGGCAGAATATCGCTTGGTGAATCCGAAGCTCACCGGTTCCAACTAACGTGGTTAGCCAGCTGGCCCTGGGGATGCCCTGCCTCTGCCTCTCCTGCCCGGGGAAGATGAGCCGCTGCCACGCCCACCTGCCTTTTACAGGGTTTCTGGGCATCTGAACAAACACACTGTATAAATGAATGTAACTAAAACGTTAATATTTTTATTGTGTGTGTGTGTGTGTGTGTGTGTGTGTGTGTGTGTGCCACAGTGCATTTGGAGGTCATAGGACAATTTTAAGGAGTCGGTTCTCCCACCTTTGAGATCAACTCAGGTTGCCAGGCAAGTGCTTTTACCTGTTGAGCCGTCTTGCTGGGCCTCACTCTTTTTTTTTTTTTTTTTTTTTTTTTTTTTTGGTTCTTTTCTCTGTGTAGTCCTGGCTGTCCTGTAAACCAGGATGGCTTTGAACTAACAGAGATCCACCAACCTCTGCCTTGCAAGTGTTGATATTAAAGGCATGCACCACCAATGCCCAGCTTTCATTCAACTTTTGATTTGAATTTTTCTGACTCCTTTTTTTATTTTTTAATTACAATTTATTCATTTTGTATCCCAGCTGTGCTACCCTCCCTCATCCCACCCAATCCCACCCTCCCTCCCTCTTCTACTCCCATGCCCCTCACCCAGTCCACTGATAGGGGAAGTTCTCCTCTCCTTCCATCTGACCCTAGCCTATCAGATCTCATCAGGAATGGCTGCACTGTCTTCGTCTGTGGCCTGCCAAGGCTGCTCCCTCCTCAGAGCGAAGTGATCAAAGAGCCAGCCACTGAGTTCATGTCAGAGACAGTTCTTGTTCCCATTACTAGGAAACCCACTTGGAGACTGAGCTGCCATGGGCTACTTCTGTGCAGGGGCTTTAGTTTATCTCCATGCATTGTCCTTGGTTGGAGTATCAGTCTCAGAAAAGACCCCTGTGCCCAGAATCTTTGGTTCTGTTGCTCTCCTTGTGGAGCTCCTGTCCCCTTCCAGTCTGTCTTCCCCCTTTTTCATAAGATTCCCTGCACTCTGCCCAAAGTTTGGCTATGAGTCTCAGCATCTGCTTTGATACCCTACTGGGTAGAGTTTTTCAGAGGCCCTCTGTGATAGGCTTCTTTCCTGTTCCCTGTTTTCTCCTTCTTCCAATGTCTATCCTGTTTGCCTTTCTGAATGAGGATTGATCATCTTACCCAGGGTCCTCCTTCTTGTTTAGCTTCTTTAGGTATACAGATTTTAGTATGTATGTCCTATATTGTATGTCTAATATCCACTTATAAGTGAGTATATTTCATGTGTGTATTTCTGCTTCTGGGATACCTCACTCAAGATGATCTTTTCTAGTTCCCACCATTTGCCTGCAAATTTCCTGATTTCCCTGTTTTTAATTGCTGAGTACTATTCCACTGTGTAAATGTACCACAATTTCTGTATCCATTCCTCAACTGAGGGACATCTGGACTGTTTCCAGCTTCTGGCTATTACAAATAAAGGTGCTACAAACATGGTTAGCAAATGTCCTTGTTGTATACTTGAGCATCTTTTGGATATATACCTAGGAGTGGTATAGCCGGATCTTGAAGTAGCACTATTCCTAATTTTCTGAGAAAGTACCAGATTGATTTTCAAAGTGATTGTACAAATTTACATTCCCACCAGCAATGGAGGAGGGTTCCCCTTTCTACACAATCTCTCCAGCATGTGATACTTATCACCCTGCACAAAACTAAAGTCCAAGTGGATCAAAGACCTCAACTAAACCTGTTTGAAGAAAAAGTGGGGAGGAGCCTAGAACTCATTGGCATAGGAGACAACTTCCTGAACAGAACACCAACAGCACAGGCTCTAAGATCAACAATCAATAAATGGGACCTCATGAAACTGAATAGCTTCTGTAAAGCGAAAGACACTGTCGTCAGAACAAAACAACAGCCTATAGACTGGGAAAGGATCTTCACCAACCCTATATCTGACAGAGGGCTAATATCCAAAATATATAAAGAGCTAAAGAAGTTAAACAGCAACAAAGCAAGTAATCCAGTTAAAAAATGGGGTACAGAGCTAAACAGAGAATTCTCAATAGAGGGACATCAAATGGCAAAGAAACATCTAAAGAAATGCTCAAAGTCCTTAGTCATCAGGAAATACAAATCAAAACAACCCTGAGATTCCAACTTACACCCATAAGATTGGCTAAGATATAATTCCTTTTTGTTTTGTTTTGTTTTGTCTCACTGTGAATTCTCTTCTGGTATTTTCCCACTTGGAGGACTTTACATACTCAGCAGGTAAGTTACATTGCGAATACACTTCTGTTTTCTTTAACTTGCCTTGTAGTATCTGAATGAAGACCAGAGGTTCAGATGATTGAGTCCCTCTCTCTCTCACACGCATACACATACCCACACGCACACACCATGTACATGTACCCGTACATGCAGGCCTTATCCAGTATAACCTCCAACAGTAGCTTCAAGGATAAAGTAATTTTGAGGTGCAGGCCCCATCTTGCCACGTTGGATGTGCTGTGGACCACATTTCAAGAGAGGCCCTTGAAGGGCAGTGTGTGAGATTCGTGTTGGTTTCTTCATCTATACAGCCCAAATCCGTAACCTTACTTGTTTACTGTGGTGTATTTCAAAAGACCAGGTCTATCCTGTGAAAAACATCCCACAGACACGACTATCCCACTCATAAGCCCCATGAATTTGTTTGCCAAGGTGCCTGATGCTTGCTAGGCTGAGCTGTGTTCTTTTCTTTACTGTTCTCCATCTTCAGGCAGGAGAAAATGAATTACAGATCTGCTTTTCAACTACATACTTTCTAGTGCTCTTGATTAATATGTGTGGTAGAAGGCAACAATCCAACCTTTTTTTTTTCTATGTGGGTAACCATTACCCACGACCAAGTAACATTCATTGAATTTTATGAAAACTTTTTTGAACAGGCTATAATTTACTTGATAGTATTAGAAATAGGTAATATTTTGAGACTTATTTTATAAATTAGCATGTGGTCAGGTCTGAAATATTTTATATGTTTTAGGAAAGTTTGGAATTCATTTTTAAATAACCAAGAATTTCTTTTTAACCTGCAAGTGAAATTTTGTACAGTTACCGTGTACAACATGATATTTTGAAATATACACGCATTGGAAACTACATCAAGCTAACTTGGGCATTTATTCACTGTCTTTATTTTTTTTTTTTTAATGCTCAGAATCTATTCTTTAAACGATTACAAGCATAGATACATTGTTATCAATCAGCACTATCAGATTATCAAATAGACTTCCTGAAGACTGAGATTTTTTTTTTAATTGTTAGAGGCAAGATGTTTTTTTAAGTACCTTTTTGATTATCTGTATGTGTCTATGAGTGCAGGTGTTCATGAAGGCCAGAGGAATTTTAAGCCCTACAGCTAGAGTTACAGGATGTTGCGAAACGGCTGTCGTGGGTGCCAGGAACCAAACCTGGGTCTTCTGCAAGAACAATACGCACTCTTAGTCACAAAAGCATCTCTCTAGCTTCAAAGAGGCAGGGTTGAAACATACATATGTATATATTAACTATGAATATATATTTTATATGTGCCTAATGCATTGATCCATTTGCTTACTTTTTATATTTTCATTTTACAAATTTTTGCAAAGATTTACCACGTTCTTAACTTTTACGGATAACTGAGATGGATGAATACTCCTGTGTGGCCCTGTCACTTATTCTGACCTGTGAAGGCTTTGTTATTGCATGTATCCAAGCTCAGAATCACTGTCCATGTCTGGTGAGTTTCTTAAGAGGTAGTGAGATGCTTCATTTTTAGTGACAGCTTTCGTGTTTACTTTTTTTTGTTTAGTTTTATTTGTTTGGTTCTAACATAACTAAAATTAACCTCCTAAATATTTGCCCCCCCATGTCCCTTTTGCTTTTAACATTTCTGGGTCCTTATGCTTTTAGTGTGCCTTTTATGAAAAGCAGCCAGTACATTTTTTTGTGATTTTTCTTTTCTTTTACTCAGGAAACCTTCAGCTGCTTCAATTTAAATGATTGTGACTACTCTATGAAATTCTTTCATCACTATTTTTCTTCTTTTAATAGAAGCTGAGTTCTTTTTTAATTATTGTTTTCATGCAAAAGTTTCCATCTACCATATTGGAAGTACAAATACTTTCCCATAATTTAGTCTATACATGTAAAATATTAGCCTTCAGATTTAACAAGAAAGGGTAAGTAGAGTGTTACATTTATATCTTGGCCCTCTCCTGAGCAACCGTTGTAATTTAATTTCAGTCAGTCAAGTTTTCTTTTTAAGAATATGTTTTGATTTGTTTATTCTTTCTTTTAAAATATTTACTTATTAGTATGGGCACACATGTGTTAGCACGCATGTGTGCATATGTGTTTATGAGCAGATCTCTCCCAGGGGAGATCAGAACTCCACGTCAGATCCCTTGGAACTGGAGTAACCAGTGGTTGTGAGCCACGCTGTGGCTGCTGGTGAGTGGACCCAGAGTCTCTGCAAGAGCAGTGCATGCTTTAACAGCTGAACCTTCTCTCCAGCCCTTCCTCCCCCTCCTCTTTTAAACTATGGCTTAAAAAACAAAACAAAACAAAACAAACAAACAAACAAACAAAAAACTTAAATTGCTCAAAGGAAACTATCACATTTTTTTTAATGTTTATAAAGTAAGGGGACACATGCAAAAACAAAATCCTTGACTCTAAAGGATATCTAAAGAAGAACTAATAGATTGGACCTTTCTTGAAAACAACTAAAGGTTTACTAAGGGGTTTAATTTTTCAGGCTTAAAGTGAATTCAGGAGGGGTGTCGCAGTGCTAGGTAAATGGACACTGATCACTGCCAAGATCCTTGGAATGAGTCTTGCTGTCACACGATTAGGATAAAAGAGAGAGGGACAACAGAAAGTGCTCAAGGCCCCAACCAACATTGTCAGGTGGAGAATTCATCATGCAAGTTCAAACAGACGCACATAGGCAGGCAGTATTGGGGTAGAGATGCCCGGGGCTGTCTGTCAGCCAGCGGTACATCTTGGACCAATTCTGCAAAGCCTGGGTGTTCCCGGGCAGTGAAGCCCGCATACTCTTCGTTTCCTTTGGGGTTATAAAGGTCAGTTTCTTCAAGAACCACATTAAGATGCTCACTTGGAAAATGGGCTTATGGGAAACCGAGTTCTTTGGAAACCTGTGAAAAGCTTCATCTCAACGCCAAGGATAACCAGTTTTACCCGAGTTCGGTCTGCATTGGGTACCTAGCTGTTAGTTACCAGCACCATGGAGTCCAATTCAACCTCGGATAGCCACGCTTGGTGGCGCTCTTCCTCACCAACGCTGTAAGAGACTTCAAGAAGGCACTGGCGAGAAAGCAGACCTCCATCAGTATATACTTCTCCTGCTTGAGCTGACCAGTACTGAGGGGTGAGGTCAGCAGGTACTTTGTTCTCTGAACATTTGGCCACAAGATGCCTGGGGCTTTTTCATTTACCCAATCTAACCTTTTATTCTTAATCCGGGCTGGACGCCCATCCACATTCCAGGAGCGTTTCTTGAGTGTGTCAGATCTGTTGCTGGGTGAGCTTTCATGACCTGGAGGAATCTCTGCAGGACACAGCCCTCTCTTTCACATTTTTTATTTGCTCCTACCTCACTATTCTTGCTTCCACGAGGGCTCTTCTCGATCTGCCTCTGCTGTGCCTGTCTCCCCAAGTTTCCGCGTCCCTGCGCTGAAAGCCCTTTGGCCTCTGTGTTTCTGGACACCATCCCATGATACAGACAGGCAGTTTTTTACAGGCGCAAAGAATGGAGTCTACCTGTCCCGCTGTGGGCGACAGGACTGGTCCCCATCCTTATTCTTTTTTTTTAAATTTTTTTAATTTTATTTTTTTCTTATCAGTTACATTTTATTAACTCTGTATCCCAGCCGTATCCCGCTCCCTCATTCCCTCCCAATCCTACCCTCCCTCCCTCATCTCCACCGTGCCCCTTTCCAAGTCCACTGATAGGGGGGGACCTCCTCCCCATTTATCCGATCCTGTTTTATCAGGTTTCTTCAGGACTGGCTGCAAAGCCCTCCTCTGTGGCCTAACAGGACTGCTCCTCCCTTGGGGGGTGGGGAGGTCAAAGTAATTTTTTTTATTAATTACACTTTATTCACTTTGTATCCCCCTATAAGTCCCTCCCTTCTCCCCTCCCTATCCCACCCTCCCTCCCCCTTCTTCACGCATGCACCTCCCCAAATCCACTGATAGGAGAGGTCCTCCTCTCCCTCCTTCTGATCTTAGTCTATCAGATCTCCTCAGGAGTGGCTGCATTGTCATCTTCTGTGGCCTGGTAAGGCTGCTCCCCCCTCAGGGGGAGGTGATCAAAGAGCAGGCCAATCAGATTATGTCAGAGGCAGTCTCTCTTCCCATTATGGAACCCACTTGGACACGGAACTGCCATGGGCTACATCTGTACAAGGCTTCTAGGTTATCTCCATGCATGGTACTTGGTTAGAGTATGAGTATCTGGGAAGTTCCCTGTGTTCAAATTTCCGGTTCTGTTGCTCTTCTTGTGGAGCTCCTGTTCTCTCCAGATCTTACTATTTCCCACTTCTTTCATAAGATTCCATACTTATTCTTATATAATATAGCTTTACTGGTTCCATCACTTTTCATTGCTGGTTCCTTTTCCTCAGTGTCCTGGAAGAAACATCTCTGTGTTGCAAAAAATGGGCTAAAAAGTTTGGTCATTATTTCCTGGTAGATCATCAGACTTGTTTCTCTCTACCCACCTTTGAGGTCTTTTCAAAAACCTTTTCATTGGCATTCTGTATGGTAAACTACTAGGTATACAGGTATGAATTTCTGTACAGCTTTTTTGTTTGATACTTTCATATATGTGGACTTATGTCCTCCATCATTTTTTTTTTTTTGCCCAGAACTTTCAGTCTTCCAGTCTTTAAATATTACCTCCCCTCCATTATCTATGACTTTTCTTTCTGAAACTTAAAATAGGTTCATGTAATAATGTAGCTCATCCTTAATATCTCTGAAACTTCTGCTCATGTTATAGTGTCATATCTTTGTGTCATATTATAAAAATTATTTTCTAGTTCACTGTTTCTTCTAAGCAGATTTGTGCTAATCTGGTTAACATATTTTTTATATTGTAAACCTAAGTAATTATAATTTTGTTAGTTCTATTTAATTGTTTTTACCTGTAAATTTTAAAGTATTTTGTGTCTTTTTTTACTCATTTTCATCTTTTTAAAAAAATGTAAATTGAATATTTTTTTTGGTTTCGTTTTTAGTACTCTATACTATATAGTTTTATATTCAGAAGTCTTTGGTGGTAGTGGGATAGCTAACATTATATTTTGTGTCCAATAACCCATTTGTACCTTTTATAAAATCCCTAGTGAGTTCATTTTTTTTTTCTGAGTTCATTCTTAACAATATTTCTAAGACGATCTGCATTTAAGCCTTTTCCATTTACCAGGGCATTTTTAGCCTCCTTTTGGTCTTCCGGCTCCACTGTGAGTTCATGTTCATCTTTTTCTACCTGCAGCTAGCCCAAGGATCAGAGTCACCTAGATGGAACTCACCACATGGAATTTCATGTTGTTGCACATGATAGTGATTAGGTTTTCGCTCCTTCTTCTTGAGTGGCCGCAGTCCTGCAATCTCAGTAGCACATGGAATTTTGTTTCCCTAGGTAACTTTGTTTTCATACGTGGTCCACTACCTCAAGCCGGAAGACCTTGTAGTTCCAGTACACCATAGGGTATAGACTAATACTTTCTTTTTCACGGAGTAGCTGTTTAGTCTCTCCTTCTCTGACATAGTACCTTCTGATGTGTGCTCTCTCGGCACTACATTTAGGGATACAATGACCTTTTAGAAAACATCGCCCTTATCGTGTAATTTCCCTGATGAACACCCCTGACGACTTTCTGGATGACACGAAAGCTTTCATCATGGTGAACTGGCTACCATGTTGCTCCAGCAACCCTGACCTTAAAACCTTTACATGATGTTTGCAGTCCTCTTCATGGGAAAGGGGAAAGATCTCTTTAAAAGAGATTTCTTTTAAAGAGTTCTTACTCTCATGCAGTGACTTTGCCAGTTTTTCAAACCACAACATCTAGAGAGATTTGAATATTACACAAGTGAGAATGAAATGAGAAATCCTCCGCGTTGATTTAAACACAGTACATAGCAAATCTGTTTCTGAGAAAAGTCGTTTTTAATTGCAGGAATAACTAGCCAAGGTTGAAAATTTAATGAAGTTGTGATCCTTGAAATCTGAGCTTTTTAATTAAAAAGTGAAACTACGTAATGCTATTTTCCCTATCACTCAAACACTTAGGTGGAAAGCCAGGCTGGGGCAACAGTCATTCTGCAGGGGGTGCTGGGATGCCTAGCTCTTTGGTTTACTCCAAGCCCGTCAACAGACTGACGGATTCTGGGGAGACCCAGGCTGGCTGAAACTAATCCGCATGTTAAATTGGAAATCGTTTTGGGTCAATTGGGCAACACTAAAAAACAAAACAAAACAAAACAAAACAAAACATCATTTGCCGAAAAAAGACTCTGGACTTGAACTTTTATATCGCAGAAATAAAATGGTCACGTAGTGAAGCAGTTGCTTATTTTTCTCCACGCACAGCTGTCTTTCTGAACAGACAGCTTCACAGGTGGATTTAGATGCCGAAGTCTGTGTGATAGAACGGGCGAGGAGCTTCTGGATGTGCCTGTATGATGTTGCATAAGTTCACGTAGATTCCGAGTCTTCCAACAGTAACATAGTATTGACAAGTCAACACACACACCAGCATCTAGCACAGGGCAACATCTTACAAGTAATTTGAAAGACTTTTCCCAACAAATGACGTAATGGTAAACTAACTATAAAATTTTGTGAGTAGTATATTCAGGAACATCTTAAAATATTTGTTCTTAAATTTATTTATTTGCTATTTATTTATTTTTATGTGTGTGCCTCTGTGTGGGTGTGTAATTCCATGTGTGTCATGGTGCATGCACGGAGGTCAGAGGAAAACTTGTGGGCGTTGATTCTTCCCTTCTACCATGTGGGGCCACAGAATCAAACTCAGATTGTCAGGCTTGATGGCAAGGGCCTTGTAGTAGTAGAACACCATTATGCTGAGGGTGGTTTTTCCTCCCGTCCCTGAGCTACTGGAATAATGACTCATGAGACTCATTAAATAGTACACAGATACCTAGGCCATATAGCTAGGCTCTTCTCTGACTAGCTTATAACTTAAATTACCCCACTATACGAATTTACAGCTGCCACATGGCCGGCTATCTGAGCTCAGGCACCATGAACCCATCTTTCTTACATTTTGCTCACCAATCTTTTGTGCCTGGCTCTGTCCCAGAATCCCTTCTGTTTTCCAGAAGTCCCACCTATTTCCTTTCATAGCCATGGGCCATAGTTTTTTGTTTTGTTTTGTTTTTAGTTGACAGGTGTTGCATCTATACAATACAGAAGAGATTTCTTTACCTGCTGAGCCATTTCATCTGTGAAGGGCCATGTCATTTTATTACTTAGAGTGCTGCCTAGTCTTACGTCACCTTGACACACAAACGAGTTATCTGAAAGGAGGGGACCTTAATTGAGAAAATGTCTCCATAAGGTCTGGATGAAAGGCATCATCTTAATTAGGGATTGATGAGTGGAGCCATGCCTGGGCTGGCGATCCTGGTTTCTATAAGAAAGCAGACTGAGCAAGCCAATAAGCAGGCACCCTCCATGGCCCCTTCATCAGCTCCTGACTCCAGGATTCTGCCTTGTTCGAGGTCCTGTCCTTTGATGATGAACAGAGCTGTGGAAGTGTAAGCCAAATAAACCCCTTCCCCCCCCCCCCACATCCAACTTGTCTTTTGGTCATGGTGTTTCGTCACAGCAATAGAAATTCTAACTGAGACACTTAACAAGGTTTTAATTCAGACAGGGTATTGTCATGTAGCCCAAGTTGGCTTTGAACTCGAGCTCCTCCTACTTGTGCCTTCCAAGTACCGGGATCACACTCATGCGCCATCATACCCAACTACACTTTCTCTTAAAAACCTATGAAGAGAACTGGATTGGATACAAGTTAAAAAAAAAAGTTATCACTTGTCGTGAATCAAAACCCCAATGTTCGCTAATTATAGCCATTTTATATGAAGTTCTTCTAGAAAGAGTTTAGCTTATGTGAATAGCTTATTTTTATTTCTTGTAATGAAATCTCTGAGGTCTAGCTCTACCATCAAGAAGTCAGAATATTTTCATTCAATTAACTTAAATTATGTAATGTGAAAATGAGTGATGGCCGGGAGTCTGATGGCTGGTATGATTCTGGTGAGAAATTATATTTCACACATTGGTTTATTTTGTTAGAATTTTCTTAGGGCAATAAAAATAGTGTTATACAGAAATTAGTTCTATCTAACCACACACACACACTGCCATAAATGACTCTTGCAAATCCTACAGTCTGAGTGATGGTGACAAATCCCCCAGAAGGAAATTTTACTAGCAAAGCTAGGCTATCCCGGACCCACTGAGAGAGAGAGAGAAAGAGAAAGAGTTGTTTGGCACAGCTGTAGATTCCAGATAGCAGATTTAAAATAGCCAAACAGTGAATGTTTTCAACTGTTTGGGTTGGAACATTTTCTAATTGCATCATAATCTTTTTTCCTAAAGCAGGTCATATATGCATCAGAACCAAGCTTTTATGAATGACTCATAGCGCATACCTTTGTGGCCTGGCTGCTAAAGGATCAAATCTAGACCTCAGTGTTTGAAGCACTCCCTCCATGTCTCATGGGCTCACTTCTTCTCTTAGGGAGTTGCTAAAGACCATGATATGATAATTTTATAGCAATCCCAATATTTTGCTACAGGTCAGCAAGGACACCGGTGTCAGTGGGCTGGTCACACCGTCTCTTCTTCTCTTATCAATTTGGTAAGGTCTGGTCCTGTGTCCAGAGGCTGGCCATACTCTGTCCCCTGTTACCTAGCATTCAACAGGAAAAGGAGGCCTTGTGAGGGAAGGGCAGAGAAGTGGGACTCTTTTCTGTCATCATTTTCTGCCATCTCCCCTCCAAATGCTAGGGAGCCAAAGTGCCATACGAGAGGCTGGGTGCTAGCAGTAGCCTACCTTGCTTCAGTTGCTAAGCTTGACTTCCATCATGCAGGGAGGAGAGAGAAGTTAAAGTTTCTAAAGGTTGAAAAGGGATCTTTGGGCTGGGGAGATGGCTCAGCTGGCATGTGCCAGATGCCCTGAGTTCAAAAGGAGAGAATCATTGATTTGGAATATTGTCTCTGGCCTCCACATGAACGCTGTGACATATGTGTACATGTGAGCATGCGCACACACACACACACACACACACACACACACACACACAATAAATAAATACATGCAAAAATAAACAAATTACCAAGTCTGCCCTGACACCGGTCTCGCCTCTCACATGTTAAGAATGAGTTTTGCAACTTTAACTGTTTGGAAAAATAAATAAATAAAAGAGACTAGAGACTAGTATTAGTGACAAGTAAAAGTTACGTGAAATTCAAATCTGAGCACCCATGAATAAAGTTTTATTGGAAGGCAGCCATGTCCATTTACTTCTGTATCTACAGCTGCTCCCATGCTACAGCAGAGTGGAGAGCCTGGGACAGAGACCATATGGCCCTCAGAGCCCAGAATCGTTTCCCATCTGGCACTGGTACAGAAAATCTTTGTTGACCACTGTTTTAGGAGAATAACTGTTTAAAACTTTGATTGGCAATTTGGTATTTAAACTTAGAAACACAGCTCTTCCATACTCACAAAGGCACAAACTCCCTTAAAAACAACTATGAGGAGTTATCTCAAAAGTTCATTACGGAAATACCAAACATGCATGCACATAAGTAACTTTACATACAAAGGCATTGAACATTTTAAATATGTACTGTGTTTCAAGCCGACCACCAAGTGCAATGATAATTATAAAAACAACTTATTTACTTAAAGGATAGTATTTGTTAAACGATGCCAGTGACGTGCTCTGATACATTTTAACGACATTTCAGTTTTTGTACACGATCTGTGCCATATAGACATGTGTATGGGTGCACCCGTTTGTGTCTGAGAGCGTGGGCAAGCCATGGCAAGGATGTAGAGTTGAGAGGACAATCTTGAACGCTGGTCCTCACCTTGTGCTGTTTTCGCTGCTGCACATGCGAGGCTCGTTGACCTGTGTGTGCCTGAGATTCTCCTGTCTCCACCTCCCATCTCGCACAGACTCAGTGAGATTACACATCCGCATCATCATGCCAGGCTTTATGTGGGTGTGGGGGATTTGAAGTCAGGTCCTTGTCATTGTTAGTAGACACTTACTCTGCTTACTAAACTACCTCCTTATCTCCATATATTCCAGTTTTGTCACCTTAACCGAGTTAACCAAAGACATAATTTATTTCAAAGTGTTCAGAATTTATTAAGATAGGAAAGAAAGGTCAATACCACTCATATTTTGACTCCTATTTTTTTTGTTTGTATTTTTGAGACAGGGCTTCTCTTTGTAGCCTGGGCTCTCCTGGACTTGCTTTGTAGGCCAGGCTGGCCTTGAACTCACAGAGATCTGTATCTGCCTTCCAGAGTGCTGGGAGTGAAGGTGTGTACCACTGTGCATGACTGACTACTAATTTTTTTTTTTATAAAGACCTTGTATCAGTCTATATTCTGTCATGATGATAAAACCTCTGAGGCTGGGTAAGTTACAGAGAAACGAGATTCATTTTTGGCTTGTAGCTCTGGTCAGAGGTCAAGATCAGTGGCTTTTTTTTTCTTTCATAGCCCCTTGGTGACATGAGATCACATATCAAGAGTAAGGAATATAGATGCACATGTAAAAATGTACACGCATGTATGTACATGTATCTTCTGGCTTTTCTCCACATTCTGATAAAGCTCCTGGGATTCACCATTGGTGGCCAACTCCATTGATCTTGTCTACTCCTTCTCACCTTGCCATAGGCCCGACCTCTGAACTTCACAGTCGGGCCGTTTCCCCACTTGGTTTCTGCACATGGAGATTCAGTTTCAACACACGAACTCTTGAACAACACATTCCACTACACTCAGGCTACAGAATGCAGAGATATTGAAAATCTTGAGGATTTAAAAAATCCTGCGAGTTTGTGTAAGAGCGGTGCATATGTCGGACGTATGATATGTCCTAAGTAGAGTCCTAACACGATGAAAAGTAATGTCCTCGATTGTGGTGAAAAAGTAGTTGGTGTAGTGAAAGTTTTGGTTTCTTTTATGTGTTTTTTTGTTTTGTTTTGTTTTGTTCGTTTGTTTAGGTCCCAAACGTGGGATGCGGAAATGTTTTCAGTTCATTCTCAGTTGAAAACAAACTCCTGAGAGGGCACATGAGCTTGGTCAGCTAAAAACAGATGCCTAAGAGGGTGCCTGATTTTGCTGGAAGTTGTCTCATGCAAGGGGCGTGGTTTTTGCCAGATGGAAAAACAGCCTTGTGTGGACTGAGGAGGGATAAGCAAAAGCCCACGGATAGGGAGGAATGGTTCTGCATTGCTGTGCTTTGTAAGGTTCACACCGATTCACCGGTCTTCATTTTTCACTTCTCAGAGAGAAAAGTGCCAGAAAACTTTTCCTGGCACTCTGGCTGAGTCTTGGTGCTTTTGCGCTGACTTGTGCTGATTCGGCAGAGTCTTGCCGTGTCTCCTGAATCGTGCCACTGCTGTGGATTCCTGTTGCTATTTGGTGTTTGCTACTTTACTGGACTGCTGGTATGTGGACAACAAAGAGTGGACTTGCCCCAAGGATCTATGTCCAAAAAGGCTCACAACCCTCTTTTCCTAATAGCCTTCTTTCTCCCTGTCTCTGGTCAGTAGATTGGGAGGGAGGAAGTTGGCTGTCCCCACCCTAGTGGTTTTGGGTAAGTACATTCAGGTCCTTCCTTTCTAAGCCCCACAGGGATGGGATGTATCAAAAAATTCAGGGTAAAGGAGAAAATTGAGCAAGGCTTCTGTTCTCTTCTCTGTTGGCAGCCTGGGAGACAGCCTTAATTTTTGGTCCTAATGTGAGGAGGCAGTCAGAATGGCGGAAACAGGCTGGCAGGCCTTTTGGAGGCTCTCTAGAATCTCATGTATTGGGGAGGGTCTTTGAGAGTTCCTCACACCATGAAGAATAAGGAGGACAGCTGGTCATGTTGGCTGTAGAGTTGCTATAATGATGGTGATTTACCCCTTCACCAGTAAACAGGAAATGACTGTCCCTTCCTTGTAAGCTTGAGGTGAGGCACAGCTTAGAGTCTTTCACAGCACCAGTGACAGGTGGGGCCACCTCAGGTGAAGGTTCAGAAGGCATTCTCACATTTGGCCAGCACTGGCCACTCACAGGCTTCTTCAGTGGCTTTCTCTCAGAAACCAGGTGGGACCCGTGACTGACAACAGCCACTCTCAGGATCTGAAGAAGAAAAGTGTATTCCAGGTTCTGCTGCTAAGGTGAGCTAAGCTACATTCTACCATACCACTTAAGCCTTAGGGTATGACCAGGAACCCAGGCATCTCTCTAAGAGGTGAACTTGAAGTCAGCAGAACAAATGAGAAGAGCTTGATTCTCTGCACAAGCCTAACCCTCCTCACCCACACAGGCTTGCTTACAGAGGGCAAAGAGCTGAGTCTTATCTGAGAACGCACGTGCTAATTTTTGACTCCTTTACTCTATCCAATACTGTGATGCAGTTTTGTTTAAATCAGAGATCACCTCCATGCCAAAAATTACTAAGAACACATATGATTACACATATGCCAACATATAAACGTCATGAACCTAAATTTACCTTTACTAGGTGTGGCCTACCACCTGCTAATTTTCTATCCTTTTACAAATGCTATTCATATCTCAGTAACTTAATTTATGACCTGAAGGATGCTTTGCGAGCTGCAGCCTGAAGACAACGGTGAGCAAAACCTTTGTCCCTTGTGACACAGCTCCACATGCTGTCCTTTCCCCATCCCTCTCTTTTGATGTCTGGTTTTGAATTGCAAGACTGGTCGTGTGTGAATGCCACCCCCACGGTATTTGTTGCGACAGCCTCGGCATCTTCACCTGCGTGTGATGTCCTCAGTTGCAACAGCGCTGCAGACAACTACAACTGTTGTCACCGCTTGAGCCCCAAAGGAAGTAGAGAAACCACAGCAGATGCAATGCACCACGTCTCTTTTATCCCTGATTCTACTGAAGTACAAGTGCGTCGAAGAGGTATAACTTGGTGCTTAGAGAATGAACGGCTGAACAAAGTGGAGAGCAGAGCGTAGGAGACAGAGAGCAGCCATGGAATGGGACTGAGTGCTGGTGATAAACCCTGCCTTGGTCATTGATGAAAATAGCACTATTGATCCGTTTGCTGCTAGACAGTACAGCCCTGGGTTCGGTTTCCTTATTACTGCCTGTGTCTGTTACAGCGAGGCTATTTGGCTAAGTCCTTGAAGTAACTCACTGGAGGCATGTGTAAGGCAGGGTCAAGTGTGGAGGAAGCCGTTGACTTACCAGGGTGGAAGTCAGGACCTTTGTCTCATTGGCCTCTTATGTTACCCCAGAGCTGAATACACACAGACTAAGAAGGAAACATTTTTTTTAAAGTACTTTTGTTATTAATGGCAGTGCATCTTCTAGAAGAATTCTATATACTGTATAAACTTTACAGTGACTTAAAGGTTCTAGGAAGGATGGGAAAGTTGAGGACAAAAATGAGAATCCTATGATTTTTTTTTCTCCTCCAGAAACTTTTTTTTCCTAAGAAAGAACACATGGCTGCAGAGGAGCAGTATAGCACTTTCCCAGGGCCAGGTCACTTTCCCCGCTGCTCTCAGCTCTGCTCAAAGCCAGCCCCTCCTGGAGCCCCAGGAGCTCCGAACTGGCCTCTCCTCAATCTTCCAGCATTCAGAAGGCTATGCCCCTTGCTGAGAAAGGGTGGCGCTGGGGGAGAATCCATCTGCTGTCAAGGAAGTTTCAATTAAATATGGATGCCAATTAATTTAATTTATATTTCTTCATGAAAAATGTCATTTTATTATACATGCCCTGGAAGGATGCCAGGAGACCAGGTTAATAAATTACATCTCTACTGACATAATATGGACTCACAGACTAATCAGATACTTATTAAGTGCCCACCTGTGTTTGTGCCTCTACCTTTCGGTAATCCAATTGACAGAAGGTCTGTCCAGCAGGGCCTGTCCCCACAAGGGTGGTCACCTGTACCCTGCTTTTACTCTTAATCACTTGTTTCCAAGCTTTGGGTATATCTCTTGAGAATAACTTAAGATGTGAAGAGTCAGAGGCTCTTGCCAGGGGTTATGAATGGGTCTATTTAATAAAGAAGGGAATGAATGATGGGGAATGGTAAATAATCTGTTCAAACTAATCCTGGGGTAGACCTATTCTGGCTCAGCAGGAGGCTTGCTACAGTGATGCCACTGTAGATTCAGGCCAGCTGATGGTGGAGAAAATAGTGCCCGCCATTTATAAAGGTAGGTATGACCCAATGCCAGGCTACAAGCTTTATTCTGAATCTTTGCAGCACTCTTTCAAGGTAGGCATTTTTTTAAAAATAAAAAAAAACACTCCCTTCCTCCCTTTCCCCCCAAATCTTCCCATGCTTCCCTATAAACTCATGACCTCTTTTTTTTTCTAAACATTTATTTATTCATTATTTATACAGTATTCCGCCTGCATTTGCAGGCAAGAAGAGGAAGCCAGATCTCATTATAGATGGTTGTGAACCACCATGTGATTGCTGGGAATTGAACTCATGACCTTTGGAAGAAAAGCCAGTGCTCTTAACCTCTGAGCCATCTCTCCAGTCCTCATGGCCTCTTTATTATTATTATTATTATTATTATTATTATATATGTATATATGTGTATAAATGACCTATTGAATCCATTTAGCTTTGCTTGTTTGCACGTGTGTCTCAAGCTGACCACCTGAGGATAGGCAACCCAAGTGGGGAGGCTCATCCATGGAGGAAACTGATTGCCCCTCTCTCGGTGGCCGCTGACCCGCTGTAGCTCTTCATCTTGGGGTGAGACCATCTGGAATTTCCCCGATCCGTATCCACACATTGACTGGTGATGTTATGATGCTGATCTTGTTCAGTCTGAGAGTTCACAGATTCACTTTCTCTGTCACGTCTAGGGGACACCACGGAACAGCAGATGTTCCGAGCCTCTGGCCCTTAAAATCTTCCTGCCCCATCTTCTGTGGTATTCTAAGGTAGGAACTGTTTTACTCCTATTCTTCTCATTTTAGAGAATACCGTTAGTGGGGGAAGGGAAGTGAGCCGAAATGATCTTGCTCGAGGTCCGGAAAGGCACATACACGAACTTAGACTATCCAGAATCACAATCAGAGTACCTGTTTTGCCGGCCAGTTCTCTCTCTATCAGATTCCTGTCATCTTGGACGAAAGTCGTCATTGTCTCCGTGAGAGGTGAGCAGATGACTTTCCATTTCTGAAGGCGCTTGTCACAATCAACAGTTCGATTAAGTCATGAAGCATCACCTCTGCCATGGAAGCCCATCCTGTTCTTCTCCGGTTTCTTCGTAGTCACGGAACCCTGTCACTCAGTTGCAACAAGCTCTCAAGCAATCATACACCTGGTGTAACCAGTCATTCATTCAGTACTTACTAAAGATAGGCACCCCTAACACCGAATTACTAAGGGAAAACATTCATTTTTGCCTTTTATCCAGCCACTCATTTCCTCTATGCTGTACTAGGCAGCAGACCAACTCTAATGTGTGTGGGGGCAGGGTAAGAATAGACACCAGCCACTGGCCTGAATCTGCTCCTCCCATTCTTCACTTCCCATCCTTGAGGGCATCTTTCCCCCTGGTAACACTCCTGCATGTGTAGTCTGCGTGTACACATTTTGACCGCTTTCCCCTGGAGCCTCTTCTAGCCAGGAAGTGGTTTCTGTGAGAGACAGTTGCAGTAAATGTTTGCCTGAGAAGTGCTGGGATCCATGGAGAGTGGCCCAGGAAAGACGGGATTTAGACAAACATGCAGTTAGGGTTCCTTCGCTTCACCTGAGTCTGGGGATAAGAACAGAGGACACCAGGTGGGGGTTAGAAAATGGTCCTCAACCCGGCAGCTTCAGCATCACCACATCACCCACAAGCTCCTTAGACATGCACACTCTGGTGTCTCGATGCTCAGAACCCACATCTGTGTTTTCACAAGATCCCCAGGTATTTCATTCTGCCTCAAGAGCACTGTGTCTAATTCCTTCTTTTTATAAATGACAAGATGGAGGCTGCCAGATATTCTGGGCAAGAGAAAGAACACGGTCAATCAATCATGAGAACTGATTGTACAATGCCTCCTTGGGGAGCGGTTTCCAGGGTCTGAGAATAATGCTTCCTATTTCTTGGGACCTTTATATACTTTAGTGGTAAATGTGAGATACTGCAACTCTCAAAAAAAAAAAAAATCTTTCAACTAACTCAGGTTTACATAGGCCTGAAATAAGATTTCTAGTGAGTGACCCAAGAAAAGAATTTCATTAGGTCACCAGCAAAGGAGTTAATTAGTGATAACAAACTGCTCCAGAAAAGGCCTTGAGGATGTTAAGGAACCATTTGTGGTTGTTTTGCTGAAGTTCTTTTATTCTTTGGTCATGATTTTAGGGAGTGCTGATGACAATGAAGGTTCTGGATACTATGCATTCTGGGCTTTAAAGGGTCACAAAACTGGTCACAGGGCTGAAGAAGCTCCAAGATTTCGTAGATTGTCCCACTTCCAAATCTATTTTTTTTTCTTTAACTTTGTTTCCTGGTCCAATGCAAATGGCTTATGGAAACTTCCTTAATCCTAAACTTTTTATTTCATTTTTTAAATTAATTTTTTATTTTTTAAATTAGTTTATTCACTTTGTATCCCAGCTGTAGCCCCCTCCCTCCTCACCTCCCAACCCCACCCTCCCTCCTTGTCTAAACTTTTTAAAGCATACCTTTGGGGTTTCTTTCTTTTTCTTTAGCGTATTTTGATTTTCAGCCCTTTCCATGTTATTCTCTCTTTCTGTGAGTATCTCTGTCTGTTTCTCTGTCTCTCTGTGTCTGTGTCTCTCTCTGTCTCTCTCTGTCCACTTACTATGCCCAAAAGAATATAAAAGAGAAGAAAGAAAAAGAACAAGGTTTGATAAAGGAGGCTATGGTACTGATTTACAAATTTTAAAAAATGGAGCTGGTAGTGGAACTCAGGGGCTTGTGTTCTATCAATAGCGATGTCAGAGAAAGTGCAACTTTTATTTCTGCATAAGACAGAACTGTGATTCTGTTATACAAGGTCCCTTGTTACCTAAAATTATCAGCATGTTGCTGTCCTAGCTTTCTTTTTAGGTTTTCTCTTTTCTTCTCCATTCTCTTTCCTTCAACCCCCTTTCTGGTGTTTATTAAAGAAAATCCCAGACATCATATCATGTAACTCATTTCCTAGAGAAATTTCCTGATGACCACAAGAGAGAATAGGCTGGGAAAGTGATTTCTTAAGATTGTATTATTCTCTAAAATAGGAGCTTTCTGTTACTGGGACAGGGGGAAGTGTAACATTTCTAAAGCCTCTACATGATATCATGAGTAGAGAGTTTTGATCATCTTTCTCCACGACACTCTCCAAAAGGCGTGGGGAGAGGGGCTCTGGGGGCTTTTAAATCTTTCTTTACTATGAAAATAATAACAGAATCCCTGATATTTTGGGTATTTGTAAACCTAAGAAAGAGGCAAATATTATTCTTAGAGAATTATTTTTGAAGTTAAAGCCTACCAGCATGTAAAATTTGAGGGACTCTTTAATGGTTTACATATTTATCCTTGTCCTAGCCCTCTGGGCTGTTTATTGTAACCCAAAAGCAGTTTGGATCCAAGACTTGGAGAGAAAAGCTTGGTGAATAGTTGTTTTAATTTTTGCACTTATCAGATTTATGGAGTATCAACTAATTTTAGAAGTTTGGTTATTTTTCCATTAGCAAACATCATTCAGATTAAATTTAAGTAGGACACCCTCCGACTAAGTCAAACGGACAAGGGCTCTAAATGAGGAAATTAATGATAGCCAGTGTCCCAGGGAAAAGAACCCCACTGTGGCACCGAGAACGTAATTAATGGGAGGGAAGTGCCAACAAATCACTCTTTAAAATATTAACGCTATCAAAGAACAGCTGGATACGGAGGAAACTTGACCCTTGGGGGCCCTGATGGAGAGGCTGTTGCTGCTGTACAGTTTCACACAGTTGTGATGTAATGAAATTCTTCCAATCTTAACTGAAATAAAAAAAAATTATTAAGTAGTGTGGTTCTGGGAAAGTTATTAGGAGTTGGTGTGTCTCTGAGTTTGATCATTTTATTAAGATCATTGTAGTCCGCATTTGCTGTGGTTTCTAAATGTCTTTCCCTGTATTTCCCTGAGACAAACAAACAAAGCAAAGCAAAACAAAGCAAAACCACCCTGCCCCCCCCCCCAAAAAAAAAAAAACTAGAGTTAAAAAACAAAAAGCAACCTTAAAGCCTGGTGACAACATTTCTTTTTCAATACAAATAAAAATCCATTACTTAGAAAGTTTCTACCGAAATAATTTCCCCCAGATGCTTCAGTGAAGTTCTTAGTCACGGCAGACGTAATTTGGCTTTATTTAACAGCTAGTTAACTTGTGATGGCCCCCGCCCACCCCCAAGATCTATTACAGAGCAATACAGTTAAACTTTTACGCAGCCCGAGATGTCTTGGGCATTTACTTTTAAAATTAAACGATAATCTCGATATTTAATATCAGAAGCTAGGAGTAATCGTTTATCCGGAACGGAATTTAATTTAGATACTTAAAAAAAAATTAAGCCTTTTTTATTCAGCACTGAGGTTTTCCTAGAAGCCCCCGGGACCGCGGGCAAGCTGGCGGTGCCGTAAATACTCCTGACCGCACGGTTGTGTCGTCTGTGCCCTGACGCCGCCTTCCGTGTGTTTCAGGGCACTTGCTAGCATCCAGATTGGTGACAGAGGCTGTTCAGGGCGTTGGACAAACCGTGTGGCCGAGACGAACGTCCTCGCGCCTACTGAACCGACAAACGCGCGGAGCAAACACAGGTTGCAGTCAAAATAAAGCCTTGAGGTTAGCCCAGGTTTCTTGGAACTGCAGCGCTCTCTCTCTCTCTCTCTCTCTCTCTCTCTCTCTCTCTCTCTCTCTCTCTCTCGGCTGGAGGAGCCTGCCCCTGCAAACAGCCCCCGGGGGACGCATCATTTAAACAAATGTGTTCCTTTGCCCCGACAGAAGTTCAGTTAGGCTCGATTATCATTAATTCTGCTCTTTTATTTCCTTCGCGGGCGCGAAACCCCCGAAAGCCCTGGCCTTTGAAGTGCGGCTGGCGGAGCTGACCCGGGTCCTCCCCGGCGCCGGCTCCGCGGTGCGGGTTGAGAGTGAACTTGTGCAAACTGGAAAGGGAGGGGCAGGGCAGTGAGAGCGTGGCGCAAAACGTCGGTGACCCTAAAAAAAAAAAAAAAAAAAAAAAAATCAGGTTACAGGGGGGTGGGAGGGTGGGGAGGGGGGACGGAACGAATCTCAGAACCGGAGGGGTCCGGGAACAAAGCGGGTCTGTGCGGAACACTCAAGTTGAAGCGGCGGAACTCAAGAGGGCCAACGTGACAGCTAGGTGGGAGGCGGGGGTGGGCGGGGACTGGCCCCACTCGGGGTCACCGCCAAGTCCCAGGGGAGCGCCGTGGGTGGGGGCGGCGGGGAGAGCGGCGGGGACCCGCGGGCGTGCGCCACGCCGCACCTCGGGGCGCCCGCTGCGATTAGCTCCCCCGGCAGGCCCGGAGGGCGGACGCTCCTTCCCCGCGCGTCTCCTCCTCCCTCGGCCTTTTTTAAGGGGCGCCCCGCAGGCGGAGCTGTCAGCCACCCCGGGGTCCTCTGCACTTGGCGGGGGGCTCGCCCGCGTGACACCCGGGGGCGGGCGCTGAACTAGCCGCGGCTCCCCGGGACCTGCACGTTGGAGAGCCGCGCTGAGCTCCAGGCTCCGTCGGGTGGACCTGGCGACGGCCCGCGATCGGGACGCTGCCCGGCTCGGGGCTTGGTCGTCCGGGGCCCGACGGCCCTCCGAGGGAAGCGGGGTAGGAGGCGGCCCGGGCCCCGGTGCTCCTTAGCGCCATGAGCCTGGCCCGAGGCGGTGGCAGCCTCGGCGGTGGCCTCCCGCGCGCCCCGGTCCCCTCCTCTCCATCCCCTAGCACCATGCCGTCCTCGGGCCAGCGGAGTCCGCGGCGCAGCCCTCGCCCCCTGCCCGGCCGCTGCTGAGCCAGGAGGAGCGTGTGTCCGGTCGCGGGCTCAGCCGGCCGCTCGGGGGAGGCGGAACCGTGGTCCCCGGAGTCTCGGCTCCGCCCTCCGGCTCTCCAGCCGCCACCGGGCGCCGGGGCGGCGATGGGGGCGCTGCTGGTGCTCTGCGTCCTCGTGGGCTCGCTGCGCTGGGGCCTGGCGGGCGCCCAGCAGCCCGGGGAATACTGCCACGGCTGGGTGGACGCCCAGGGCAACTACCACGAGGGGTTCCAGTGCCCCGAGGACTTCGACACGCGGGACGCCACCATCTGCTGCGGCTCGTGCGCGCTGCGCTACTGCTGCGCCGCCGCCGACGCCAGGTTGGAGCAGGGCGGATGCACCAATGACCGCGGGGAGCTGGAGCATCCCGGCATCACCGCGCGTAAGTGGGGCGCCCCCGGGAGGACGGGGCCTCGCCCACCCACCCGGCACGCCTTACTAGCGCGGGGAGCAGAATAGTCACCTCTGAGTCTGGGGTCGGGGGTCGAGGGGAGAGTGGGTGACCGCATTTCAGGTCAGGGGGTCCCATCGATTTGCAGTCTGAGTCCCAGCTGCACGTGGTCCCCCCAAAGAAGGTTTGCTAGGGGTCGCAGGGCTGCCTTGCACCTGGTGTTTCTGGGGAAGGCTGCTGGAGCCAGGTTAGGTTTCCTGGACGCTCCGGTCACTTTGGGAGTCCCGGAAGTGCGGGTCCCAGGGAACTCGACTCTGGTCCAGAGCCCAAGTACAGTCCTCTGACCGCTTTTTTTTTTTTCCTCCCCTTTTGTCGAGTGGTGGCGGTTTCGTCACTCTTCCTACTTCCTTTCATTTCTCTGCATCGAATTACCCTCTTTGGCCCACCCCCTATTGTCACGCTTTTCAGAAACACCCAAGTCTTCGAGGTGAGGATTTAAAATTCAGGGTCACAGGGCTTCCTCAGGCCCCCTGTTCTCACAGCGGAAAACACGGGTCAGATTTCTGCTCACTTGCTCACTTAAGAGGTGAATAAATCACGACCCCAGCAGAGGAAATTTACACCTTGAAAAAAAAAAAGTTTTCCACTTGAATTGGAACATCGGGGGAAACCTTTTACAGCTCAAGGCGATGGTTTTACTGCCAGGAAACCCGAGAAGTGTGCCGAGCCAAGGGCCCGTGGCTCCCCAGGACTGCGAGGCAGCGGCCTGGAGGAGCCAGCACCTACTCTGATCCCCAGGAAGCAGGGCGAGAGAGGCAGGAGAGGTCATTCGGGTCTCATCCTCCAAACCACAACCCAGAGGAAAGGGGTCAGCGTCTCAGCGTTTAATTTTGGTGGTGGTGGGGAAGATATCAAAATGCCCAGTCCTGAGGATCTGGGAAGCAGTTTCTAGACTGTTTGGTAGAAAGCAGGAACTCTGGGCCCTCCTGGCCTGTTAGAAAACTAGACTTCTCTGTACCTCTAGGCAGGGTTAAGACAGCCTCCAGGGGTGGGTGGGTGGGGGGTGCGCAAAAAAAGAGAGCAGAGGATTGGAACTCTCACCCCATTTGCTGAGTCTGAGATCGGGCCAAACCAGATGGACAGTGGCTTTGTCTCCTGCCAGCAGTCTAACCTCTGGTGGCTTAACTTGGCCGGGCCACCGCTGGAATTTAAAATGGGCGCATTGCCATCCGGGAGTCAGTTTATTGATGAAACTAACATACAACCTCTGGGCGCGCTGCGCAGGAGTGCAGCCCAACTTCACCGGCCCGGTACACACACAGGTACTCACCCAGGGGGGCACAGGGGAGGCTGAAGAACTCACACTTAGCAGCCCACCGGTGACTGGTACCCGCCGCTCCCTGGCTGAGACTTGGGAAAAGTAGAGAGCTCTCTGATATGTGTTTATATCTGGGTAAGAGGGAGGCTCGTCTCACGTGGCCTCCGTGGTAGAAGCTGAACCTGATACAGAGGGCCGGGTATGATGGCCTCAGTGAACCCAGGTGTGTTGTCTGCCGCCCATAAGCTGGAGGGGCTGCATCTCAGAGCTGCTTTTTTTTTTTTTTTTTAAACACAGGGGTGAGACCAGGACACTAGCCCTGATACCACTGGGCAAGTCTTATTTCTTAGAAAAAGTCTGGTTCTCCAACACTAAGAAGTACAGGTTGTTCTTTCTGTGGGTGGGAATGAAGACTCAGAGATAGGACACCTGGAGTCGGGACTGGGGCTCACTGTGGATTGCTTTATACTGCTCTTTCCAGAGCGTCCTAACACCGTGGGGCTTCGCTCAGGCCTGATTCTATGTTGCCTAGACTGGAAACATTTGGACAGGAGACAGATTGTCAGTCTAGAAGATGGGTTAGGCCTTTAAGTGTCCCATCGTGATAAAACTCCTAAGACCTAGATTTAAATGCATATGCCTGGTGACCCCCCCCCAAAAAAAGTCTCCTCTCCTTTCAGTGCACAAATAGGACAATAGACTTTCTGACTTCCAGATGTTCAGTATAATGGCTAATTGCTAACAGAGGCCACCGCCTCAGTTTGCTCCCTCCCTGCAAGAACAGTCAGTCATCATCATCGCTCATGCTTTGCAGGTTGCCAGTCACAAGCTCTGAGAAACTGAGCTGACTGAAGTAGCCATAATGAGCCTCTGCCTCCCATCTCTAAGATGCTAAAGCAGAGGCTAGGGTTTGAGCGACTTTTACCTAGCGTTCACGCATGTCTGTTTTTGCCTTGCAGAGCCTGTCTACGTCCCCTTCCTGATCGTCGGCTCCATCTTCATCGCCTTCATCATCTTGGGCTCTTTAGTGGCTATCTATTGTTGCACCTGTCTGAGGCCCAAGGAACCCTCCCAGCAGCCAATCCGCTTCTCCCTCCGCAGCTACCAGACAGAGACCTTGCCCATGATCCTCACCTCCAGCAGCCTCAGAGCGCCTTCCAGGCAGTCCAGCACGGCCACCAGCTCCAGCTCCACAGGAGGCTCTGTCCGAAGATTCTCCTTTGCCAGGGCTGAGCCAGGCTGCCTGGTGCCCTCGTCACCCCCACCTTACACCACTGGCCATGCCATACACCTAACCCAGCCATCCGGTTTCCTGGTGTCACCCCAATATTTTGCATACCCTCTCCAGCAAGAGCCCCCATTACCTGGGAAGAGCTGTCCAGATTTCAGCTCTAGTTGATGGGGCGTTGAACAGGCCACACAGTGAAATGGCAGCCAGGTGGAGTGTTGCTGTCTTGGCTAACCCACGCTCAGTTCCGAGGAGATTTGGGGTAACCCGTCAGCATCGTTGAAGAGAGGTCTAGAAAGATACAGCACTTTTTTTTTTTTGTCTTGAGATCCTTCACTGCAATGACAGGAGGTCTGACTTTGCAAACTTGATGAACATGACAGCTTATTCTCCTTTTGCTAAAGCATCCAGCAGTCTGATGTTCAGTTAGCAAATTGAAGTAAAAAAAAAAACAAAAAACAAAAAACAAAAAAACTTACTGGACAATTCAGCTATCCTTTGTAGAACAGTGCCCTGCCCCGTGTTCCTTTTCCTGTGTTGGTTGAATTATAGTACAAATATACTTTAATAAGGAAGAACATACACTTAATTGTAATTATAAAGGTGCACTTAAAAATTAACTGTTAAGTAAACCTGAGGGGGCAGTGAACTGCCTATTTATACTTTTGGGAGCGACCTAACTGTAAGTAATACTAGTATGATGAGAACATTCACTTCTCAGATTAACAACAAATTTTGTTTAAAATACAAGTTTTCTTTTTCCAAAACATAAGGTTTCAGTAATCACATGGGAAGCTTAAAGTTTTAAATATATGCTCAGACATTTGTTGTGACACAGATTCTGTGTGAAAGCACTTCCCCCACCAACCTGAGGGAATATTTATTGTAGACTTTTTTGTCGTTGTTGTTCAGCAATATTAGTGTTTAAAGTGAAAGTTGGACAATTGGGTCTTAAAACATGTATTTGTATAAAGAGGTTATATATAAATGTGAAGAACTGTAATTTAATTTACTTACCAAATTGACAGCACTAATTATTTAGAAGATGCACTGTAACTTCTGTGGAAGTTGAAGGCCAGCTGTTAGTGTCATCATCAAGCATTCTACATTTTATTTGCCACTGTGTTTTGATGTCTGATGACTGCACATACGGGCCAGGCTAGAAAAAATAAATAAATTTCTCTTGTTTCCTGGGCTTTATTTGAAATTTTCAAGTCAAAATTTTTCATTTTATACTCTTAGTGACAATTCTTTGCTTTCTATAAAGAGGAAATATCATTATCCCACACTCTATCCTCCAAAATTAAGGGAAACATTGTCTTCATTGGGCTTATGAAAGCAGCAGAGGACAGTTTTTATAGAGACCTTGGAAAACAGTCTTTCTGTCGTCCTCACATATGCACGTAACTTGGCCTGAAGAGTTTGGACATCCAGACAATTTTCATAGGAAGTTCAGGATTTTCGTAGCACGTGAAAGATGTGAGCCCTGTCCTACCTTGGGATCAGGCCAGCCTTGCTCGGGCAAGACACCTTGCTGGCTACCAGTTCCTTTGAGTCCCCATAGGCCACTTCTCCTTCACCATTACCTACCCCTGGCGGTGCAGCTTGAGAGCCCAGCGTATGGGAATTCAGACATCATATATCACCTTCAGTAGTGTGGCCCAAAGTCAACAGAGATAGAATTCTGCCCTGGGAGGGTTAATCTGCCTCCTTGTTTTCCAGTTGAGGATTGGAGGAGACCAGTTCGAAGGCATTAATTATTCTTTGCCATGAAGTCAGAGTGGTGCCAACTTCTAGTCTCTTCTTTCTATCACATGCAAATGTGGTCTTTCTCCCAAGTATTCAAGACCACGAAAAAAACAAAACAACACAACATGACAACAAAAGAGGCAGCTGAATGTAAAGAGCAAATCTTTAAGACTGCTTGAAGCCGCACCACTGTACCATCAGCCCGGCTGGAGTTACATTTGCTCTGTACTCTTTCTTGGACAGTTCTAAGTTCACTTCTGCCGAGTTCCTAGCACGAGGCAAGCACAGTGCTGGGCAGTTGTGGGTTAACTTACTCCATCCTCCAAACAACTCTAACAACAGGTCTTATGGTTGCCATCTTACAGACTTGGAAATGGAGGCAGAGAGTAATGGAGTAACGTGTTCAAATCTCTCCAGATTGTGAGTACTGGAGTTGTCAAACACCAGGGTGACATCTGCTTTGACATTTATTTAGTTTCTTCTTTGAGATAGAGTGTCCTTACAGAGTAAGGCTAGTCTAGAACTCATGATCCTGCCGCCTCAGTGCCCGCCCCCCACCCCGTACTGGGGTTATGGTTGTGTGATGTCACACCCTACTTTAATATGCTGATTCTTGACCCTACTGAGTGCAGTGAACATTTATTTTGTAATCTCTTTAACTGTCAAAATGAATTTCATGCGTAATATACCTATAAGTAAAACAAACTCATTCAGTGCTCTAATGAGGGAGGGGGAGAGAGAGCACGAGAGAGCAAAGATGAGAGCAGGAGAGCAAAAGAGTGTGAGGGAGAGAGAGAGATTGAGAGAGAGAGAGAGAGAGAGAGAGAGAGAGAGAGAGAGAACTTTGGCAGATTATGAAGGACCCTGATGCCAGTCCCTTATGCAGAGTCACACAGAGGTGACTAAGCCAATTTCACCTTCCCGTGTTCCGTTCCCCAGTGTCTGCTAGAGGGTGGAAATGTCCCTCCCATGCCAAGGACTGACTGCCAGGCAGCCAGTGGCCAGTGGCTGCACTTTCCGTTTCCTGCTGCCGTGGAGAACAGAACACTTTCTTTCTGAGATTCAAGGAGTACTCACATCTAGAGTTCTGTGCTGCTGCAGGATTCTCTAATCAATCAGCTGGGCCATTAGTATTTAAAATTAGGATGACATTGTGTACGTAACTTACTGTAATGTGGCATTCAGTGACACTGAACCAAATCAATGCTCAAGTACTTGCTGACACAAAATGTATCTTTGAACAAGTCTTCTCTTTGGAAGCAAAGTGGCTGCTAATGTTGTTTCTGGTCTTATCATAATAAAGCCATCCTATGGTAATCTTTAGGCATGTCTCATTCAACAAGCCTTTGAATCACATTTGGCCCTTTGTGAGGGGTTGAGAACACCAAGTGGAACTAAATGCATTTCTGCTTCCAGAAGTGACTCCTCTTCATCACTGGTCAAATCGAGGTAACTAGTTATTAAGATGAGACGAAGGTGCTTTCACAAAAAAGTACCGTTAGGGCATGGCTGGGGGCGGCAGAGCTCGGTGGGTGAAGGGCCTGTACAAGTTTGAGGGCCTGAGTTTGGCTCCTTAGCATCCGTGTAAATGCTGATTGATGACAGCAGCTTTGTATTTCTAGCTTCCCCTGGAAGCTGAAGACAGGGGATCCCTGGCAAGCTGGTGAGCTAGACTAACTAAGTCAGCAGGCTCTAGGTTCAACTGAGGGACCCTGCCTCAATGAATTAGGCAGAGGGCCATCAAGGAAGACTCCTGACATAAGCCTTAAGCTTCCACGTGCAGAGTTTAATGCAAATGTACCCCCACAAACACACATCCACACGTGTACAAACACCACACATACCCATGCAAATAGAAAGAAAATGGAGACTGGCTATTGTTTCTTCTCCCTGGAGCTCACAGTGAGCGAGGGGAAGGTGAGTCTATAGCCAGTACTTAGAATGCACCATAACTGTGGCCATGACAGGAATGCAGGATACACGGAAAGAGGGTATTATAAGCGTACTGAGGGCCTGATGAGGGACACGAGCTGTGAAAAATATGTGGAGGGTTTTGGTGAGGAAGACTAGCAGGGGCCAGTAGGGAGGAGTGATGGAATTAAGAGGCAAGAAGAACTATGAAGGAAAAAAGAACCAGGAACATCCGGGGATAAATTAGAACTCTTGAACATTAACATGGCTGGACAAGCAAGTGGCAGCTTTGAAAGATTTTATAAGAGAGCGTGAATTGCTCACATCTTCATTTTTGGACAATTAGACATGAAGGGTCGATTCATCTGAAACCCCTGAGATCATGCTCACTATATGCCACCACTACAAAATACAGTGGTAAGTTGTCCAGCGGAGGATTTTATTGTTTTCACAAAGGATTTGAGCCTTTGTGAAATCTGCGTGTTCCTGTGACTAGAGTCACCAAGCACCGTGTATTCATCAAGAACTTTCTACACTATGTTGTTGAATTTTCAGAGGGTCTTTCATCTCAAGTAGGACTGTTATATGCTTGCCTTGCAGATGGAGAAATCACAGCACAAGGCTAAATAGTATGTCCCAGGACAAAGATAAGAGAGTTAAGATTTGTGTCCTGGGAGGTCAGCTTTGCAGCTCTATGTTCTTTATGACAGCCAGCCTAGATGGCCCAGATTTCTTAGGAAAACAACCAAAATATTTCTCCGAAAATCCACCGGGGGTGGGAGAAGGGACTAGTCACAAAGTGTCAAATATATTCTATATTATCCGGGTCCTAATAGATATGTAGCCTGTGCTACATTATGAGAACATGAGATAAAGCATGAAAAGAAATATGAGAAGATATACATTTCCCCTTTTACATGTGAGGAAGAGGAGACTCTAGGGCATGCTTTGGCATTTGAGCTTCATGTCTGGTTAGTTTTATGGCTCTTGCTTTAAAGAGTCTTTGGGCCATTTGTTTCACCTTCACTGACAGCAGGCACCATTGACTGGGGACAGAGAACAGAGAATAGTATCTTGATAACTCATGACCTCTTGACACGTGGCCGGATTCCTGTCATTGCTTGTTATTGCTCCGGCATGTGGAATGCCATGGCTGCTGTCAGTCAGCTTTCCAGCACTGTAACAAAAACTGTAGAGATTCTACTTCAGAATATAAAAAGGTTTATTTGGGCTCACGGTTTTGGAGGTTTTATTCGCTCTGGGCTCGTGATGAGGCAGCACATCAGAGCAAGAACATGTAGGGAACGAAGCTTCATCTTAAGGAGCCAAGGGGAAAAGCAGGACTGAGGAATGGACAGGGTCATCTGCCTTTTCAGGCCTGTTTCCAAACATCTTTCGCTAGGCCCCACCTCCCAGCAGTAGGTGGACTATGCCTTTAACACGTAGGCCCAAACCACTGCATGGGCTGTGCATTCATTTTATCATATACTTTGGAAAACAGAACTAATGGAGTAATCTTGCTTTAAAATTTATCTGTCTGTCTGTCTGTCTATCTATTTATTTATTTATTATCCATTCCAAAGTTAACCGATTATATTTTTAATTGTCCAAATGAATAGGTTTTTTTTTCCACCTGCTTATTCTTTTTTGGTGTGAGGAGCTGCATGTATCATCATCAGATTGACCTGACTCACAGGAAAATTTTCATAAATGTTTAGGAAAAATAATTTATAGACATGTTAAGTTATTAAGGGAGAGAAGTGTTAACATATATTTATGTACCTGGTTATTTAAAAATTGCAATTAGACATTCATTATGAGTGAAATTATTTTGACAGTGTTTCTTTCAACTGCTAACTACCCAGTTTGTACTTGGAGGTAATAAAGACCAAATGTTACAAAGTATTTCATATTTTCCAACATTTTTTTTTTTATGAGCTTACTTGTGAAATTATCCAGGTTCGTAAGGCTTTCTTCACTAAATCGAGGTAGCTATGTTAGCAATGGTAGCCTTAGGTAAGCCATGCTGTAAGCATGGGAAAACAGACTTTACACAGGGCTGACGTATTGAGTTTATGAGGGCATATTTCAAATTTGCTGTTGCCTGTGGTAACGGCAGATGGCATCTTAAGTCAAGGTGTGAGGAACAACACACACACAAACACACACATATACATGCAATTTTTTTTTCTTTTTAAAGGGAGATGGCAGCTGAGTGCGAAATAGAATAGAACTCAAAGGAAACTTCTCCCTAAACTGCTTTACTGGGGCTTTGAGCGACGACCTACCACCAGGTGCTGTGAGAAGTCTGTGGAGCGAACAGAGGCTCCCAACAGCTAAACAGACACGGCCACAGTGTAATCAAATCAGATCCTTTTTGATGGGACATGCCCTCCTAGCAGTTTACCAAACTGCATCTTCGTTCGGTGGGCGTTTACTAAAGGATGCTTACTTCTGGAAAAGTAAAAAAAAGATCCTTATTTCTGGTGCTTTCATGTACTTTTGGCCCATTTTGTTATTTCATAGTTACTTCCTCCAAATGTTGTTGGCTAAACTTGGCCCTCTCTCTCTCTCTATGTGGGCTTAAAAAATCTAACACAAAAGGACAGAGACCCAAGTGAACTGTTTACTGGCAAGCTGATTTAAAATGCAGAGACACCTGGGAGACATTTCTAAACAATAAAATTGAAATACAGTACTTTCCAAAGTATATTTTTGTGTTAATTACACAAAGTACCCTCTTATCAAATTAGGGCCAATTCTCTATTTCATTTAGCCAAATTAAGTGAATTAAATACAGCTGTAAGCAAAGTGTTAAGCTATCAGATACGCCATCTCATACTATAGCTACTGTGGCTTGAACACTTTATAAAGCAACATAATTTCTAAAAGTAGCAATCAAAACCTTAGCCAGTTCCTTTATGTAATGGTAAAGTTTATTTTATTTTAAATAACAATTTGAGGACAAAATGTTTAAAATTTGCAGTTTAAAACATGCACATTCACAAAAGGCCAATGACACATAACAGTGCCTAGAAATGGATTTTACTCAACGGTAGTAACTATAAAACACAGTGCATCAAACATCAAGATACACAAACCTGAGAGAAACACTATAAGCACAGATTCGACACTCTCCACTCATGCAGCGTCAGTCTTTACAGCAGTTTCGGCAAAAATGGCTTTTCCATGGAGCTGAACATCTATTTTATCTTTAATGCAGACCACAGCTTTTCATAGCTGCCTTCCAAGGCTGCCTTCTTACTTTAACTTAATACACTTGAAAAAGTGAAAAATGAAGCTTGAAGAGGGTAGCAACAAACAGCTCTCACTGCATTTATGGCTTCTAGTCTATGACTGGGAATAATAATAAAAAAAAAATTCTGCTCACATCTTTGCCATAGCAGACTTGCCTATGGAAATTTGCTGTTATTTCAAGTATGCATATATGCAATTAACCTTTCTTCTTGCTGCTGAGAGGTTTCATGAACTTTCTAAAGAAAAGTTGTTGGAGGCAAGCTGAACAGAAGATTCAGCTAATAAAAAAAATCAATTGAATTTGTTGAAACTTGTGAAATAACCATTAAAAAAAAGTTGTGTGGAGGACCAATTAATTTGTCCAATGAATATTGAATACTAGTTAGGCCATGATAAAGTTTTACAAGACAGAAATAAATACTGAGATTTACACAAAAGCCACACATTTGGCTGGATCACTTTATTAGTTCATGCAAATCATAATAAAACTTATCAAAAAACCAAAACAAACAAACACACACACAGAACAAAAAACTCAAACAGTTGTTCTCCTACAGAAAAAAGATCAATATGAAACATGAAAAGCATTTATTTCCTTTTCTTAAAATTTAACTTACATTCCATTTTCAGAGCTACTGAAGGTTAACTGAAAAGTATAACGAAGTTTCACAAGTGTTTTATTTTATTGTGAGAAAAATCAGACTGTGATATGTAGTCAAGAAATACTCATCATTACAGATCACTGTAATACCCATCATTATAGGCATGGAGCCACTTGGTCTTCCTGTGAGCAATGGACACAAGGAATTTCACACATGTGGTCAATGAGTGGGGCATTTTCTCGATACATTTTGTAATTTAATTATTAGAGTAAAGATTCATTTCATGATACAAGTTTTAAGACCAGGAACCATAACAAACCAACTGTATGATGACTAGGTAGCTTTAGAATATCTACATACTGTTTAAAAAAGATGCCATCTATTGCTCTCGAACTAGCATTCGTTTCCTGAAAGGGTGTTTTCCAATGACAGCTCATGAGTGTGGTACTGAGCATAGAACAAATTAACCTGTGAATATCACACCAGCTGTCTGGGATACTGAATGGAAAAATTAAAATGCATAATGAAATACTGAGAGTACATCATTCTGATCATTTCTAGAATTCATTTCGCCTGTTAGAAAGGAAAGGGGCTCACTGATTCTCTTTAACAACAACACAGTTCATGGCTCCCTTATCTGGCAGCATCCCCTCATCTGCCTGGGTGGGAGGGAGCTAGCCAGTCAGTTCTCTTTGCTGCTGATGCCGTCTCACACAAAGCACTGAGTGGAGTGCCAGCCAAGAGGCACAGTCACCATGTGAGACTTCCTATGTTCCTGAGAACACTGCTTTCCTGATAATACCTTCCATAATATAGCGTTGTCCAGGGGGTGAGACAGCAATGTATTTTTACATGTATATGTAACACACAGAGAAAGTTCATGCTCTATACTATTGTGTATATTCCGACCTGAATGACTCAACCGCCAGCTTTCCAGTGATACACTAATGAGGCTTTTCTGCTATAAATAGTATTTTCTAGATTGTAAACATTACAAAGCAGTCATGTCAGCATTTACCAGAGTCCCTTCAGGGAACTTTTAAATTGCAGTTATATGTTGTTTATTTTGGAAAACATAGGTTTAAAGTTACTCTGACTGCAGTCATTCAAATCCTGGCAAAACCATGAGCCTTTCCCTCCAGCTGACGAAGGTTAAAACTCAAGAGTATTAAGTCTCCATAAACCCACTGCAATAGCAATTCTCTATTTCAAGTTTCACCCAAGAACACTCCCCAGTGTTCTCCTCAACCCAAGAAACACAGAGGCTGACACAGGATCCAGGGACAAAAAGGCATCAAGATTCTCATTTCAGGGTATGATGCACACTGATTAACCACGAGTGTTCTCATGTGGAAGAGTTCCATCAAAATAATTCACGATTCAAGATCAAAAGATGGCTTTAGACGCTCATGTGGCCGTCAGAAGATTCCGTCCTCATTCACAATGTTCTGAGGTAAGGAATCTGGAGACAGACAACTTGGCGAGGGCCAAGGGAAGCAAGCCGTTTTGGGGTAACCGCTCATTTTTATGGTATGACTTCAACTGTCACCACCAGAAGGCTAAGGAAAACCCACTCTCTAGATTCAGTTGGGAGACAGTTAAAGTCCGCAGCCTCACAATCTGAAAGGTCACCTCAGATTCTACGTGGGTGGTTCTGCTAGAAGTTTGATTCACCTGTCGCTTGATCTAAGCTCTAAACGGGATGGTTTGAGATGTGGAGTATGTCCACGCTGCTCCCTTTAGAGTCATGTGACTGTGTAGACCCTCTTCCTTGTAGGTGATGTGGAGACACACTGGTAACTTGCTACAAATTTAGAGGAGGAAGAGACACACAGTCTAATTTTAAATCCAGACTGATAAAAAAAGGGGGGAGGAGAATTAATGTAAATGAGTAAATGGGAGTAATTTGGAGTAATCCCCTTCTTTCTAGTTCTTGCAAGCACTCAAGGGTCCCTTTTTTGCTGGTAGTCCACTTAAAGGCAAACAGGCTTTTGGATAGAAGGCAAAAAGAGTTTGTTTCAATCTCTGAAGTGTTATCTGAAAACTAGAACTCCCTTTTTATCTTTTAAGGTGAAAAAAATATTGTAAAAACTGTAGAAAACCGGCTGTGGTTTTTAAACAGCCCCTTCATCATTTATTGTAGGTAGCAAAATAGGCAAATTTTTCCCCCAGGAGAGTTCATGGAAATGCCACACTAACTAGAGTGAATGCATATTTGAAAACACATCAGTGAACCCTGCTCATGACGAGAAGCGGTCATTGACTGTAAGGTTACAGGCTGGAGTGAAATAGGGATTTCCTTAAAATGAGGGAAATGTGTTACCTGTCTCTCTCTCGTGCCAACAAGCAGCACGTGACTCAGTTTTGGGACCTGCTGGCCGAGTGAACTGTGAAATCATTTTCAGGTGTAAGCATATGGGTAGTCGCCATCACACCAACTGTGCTACATGTATCGTCTCCAGTGGGGACACACAGTGAGGAACAAGGCGAACACAGGACAAGCGCTGAGCCTATGTACACGACAAAAAGCCCATGCATTATCGGCCGGGTTATCCCAAATATTTTTGGAGATCCCCCGTAAATACAGAAGCTTAATTTTCTCAAGGAGGGGAAAACTGAAGACAAAGTGGCATCCCTCGATGTACAGAAGCCAGATTTTTAGGAAGAACATCTAAAGTTCGTCAGAGATGACAGAAAATACAATTGGAAAAAAGGAAAAGCCAGTGTTCGTAACAACGGTCACACGGACACAGATCCCTCCGACTGGCACAGACAAAGAAGACAAAGGACAGAGAAGCAGTCGTAAGGCCGAAGGTGCGACATCACAGATTTGAGTAGCAAATGCCTGGAAATGCTCAGTTTTTGCAAGTCACGCTCATGGTTTAAGAGTCAAGCATGCAGATTGCACAGCAGTGCTGTGAGGAAACTTTCTTTTAACTTTCTGGGCAGGTGACTACTGAGTGAGAAACACACGCTCAACGTCTTTGGCAAACACTTAGCAAGACACTTTTTGACACAAACACGTATGAATGCCTTGTTTAGAAGTGCTCAGGAGGGTGAGTCGCGAAACGCTGGTTTGTTTTCAGCATATCCTAAAATCTGGATATATCAACAGTCCTTCCCTTAACACCGTTTCGGAGCTGTTGTTTTAAACGGTTGATTGACTGGTGGTTGAGCCAATCAACTGATAGCTACAGCCCCTGGGGGACGGCTTGTGAACACTGACCTGTCCCCATTTAGAGAAAGCACTCTGGCAAGATACAAGGTCATTTCCAGCATCGGTTTACAAAGCCTTAGCAGGTGCTTGAGGTCATCTGAGGGCGATGGTGTTACAGAAGTCACAGAGTGCTCACGTCCATGAAGTCCGTCTGTGAGATGAGCTCAGACCCGCTCTCTCCTCCCCGTGGACCAGACTGGAATTGGTCGACAGATGCAGTGATGACCTTAGACTGTGATAGCTCTCCTCAGAGACACAGCAGGGGCCTGTTGCTTGGGCCGTCCAGTCACCACTCATCTGGCCTCTGCTTCGTGGTATCATAGGCTCTGATCACTTCCGACTGGGAGACGATGCCGTTTTCATCTTGAGAGAAGGCGTAGCCATCTGTAAATAAGCGGAAGAACAGAAGTCACTTCCTGAACTCACCGGGAATTCACCGCCGGTTCTGACTGCTCCCCTTCTTCTGAGAGAACCGATACTCACTTCCCACCTTCAGAAGCAAGGGCCACTCATTTTTAACATCTGGAAAACACACAAACAGAGTAGAGCAAAAAGGGAGAGCGGGAGGACCGGCAGTTGCCAGTGTGCGTCCTCTAAATTCTGCTTCCCATTAGACTAGGCAGAAGCTGTCAAGTGTCTCTCCCTCCTCTGAGCCACACATCAAGTCTACTGCCGTCTGCCCTGTGACTGGAAGGGTTCAGAATCTGATCATGGCATCGGATACAGTTTTAGATAGGCGGCGAGTGAGTGAGAAGGTTGGACGAGTATGTCAGTGAACAGAGGGACGTAGTAATCATCTTGAGGAAATTATTCTGCCGTGGGCACGCAGATGGAAACGCCACCCTATACTCTATAAATAGATACATGGTCACTTGTTAATTAATGGCACTGAGGAGGAGAAGGAGACAAACACAGAGATTGCCAGCAGTGGAGGAGAAGCCTGTGTACTCACATATATATATATATGTGTTTGTGTATGTGTGTGTGTGTGTATGTATAAACCTCACTGATGTTTTCAAGGTCAGAGGGGGTGTGGGAATAGGAGATGACTCCTAGGGGCATCACATTTTTGGAAAAGGTCCCTTGATATATATGATATATTAAGACCAAAAGCACCAAGCACAAGCATATATAAAGGAAAATAAATTACACGTGGAAACACAAAATAAAAGATATACTACCGACACCAATAAACTTACTATAGGGCAGTGTATATTATGTTCTCTCTCAGGTCCTTGAAATGTTGAAAGGGTGAGATACCTAATAACTTCTTCCAACTCTAAATATGCATAAATATTTTTGAAGGGGAAAATATATGTTTCTTCGAGTTACATGAAAGCTGAAGGGACCCTTGCTAAGTTACTCAAGTGGAAACGATAACAACACAGGCAGCTTTTAAGAGTTAAGATTTATCTCACTGTTTCTTTTTAAGATTTAAGGATGTGAGGAACACGGAGGCAGCAGCATTTTAAAGTTCACTCTTAACCGGGAGATGATGTCGCTCATGGGTTTGTTAACAAACCATTTTTTAAAATATATACACGATGTTGCAAAATTTTAAACCGTTAATTTTATGGCTTAATACGATGGAAATCCAGCACACTGCTCTGGGGAAGGCTGGGATCCACAGAGCCCAGAGAGTCTGTTGTAATCAAAAGCTCCAGTACTCACGAAGCAGGTTCTGTTGTAAGGACTCGGAGCGGTACAGATTCACGTGGTTCTTCTTGAAGACATTCTTGAGCAGCTGTGCCCTCTCCGTGAGGCTGTGGAGCAGGGAGAAAAGTGTGAAACACACTGGCCGGCTCTCTGCCGGCTCCCCGCAGGGCTACACCAAACAAAGGCCGGAGCACCCGTGCTACCAACTTACTCTCTTTATTCCAGTTTCCCAAATTGCAAATGAGATCTTAAGTATGTAGGCTGACACTTTGGAAGCCATTTCCCCCATAGCTAGGGAGGAGCTTTGTCTTTAATGATAATCTAGGAAAAATAAGATTCTTCACCCAGCACTGTTATATCTAACTCAAATGGATACGGAATCTGTTCGACACCAGTAGTAAAAAGTTACTTTTGAAAATTTTTTTCCCCTAAAATCTTGATTGACTCACTGTATGTACACTGCACAGAACGTATAGAGTTTAAAAACAATTATCTTAGCCGGACCGTACCTTGCTCATACTCTGACATACTCTGATATAAAATGACAGTTTTTTGTGATACTAAAGAAATGAAAAAAAAAAAAGTACAAAGGACAGAATCTTATTCTTCTTAATCAGAAAAACTCCACTGCCACTCCAATACGGTTTGAGCGTGTCAATTTAATTTTAAAATACAAATTGGTTTTAGAAAGTAATTATGCTAGATAAAACAACAAGGAAATGCACACACACACACACACACACACACACACACACTTAGCCTGGCATTCCACAGCAAGGTCTACAGGATTAATCACGGGACTACTTCAAACCACCCTGTGAGAGATCACACACCCACCCTCCTAATGCACGCAGCGGTGTGCCTCCACAACAGGAATCCAAACATTTGTTGGCTAGAGGGATCTAAGCGATTCGGAGACAGGCTTACACGCCTCCTCCTCCTCCTTACTAACTGTGCTGTACCTCTACCGGCTGATTTATTAAACGTTCTTTGATAGCAAAGAGCAGTCTGCACGGGAGGAGCGAAGGTGTCTGTGTGTGCTGAAGCGAAAGGCCACGCAAGTGTGTTTTATAACTGGAAGTGCATCGGCTAAAAAAAAAAAGAAAAAAAAATCCCATCTTGTTCTTTTCCTCACTATATAAGCTTTAGTTAATCTGCTGTAAATGATGTCAGTTCTGTGTTTTGCCAGTTTTTTTGAAAGCCAGAAATGGAATTATCTTTATCGTACACACATACATAAAAAAAAAGATCTTCCTCATTGTAGAAATGAATTACATAGACATGCAGGCAAAAACTGAAGGAAAATATTTAGAAATGTTGACATTTGTTCTAATCTCCCTCGAATAGTTTTTGAAGCCTAGGGATGCTGACTGGGGCTTACCAGACATTTTATTGTCACTGGGAATTAGCTGCATTAAAAGAAGAAAATGAATTCGTGGAAAACCCCAGTGGCCGTGCACTTAGCTGCAAACCCTGTTTCTGCCACACACAAAGGAGAAGGGGTCATCTCCGTCAAATCACTTTTCCTGTCCTTCTCTTTAAATGCTTGAACACTATGGACTCTGAGACTCGAGGCACTGAAGTGGTACCTCCTTTGGGGAAGCTGAGAGTGTGTGCACCCAGCATCCCACTCTTCTCAGCGGAGTGCTATGGACAGGGTGTCTGGCTGGCTCCGGCGTTTGAAGCTGAAGTGATTACAGAAAGCTGGAGGAGGGCAAAGGAGCATTCTGACAGCTTCTTCTCCTGAATCCATTTTTTTTTTCAGGTTTCAGGCTGGCTCTTCCAACACTTGAATATCACAATAGCAAAATCTGAAGATGTCTAGGGATGGGCTTCATTCTCTATAGTTTGGAAACTGAAATACATAGCATGATGCTTTTTTTCTTCTTCTCTTTTCTGATTTTCTTCTTTCTTTCTTTCTCTCTCTCTCTCTTTCTCTCTCTCTCTCTCCTTCCTTCCTTCCTTCCTTCCTTCCTTCCTTCCTTCCTTCCTTCCTTCCTTCCTTCCTTCCTTCCTTCCTTCCTTCTTTCTTTCTTTCTTTCTTTCTTTCTTTCTTTCTTTCTTTCTTTCTTTCTTTCTTTCTTTCTTTCTTTCTTTCTTTCTCCAAGCTTTTCCCAGGAAAGCAGCACACCCATCAGGACAGAGCATGGGCCTTGGAGTTTGTTTTTGACTTGATTCTGAATCTGCTACTTGCTAGTTGGGTCACTGTAGACAAACCTTCCTTGGCCATCTCATGTATGATGGGAAGACAATACCTAAGTCTTTGGTGGACAGAGAGGGTTTAGCCCCCTTGTCAGCAAAGTGATTGACACTTAGGAAGCACTCAACAAATACTGGTCCCTCCCACCCCTGTCCCCGAGATCCCAGGGATTTCATTAGAAAAGGTACTTTGAAAGGCCCACTTTTGATGCCTTGGCTCTGTGTGACAGTACTGCTGCTCTACATGGGCTTTGATTCCCGATGCCCTCATCCCACCGCACTACTAAGAAGACAGCTACATTTTTATTGTTGGCTTCTTTCTTTTACTATGTGTTTTCTGCTTTGGTTCTCATGCAGCGAGCCCCCACTCCAGAATATAAATGCCATCTGCAGTAGGGTGCTTCATAAATTAGAGGTGATAGTGAGTTGGATTTCTCTGGCCCTAGTCTACCCTTAGGAAACAATTTATCATTTCAAAATTGAGGCGGTTTTATGTCATCCATGTTTATGGGGACCAAGATTACTACCAGGTCCCAATATAAAATATGTAGATAACATGTTAACGTAAATAAGTGTACTAAAAGTTTAGGCTTTTTTTTTTTTTTGGATAGCTTTACTCACTGTGACAGGAAAGAGAGAGAGAAGGAACTAAAACCACATCTATTACAATTCTTAGGGAGTAGTTTCTCTCAGTCTTGTAGGGTCTTTCATTTACATACCAAGATACGCAAATTCCAAGCCTGTTTAATGCAATCATACAGTAACTATCATTTAAACATGGTTGTTTTATTTCCACCTCACCACAATGTTGTAACTTAGGTATTTGCTGGAGGTGAATGAAAAGATACTGAGTTTTAATATAGCATTTCTTTCAGAAACACTGAAATACATTACTGTTGGTAAAAACTCATATACAGTCAATGAATGTGGTATTCTAAAGGAATTTTGGTCCCCTTTGAAGGATGCTAAAGTGGCATTTATTGGTTTGGTGAGCTAGTTAGTTTAATCAACTTGAGATTAACCTAGACATACCCAAGAAGAGGGAAACTGCTTCCATTAGACCGGCCTGTGGGCAAGTATATGGGCATTTTCTTGACTGCTGACTAATGTGGAGGGTCAGCCTACTGTGGGCTATGGGCCTGAGCTGGTGTAATGCACCCTGAGCCGGCAGGCCTTGGCTGTGTAGGCACAGTAGCTGAGCAAGCCAGAGAAAGCAAAGCAGTAAGTAACATTCTCCCATGGTTTCTGCCTTCGGTTCCAGTACAGGCTTCCCTAGAGGATGGATGGCAGCCTGTGAGCTGAAATAAACCCCCTCCTCCACAGGTTGCTTCTGGACAGTGTCTTCGTCACAGCAACCAAAAGCAAACCAGGGCAGCTGGCAGACGATTTTTTTTTTGGCCCACTGCAGCAAATGTCCAGAAAGGAAGCAAGCATTTAGTCGTGAAAGGGTTAATGTATAGCACAGCGAGACAGCAGTGCTGTCGGGAGAATGAATGAACCACAGCCCTCCCCGTGAAGGGGCCTGACCTCTGCCTTGGACAAGGGAATACTCCATCCCATCCCCTTCCATCTTCGTGACGAGTACCTTGAAGGAAAGCTTTTTCATTAAAAAAAAAAATGTTTAGACGTCATTGAAAAAAAAGTCAGTGTGCCCACGTGTGCACGTATGGTGTGCTACTTGCTAGTGTAGTTGTGTGCATGGACGCATGAATGTGTGGAGGGACTGACGGCGACTCTGGTTTTGATCATCCTCTACCTTTACTTTTCGAGGTAGGATCTGACAGTGAACCAGAAGCTCACCGACTGGCAAGTGTCTGATCCAGCAGAGGAGCTTTAGGATCTGCCAGTCTCTGGCCCTCACAGCGCTGTGTTTACAGGCGTGCTCGGCAGTTGCTGGTTTTTTTTTGTGTGGGTTCTACAGATCTGAACTCAGGCCCTGAAGATTCCCTGGCAGATACTATATCGGCGAGCTCTCTTCCCCGCCACAGGACAGCTTTTCTATATACTTCTTTATTTCCTACAGAGTACCCTGCCATGTTGACTTAAAGACCGGGGCGAACACTGGGTCATAAAATGTCATTTGTTAGTTCTAGGACAATGCCAAAATTGTTTTCCATTAAGAAACGACACAGAGAGCCTGGGAGCGAGCCTCATCATGGTCCTCCATGGCCAAATCATCTGCCAACCATATTCCCTCATCTCTTCTACACGCTGAGACTGCGAGACAGCGTGTTGGACAAGTTGATGAAGCCTGACACGAAGACCTTGAGCTCAGATCTGTTAAGAAACAGCTCTGCTAGCTAATGTCCACAGTTGACTATCAAACTGTGAGTCTCATTATCATTATTTATCTGCACATAATATACACATCACACATACTCCAGAGATATCCAAGAGTTGCTCTGTCCCCAGGGAGGCTACAGTCTCTCCATAACCCCTTATCACATCCCCTTTTTTGGGTGTGTGTCTACTCAAGCACCTGTATAAAGGGCAGGAGACCATCAGGTGTCTGGCTGTGTCACTCTACCTTATTCCTTACAGGCAGGGTCTCTCACTGAATTTGAAAATATCCTGATTTTAGTAAGCCGCAACCATCCTCCAACCTCCACTCCCCCGAAGTACAGGGGCTGCAGGCCTGGATGAGAACACCCAGCTTTCTACATGGTGCTGGGGACTTGAACCCACGTCCTAACGCTTGCATAGTAAATGCTCTTCTCGGCTAAACCGTCTTCCAGCCCTGGCCTTTGGGTTTTGCGTTCACAGTCTGTTGTTATGGTTGTTTGATAAATGTAAAGATGTTACCTGCAAATGTTTAGCTCAGGAGGACAGCTTTCCTGTCCTGTTGCTGTCTTCTCCTACAGATCCTTCTACTTCAGCCCTCCTTGAGCTGCTTTTTAGCAGGAAGCCACCATGCTCTCCTTGATCACCAGCAATCAGCAAGAATGCAGGGATGTGCTGGGCCAGGGGTTGGTTTAGTATTTAGTCAAGTTTACCTAACTCATTCCTGAGGAAAGCTGAATAGATATTTTAAAAGGCCAATGAGCTGGGTCCAAACTGGGTCCAAAAGTCCAAACTGCAGGGGGGAAAAATATCTGAAGTATCTTTAACAGAAAAATCAGTGGTTATATCGGGTGTAATCCGCTTCTTTCTGGCTTAGATTTGCCCACTGAGTTTTAAAACTTTATTTATTTTATGTGTGTTGTGGTTTGTGTGCATGAATGTATGTGCACAACATTCATTGCTTGAATGTTCTTAGAGGTCAGAAGAGGGTGTCAGAGCCCCCAGAACGGGATTTATTGATAGTCAAGAGCTGTCATGTGGGTGCTGGGAACCCAAACCAGGTTCTCTGCAAGAGTAACAAGCGCTCTTAACCCCTAAGCCCTCTTTGCAGGCCCTGCTGATTTGCTTTTTATTTAATGGAGAGGTCTGGACACACTGCAGGCTCAGGGGATGACTCCTCGATGACCGCGAATCGCCAGTAACTGGTAAATGACAAGGGAGGGGCTATCGCAGGCTTTATCAACACACTTGCAAATACGGGACATATGTTTGAAGGACAGAAACAGTATCATCAGCGGCCTTTCCCTTGTAATTCTTACTACAGGGCTTTCTTTGATTTTTGTGAGATAGAATGTTTCCTTACTCTTTGTATCACTGAAAGCAAGAGAGAAGAAATAAAGATAGAGGGAGTGTAGGTCCCAGGTCACAGAAAAGGTGCTTTTGTATGATGAACCCTGTGGTGCAGCATCACGATTTAGAGCAGGATCTCCTCGGACAACTGGCCCAGGCTCAAGGCTGACAGCTTTAGGGACTTGGTCTCTCTGAGCACCAGTGTTCTTCTCTGGAGAGGACCTGTCTGTACCGGGCTGCTGTCTGGGTCCAGTGGGTCCATGTACACAGATGGCAAGTGAAGTGCCCAGATGGCAGGGTGTGCTCAAGATACACTGGGGCCATTCTGTTCCAAACAGAGCTACACACCAGTGTTTCGAGGGTGCCCTGACCCACTGAGAGGGAGTAAGAACGGGAGCCAGGGCCTCAGCTTCAGCTCTCACTCCTGCTGCACTCAAGATGAATAAAAACGCTGAAGCAAGGCTGAGGCGACATACTGCAGGAGAAAAATATTTCCTATGGACTTTACACAAAACCCTTGGTTTGGTTGGTAGGATGAAAGAAAAATACAGTGGATCCCCGGGGCTGTCTTTATAGTTTTGTTTTGTTTTTTTTATTGTAGATTGCTTTTAATTGATTTTCTTTTAACAATGTTTTGTGTATTTAGTGGATTTATTTGCCTCTAGCCTTGTGTTTTTGGAGGCTGCAGTGATGAGGAAAAAAGCCTGGAAAGTGGAATTCACTTTTCAGATCACCTGTATCCAGGCTGGTTCCTAAGAGCTCACTGAGCAAAAAATGCAAACAGGGAAATATCGTCATCCGTCAAACCATGATTTTGGTTACATCCCTTTAAAAATTATTAATATTGTTTCAAAATAAAAATTATTTTTCTTTAAAAAATTTTTACACAACAGTAAGCTCTCGAGATTATGCTACATATTTCATAGTGTATCTTTCGATTCCTTATTCTGTCTTTAGAGATGAGGTCTCAATATATAACTGAGGTTGGCCTGAAATTTCTCACGTGGCTGGGGCTGACCTCAAACTTATGAATCTCTGCTTCAGCTGCCTAAGTGCTGTGACTGAAGGTCTACGGCATTCTGTTTCCATTATTTCACCCAAACCCTATGACTGCTTTAAAGTAGGCATAAGAGTCCCATTTTATTAATGAAAAAAATTAGGCCCAGTTGCATTAAGAAACTCAGTCAGACAACACACTATTTAGTGATCACAGATTTGCTCTGAGTCCATACCTCTCTGATTCCATAATCTGCTGATAATATCATCTAATCCCAAGTTAGAGGATAAAAAGAAGTTTCCCAGCTTATTTCCAACGACTAGTAAGAGCAAAATGTAAAATTCTCTTTTGTAAGAATATTCAAAAGGCAATTTGCCTTTTACCTTTTCCCGAGTACGACTGCTCCTGGGTCTTGAGATTTCGCCTCTAGCTCCTGAACTTCATCCACTAATGTCTTAAAGGCAGTCCTCTTGATGCTGTGGGGGAGAAAAGGATTTGCATGGAAATTCTACGAAGACTACAGACGTAGATGTGTGGCCTACTGTTACACAGTTGGCCAGCACAGGCATAACTGGGGATAGGCAGAGCTCCCACAAACCTAAAACGCTAGGGCACTTTTATTTAGTAATACAGGGACAACATTTGTTTATAGTCTTAACACATAATTAAGACTTATAATACGTAGTTACTAAATAAATATATCATTAACTTTACTAACTACATTGTAGGGTAACACATCATTTTAAAACATAACTGCTAAGAAAAATTGTAAAGTTTTTGTTGCCCTTATATTTTATCTATGTTTAAACCAGAGAAGCAAGGAACTCTTTTTAATATCCTAAAAAACACATTTGAAGATAAAAATCTTGTTTTCCTTTCTATTTTGAGGTCTTGCATGTGATTTTTTTTTTTAAGATTTATTTATTTATTTGACATTTATGGGTACTCTATCTATCTATCTATCTATCTATCTATCTATCTATCTATCTATGCTTGGATGCCAGAAGAGGGCTTCAGATCATGTTACAGATGGTTGTGAGCCACCATGTGGTTGCTGGGAATTGAACTCAGTACCTCTGGAAAAGGAGCCAGTGTTCCTAACCACTGAGCCATCTCTCCAGCCCCATGTGATTTTTAAAAAGAACATATTTTTGGGTGTTATCTTCTCCACTCCAACAAATGCTATCTCTTTGATGTTACCTGAAAGTACCTGCTTTATTTCTCATATGGCTTCTTAAACTAATTTTGTTTTTTCGTTCTTGATTCATGCCTTTCTTCTTTAATATTGATAAACAGTACTGGTTCCTATTTTGTAAATTTTCTGTGTTTGAGAACTACAGAAACTGAGGGGTGATAGCACGTATATTTTTGTGTATTTGGCCAAAAGTCACATACTCACACTTTGTATAGCACATCCAGAAGCAAGGAGGCCACGGGAATGGAAAGCAAGCCCACCCAGAAGACTCCAGAGCTGAAGAGCATGGCTGCCTGTGGACATCACGACAAACAGCTTACACTTCCACAGAGCCGAGAGGCACAACGGTCATGCTCAGTCTCTTAACGCAATTTAAGTAAGGTAGCTTAAATATCATCTTCTAAGAGGAAAGACAATATTCTCAACTCAAACTCGTAAGACGTTTGGAATATTTATCATGCCATTCTTTTACATGCTGTCTTCCTCTCCAGTAGCTGATAGAGAAGTCTTAAACACGCATCAGGTACTTTCACATATATACATATGGATTTAAAAAAATTATTATTATTATTTTTTTGCTCAATGACATGAGGCATAAATTTTGATCTTTTCTAACAGGGCGTCATTATCAATCTTTCTGAGGAAATAAAATACACTCTGGGTTTAAGTGAAATCAAATGGCATATAAAATAATCATTATCTAGAAACAAAATTTAACAATTTCTGGCACATGAAAATTGACTGTATACTCATCACACTGCAGGCCATTAAAAATCATCCAGATACGTTATGACTATGACGCAATCAAATTAAGATGTCTATGAAAGTAACAACTTGATTATTTTGGGCAACTGAATACACTTAATCATGGTTTAATGATTTATATACATTTTACCAGTGCACATCTATTATTGTTAATATCTAGTATGTGAAACTCAAATAAAGGTATACAAAAATTAACTTTAATTATTCCATTGTATTAAATCTTAAATTGAGTATCAGAGCCTGTCAGACTATGAACAAAAATAGTTCTATGATTTAAAAAAAGTAATAAATTCTATTAGTTGCTTTTGGTTAAAATAAAATATCATTCTTATGGAGTTAGATTACACAGTTCTGTACAATAAAAGATTTATTTTGATTTCACTTCTTTGAGTTGAATTGTTTCTCAAGGGCAAGCCTGCAGTACCCATTTAGTCTGTTCGTACACTATAATAATTATAATACAAACTTGTCCACTGACACCTGCACACTTACATCCTGCTACAAATCACACAGGAAGGGTTTTCTGTTTGTTTGTTGTTTGTTTTTAGACTTGAATTCAGGAATTGGTTCAGGAATAAAAAAGGATCTAGCCCTTAATTCTAGGTGCAGCTACAATAATGAACAGTTTTAGTCAATCAATCCTCACCATAGAGGAAGATAATTAATTTTAAATTATGAGTTGGATCCCCTATTAATTTGGACTCTCTGAGGGAACCGGGAACTGCTCCCATTTTTTCTTACATGAACACAGGTCACTGAAATAGTCTGCCACTCAAGGATGCTAAGTTCTTTTTTTTTTTTTTTTTTTTTTTTTTTAAACACAGGGCTGGACATCTCTGCGAATTTAAAACAAGAACATGCCATCCTTTAAAAAACAAAAACTCAGAAAATAAAATCTGCCTCACGGGTCCTGAAGGACAGCATCCATGTTCTAGACACCAACAAGTAAAAAACACCCCCATAAAAGTCACTTTATTTAATAAGCAAAACAGGATCTGGGACATGTTTGCTGACATCCTCAATAGTGAAAACCAACAGTAAGTATGTAATAGGAAATGGCTGTCAACCCACTGGCCTTTGTTTCCATTCAAGGACGCCTTCTAGTAAGGTAACAGCTGTTAGACAACAAGAAGCTAAACTAAACAAAAACCCTTGCATATCTTTTTCTTCCTGGGGAAAAGGGTAAGATGAGATGCTCAGTCATATGAGGGAAAACGTGTCTCCCTGGCTTACTTTTTAATGTATTTTAATGTTGAGGGCAAAAGAAGAAAGACTTGTTCTTGCCTTTGGCCACCGTGTATTAACCTCCAGTTAAGCGTCTCCGCCGACAAGAAGAACTTGGATCCAGCAGGCTGCTAATTCTGACCGTTGTCATGCTAATGGCGGGAGCAACTACAGGCCACTATTCAGCTACTGGCCTTTGGCTTTACAAATGAACAACATGAATTGAAGGGGGAAAAAAAAAACTTTTTCTGAGTCATATCTGAAAGCCTGTCAGATTTTTTTCCCCCTCTTGCAGCGTTAATCCAAACCTAAAAGATTTAAAGCCGGGGTTCCCATTTAAGACAGAGAGTCTCTTTGTATTTTTTTTTTTTTTTTTGGATGAAGAGGAGTGGAAAAAAAAATGAAATCCCACAGAGGTATTTCCTTCCTTTCTGTACAAGAAAGCTCCCCTCCCTCTGTGGAAGCCAGTTTGTCTCTAACTTTTCACATCTCCCTACTCACAGGCAGGTCAGCTGGGAAAAGGCAAGGCGAGCGCAGACAATGGTGCTTGCGGGAGCGGCTGTTAGGGGTTGGTCTGGGGCTCCTTCTGAGAGCAGTTTGCAAATAGTCCTGGACGTGGGAGATTGGGGGGCAGTGACAAGTGTCCCTTGTCCTCTTCCAGGTCTTGTGAAACCGAATGGAATCTGCCACAAAAGCGGCTCCCAGAGGGGCTTGGGAAGGGGGTCTGCGCACACGGGGCCCTGTGGTTGGTACGCTGCAGGCCTGCTTGTGCCCTGCCTGGGAAACAAGTAACTGCTTGTTTCTGAAGAGGCCACAGGCTCCAGGTGGGACCCCTAGGGCTTCAAAATAAACCAGGACTAACTCTAACGGAACATCTGATCCAGACAGGGGAAGCGCTCGCTCGCATTTTTACGTAGACTTGCAGAAGATTATTTGAGGATTATTGTGCAAGCGGCCCAGGGGAGACGCAGGACCCAAACCAGTTAAAGCCTTGTTCTCAGAACGCCAGGAGGTCAGGGGTGTCACCAGCACTTCCACACTAGACGGCCGCTCTTCACAATCACCTTGCCCAAGTTCAGTCTTACAGAACAGAGAGCTCAATTCTGCTGCCTGCCGGGAAAGCTTCGTCTGCACAGTTCTTGACCGGCTCTGACTTTGCCACTAGGAAGGTTGGGAAGGTGCACCGACTGGTCCTTGACATACAGATGGTTCTCCAAAGAAAAGCGCTTTTGAGAACAAAGCACTGGCCAGGACAAGTCTGATGCTACACAGCCTTTGACTTGGCCTGTCAGTGCCGATGGCAGCCACCATAATGCCATGGTGGCCTCCTTCCTTCCTCTCTTTCTTTGTTCTTTTGTCTCATTCCTTTTTTTTTGTAAGCAAAAATAATATAAACCCAAAGGAGTTAAAAGTTAATGTTAGCGACAATTTAATAATAATAATAATAATAATAATAATAATAATAATAATGATAAAAACCCCGAAAAATAGGCCTGGGGACTATTCCTCAGTGAACAGAACGCTCATGTGCCACGTGGGAGGCCCGGGGTTCAATCCACAGCATTCCAACAAAAGAGAAACAAAACCCAAGAAGTGATATTGTCTAGATAAAGCTTCACACAAGGGTTTCTATATTTAAAAATAGCGAGGGTAAAACAATCTCCAGAAAGAACAGGTTCACAGAAACTCAGGACTTCCACATGTTCAGGGCAAATGACTGAAAAGGTAAAGCATGAAAAGGTAAAGAGAATGTGTCTCAAATGCATCATTCTGTGCTAACATCTGATCATAAAGAGAATGCACTCATCTTCCTATGTAGATCACTGGAGACAGGCAAGACCAGGGTTCCCATTCTCAAAAGTTGGAGCAGGCTACCAATGAGAGCCATTCTCTGCAGTTATAAAAAACAAATGCGCTAAATTAAATCAAATAAAAAAATAGCACCATCACAGTTGTCGGCTGTAGAGAGCCTTGGTACAACAGACACTTGTAATGCATTCTCCTGGAATGCATTAGCCTTTGGGAAAGAGAATGGCGGCAGAAACACTCACTCCCGTTAACTTGATAATTCAGTTTCTGTATTACGTGTCAAATTCCACCCTGATTCTTTGTACGGATTACATCTGAATATGGATTTGTATGAATATGCCCTGCGATCACCAGGCCTACAAGGCCCCAGGGACCCAGGTGTGGTGAAGTGACCACAGCCTCTCAGAGACAAGTGCCTGGCAGCTTAAGCAAGGTGTGGAAAAGGAAAGAGCCCACTGAACGATCTGTTTTTAAGCAGTGCCATGCCCGAACTCGGAGTGCTTTCCCAAGGTTATGGAGCACAGACAGTCTCTATGAATAGCAACAGTTAACAGGACAACCTGTATCGGGCTGAGCAGATTCGTGTCCCTGTGAGGCATTATGATTTAAGTCCTTCAAGATCTTGCCCACAGAATGCAGTGAACAGAAAACTAATTGTTTGGAAGTCTTCAGTAGAGAGAAAGGCTAAGCATGACTATTGAACCTTTAGGAACATCTTGACATTGTTGTGGTTCATGGGTGTCACAGCTAGCTAGGGTATTGGCTACTTCCTTCCCTTGGCAGAGAACCTTCTCATATTAGGAAAGTTAGTCCCCAGGGAGGAGGCTTTCAGGTCAGAGACATCTCGGACCCCCTGTGTCCAAAGCACATGGAATCATCAGCAATATGGACTCACCTTCAACATGTGGGAGGAGACCAACATTGATAGCCTCTGATGTTTTGGTAGCCTCTTATACAACTTCATTTAAACTACACACACACACACACACACACACACACACTCATTCTCTTTCCCTCTTTCTTACTGTAGGAGGCACGAAGGTCCTTGTGCTCATAGGAAGTGAGAGACCAAAAGATTAAAAATCAGCAGCTATTAATATCTAAGGCCTGAACTAGCTGGGTGGAGAAGTCCAGGAATGCCCTGAGGGGAAGGACCACCTTACTGCATTCTTTCCCCACCCACTAGAGATACAGTGGCTAGGAAACTGGCCCATCCTGCTAGGGAGGGACACCAGGTCATTAATGGTTTGGGGACATTCCTATAGCCAATCAATTCAAAATGTAGCATTTTGACCAATAGATGCTTGCCAGGCAGAAACTGCCCCTGCCTTGGGCATGCTGGGAGGGACCAGAATCTTTAAATCACCCAACCAACCTGAGCACGGGCGCTTGTGGGTCCAAGCTGCAGCTTGTAATTTACAATAAAAAAGGGCCTCATGTATTTACAGTGGAGTCTGTTTATTCCTGGTCTTGGGGTTCGTGAACTGGGCAGAACATAAGTACTAGGGAACCTGGAATATTAACCACAAAAGGTTGTTCCTTCAAAGAGATGCGTAAACCTATTATCCAACCAGAAGGCTGGGAGCTGATGTGGTTAATAGCCTGGTGACCTCTGTGCTACCTGTGTGTCCAGAGAGCACACTGGATCCCCCCCCCCCCGTCCCCCCGACCCTTACAGTAAGCTTGTTTTATTCTGGTCAATACAGAGAGCCCATCTTTATGGAAGGTGTCACACGTACTTTACAGTTTTGATGTAGTCACGTCTGATCTTTATACTTGACTTACTTTGTGCTTTGTTGTACAAAACGGCATAGAGTTCATTATCACCAGGAAAGTTTTCACCAAAATTGTGCTGTGCTTAAATATGCCCCAGTTTGAACTAACACAGGCTACTTTGTCCTGCTGAACGGAGGAACAGGCTGTGCCTTCCTGGGATCGGTACTCTACTGGCCGTGGTGGTCCCAGAGACCCCTACACCTGGCGGCTGGTGCCGGTTGGGATGTACGGAGCTCACAGCCCTACGAGTTCCACAGCACGGAGCACCCCGCAGCTTGCTCTCCCGTATATTCATGCTTGCTTATTTTTGTCCCCCAACCTGTAGACGAAAAGCTTTGGGGCAAACACTTTCTTTCCAGAGCCGTAATCCCACACCCAAGTAGAATGGTGCTTTTCCGTACATCTGTTAAATAAATAAGCTGCTCAAAGTTCAGCATACAGACGACAGAGAGCAAATCGGCGACACTAATATTCATGGTGTCTACGGGGCGCTGCCTGTTCCTCTACCCGTTTTTTGGTGCTCGTTCAATGATTCTAAGCTACTTAAGTTATCAAGAAGTTTTCACTAAGAATTTTTCTAAAGCAAAAACCATCAATTTTTACTGTTATAAGAGACACTTAAGATAAAAATAATCATTATTTTAACACTTTGGTTGGGTCTTTTTGGTCTTTTTTCACATCAAGGGAAACTTTCTTATGCTGGACTGCCATCTCAGAAAAAGATGTATTTTTCTTTTTTTGTTAAAAAATGGACTTATGTGAATAATCTGAAAAAAAAAAGGATTTATTTTTTATTACTTTTATTTATGTGTATGTGTGCCTATGTAAGTGTATGCCATGTGCCTATAGAGGCAGGAAGAGGACATCGGCTCTCCTGAAGCTGGAGTGACAGATGTTTGTGAACTGTGTGGATACTGGGAATCAAGCCTAGGTTCTTTAGAGGAACAGCTAGTGCGCTGTCAGCCCCCAACTTGTGACTTAAAAAAAATTGCTTTAAATGTATTCATTCAGAATTTCATCACACAGACACACACACACACACACACACACACACACACACACACACACACACTTCCTGCCCTGTTGACATGGTGAGTGGAACCTTCTGTCTTTCTTATATCTTTGTAGACTTAGGGTTTTTGTTTTGTTTTGTTTTTTTGCAGAGAGGGAACATGTTAGAGAGAAGCCTGTTCTATTTCTTAGAATTTGGTTCTAAAACAGCTGATCCAGGCCCAAAAAGTTAACTGTGCTTTCTGGCTAAGCTTAACTTTCCACACTCAGGGGGATTTGTAGCGTGAGGAGCAAAGTCAAACCCTCAGATCCCATCTCTCTTTCTAAGAGGTATGATGTGAGCTTACTTTTTCCTTTCTCCTCCTTCCCAAGTGTCTGCCTAACTCCTCAGGAAGCATTATCCCCATGAAATAATCATTAAAACCACCACAACAAACAACCCCAAACTGTTTCAGCAGCTGGCTCTAAAGTGCAGGTATTTCGTATGTCTTTTCATAGGAAGCTTCTTGGTTTGTCTCCCTATATGGCTTCTCCCTTTTCTGCCTGCACTAGCGGTTGCATATTTCTTTGGAAAAATTATGCCGTGTGTGGCCATCTTCCAATTTCAATCTGTCCCACCCAACCTCAGTCACCCACAGGGTCTTTCTGCTAGAGATTCCTTTTCCCAGTCAGTCAACCTCAGTGGCTGGAAGGATCTGGTTCATCAAACCTCAGACACAAAACTATTCTTTGCTACCTTGGAAGCATCAACAACCTTAACATCCGGATTAACTTTTTTTTTTTAATAGTATATCATAAATTTTGTACACACTGAATGCTAACGTGTCTGCCTCAGATACTGCTCCACCCCTTTCTCCCCCCAGTCAGCAGCTATCAGACACTGAAGAGCTCTGCTCTGGAACCTGCAGACACTCGGAGTAGGTACCTTTGTGGGGACAACCTGCGAAACGCCAGGGTGGTTTGTGAGTCTCTGAGGGTGGCACTCAGTGGGGTGCCTGCTGCTTTGCACCTTAACCACAAGTTAAAGTTCCAAGCAGCCGTGAACCTCCACTTAGAGACGTGAAATTCACGAGGACTCTGCTGACCTGGGGAGTCTGGCTGAGACCTCCTCTGTGAGAAAAATCTAAAGACAGGAAAAAAAAAAAATTCCTGCTCTGTGATTTGGCACCTACCGCCAAGAAACGCCTCCTGATGCTTCTTCATTTCAGCTGGGATGAAGGCTCTCAAATCCGCGATCATATTACAGGACATATAAAAACAGGTTTTCCATGACTTAGGAACTGCTAACATCTATTTCTCACTTCCTCTGATCCAAATCTGTTTTCTGCGGCTTCTGGTACTCTCTGGATTACGGTATAACCCACTGGCAGAGCCACCTGTTGTGGCTTCAAGAGGCAGTGCTAATGACATTTAAATAACTTCCCTGATCTGGCTTATTCTTAACTGCCCAGCTTGAGGGTCACCAGGTCTCTCTGCCTTAATAATGCAGAGCCCTGTGTTTGCTGAGGTGTTCTCTCTCTGGAGACCTCTTTTCTCTCCTTGTCCTGGGGAGTGTGTGAAGGTGACAGTGGAGCTCAGCAACCTACATCAACAGCAGGGGCCAAGCGCCCCCTCTTCTGCTCATACTATCAGCGGCTTTTCTTTCATGGGATTTTCTGTCCATGGAAAATACCTGTTTGTGAACTTTGGATCTACTGATAGCCAGTGTAGGACCTGGCACACAGGCACTCCATAAATCCTGGAGGAGCTAAGCTGAATCGGGCTCTTGTGTAAGAAGAATTATTACTTTCTCCATAAAAATAGGCAGGGCAGAACATCCAGAAAATAAAGAGAAGGGTGTTTTGGATAAACCCCAACATGTTTGCAATTATTTCCAGCAGCTCTTGATGACTCAGAGGGGGGGGAAGCTTTCGCTGCTAGGGTAACCACAGCAAACAAACAGACAGACAGACGGACAGACAAAGATCTTAGAAAATATGCAAAGTGGACACCAGCACACGGCATCCCCACTTCTCTTCTGCAGACAATTCTAGAGGCGGTGATGGGCTGGAAAGGGGTTGAGATTCCCCCTTATCCCCTAGAAGCTGTGCAAGAAGCTTAGCTCCACTGTCTCATAGAGTAAGCAATGTGAAGGAGGCCCTGGCTGGGACTGGATCGATCAGAAATTAATTTTATCCAAACAGTAAAGCCTGGCTGGACAGCCATGCATCCTATAAGCGCCATGAAAGAACAGCCTCCCTAAACGGCGGAGAGAACGCTAGGGACTGTGTGGCTCCCACACATGCCATCTTCTAGGACTGCAGTTCCCAGAATAGTAAAAATAATTAGGAACAGAGTTGTTGTTTTATTTTGATTTTCCTTATTGTGCTATTAAAAAACAAAACAAAACATAGAAACAACATGAAATGAGAATGGAGCCAGTTACAGAGTATTTCTATCATGAGAAATGTGGATTAAACCTGTTACGTAATGGGTGAGCTGTGTAAGAAAGTGTGTATCACCTCAGTGCTCAATATTCTCACTCTCTAAACCGAAAGACCTGAGGCCAGAGACACCTGCTCTTCCTTCATCCCGAGATGTGCTTTTTCATACAGCAGGCACCTAAGTTTCAGCCTAACTGTCCCGGCTTCAAGAACATCTTGAGTATCCATTCCATCCTGTCCCGTCACCCTGCTCTGTAAAATGTCCACCACTAACTCATCGCTTAGGGAACTAACTGACACATTAAGCACCCCCTTCCCCCTCTTACAGAAGAAAAGACTGCAGAGAAAACTGCTCTTGAGAACACCTAAAGCTCGGTCTCATGCCCCACTCTGCCCCCTCTCAGTTATCTGGTAGACCATATCTGGCTCACAGCTATGACACTTCTGCGTCATCAGCAGGGAGACCACCTATGGGCCGCTCTGTTCTCTGCTTCCAAGGACGGAGCCTGCAGCGAGTTAGACGCTCGCTCTGCGCTTGAGGAAGAGATGCCGTGGTTATGAATAGCAACGCCAGAGTGGCGACCCCCCAGTTGTCTCACTTACTGCCTGGGACACGGGGACTCTGATCGATGGCATGTTTTACTGGATGTGTTGGCTAATGATCCTTGTGTTGGCTAGTGTCCTTGGATCATTGATGAACTTCTGATGGGGTTCAGGCTAGTGGTTCCCTCCAGGCTACTTGGTTTAACACAGTAACCTCAGATAAAAACCCTGCCTCTCCTCAGGAACCTTACCCTTACATCCAATAAGTTATTAAACTGCTGTCCAGTAATTAAGAGCTGATAGGTGGATAAGGACTATTTTAAGCAGGAAATTCCTCATGTGTAGTGTGATTTATGATGTTGGAAATAGGCAACAGCACAGTTTAGGAAAATCTTATCAGTGTTGCAGTTCATGAATGTCTTTCTGAAGGGGTGACACCAAAGGGCCCAACAAAAATTTTTACTGTTTTTCATACAGACTTTACAAACCTCAATCAAGAGATCTGAAATTCTGTAAAACACATGCTCTTTCCTTAACTTCAATTTCCTTCAGTAGTTTTATAGATCCCTGAGGCCAGGGAGAGCAGAAACAGATGGCGCTGGGGGCGGGGGCCACTTTACAGTGTGTGTCTGCAAAGTCATAATAAATTTAAAAGTTTTTTTGTTTGTTTTACAACCTAGCTTCTGGTATTAATCCCGATGTGAAATGACCCTTGATAGAGTTTGAGATAGCGGCTTTCCTATTTTTTTTTCTTTAAATCTGGTTTACCATTCATTTGATAAAACATTTTCTTCTGGAAATTCCAAAAAAATACCCAGTGCCATCATCTAGACAAGTCTGAAAAGCAGGCTGGTCTATGTTTATATGACACAGTACTTTTCCCCAGGGCCTGCCTTACCCCATAAACTGTTGTGCTGGTGTGAAAAAAACACAAGCCAGGTCTGAAAAAAAAAAAAAAAAGTCACCTTCTTAAATCACAACCACATTTGGGAGAGGAGAGGAAAACAGTAACATATTTAAAGTTGCAGCCAAGCTTGTCGCTCTGTTTTTTTTCTTTATTTTTGAAAAATTCCCCAGCTTCTTTGGGTCTGTGGATTGTAGCATGGTTATCCCGTACTATATGCCTAATATCCATTTATAAATGAGTACATACCATGTGTGTCCTTCTGGGTCTGGGCTACCTCACTCAAGATGATCTTTTCTAAGTGAAGAGGGGGAAGAGGGAGAAGGGTGGAAAGGTGGTGCTGGGAGGAGTGGAAGGAGGGTGCTGTGACCCAGATGGAAAGTGAATAAATGAATAAATTTAATAAAATTATAAAACATTTTTTAAATGTCTAACTTCATTGGCTATACTTTCCCCCACCAATGTCATTACTCTTTTTAAAAATGGTATTTTGTAGTTTTGTTAATCACTATCGTTTGACCATTATTATGGGCAGGGATGCAGAATGACTGCGTTAGAGACACAACGTAAAACTGTAAAGGAATGTTTTCACATGGGAACACCCTACCCACCGACTAAGAACCACCAACTAGGAGTCAGTGAAGGATGAGCTATGCTCTCACATGTAGGCATGATTCCTCTTGCAAGCCCGCAGGAAAAGGAGCTACGTGTGCCTGCATAAAATAACCCTCTAAACATGGACAACAGCAGCCAAGGACAGCTTCAGGCACACACTGCTGGCCTCTTCACCAAGGATGCAGACATAAATACAAATGTTTTGATCTATGACGCTGGCGCTAAATGAGGGTTAAGCCTCTCCAGTTGATAAGGCTGAGAGACAAGCCTTCATGGAGCATGGAGGGAAGTCCAGACGTTTGAAGGCATGGTGCTTATGGTAGCAGCAAGTGGCTGGGTTCCAAGTGCAGCTCCGATTCTTAGGACCCCAGGAGATGAATGGAGTACTCTGATTGTGAGGTGTATGCTAGGACCCATCTCAGCGTGTTGTTGTGTCTCCCAACTGAGTGTACCGGTAAGGGTTGCTAAGAGTATAAGGGTATGTGGGGCCCTGCTAGATCAGTGACAACCATGCGTTGTCTTAACCATATGACATAGCATTTCATAGTTTTTTTCTTTAAAAAATGAGATTATTAGTTATTATTAAAAGCTAATTTGTTATTAAAATAGGTCAGTGGCTAGGATGTGAAGGTAGGATTTCTTGTGTGTGTGTGTGTGTGTGTATGTAGTTATGTACATGTGCCTATGTGTGTAGATGTGAGATATAATTTGGGTGAGAGACAACTAACCTTAGGTATTATTTCTTGGGCATTGTTCATCTTGTTTGTTTTTTTTTTTAAGACAGGATTTCTCTTTGGCCCGGAGCTCATTAAGTAGGTTAGTCTGACTGGCTAATGAGCCCCTGTGATCTGCTTGTTTTTGTCTTTCCAATGTTGGGTTTATAAGCATAAGATTACATCATCTCACACCTGGCTTTAAAAAACAAACAAACAAACAAACAAACAAAAAAAACAACCAACCAATCAACCAACCAATCAACCAACCAAAAAACCTTTGGGATCAGGGATTGAACTCTGGTACTAATGCTTGTTTGGTGGTACTTCACTGACTGCCATTTCTCCTGCCGTGGTGAAGGTGAAGGCAGGACTTTTATAGATGGGCCGAATAGAGGTGGATGCTAAAACTGTGTGACTAGAATTCTAGGTGCTTTTAAAGAGATGAGAACAGTTTCATACTTGGTTAACTTAGGGGACTGATTAGGGCTCTGGGTAAGCTATGAAATAACAGAACCAGTGAGTGCAGGAAGATGGCTGCAAGAGGAAAAGAAGGAGCTCCCATCTGGGTGTAGGAACAGCAATGGGCACCAGAGAGAAGGTATAAAACTCCTCCACATGTTAGAGGAAACCAGTGGGACTGCAAAATAAAGTTTGGAATTGCATTCCCCGGGTCACTAGCTGGCCACTGGCTATTTCTCTGCTTACGATAATATGACTCTGACTAACCTAAGTCATGCCTGCCCTGAAATGCGCCACCGGGAGAGCACCCTGGGTGCATAAAAGGCACTGGCTCTCTTCCTCCCACTCTGTTTTCTCTTCCACAGATGCGTCTTCAGATGGGGCTGCAAAGATGAACCAAAAGCGCAAGGTGGAGATGACTACAGAATCCAGGACCGCACGGGAGTGCCTGTATGAATTCGGGAGTGCCTGTATGAATTCGGGAGTGCCTGTATGAATTTGGAAGCTTGGGCCCATATCTGTAAGTTGTCTGACTTGTAAAATTCACACCCTTAAACTTGTAAGCTAGAGCAAGAGTCTGAGCCTTTTCAACTGGATCCACCTGAGAGGCCATAGAAACCATGGGGTGGGGGGTGGGAGGAGAGGATGCATAGAAACCAGAAGGCATCATGGAGGTGTGGGTGGATGACTCGTTGCCTCAGTGATGCTGGCGACTGGACTGGTCCCCATCACCACAGTGTGAATGGAAGCCCAGCACCCTGCTGTCCGCCTCAAATGGAAGAGTTATCCGAGCTGAAATCCACCTCTCTGCATCTTCTACCCTACTGTTTTTCTTCTGCTTGCGGAAGACACAGCAGAAGTTTAAATTAATGCGCATTTAATGTTCACCCCGGGGCCCCATGGCAACCCTGCACCGTCTAAGTGGATGAGCAAAGAAACAAAGATGACGGCAACATTTGGACTCATTGCTGTGGCCTTGCAAGGATCTCTGCAGCATCAATGCCTGGGAAAAGCACCCGTGCAGGACAGCAGATAACAGGTTTCCTCTTCTATGCAAATCCATGAGACACCCACCAGTTGGTGTCCTGACTAAGCACCTAATACTGGAAAGAAGCATTGCTGAAAGTCTCCTCTTGCCGCATCCTATGGGAGATCAGACTTAACCCCTTGGTGCCTCAAACTGGTGCCTTAAATTGTTTACTAAAACAAGTTTGTGAGGGGAACCAGGAAGTTAATGTCTAACATGTCCTTATCTTATTGAACAGCAAACACACCAGAATCAGCTCTGATACCTCCTCTCCCTCTGGTCACTCCACCTACCTGCAAATCCCACCACTTTAACCTTCAAGCTCTTGGCCTTTGACCTCTTCTCAGTACTGCTGCCCTCCCTTCCTGATCCAAGACATCCCTAGCTCTCACCTGGTTCCCTGAAATAACCATGTGTAGGTTCATGACACAATAGTCAGAGCCCTGTGCAAAAGTCAAGGTGGAGCCTGAGAACTTCTTCAAGTTCCTCCAATGGCTTTTTGTCTGACCATGAACAAAAGCCACAGGGTTCCATGGGAATTCTGGCTCCTGGTACCTTTACCTGCTTTACTTCTCTGACCATGTGCATTCCACTTGTTCATCTATTGTCTTTTCTCCTTCTATCAGAGGAGTCAGCTGCAGGAAGGTGTGGTTTCTGTCATTTCTGAACCCAGTGCCTAGAACAGTAGCTCTCACAGAAGAATCCCAGGAGAGATACATACATACACACACACACACACACACACACACACACACATATATATTAGGCTGACTGAATGACTATGCAAATATCCTTGGAAGAGTACCTGAGGGAAAGCCAGTGTTCAGCTGCACTGGGGTGACAGGTGTTATGGTGCTTCCCAGATCTTGGCTGCCTTTTGGAGTAGCTCCTCTCTTCAGCCAATGTCCCTTTAAGGCCACAAAGTACCTCAGCCTTCAAAGCCTGCCTACACCATCTTCTGTTCTATCACTTTGGAGAGTGCCTATGTGAAAGTTGTTGGCAACTGAAAACATACCTATGGATACCATTTAGTCTCGGAAGGAAGTGCTGTTGAGACGGGGAAGGATGGGATTTCAGGGCATGTAGACACTCTGAACCAGACACTGGGGATGGAGAGCTCTGACACACTGTGTCAGGAGTTCTGTGAAATAACCTCCACTCTGGGCACTGCCCGGGGTGGTGTTTCACGTGTATATTATACGGCACACGCCAAGCCAGTGCTGACTGCCGCTACCTATGGTAACGTATTGCCGTGTATGTGCCGCAATGACTTTGTTGTGAAAGCTAGGTGGATAAATAAACCGTAAGACTGTCAGCCAACTTCTGCACAACTTTAGAGCAGATATCAAACACTGGCATAGAAACGAAGTCTACACATACATGTGTATATAGTCCGTGGCCTCAATTGAAATACAGAGTTTTAGGATTTGTAAAATTTCCCACACAAGAAGAATCTCTTTCTTTCTGAAATGATTTTAGAGTTTTAATATAACCAGCAACCGTGCTGACCATGAATGTTACAAGCTAACATAACAGGGGCTCTTATTACCTCGCTGCTCAAGAAACAAACGGACACCACCGATGTTTGACAACACGAATGGCATTTCTGTCAAACCCTTAGCTGGAGATGAGGTTCATGTGAACACACACACACACACTCATGTACACACACATCAAAATACGTGACAAGCATTGAGGTACAACATAATGCTCAAGAATCAATCTTTTCCTTGGGTAAGCGAAACTGACACGCTTTGGATATACCAGGAAAGCCTACAGCTGAACTAATTCAGTCCTATTCTCAATGAAGCTCCAGCTATGTAAATACTTTATTCAAAGTTGAGGTAGTTATAAAGCAGGAAGAAACAGAAGTCCCATTAGCAGTTCCCACCGTCCATGAAGGGAACAAAAACGTGACGGAGTACTGACATTTGTTTCACTTTGAATTAAACACAGCACTGCTGTGCATCTCAAGAGACAATATTAAGTTCCGTGTTTGGGTAATACCAGGAATTCTACAGGCAGGGGCAGAATTATATTTGGTTGGCTAAAGGCCAACCATACTTTACACTTGTCCTTAGAAGTAGGTGGTCAAAAACTCAGTTCTTGTCATCAGACCCACTGGCCACAGTTGCTTAATGATCGGGGTCTCAAAACCTTATGTGGTACTCATTTTGAAGATAAAATAAACATGAAAAATAAGGTGAGTGGAGCGGACTTAATGTGCAGTGAAAGAGCTTCAGATGGAATTGACCTTTGGGGAAAAGCAGGTCCAGGCAGACATCACGACAAAGGGACACAGCAGGACTGGGGGCTCCCACACAGCATCGTCAGAGACTGGAGACCCACACTGTCACATACAGGTAAATATTTTTCTCTCCCGGAACAAAAGACTTCGGCACCAGGATGAAGAGGAGGTGCATTCGCAGCTTCCTCTCTGCTCGCTCTAAAACACATGCTGTAAATTTTCTCGGCTTCACAGCATGTGTTTCAAAAGATGCCTTCACGATTACTGGAGGGAAGAGCAGTCTTCCCGGTGCATCTGGTTTCCCTGTAATAGTACATAATGCCTCTCTCTCTTTAATAAATCTAACCACATTTTTTTTTAAAAAGTGTCTGCATTCTGTTAATTTATAAGAAGCAGGGTGCTGTCAGATCAAATTTCATGAAAATGATCTATAAACCAGACTGTCAAAAGTGAAGGGTACTCAGGCAGACTTACGGGCAGGGAATACGTGCAAACCACCAGAGAGGGTTCCTGTGAACGCGGTGAAACAACAGCCTGCAACAGGGCTCACGTTACCTTGATTTGCAAGTTACTGTGCGGTCACAGGAAATCCCGAAATGTTTTCCACATTTTCTTTTATACATTTTATGTCAAATTTCCTGCAATTGAAATCATAAACCCTCCTACTGCTGGACCCTCTTCTGAGGGAAAGGGGATCTTTTGACACTCCCCCACGAACACCTAATAACTCAATTCCTCCCAGTGTAACAAGAAACTGAAAGACAGAACTGAAAATGGAGTACGATAAGGCCAAGACGTCACGTGCCTCGGTTCCTTCAAAAAAAATGAGAGTTAAACTGATGCCATTAAATTCGCTTTTCAAGTGTATTTTCAAGTGTATTTCTAGTGATGTTTGACTTCTTTTTGGAATGAGAGACAACAGAAGGAATGACAGATTGTCCCAAAGAAGGAGCCGTACCATTTGCCTAAGACTCTTATCCTAAATGCATTTGCGGATTTATGGTCTAGTTTTTAAAGTGGCATCTTCTATATGGGTATTCGTGACAAGATTCAAGTTCACTACAGCCATATTTTATCGGTCCAGTTATGTTTATGAAAGGATAAGTCAGATTTAAGTTAAACGCTGAAGCTTAAAATACTGGGTGGAGATTTATCTCTCCCGCCTGTGGCATTTGAGGGTGGTCAAATGCTAGTTGAATTGAGACCCACAAAATGGAAAGTCATGTTGAGCACGATGAAGGCTCATTAATGGATACCCGTTTCTAAAGTTCTGCTGGGTCATGAGTCATTAGCACATATTACCTCTCCGGACATATCAGGGGCCATGGGAACGGCAGGCCACAGAGATGAGTAGATTCCAAAGAACACCACCCAGAGCGCGATGCTGCCCCAGATGGCAATGTGGCTGAACTGCAAGGAAGGAAGTTTGGGTCAAGACACAACCAGCCAAGAACACAGACACGGAAGAAACAATGTCACAGATTCTCTTCTATGTTAAATCAGAGAAATACAACTTTCTGGACTTGTGCTATAATTGTATGCATTCGCTCTATAATCTCTGTCACTATACTCTAAATTTAGTCTTTTTTTTAATCCATGGCTATTTCCCCTCTCCTTTATCTTTGCTCTGTATGTTCTTTTTCAAAGATATTAAACACACAAGAGAGCCTTATGTGTAAGTCAAGGGGTGTCAAATCTAAGTTCCTTGTTCTAATTTCTCCAGTGAGCATCAAACTGTAATTTTGTTTTCTTTACTGAATCCCTCTACTTGCAAGTGGACAGTCTACAAAAAAACAATGTGTTGAAAGCGGAACATGTTTTATAGAGACCATGCATGTGTGTCTGAGTACAGATCTCTCACTAATTTAATTGTTCTTCAGAATTATTTTCTAACCCGTTTGTATGGAACACCGGTCCTATGACCTGTCTAAGCAAACGTACAAAAGTCTGAACGCCTCTATCTTTTTGAGGCAGTAACAGTGTACAATACTGAGTTAAAGGCTAGAGAGGTCTCAGCAATAAACTTGTGTAACTCAGTGTTTTCCATTTATAATCCCTACTTCCTCTCCCTCCATGCCCAAATGCTCCACAATCAATAGCTGCAGGCTTTGTCATAAAGAGACAAACGGTTACGGATCATCTTACCCATGTCCAATACGAGGTTTCCAGCCCAGCTTTCAAACACACAGTTATCACTACAAACTGAAAACAGAAAGGGGAAATGTTACTTTGTCTCATAGGTACCATGGTCTATCAATGGACAGAGAGATTTCCATAGGGGAAACAGGTCTGAATTAAACCAGCTACGTGCTCATCAAACTCATGGATCAGGTGAGTGTCTCTCATTAGCACGTGGCAGTAACTGCCAATTACACGGCTCTTGCTGTTCTCTCCCACCCCTGCTCACCTTCATAGCCCACCAGGAAGGCCTTGGAGGATACTGCTATCGATACTCTGTACAACTCACAAATAGTGATAGAATGTGTTTATGTTAATTTGGAGTTTTGCACTTCCTTTAACTGAATCTTTTCCACTAGAAGCTCACTTCCCGGATTTTAAAGATAAATCAATCATAGCAGTGAAACAGCCAGATGCTTAGGAATCTAAGCCTTGACTCTGGAACTTCACGTCCATATAATTCTGAAAATGCAGGACAGGACAGTCGGCCACTTCTTGAGCCACAGGCCGTCTGTGCTGATTACAGGGGAGCCCTGGCTGGTGCGTGTCAACCTGACACAAGCCTAAGCCATCTGAGAGGAAAGATCCTCAACTGACAAAATGTCTCCATTAAATCGGGCTGTAGGGAAGCCTATAGGGCATTTTCTTAATAAGCAATTGCTGTGGAAAGTTGTGCGTGGGACCGCCCCTGGGCTGGTGGTCCTGGGTTCTGTAAGAAAGCAGGCTGAGCAAGCCATGAGGAGCAAGCCAGTAAACAGCACCCTCCATGGCCCTGTATCAGCTCCTGCCTCCAGGCTCCTGCCTGGTTTGAGTTCCTGCCCTGACTCCCTTCAGTGATGAACAACGATAGGTAAGAGTAAGTATAGGGAACCCTTTCTCTCCCCAAGTTGTTACTGCTCATGGTGTTTCATCACAGCCACAGAAACCCTGACTAAAACAATGGGTACTTCAGAAGTGAGGCATGCTGGACTGCTCTGCGTCTCTCGTACAGACACTGCCATGGTTAGATGAGCCTGCCCTGGAGTCACCTGACAAGCTGCTTTGGTTAGTGAATTGGACAAGTTCATTCATCAGTATATTCGGCTCATTCAAACTGAAACAGTTGAGGCTTCCCTCCAGGGAAGACTCATTGTGACTGCCAGTGTAAAAGGACTGAGAAGCACCTAGGAAGACTGGTAAACCTCACTGAGGTTGTCTGCAAGGGCATTTCCAGAAAGCTCCGTCTAAAAGAGAACTCACTCTAAATGTGGGCGGTGCCATCACATAAGGTGAGGGCCCAGATTAGGGGGAAAAAAAAGAGGAAAGGGAGGAAGCCTGTGGGTGCATGCATTGCCTCTCTCTAACTCCATCAAGGCTGCCATTGGGCTAACTAGTGTCTCCACCCTGCCCCCAGCTCTAGTTTTCTGTGGCAATTAATCTCAGAGATCTGGTAGCTCCAATACCCTGGGCTACAGTAACGGAAACTGTACTTTTACCAATGGTCTCTCTCAGTGCTGAGCCTTAGTTCCTCTCCAGGATCCCTTCGGTCCTGGGGTCTCCACCTCAACTGAGGCTAGGCAGCGAGGTCCTATCTCAAAACAAGACCAAAATATACAAAACAAACCCAACAAAACTTAAGCAGAAAGCTCTTTAATACTTCAAATGCCTTATTTCATTTTTAAAGGAAACCTGTAAGTGACCCAGCCCCGCACACATTTAAATATGAAGGGAAAGGGGGCAGAGATGAAAGGTAGTGGCCTTAGACATAAACAGGCAACGGGGCTGAACTCACAGTATAAACAAAATTTCCCAGAAGCAGGTAATCTGAGGTTTTCCCATTTCCAAATACCGTACCTGCAAGAAAAGAAGAGAGGCCTGTTAGGGAAGAAAGCAAAAGAAGGCCCCAAAACAAAACAAAACAAAACAAAAAATAAATACAAAAGAGAAAGCCACTTAGTCATCTCGAACACAGGAAGAACCTAGAGGCACGCAGCAGGGCCGGAAGTGAGGTAGATCTTCAAGACCCTGCTGCTATCCCTCACAGTGTTGCTACAGATGGGCCACAGAACTAAACACCAACTTCCAAGAGTTCCCCTGAAGCGGCGAATTGACTTGCTAACCAATATTTAGAATCCACAAGGTGAATATAAGTAAAATATACAAAAAAGGTTGAAATCTCAATCATTTGGAAAGCTTAAAGCTCTCTGGGCGTGACATGGGACAGGATGTGGCGGTCTGCACGTGGACACAGAAGGTTGTCAGCAGAATCTGCAAGAGGAACCTTCTCAAGAAAGCTATTATCATGGAATCAAGAGGGATCCGTGAAAAACCATGCTCACACACAAAGGAGTGCCAACCTGATGCCAGGCACATGATTCTTTGAGGGTCTGGCTGGATTTCTGGGCGTATTTAAAGTCTTTTGTTATTCTAGGAACGATTAACAAAAAGAGATGAAGGGATAGCAACTAATCAAGAGATGCGATCCTTGCGTGAAGCTTTGGATGCTTCGTTCCCACGGAACTCAGCTCTGTTCTGAAAGGCAGCACGAAGCTCTCCACCCTGTCTGGATTTCAGGTTCACACAAATTTCAGGCGCTGACCGGGGCAAGGCGATAGAACTTGGATGACTCTGTTAAGTCACTGGCTTTAGTGTCAGATCTTTGGATTCCCTCAGAAATTACTGAGGATTCCTAGAAGCTTTCACAAACATGCTTGATAGCTATCAGTATTTATCAAATTAGAAATTAAAACAGAACATTAAAAAAAATCTGTGTTTTATCTAAAAATAACAGCAATAAACCTAGTGCAAAGTCATATAAACACATTTTATGAAAAATAACTATTTTCCTAAACAAAAATGAGTGAGAGAAAATTGGCATTGTTTTACATTAATCTCCTTAATGTCCAGAATTTAACAGAATACAGCTGGGCTCTCAAATGTTGCTTTGGTTACAACAGTTCAGAGAAATACAGCTTTGTGGAGCTATACATAAAGTTATAATGGGTGTGTCTGTGTTTATTTTGGTAATCTCTTCCAATAATTCCTTTATACTTTATCAAAACTCAACAAGAAGTTTCTGTTTTCAGAGACAGAGTTGCTTTTTTGTTGTTTGTGGTTCTAAAATTTATTTATTTATTTGTTTATTTATTTATTTATTTTTATGTGCATTGATGTCTTCCCTGCATGTATGTCTGTGTGAGGCCGTTGGATTGTGAACCCGTGTCCTCTTGGAAGAGCAGTCAGTGCTCTTAACCACTGAGCTGCCTCTCTCTCTCTCTCTCTCTCTCTCTCTGTCTGTCTCTCATGTTAGTCGCCAGCATGGACCCTGAAACTACACCAGTGAACTCTGTGTACCTGCTTCTATTAACACGCACTGGCCACTTGGCACCAAGCAAGACTGGTTAATCCCAAGGAAGCCAGTGGCTCAGCTCCTGGAGTAAACAGCCTTTCCCGAAAAGCCAGCCACTGAGCTCCGGACCACAGCAGACGTGCCTTCATGCCGTGCAGCCTGCCTCTCCGGACATGATGCAGACACACCGACGCTGGGAATTCACCAGGGGACTGGTCCAGTTTCTTCAAGGGCAGCTTACGTGAAACTGTGTTCAGCAGTGGAGAATGCAAAGACCTCGCTGCCTCACTGCCACTGCCTTTACCAAAGCACCTGGTATCTTATCCCCCATTGAGTTTGTAGCATAACGGAAAAAGACAGAAACTGACTTACTATTGTAAGACATCTACAGGCAACCCTTGGAATTGTTCCACTAAAGACGGTTATTATGTCTTATATTGTATACTTTTAGATACTCTTATTCTTCCACACTTTCAAAGCAGAACAGTTCCTTAGTGCTCTCAGTTCCTTAGTGCTCACTCAAAGGTGGGAAAAAGGCAAAGCAGCTATAAAGCCCTCAACGTCAAATTGGTAGCACAAAGTCTGTGCTACCTATAACTCATGCTTTCAGGCAAATGCCAAGGACCCTCTAGACGTGTCGGGATTTGGTTTTCACAGTTTCTGGGGACGGCCCGGCAGAAGCATGCTGAGATGGACGGATTCCCAGGTGAACACAGCAAGAGATCTGGCTTGGCTAAAGTAGGAGTAAATATAACTGTATGGTCTTTGGTTGGGCTTATTTTCGATATTAAATTTCCCTTTCCCTCATTTGGAATGTTGAAATAGTATCATTTCAACATAGTATCATGGATTACTGGTATCTTGCTTTTCATCCTTATGCTGATTTCATGTCTTGAAAATTAACTTTGCGTGGTGAATTTGTCTAAGGTAAGGATAATCCTAAATTGCGTCCTGGACCTCAGTATCTGATTGCTCCCCAAACCGGAAACAACATAACGTCTATCAATTGGTTAATGGGTATGGTACGGCATATCTATATACAGTGGAATATTACTTAACCAGAAAAGGGGATGCAGTACTGATTGATATTGCAACGTGGAAAGGCCAAGCTAATGTGTATAAATCTACTTATATGACATGTTCATAGCAGGCAAGTTCATAGAGATAGAAAATTTACTGGTTTCCAAGGGCTATGAGGAAGCTAGGAAGAATCAGAGAGTGACTGCTAATGAGCACAGGATTTCCTTCTGGGGTGATGAAACATTATGGCATTATATGATGATGACGTTTTCATAGTTCAATGAAGACACTAAAACCACTGAACTGTGAAAAAACGTTGCGGTAACTTAACTCTACCTTAAAAGAAAACAAACCAATTCCCACGGCCTTGCAACTGAGCCGTATCTACTGTTATAATTTCCCGAATAATTAACAAAGGAGATTGAAATCGTGGCTGGGGCGGAAGTCCACCACCTCCTCCGTAACGCTTACGCATTCATGCTTTGAGTCACAGTCACCCATCTGCAGCTGGCTGGGTGGGTACCTCGGAGAAGCGAGGCACTGTTCTGAGTATAGCAAGCACCACCAAACCGACCCTCTCCTCAGCCTGCTAAAGCTTAGAGGAGGAAGATGCTGCAGAGAGACAAAACCAGCCAAACAGACCAGGCAAGTAGAATGCAGATGCAAAGGATGGCTGGGCACTGCAGGAGCGCCACAGGGGTGATCTAAGGGGGTGAACTGCACAAAGCATCCGGGCAAGAACACACAGTAGCCAGGAGGTGGGGGATTTTGTTGCGAGGGTGGTAAGCCTTGAGGTACTTGGTTGGGCTCACGTTTTATCAAGGTCACTCTGGAAACCCATGCTGAAGGAGCCGCTGTAGGGAGACAAGGGCGGGCACTGTGGTGTTATGCTAAGAAGCACGAATTCATGGGTGGTGGGAATGTCTGTACTTAGGAAGGACTGACGGCTACTGAGTTTTTATTCTTGCAGCCTTGGAGGACAGCACTGAAGAGCCATCATCTTCCTTAGCACCCTAGGAAAAAGGTCTGCTCTGGGACTCGGAAGCATCAGGCGAGGCAGGACAGACATCCTTCCCTGCTATGGCGGCTGCTTCATCATTTTAATGGATGAAGGAAGTATACTGTGATCTTCTCTCTCAAAACTGATGGAAGAAAATCACTCCCTTGAAACTAGTGGAGAAAAAGTACACACTCCAAGATGAAGGGGGAAAACACATGAAAAATGTCAGCTGAAAATGCTAGTACAACCAATCAGGCTCAATTGGAAAGGCTCCGTAAAAGCCTCGTAGGTACAATAAAGCAGATGACATAAGACATTAGCACTTATTATCATCACAGTACACATTTGCAAAAGGGGAAAAATGTCCTAAAGTCTGCAAGTTTGGGAGAAGCAAGAAGGGCTTTGCATAAGATTAAATCACTTGACTCCTAAAGGCATAATAAAAATCTCTACTGTGCGCACGGCTTTTGGCTGCAGACATTTTAGATTAGGGAAAATGCCCTAGAAGGAAAACGCTACCATAGCTGCGAATGTGTACGCGACAATGAGTTACTTTCCTGAAAAAAAAACAAAACAAAAACAAAACAAAAAAAAACAAAAAACGGTGAGACGCCACCTCTTTGCATTCATACCCTTTCTACTTACCATACTGAAGGGCTTTTAGTGGGAACCAAAACAGAATAACTGAGTGGAAGAGGCCATTCAAACAATGAACCCAGAAAACCTGAGGGAAAACAAGAATCCATGAGAACCATTTGCGATAAACTCGTGCTGTGACCTTTGACCTTTCTTTTTATCTATGTGCTAGATGCACAAAATGTGTTTCTGCTGGGCCACCACTGTGAATTAATAGAACTGACAGACACTCTCTGCTTTAGACGTTCATGGGTCATTTATTTATTTTTATGTTTCTCAAGATGTTTTTTCAGCTTCACTTGAATTTTTTTTTCCTACTCAAAAAAAAAAAAAAAAAGATTGACTATCAAAAGTTTAAACGTCTGACTGCCGAAGTGGGGAACCATCTTAAAACAAATGCAGGTCCTGGAATTACTTACCCTGGGATTCTTTTCATAATTCGAGAAGAACAGACCTTTAAAAGTCTATAACTGGGAAACCCTTCTCACTTTTTTTTTCCCTACCCTACTGCTCAGTAAATGTTTCAGTGGTACAAATATATAATGCTTTTCTTTCTCTCTTGCAATAATAGACACACGCATGCATACACTGTAAAAAAAAAAGTCTAACATTTAGATTATATATTCACTAAAATAAGGTATCGTGACTATGTCTGGATTTGTCAAAGGCTTTTCCAATTGTTTAACATCTGTCCATCCCAAGTTTCAGACACTCACCACAGCCACTTAACAGCCATTGCTTTCTCTACCTTGTATATTACGAACAGACGCGAAGGCATCATCATTCATGTTTTTGTAACGTGAACGTGAAAGATTAAGTTATAGAAAACTGTTCAGAACCTTTATGAGCCTCAGAATAGCTGCAGTTTCATCATTTAAAATGGCTTCTTGCAAACAAAGCTCAGCATTAAATACAATTGGCATGTATTAATAGTTTTAAGCTGTTCAAACAACAGAAATTAAGTTGCCTGCCTCCCAAAATTTTCCACTGTGATCTCAACCTCCTTTGTTAGTTCACCCAGCCACGCTGAATTGTATGATCCAATTTACGCCCCAATACTTTACACATTTGAACTTGTGTTACTCATTAACCTTTGTCGCTTCTCCTCACTATGTCATTACCACAAGTTTTTATTTGACAGAAAGCACAGGTGGGTGCAAGAAAAATTAGTTCTACTTTTCCATTTTCCTGACTGATACTTATTGTCACATGCTAATCCTTTAACCCCTGTCATGACCTCAGAGCCTCTGACCCCTTTTACCATAACAAATGCAAGCCTCATCATTCAAAGCAACAATGCTTGCACACTCGGGGACCCTCGGCAACCACTGTGTAGACAACTATGCATTTTGTAACCATTTGTTCCTGCATTTTAAAACATTCAGATGGGATTCAATCAAACAGTTTCACTGAAATCATTTGCTAAAATTCCATAAGCCTTAGAGAAATAGATGGCGAGCTGAATAATAAGGTAAATACATATTCAAAGAGAAACAGGAATAGTTCAACCCAATTGAGTGGATCTGGGACTTTCTCAATGACGAGGCTCTAAGATAATGAAGTATTTCTTCAATAGTAAAAGACAGAAAGAAACAGTTACTCTTCCATCAGCATTACACACTACCTTTTTCTGACCACTAAACTGTGCCCATGTTGCCCTGTGTGGAGGGCATAGAGGATGTGGCTTTCAGGAATGACTGGGTCATTCTAGGGGGATCAGTGTATGCTTTAACTCAAGAGGGGCATGTCAGTTTTGTGGCTGGGAAGCTAACGTGAGATAGCATCACAGACAGCGTCCAAACTATGGGAGGCAGGGACTTGTAGCTGAGCTAGATAAAACCTAATAGGCTGTTAAGAATCATTGCAATGGCCCAGTGTGCACTTGATTCCCAGATCACTTGAACAGAAAACAGGAGCTCATCGGAACTACATCTGCCTTGACTGTAGCTTTTCATCGTCTGAAAATATCCGCCACAGATAATGAAAACCATGACAGAAATGTGGGGAGAATTTGATACAAACTGCTTGCAATAAATAAATAAATAAATAAATAAATAAATAAGTAACCTAAAAAACCGAAACTTTAAAATATTAGCTTAGACCTTATATACTACAAAGAGAAAAAGTTTTGAGAATATAAGACTAGGAATATATTTCAGAGCCAGCAGGATGTTTGATACTTTGATTACCTAGTTTCAGTTATTTAACCTAAAACTATCAAGCTATTTGCCATAAGGAAATGTGCTATTGGATATCCATGCACAGTATGTGTTCATGAAGATTGAGTCTCAGAAGAAAAATAACTTTTTGGCTATAAACTCAACACTGTCATTTATGGTGTGTGTTACAGAGGCACCAAAACACCCATTTCACTTTGTTCTGTATACTAAGAACAAATAGCACTAGAGAGCTTCATGAATGAACACATATTAAAACTTATTTTTGCTTTAGATTCAAAACACTGAATTGCAGTTATATGTAATTGTCATCAATTTACTACTAAACACGCACTAAGTTAAGTGGAAGTTACTCAGCAAAAGGGCACTATGTTCATTTTCAAATACATAACATTAGAGTTTCAAAATGGCATCTAACTTGGTTGTTGACATTTTAAATTCCCCCTCTCAGTTACACTAAAGAGAAACGTGCATCGTTACCTGATACTAGTGTAGCAACACGTTAAAAGATGATGAAAAGTATTGCAGGAAGAAAAACTATGCAGAAATGAAATCTTCTGTTGTTCAAACAACTAAATATCACAGAGCAGAGATGCCGGTAGACTATGGTGTGGTAGGTAGAGCACGAACCCAAGCAATGGAATCGGCTCAAATGTCCACCAGCGGAGGAATGGACAGTAAAAACATGGCACATTTACACAGTGGCATTTCGTTCAGGCATAAAGGAAAAAACAAGCCCAAGAACCTTGAAGAGAAATGGATGGAACTAAGAAATACTATATTAACCGAGGTGGCTCGGAGACAGAAGGTCAAATCCCGCATGTTCTCTTCCGTGTGGCTCTTAGCTGCTCATTTTTATCCATATATGTTTGGGTGGGGATGAGTGTGGATTGAGGTGAGGAGACTCGAAGGATGCTCAGAAGAGGAGAAGGGCTCAAGAAGGGCAGTGGGGAGCGTAATAGAACACATGTGATATGAAAGCACAAAGGAGATGACTCGGGGGGTGGAAAGACACGAGTGGGAATGGGAAGAATGGTTGGTTAGGAAAAAGGAGGAAGCAGGTAAACCAGGACAACCACATAGGAGAATATCATAAGGAAATGTGTTACTTTTTATGCTAATGATACTTTTTGGGGTAATGAAGAAAAGGAAACAACAACTTTCTAGACACAGTAACAACCCAGGCATGCTACGGTTTTAGGAAAAATGCTGGATTTCACCAAACCTTTCGGTTTTTTTTTTTTGTTTTGTTTTGTTTTGTTTTTTAATTTTAAGCCTCAGAGCTACTGAGTAAATAAGAAGTTACCTCCTGGAGACTATAGTTTTAACGCCCAGTTGGGCATTAAACCACTCTAAAATTCTAGGGAGAACATTATTTCCCCAGAGAGAATATTAGGAAAGAAGGAGATAACAGTCCTCACCAGCAACACAATACAGCCAATCCACCTAAGTCCCAGGTGAGAAGCCCGTGAGAAGCGAGCGTTTTTCCTACACTGCCGGAAGACAGCGACATGGCCTAGAAGGTCACGTCTACTCCCTGCTGTCCAAGAACCCCAATGAAGAGTGGTTTCATTTTAATTTTGTAACACTCAAAAGAAAAAAAAAAAAACACACACACACACACAAAACAAAACAACAAACAAACAAACCACAACCCTCACCCTAAATAATCCTAAATAAACAACAAAACTCCTTTGCTGTTCACATCAAAACCTTCCTAGGGCTTGCCACACTCTGTACTCTGCGGTGCTTGGCTGAGGGATGCCAGACATCCCAAGCCGGCAGCAACAGAGGAAACCCCTTTGAAGACATGAGAGGGTATCAGCTCCTACCTTGGTGTTGAAGTCCAGGGCGTTCTGAGACGTTTTGTACAGCTCCGGGTACTTCAACATGTTCTCCTTTCTGCACGATCTCTCAAATATTCCAAGCGTTAAGGGAGGCATCGCTGTAAACATCTAAAGCGACACACTTCTCGTTACATCACACGGCCGGATCCACGGATGCCACATTTACTTTTAGTATTAAACAGAACAGGAGTTATCCAAATGCACTCAACTCACCACATTGTACAGCCCTATACACCATCTCTCAAAGAGGATCTGTCCAGAAAAGCCATTGACGAAGGCAAACCAGATCTAGGAAGAAAGCAAGACCCTGGGATAAGGATACAGAACTTCAACACCTCGCTTAGAAGCTGTTGCATACTGAACCCTGCACAGCAGGGCTGGGATCATCTGTGGGTTTCTGGACACTGGCACTTCTTTAAAGGAGCACTTTTATTATACAGCTGCCACGTGAGTCAGGATTTGTTCTACTTGCCAAATCTAAATATCTACATGGGCAAACAATCACAGATTTAGAAAAATCAGATATCATCTTGTTTTTACACGTGAATATATTTACATGTCATTAAATGTTGACAGCTTTAATTCCCCTCTCAAATTCCCTGCAAGGGTTCAGTTAAAAATACTTTTTCTTTTTAGAAATTATAGATGTCACAGTTATTTATTTAGGAAGTAATCCCCTTTCAAATTCCCTGCAAGAATGCAGTTAAAAATACTTTTTTTCTTTTTAAAAATTATAGATGTCACAGTCATTTATTTAGGAAGTAATTTCCGTCATTTTCTTCTGTGTCAGTTGTATAGTTTACACAAATCACAGGTTTACTTTTCTTGACACGGTACACAACTGTTTACACTATCGTACCCTACTTTTTCCGCTTCACATTACAAAGTAAGCATCTGAGTTCTCACACTGCTAACAGATTCAGAACTTCCGCAGTGTGGAGATTGAGCTGTCTTAACAGCTCTTGCTATCAGAAATGATTCCTAACTGAAACTTCACATATTTTCCCTTTTCCTTATGACAAATACTTGAAGTAAAATGAGCGCATTAAATATGCTTTCTTCTCTTTCTTTTCTCTACAGGTCTTGATAAATGTGTTGGTGTGTGAGTGTGTATGTGGCTGTGTGCATGTGAGAGCAGGTGCCCCAGGAGACCTGAGGCGAAGGATCCCGTGGAGGTACGGTTACAGATGCTTATGAGCTGAACTTAAATTTTAATGCTTACATAAAATGAGATCTTTAATTACTAGAACATAATGTTTTCATGTGTTTGCAATTCTTTTTGAAAGAGAAACCTTAACGTCATAGGAAACTAAATTTAGAGGTAATATGGAGTTTCATTCAACATATCTGAAACACATATACAATTAAAATGATTACTGGAAATACCTTGCAAAAATGCATTAAAAAAAAGCCAACCTAAATATAATTAAAAATCACGCAGACTTGGAAAAGTAAAAACCCTGGCCCAGCAATGAGATTACGGGTCCTCACCACACAGTAACAGCGGACAGCAGGGAAGAACTTTGTGACTTGTGGCTCGGGAGAGTACTACAAGACACAGGAACTTTGCTACACTTCATGTTTCATTTAACCTCATTATGGAAGCATGAACTGCTACAAATTCGCCATTCATCAGTACAGCCTTCCCGGAACAGTTTCTGTACTCACCTGCTTCGTTTTTATAGTGGAAGGGAATGGTTGAGCATGTGTAAGAGTAAATGTCTCCAAATCAGTCTAATAAATATGATCTGGCTCACGGGCAATAATTAATTCTAAATGCATTGGCAAAGCATTGATAACTGTGTACATTTATGATAATGAATTAAATATGGTCAACAATTATAGAGGTCAGCAGCCCTTTAGGTTTGTTTTTTTTTTTGCATGTAACATTTTATTGTTAATTTTAAGTACCACAAGATTAGACTTTAAGACCCTCCTTTGAGTCAATGAACACTGATGGGAAGTTTCACAAAATAACTCGCCAATAAACCAGCAAGTGCGCTCAAAGTGTACTTTAAAATATATAAGTGAACTGGGTTATAATAGAAAACATGTGTTTTCTATGGGAGTTAACACATTTTTACCTCCTTACTTTCTGAGTGAAAGGTATGTGGCACGTGCTTGGAAATTTATTCTTTGTATTTCAAAAGGTTCATCTTCTCGCTGCTTTTCTTTTTAAAAAGAACAAGCGAATGCACTGGAATGCTGGGATAGGGCAGAGTCTTTCAATACAGAAATCTTTACGTAAGTATTTTGGTATTCAAATTTGCTCTCTAATTATTATTATTTATTATTGTTATGAAGAAAATGAGAAAAGAGAAAGTCTTTGACAGGAAAGAAGTCCAGCAAGGTCAGGTTAGTCTGAGACTTGCAGGACAAGGCATATCTTAGAAACACAGTCCTAGCTGAGACAGGATCTGGATTATCATAAGCACGTACAGGCCCTCCCTTCACCCAAGCAAAGCCACGGGTGTAGGAAGTGAGCACCAGGCCTCATGGGGGTGGTGCAGATCATTTAAATTCCCAGGGAATTTCCTTCCCAGAGTAGCTTACTGGGAAAGTATCACCTTATTGACTTTAATGACCCTCTGGAAAGAAGAACCACAACATTGTTTTGAGGGTCTAAGAAAACATAGATGCCACCAGTCATCTTAAGGAAAATCTCTTCTTTGCTAGAAAGAAATCAGAAGGAGCCAGTTACTTAAGTGAACACCTCCAGCCACTGCCAGGCAGCCACCCCAACCAAGTTTTCTATCGCCACCTGCTGAACCTCCCCGTGTGGTTGCAGTTTACAGCAATGGAGGGGCTGGCTAGCTAGTGAGATCTCCGGCAGTACAACGACAGGAAAGCCTTTTTTTTTTTTGTTTTTTTGTTCAATCTATTGCACCCTTTGGGTTTAAGACCATTCTTTATGAATTCTTTTCCAAGCTTCCCCCACCCCACAGTCCCTGTAGAGACGTGTCAGCAAAAGCCCCACAGACATTTTCCTGATGGAGTACTTCTGCATATTAAGCAGCAGCTTGCAAAGAGTCAATTCGCTCGCTGCTCCCACGCCTGATCAGCACAAAAACAGAAAGGAGAGATTTGAGACTGGCAGTTGTCCTCGCCGGAGACATTCAAGGATGTGTTTTCTGCCTATTCATTCTCAGTATTGACATGAGCCATTAACATCTGCAGAACTTGTTTTAGCTGGCCGAAGTTGGGTATGGGGGGAATTGATTTAAAAGTTCAATCCGTTTCCAAGACAGCTGAATTATATTCAAAATACATTTCCAAAAAGTGCTAACAGAAAAACAAATATGAGGTTTCCAGTAAGGTTTCTATCTCTGTTCCTTTTGACCCGTTGAGAATGTGATCAGTGTTAAATAGCTCATGAAGAGGCTTTAAATTCAAAGCCAAGTCAAATTTATGGCTAGTGACTACAAATCACATAATTCTAGAAACAGAGTGTTTAGACTTCATTTTCACATTTTAAGCATATTTTTATTTTCTTCATTAGTAAATAAGTTTTCACACTTCACTGTTGTCAATCTAGATCTAAAATCAATTGTCAACTAGTCTATACTTAAAATAAGAACTTATTCCATTAAAATATACTTTCTACACATCTTAGTTTAAAAGTCTTTTAAAATTTTATGTAAATAAAGTATATGAGCTGGGAGTGGTGGTGCATGCCTGTAATACCAGCACTTGGGGAGGCAGAGGCAGGTGGATCTCTGTGAGTTCAAAGCCAGCCTGGACTACAGAGCAAGTCCAGGTTAGCCAAGGCTACACAGAGAAATCCTTTCTTGAAACAAACAAACAAACAAACAAACAAACAAACAAGTGTATGACACCCTCAGTAATTTAAGTGAGAGCTTATAACTAGGAAAGTTATAAATATATTAGATATTAGATATATAGAGGGAATGGGAATAAGAAGAATTCTTACAGGGAAGAACCACAATTTTATATAGAAAACAAATAATTTTTTTTGTTATTGTTGTTTGTTTTTTGAGATAGTTTCACTAGGTACCCAGGCAATCCTCACACCTTAGTCTCCCAAGTACGAGGAATAAAGGTGTGTGCCAAATGCCTGACTTCAAAGACTAAAAACAACAACAACAACAACAACAACTTGTAAATTACTTTCAAATTATATCTCAAAACACAGGTTTTCCAGACCAAATCTAGTAGTCATAAATGATGCTATGTTTCCAAGTATTTGGCTACCTTAGCTAGCAGCATGGTAACCTAATTATAGAAGTTAAGTGACTCATAGATGCCATTCGTACCTCAAATTTAAGTTTTAATACCCTAAACTAACTCATAATTAGAATTTTGACAGCAGCAACTGAGTCAAATATCTAGAAGTTTCCAAGTAACATAGCAGAGGTGGAGTAAAACAACTCTGGTGTAAAATGTGGATCTTGTTTCCATACAGAGGTGGGTAGGCCATGTCCTTCTCACAGATGCACAGATGCATACCTCCACGGAATAGAGGTAAAAGTGACACACATAGCCCTCTGTAAGGGAGCCCTCAGGGAATCTGAAAGGATGTGTAGGAAGAGTGGAAGATAGTTTTCTTATCAAATTATCAACATTCCTCAGAGCTGTTTAGAGGAATGTGAAATCCTGGAGGCTCATTATTATGATACAACTTCTTATGACCTAGGGGACTGACACTAAAAAATATATGAGAGCATAGGGGGCAGAGGAAGCCTGGCGTGAGTGTGTGTGTGTTTGGAGATGTGGGCGTGGTCACCTCAAGGACTCCAGAGCTTCCGATTCACGGAGAGAACCTTCCCCCTGGGGTGAGGCTCAGAGGGAAATGTCCAGCACAGCTTTGTCTCCCCAGCCATTTACAGCCTGAAGATTGTTCCCTCACTGAGACTGCCATGCAGAGAGTGGTTACCAGCTGTATACTAGAACCCCTGCCCCCTGTTTATCTGTGACATCGATGCCTCCTTTTTCAGCTGTACGCAATAACCCTGCCTGAGTGTTCAACCGTTTATACTGAGCTTCTGGGTGCTGAGGTTTCTCCAGCAGACAGCCCAGACGATCCAACCCTAGCTTTCTAAGTGTTTGTTTTTTTGTTTACTGCCTTGTCACCTCCAGTCAGGTCCAAGTCCCTGGAGCTACGCAAGGACTTGACAAAAAGAGCCTTTGAGACTGCTCAGGAGGTAAAGGCTTCAGGCCAAGCCTGAAGACCAGAGTTCCGTCCCAGGAGCCCACACGGCAGACCTGTAGAGAACAGACTCCTGTAACTTGTTCCCTGAGCTTCCTTCTGAAAGCTGTAGATGTCTACTTACATACCCACAAAATAATACACATAAAACAAACAAACAAATATCTTTTCTTGTTCACTTAGCCACCAATTCTGTGCTGCTATAGGTCAGCTCAGAGGCCACATGTGCATTTGAGCGCTTTATAGGTACTTGGTCCAAATTTAAATACGTTGAAGGCAAAATACACACCAGATTTCAAACACTGGACAGGGAGGACAGAAGGTAGAATATACACACAAATGCAAAAATGGTTCTACATGGTCAGTATGGTAATATTTTTGATATAGAGTTAAAGTGTGATATGGAAATCAATCTGGGCTTTTGTCATGATATTTTGCTAATGTGGCACCTAAAATTTTTAAAATGACAGACATGGCTTCCACTGTATCCCACTGGCCAGCGCATGGGGTTATAGGCTGTCCCTGATCTGCTTTGTAGTTTGCTGGTCTGAGGGTGTCAGCTGATGTCCAATCTGATGCTCAAATATCTGCAGGGTAAAACCAAGTTTTAATTCTCCCTGTGTACGTGTGTGCTCGCATGGAGGCAAGTGCTCATGGGTGTGCATATGCTGAGGGCAGAGGTCTTCCTCAGAATCTGCCCTCTCTTTATTGGAAACACTGTCCCAGAGCTCACTGAGTGGTCTAGGCAGGCCAGGTAGCTTCAGGCTTCCGCCTCTCCAGTGCCGAGATTACAAATGCACGCCACACCACGCCTGCCTCTTTACATGGGTGCTGGGATTCAAACTCAGGTCCCCGGGCTCACAAGCCTACCACAAGTTTACCAAGTGAGCTCCCCAGTCCAAGGTTCCATTTGTAAGATGATGTCCTGTTTGATATGTGGAAAGGACCTAAGACTAGACTATTGTAGAGAAATCCCTTATCCAAAATCTTGTTTGCCAAGTCCAGACACCAAGAAGAGATGGAGAGCAAGGGAGAGCTGTGTTTAATACAGAGGATCTAAGGCAGCGAGAACGCCAGGCAGCTAAGTTCAGTGGCGCTGTCCGAGTCCTTCCTGACTGCTCTCCTGTGCCTCCCTGATCTAGAGCCAATCACTATCCTCCACTTCGCTTCTGTCATCCCTTACTTTCCTCAGGTTTTTTTTAGTGTTGCGTCACCAGATCATTATCTTTTAAATACGGTTCTCCACATGTGTGCTATCCCTTAACAGTGGGCTGAAGAGTTTCTGTACATGTTCCAACTTTATGGTGCTGTTTCTTAAAAGACTTTACGGTGTGTTTAAAAAATTGAAAATGCAACTCATTAACAATCCTACTTCAATTTTCTATCAAAGTAACCTAACATTTAAAATTTTTTATTACCATTTACTACAATTTATTCAATTTGTATCCTGGTTGTATTCCCCTCACTCATCTCCTCCTAATCCCACCCTCCCTCCCTCTTCTCTCCCTATGCCCCTCCCCTACTCCACTGATAGGTGAGGTCCTCCTTCCCTTCTATCCGATCCTAGCCTATCAGGTTGCATTGTCTTCCTCTGTGGCCTGGCAAGGATGCTCTCCCCTTAGGGGGAGGTGATCAGAGAGCCTATCATTGAGTTCATGCCAGAGAAAGCCCCTGCTCCTCTTATTAGGGAACTCATTTGGAGACTGAGTCTTTGGGCTATATCTGAGCCAGGATTTTAGGTCCTCTCCATGCATTGTCCTTGGTTACAGTATCAGTCTCTGCAGGGCCTCCAGGGCCCAGTTTCTTTCTTTTCTTTTCTTTTCTTTTCTTTTCTTTTCTTTTCTTTTCTTTTCTTTTCTTTCTTTCTTTCTTTCTTTCTTTCTTTCTTTCTTTCTTTCTTTCTTTCTTTCTTTCTTTTTTATTTTTTTTTTGGCTCTGTTGGAGCTCCTGTCCCCTCCAGGTCTTTCTATCTCACCCTTCTTTCATAAGATTCCGTGCACTCTGCCCAAAGTTTGGCTAAGAGTCTCAGCCTCTGCTTTAATACTTTAGCGCAGTCTTTGTGACCTAACATTTTTAAGCTAGTGTCTAAACATTGATTATTCTCGTGGCTGACATCTTCTTTGCTTGAATACATTTGGAAATGATAAAAAGTAAAGAAATGGCTCAGCAGGTGAGAACACAGACCGTTCTTCCAGAGGACCAGGGTTTGATTCCCTGTCTCCACACGATGACTAACAACCATTTCTAATTCCAATTTTAGGAGATCCACCCTGGCATCGGTGGGCACTACAATCGTGTGATCACAGACAGACAGATATGCAGGCGAAACACCCATTCACAGAAAATAAAAATAAAATAAATATTTATATATTTTAAGACCCCTGTGTAGCCATGGGTGTCCTGGAATTGCTTTGTACACCAGGCTGGCCTTGAACTCACAGAGATCCATCCACCTCTGCTCCTGAGTGCTGGGACTAAAGGCATGCGCCACCACAGCCAGGCAATAAAATACATTTTTTTCCTTTTCTTAAAATGTAAGTGAGAAGCTGAAACATCGATGAAAACGGGAAAGATCTCCTCAAGGGGAGCAGTTGGGACTGTGAGCGTCAGGGGTGACTAAGCTGGGCTACCTCAATAATGTAGAGCACGATGTTCTTGTAGAAGCAGTACAGGATGCACTTGGAGACTCTGTTGTAATTCCAGGCTCCGTGAACCATCAGCAGGTTCTTCAGGTACTTGAACTGGGAGAGGAATGGAGAGGCGTCAGTACTTCCCTCTTCCCTGCCAGCTGACGGAAAGCAGTCTCGCTCCGTCCCGCAGCCTCGAGGCTTTACCTGAGCTATGGAGTAGTCTGAAGAGTTGGCTGCCTGCAAACCTTCATTGCCACTTATCCCAACACCCACGTGGGCCGTCTGTATCATGCTGACGTCATTTGCTCCATCTCCGATGGCAAGGGTGATGACTTTGACTTGTTTCTTGACCATCTCAACAACCTCTGACTTCTGAAGAGGAGAAACCCTTAAAAAAAAAAAAAGAAAAAAAGAAAAGGAAAGGAAAATACAAAACAAAACAGGTGAGCAATTACCCCTGCTTCCTGAAAAAAAGAAGTGGAAATGTCATCATTTTTTGATCAATAAACGAAGCAAAACAACTAGATGGATGGTTCTCAAGACAAAAAGATAACAAAACTCCTAGAAGCAAATCTGTAGGTGGCAGCCAGGAGACATAATGTTTTGTGTTTTCTTAAGGACCAGAAAGCTGTCTGAGAGGGCTACGAGGCAGTGCAGTGGTCAGTGGTTAAGAGCACATATCGTTCTCGAAGACCAGGATTCAGTTCCCAGCACCTATATAAGGTGGCTTACAACCGCCTGACAACTCAGCTCCAGGAGGTCCGACACCGTCTTCTGGCCTCTGCGGGTACCTGATGCTCACATGCACATATTCCCCCATACACACATAATTAAAAAGTAAAATACAGCTAAAACAAACAAGCGCAAATGTTGGGGGCTGTTCTAATGCTGGCCCTCAAGATCTGGCTACACCTATCCTTGTTTTGTGAACCTGCCTAAGACATACCTGACTGGCTGATTAAATGGCCTATGCTTGGGCAGGGCAGGATGGGGTAGGCATGGCAAAAGTTCCCAGGCTTTTGAGAACAGTGAATCACAGGAAACAGATGGAGAGTAAGGAGGAGGACGCCAGGATGGGTTAGTATGGAGAAGAAACCACATGGGCTGGGAGAAAGGACTCCAATAATGGCGTGAAAAGGCCCAGATGAAGAATATAAACTAGTACCATAGGATTATGGATGAAAGGTAGTCCAATTCAGGAGGATTAAGGTGGATGGCATTGGATGAGGGCTGGGAGATGGATGGTGAGGATATTGAGATGGTTCAAGTGAAATATCTGCCTGGCCCAAGGTAGATAAGGCGATTATTAATCTAACAGGTGTCTGTGTCTTATTATTTGTGACAGTGGGTTATATAATACTGCTGTGATAATCTTAGGGCTAATAATAAACTTTATATAGCCCAACACTCTTTTTTAATTTGCAACAACACACAAACAACCAAAGAACAGTAAATAGTCCAAATATTAACTAGGTTCTATTTAATGCCTTGAAAGAAAAAAAAATCTTCAGATATCTGATCATATGTAATGTACTAGGTAATTAAACCAACTTATAACTACTGAAATTAATAGTGGGCAGTTGGCTAGCCTTTCAACCCATTCTCAGACACCACTATAAACCTAAAAAAAAAAAAAAAAGAGCAAATATCAGATGCTAGAACATAATCGTTTTCTTCTGGAGGAACAGACTAACATGCATGCAGAATTCAAACAACTTTTTCTTCAAACATGGATTGGAACAGAGCACACCAGCATTTAAACTAACATTATATATGGTATTAGATTTTCCATGCATCTTAAAAAGTTATTTTAGAACTAAGTGCCAAGATAATGATAGAAACGTTCTAAGACAGAGTGCTTCAGCGACACAATTCACGTAATCTATTGTCCATACTGCACTGGAAATTGAAAGACAGGGAGACTAAACAGTGAATTGGTCCAGACGACTATTAAGATAGTAATTAGAGCCGGGTGTGGGGGTACACATTGGTAATCCCAGCACTTCGAGGCTGACAAAGGAAGTACTCTCCTAAGTCGTAGGCCAGCATGGGCTACGCAGCAAAGTCCTGACATAACACAGATAACAAGATGCAACCAAAGTATAAAATGCTAGCACACAGAAATGCCTGAGAACTATATAATCATCATTATCATCATCATCATCATCATCTTGAGACATTTGAGGGCAGTGTCAGCCCAAACTGGCCTTGAATTAGCTATGTAGTGAGACTTGGGCATAGAACTCCTGATCTTTTTTTTTATTTCCATTTTCCCAGTGCTAGATTATAGCATGTGCAGTATGCCTCACTCAGAGAGAGATCCTTTATTAAAGGAAAGCACCACAGAAGTGTTCAGGTACTTGCTGAAATAGCCTGCGGAGTATTTCTTACGCTTTTTAAAAATAAAGGCCGTTTAAGAAACTGACACATCTTTACAAATACTCTTGATTACGTTGATAGGAAAAATTCCCAGCAGCAGGCTTTCTGCACAAATATGCGCCTCCAGGAGGTTTCTACTGCCGAGAGGAAGGGAGTGAGGTATGGCAGCTCTAACTCTTACTTAGAGTTGGAAGACTCTCAGCTCGAGGCTGAGACACTGACAGAGTGGTCTGCTGTGCTTTAGTGGGCTGATCCAAAGGAGGAACTGGTAAACAGCTGCCATATCAAAGAATTACTTTTAATTTTTTTTTCCTTTGGATTTCCTTTTGGAGTTTGGCAACAGTACAAAATCACACAGCTCTGAACTCAACAAGAGAATGAATATCAGGCTACTAATGGTTCATTTCACCGTCTGCCTCCATTTCTCTTCAAAGCAATTTTCATTCCACTTTTACATTTTATTTAATTTTTCTTAACAGGCTAATATAAATGGGTAAGCCCACTGGCCCTAGGCCAAGGTTTTAAACACGGACCATAGTTGACATTTAGTAAATGTCAGAAAAGAATGCTCCCCTGAAATGCTATAGAAAGCAAATGGAAACGGGCATGAATGAAGGGAAGCATTTGAAAGCAGTTATCAAGCTCTCTTTAATGGCTCTACACACACTATAAAGTCTACACACACTATAAAATCACATGGTGGAGCTAGGGCATTGTGAAGCCTTTTTACGAACTGAAGTCACACAGTGAGCTAAAATCAGTGACTTGTAGGGGCTTCGGGAAAGAACGATCCCAAACCTCTTTCCCATCTTCATAGCGATTATACTCAGTGTCTGCTGTCTCTTAGTCACACTGTAATGTTCACTAGTGCATGATGGGTGATCTTCGCTGTCAACTTGATGGAGTTTAGAATCACCTCGGAGACAGGCCTCTGGGAGTTTCCTGAGGGTGTTTCCAGCGTGGCTTAACTGAGGGCGGAAGTGCTACCCTGCTTTTAGAGGTGGGCTGAGGTCCCAGACTGAATAGAAAGAAAGGTGCCCACCCAGTGAATACCAGCACCCATCATTCACTGCTTCCGGAAGGCAGATGTACATAGTGGTTACCAGCTACCTCATGCTCCCGTCAGCACGTCTCCCTTGCTTCTGTGTACTATATCCCCTCAAACTTGAACCAAAGCTCTTCTTTCCTTAACCTGTGCCAGGTGTCTTATCATAGCAATAAAAAACAAAACAAAACAAAAAGCCCAAGAAACAAAAACAAAAAACATCAAGTAATAGAACCTCCAAATTAAAGCTAGGTAAGGATCTTCACCCACCTCTACGGAGGCAACTAACTCAGGTGTTGAGAAAATATATGATAACCATGACCAGCAAGGTGAGTCCAGGCTTAGAAGAAGATTCGAGAAACAGTGAAAGCCACTGACAGCTAAATATCGGTGTTGGATTTACAAACTGTAAAACATGCATTTATATATTTCACTCAGAATGTGAATGTACAGAGACTTGTTAGCTAGAGTCTAGAACATTCTTTTGCCAGGAAACCTGCTGGTTGAAACCCTAAAATTTTCTGTTGTTGCAAAAATCTTTCTCATGAGACACACACTTTTTGTTTTCTAACATGAAGCTGAGAATACAATTTTTTCCATCCTAGTTGATGACTGTTTTACATGCCCCTTCTCTATGTTCAGAAGCACACTGAGCATCTGCACACCACATTATCCTCAGGCTACGGTAGAAGGTGCTGGGGCAGCTGGTGGCTGCTCTGAGGTGGGGATTCTGAGGCTCAGAGGGGGATTGTGATTAGTGAAACTGAAGTCTGCTAATGAAGATTTCCTACAGGCGTGTGTGTGTGTGTGTGTGTGTGTGTGTGTGTGTGTGTGTGTGTACATGTGTGCTATGGCATGCACCAGAGGTTGGAGGATAATCCTGAGTGTTGGGTTGTCAATTCCCACTTTGTTTGAGACAAGATCTTGGTTTGCTTTTGTTGCTCGGTGCTGGCTGTGCCAGGCTAGCTGGCAGCAAGCTGCCAGAGATTTCCTGCCTCTGCCTCCCATCTCACTTCAAGAGTGTTATGATTACATCTATGTGCTACTGTTCCCAGCTTTATGTGGGTGCTGAAGATCTGGACTCAGATCTCATGCACACACAGCAAATGCTTTAACTGCTGAGCCCAAGCTGGGCATTCTTATCCCTCAAATCCAAAAATCTGTAAGTCCTCAGACTTGCAACTTTCTGAGTGCCAATATGAGGCTGAAAATTCAACACCTGATCTCATGTGACGAGTCATAGTCCAAACGCACTGAAATGAACAAAATTATCTTCAGGCTATGTGTGTCAGGTTTATGAAGAAGCTTATGTGTGCAACAGGAAGTAATCTCTATGAAATTCATGTTTAGACTTGGGGCTTGTCTCCAAAGTAGCTCGTTTTCCAAAAGCACATGTTCCAAACTTTAGAACCCAAAGTTCTGAATCATGCTGGACCCAAGCATTTTGGACAAGGAACACCCAAATGGGTGCTGTTTTCAAGGTGTTGAGATGTTGCTTCTTGCAACATGGGGTCAGGGCATGGGGTATATAACAAAGCAGATGTAATGTGGTTCTCAGGCTCCCCGCTGCTGTGAATCCCGTGACAGGATGCATGGTAACCCGGAACTGTGAGCGAAATAAACCCTTCTTCCCTTAACTTGCTTTCGTTAGAATATTTTACCAAAGCAGCAGGAAGAGCAGCTAAGACTGACGGGCATGACATATGGCCTCTTGATGGTTTTGCCTGTATTCAGTCATTCCAGATGACGGAAGGCCTCCTTAACAAGGGCAGGAGAGTTCATTCCAGATGAGGTGGATCTCTTTCTACACTCAGCACTGCTGGAGCATGGTTCTTCTTCCCCTGATGTGCTTCCAGCGTTTCAAACCTCCCATCAGACGACTTTGCTCTGTTTGACTTCGGCCCATGCTTTTGTAGTTGAACAGTTTCCCTGATAGCCTAGAGCGGTGGTTCTCAATCTTTCTAATGCTACGACCCTTTGATAGACTTCCTCGTGTTGTGGCGACCCCCAGCCATCAGAAGATATTTTCATGGCTGCTTCGTAACTGTAGTTTTGATACTGTTATGTTGTAATGTAAAGATCTGATATGCAGGATCTCTGACATGTGACCCCTTTAAAAGCGTTGCTTAACTGCCGAAGGGTTTGTGACCCACAGGTTGAGAACCAGTGGCCTAGGGCAACCACACTATTCAGCTGGTGCTTATCACAAACTGTATGTCTGTGGCTGGGAATGCATAAGTCTTCAGGTTTCTAAGTACCAACAGTGATCAACTGTACAATATGGAAGCATCATAACTGCGATGTTTTCTTCTCCCAGATGTGAGTATGTCTATATGTCTATACCTGCATATGGTTTATCCCACTTGTAGGTTTTCAGCAGGACTGAAACGAGTCACTACTGTATTCCTGCACTGCCTTCTCTTTTCTGGAAGAAAACAGATCACTGTAGAAACAGATCACTCATGTAGCATATGCTGCGGAGGTCTGCTTTTCTTCCCGTGCACCACAAACAGAGGGTGGTCCCTTGTGATGTAACTGAGGAGCAAGCCGAGCGCAGTGTGCGGCTCAGATATGTTTCTGGCTGCAGTTTCTGCACGTGCTCTTCATTATCGTTCTCATTTGTCATATGGTGACTTTCGGTGCCCTGTGAACGTTAGATCAGAGAGCACTGGAATGTTTTGTCATTCAAGCTAAGAAATATATAGGTGGTCTATTTAAAAAATATATATTTATTTTTATGTGTTTTGGGTATTTTGCCTGCATGCGTGCGTGTCTGGTGACTGCAGAGGCCAGAAGAGGTTGTTAGATCCCTGCAGTTGTTGCTACAGACTGTTGTGAGCCACCATGTGGGTGCTGGGAATCAAACCTGGGTCCTCTGGAAGAGGACACCAAGGGCACCCACCTCGTGCCCTTAACCACTGATCTCTTTCCAGCCCCAGGTGATCTATCTCATATGTGCTTTGTTTTGCATAACAGAAATAAGTGTCTTTCTGAATAGAACATTGATAATGATTATATGTATATGTTTCTACAGGGGCATAAAAACTATGTGAGGACTTTTCATGGGCAGCCAAAAGACTTACAATGTTTAAGGCAAAAATACTGCATTATGGGTATAATTTTAAATGTGTAGACAGGAATATATTTTGAGGGGGTTATCATCCCCCTAAAACAAAATTTAGTATGATGAATTATCATATTTCTTTTGGCCACCCATAAAAGGTAAAAAACTAGAGGAACATGGTTGGACACAATTGTAGTTTCTGTTCTGTTGTGTTAAAACACTCCGACCAAGTGCAGCTTAGGGGAGGAAATGTTTTATTTCAGTTTCGATCATTGAAAGAAGTCAGAGCAGCCACTCAAGTAAGAGCTTGAAGCAGAAATCACAGGGGATGCTGCTTGCTGGCTCACTCGCTGACTTGCTCGCTGCTCTGACTTAGCTTTCCTGTTCAGTCCACCGTACCTGCCTAGGAATGATGACACCCACAGTGGGCTGGGCTCTCCTGCATTGGTTAACAATCAAGGCAATCTCCCACAGACAGTGCTCATAGCACAGCCTCATCTGGGCTTTCCCCGCAACCAAAACTCCCTTCTTAGGTGATTCTAGGCTGTGTCAAGATGACAATTAATGCTAACCAGATTAACTATATTAATTACCGTGAGTGTTTTCTACATGCAGCAACCAGGCTTTGTTAGCCACTGAGCTTGAGGTTTGCCTCTGGCTGCTGTTGAGAAGTCAGCCAGGATGTGCTGTACTTTCCTTTATTACTAACTTCCTAAGACCTCCCCTGTGAATAGCAGTCTATTCTGCACGGAGCCATATTTGTTTGACTAATAACAAAGTTACAAAGAGAGAGAGCAACCTAACTTAATCTCACTGGTCTTTCTTTCTTTCTTTCTTTCTTTCTTTCTTTCTTTCTTTCTTTCTTTCTTTCTTTCTTTCTTTCTTTCTTAACTAAAATTTGTTAGGTTCATTTATAATGATTCATGCTGAGAAGATATTAATATGTGGCAAAATTATGTTACACATACCAAAATTACACGTGTATTGGAACTGTGCTAGAAGCTCATGGCGGATTTATTACTGGAATGAAAACAGCAGCTTATGTGGCAAATCCTGAGGATATTTAGCATACGAAGCATAATGGAACATTCAACCACCTCTGGGGAAGAAAACTGTGCTATTCAAATCACCGATGAGTGAGCACCCTCCTAGCCTCCAAAACCAACATCTGTTGGTTTTCTGCACAGTCAAAGGCACCAAAGAGACTTTACAATGTAGGGCCAAGGTTACAGGAATAAGACACAGATAGCTCTTCTCAGGGGAAAAAGGAAAACAGAGAAGTAACTTCGGGAAAGACTTCCTTTCTGAGGCACAAAGTTTACAGACGCAGTTTCTCTTGCTGAGCATACACATTTACACAGATAAACCACCGGGCCTTTAATTTCAACCATTCGGATGGTATTTTCAATAGGGGCTGCTCATTTCAGCAGTGTGTATCAGTGTCTAGGTGCGCACGCAGTAACATAACAAATGGAAATTGGCAAATATATCCAACAGAAGGCACTAAAAACAACAACAGCAACAACAACAACAAAAAACCCTGCTCCTAGTGGGAAATTGTATTATACCGTTTAGACCAAAAACATAGCTTAGCACAGCTTAAAGTCGGCATTGTAGCTCAGTGGTAAAGTGGCTCGCAAGCATGACTCCCTCAGCTCAATCTCTAGTTCAGAGAATGTCTACCCATGATTGCTTTCTAAAAACACATCCTTCCCCTTTTTAAAGTGCTAGAGCTGACACCAACTCCTGTCTTGTACCTCGGTCTACAAGCTGTCTTATATCGTTCCTTACTTCTCTGTGCCTTTTTAACACATCTGGTTTTCAAAATCATCCTTCCTGTAGGATGCCCCTTCCTATCTTTCTGTTCCATGCTTTCTAGCTGCCAGAAAGTCTTGCCTATTTTTCCATCTGTTTTCCACACTTGGAGCTCAGAACTCAGCCCTTCTTTAACTTTCCTTAAGTAACAAACGCATTTATTAAAATGAAGATAATCAGCAAAATCCATCATGAACTCTGCCTCCCCCAACATTTTTTTTTTTTTACACAGTAGGCTCCATAGGTTGCGAGATCATAGACACACCCTACAATGCATATATCATGTCCCGAGAGAATCAGAACTTAGAAAGCTGCAGGTAACCTATGAGGTGACTGATAGTCAGCTGAAGGCTACAGTAGTTTATCAATCGGTACCAAGCTTGCAGGGGAACCCTTAAGGGAAAGCTGTAAAGTTCAGCCTTTGAAACTGATGAAAAGCAAAGCACTCTTTCAGAATCTGAATGTACTTGTCTCAGATACAAGCCTGCACTGAACGTCAGTAAAATACAAAACAGAAAGGATAAATTGAGTAAGAGAAGACGTAATTTAAGAAGGATGGTGATGGAAATCAAGGTAGCAGCTACCGGTGACTGAAGGTAGCATGAGGGGCTCCCTGGACGTTGGCCATGTTGGGGTGAGGCGTGTATATTTTGTAAAAATGGGCTGAGTATTCACAAAGGCTTTACATACTTTCCAGTATAAGTAGCTGTGACTGTAGTGTGTAATGCGTGTCTGCAGTGCTGAGGTGGTTTTCTGAGAGTCACACCTGAAACTCTACCATATTGAGTTACAGCAAGCAGCACTTGGTAGCTCCTGGGTTTCTTATATGTTCTGAGGTGTTTCACGCAAATGAGGGCTTTTCTAGTGTAGCTCAGCAGAGGTGGCAATGAGACCTAGTTTCTTCAGCTGAAGTAGAATAGCAAATGAGAGGAGCAAAGGCTGAGCTGAGGATTAGGTTAAAGCAAAATATGGGCATTTTATAAAGCTATAAAACCCACCCGGTCTGTCCTTCAGTCAGACTCCTGTGAAAGAAATAGTCTCTCCACATTTCCAATATTTATTCAGATTTTCTTGGAAGTAAATATAGGGTTGACATTCATTAACAGTTTGTAAGTCTTCTGAAGCCAAACATCTGCTTGGCACCGAGTGGTGTTCACGACTTCTTTTTCTTTGAAGGAATGTCTGTTGAGTATTTACTGGCTTCATTTGTGCCTTGTCGCTGCCTCTTAAGTAAAACATTTATTTAGAGAAGTCCTTGAGCTAAAGACAATCCCCCAAAGACTCAGGAAGTAGATCTACCTTGACTCCCCCTACCCCCATTTTATTTAACATGCTCATGCTGCAATAGAAAACATACAAAGCGTCCCTTTAGGCCTCTTCTCGGAAGACGCCATTGGGCAGTGTAAGGCAAAGGTTTTGCCTGAAAATGTTACTCTAACTGACAACGCTTGCGAAGTCAAGTAGATTTTTTTTTCAGTCTACTATGGGGAAAATGGCCTAAAAGGGGGTTAAGCTTTGATTAGAGATGTTACAAGTAGAGAAAAATGCTTACTTCAGTTTAACCTCTGCTTTTCAGGAGACATGAGTACATAAATTATGTAGCAGGATGGTGATTTCAAGACAGTCTAAAAGCTGGAGGCTCTAAGCCAATTTTCAACCAACTGTCACAGAATGTAAGTTTCAAAATATGTTTAAACTAAACTGACAACTACAGGGGGGAAAAAAACCCCGTAAGAGTCTTTGAAAAGCTGGGTTATGTGAACTGATGAGGACCTCAGAAACCACACACTATTTAACACAGCGATACTTCACTGTGGCCTTCCTGCTTTTCTGGAGGGATGGGTCAGAGGAAGAACAGCTGTGTCTGTCTCGAGACGAGGATCTAAGCAGCACAGAGGCGCTGCCCAGCACAGACAAGCCAACAGAAGAGTTCATCCAAATATTACAAGGGTGACAGGCAGGTCTCTGACCGGGTGCTCCCAAGCTGGGGCTAAGTGCCCTAGGAGAGAACCCCCGTGATTTCTTCCTTTCCACACGGCAGTTGCTGTCCTCTACCTGCTTCAGGCATCGGAGTACCTTGGAGGTGCTACACTGTTGCCTTCTTACCTCATCATTTTCCAGAGAGAATGGTTCAATTCAGTATCTAAGGTGCCAGAGAGGTTGAGTTAGAACAGACATTTCCTGAACCCCCAGTCAAAACAGCTTTATGCTAATATACTAATGGGAAGGCAAAAGCATTGGCAAATGAAGTCAGGAATCATTTACCTAGAACCTCAGGAAAGCTCTTGATTTTAGATGTTCCCACAAACCTCCATGAATCCTAGGGCAAGGCTTGTTTTCATCAGTGAGTTGCAGGTCATCTGTGAAAACCTTGATAATGGTCCACAGCATTGTTCATTGAGAATGTACGTTTCCTCTGGAGGAGGTGAACCAGACCTTTCTCTTGCTCTTCAAAAGTATCTGAGAGGGCATGCCAGCGCATGTCTGTAATGCTAGTACTTGCGAGGAGGAGGAAGGAGGACTAGGAATCGAAGGCTAGCTTTGGGTACATAGTGAGCTCAAGCTAGCCTGGAGTATATGAGACCCTGTCTCACAGATCAGCCAATTAACCAACCAAACAACCAATGAGCATATCTGTGATTACCCCAAGAAAGAAGCAGTGGACACGGGCAAGTGAGTAAAAGGAAAAAAAGCACCAGAAGGGGATGCTTGTATCGATATGCTGATAGCAAGAAACTCTTAGACATGGGTATCTGTTTTCTATCAGGTGACCAGGTCCATAGAGGTAAACTGCCCAACAATAAAAAGCTGTGTTGTTTATGTGAACATGCTGTTTGCTAGGCTGCTAAAATGTAAGACTATGCTCTATTGTTTTGTCTTTACACACACACACACACACACACTCTTCTTGTATGTAGCCTATACTCTGTAAACTGAAACCAGGGCTCAAATGCCCCGAATAATTTTGGGTTGGGGGGGGATTAGCTCTGTCTCTGAATGATGGCTTCAGAAAACAGTGGTGGGTGGGAGATGTAATGACTACTGACAGAGAACAGCAGCTTCTTTCAATTCAGCCAGGAGGCTCTGGGTGGGGGTGCAAAAGCTCATCTTTGTAACCATAGCAATCAGGCAAACACTAAAGACTCCTTCTGCCCTGGGTGCCAGTGTCAGGGGAGAAAGCTGATGGAGCCCTGAAGATGGACTGAATGGGGGTCCCATATCTATTCCATTATCTGCTGCTCCGGTGGACTGTAGAAGACAGGGCTATTCTGAATTATCTTCATGTGGGTGGAGTGACAAGCAGTAGGTTGAAAAGGAGTCTCAGTTTGTGGGAAAAACTCTCAAAGAGTTAGCATGGACATGAAGTAACTTGGAAAACAGTACTATGCAGTATTTTGAAATAATATTCAATATTTATCTGGGCATCATTTTTCTAATAGAATAAAATGTAGGGTTTCCTGAGGCTGGGAGGTCATTATCACATCAGAATCGAGGAGCTATTCTCTAAGGATCATACACACAGGCTCACTCCCCATCCCCAACCTGTGATAGGAACATCCTCATTACACTCAGAGGTCAGTACAAGGAATGAGAAAAAACATGAATCGGGCCAGCAATTGAACTCTGAGAGGCACTAGCCCAAGAAGCTCCACAGGCATTAATCTGGCCATGGCACTGATGGAATTATGGGTTTAGACCAGCCTCAGAGCCGGGCTGGAAGCATCTCTTTAGGGAAAAAAAGTATGAAGAGTAATTAGAATAAAAAGAACGGAAGAAAGCCATTTTATTAAAACAACAACAAAATCCTGAATAGAACTGTCTGCCCGGGGGACATCCAAGGCCCTCAGACGTTCACAGAACAGAGGCGCCGACGAGGGAGGAAGCAGCCACACACAGCTTTATAAGCTCCGTGTCAGCACAGAGCTGCGTGTTCATGTGAATTCCTCCCAGGTGTCTGGCCTGGAAAAGCTCTGAGGCCCGTGAGACTTATAATACTCCAGGACAAGGATCTCCAGGGAGAATTTCACAAGCATAGAACATACTTCTCCCTTGCCTCTGCTTTCTAGTGTTCCCAGCTATTGTTTAACCCTGAGGCTGAGCTCTTCGCAGAACGTGGGAGGCACTGTATTAAGCTCTGCTGCAGTGACAGCATCAGGAAAACAGGCCTCCCGAGGCTTTCAAACTGTCATTCTTCTCAGAGCGGAGCGGACAGGGACAGAGGGTGGTAAGTCTTTCTTGTCTTGATAAGCGGAACACCTCTGCCCAGCACACGGCAGGCACATCATCACACATGCTAGCTAGCGTCAACTGGCCACTTTATCTAAATATCACTGTTTTCTGGTCTTCATTCTGTTTCTGAGAGAGAGCCAGCAGTCATAACACTCATGGGCTTTCGAGCAATCTCCTGTTGATCCGAACCCATTAATGAAAGTGACTGCATGCCTAAATGTAGCAAAAATTACCCTGATGGAAGAGTGAGGGCCGAGTATCAGTAAGCCCTTCTCAAGCTATTAGCAGGAAGCCACGAAAAGTTACTGTAGCCTCAGACTTCAAAAAGCAGGAAGATACCAAAATAGAACCAAGAGTGATTTTCATCATCGTGATAAACAAAGAATATGACTGTTACAAATATTAAGCTTCTGCATAATGTGCCACTCAATAATTTTGGTCATACTCTTAATCCGTACCACAGGGAAGGCTAGATGCTACAGCTAAAGTACTTAGAGGACTAACAATAATGGGCAAGTCTTAATTCTCTGAAGATAATATAATTTGTAGGTCAAAATGATGCTATGCATGTTCCTTACAGGGTGTGTTTAAATACATTCCAGAAAAATCAATTTCAACTGAAATTCAAGAAATACATATTGAGTGGATAAACCGAGACAAAAAAATGGTTTAAAAAGACTAACTTTAAAAAAATTAGTAAATAGAGATTTTAAAAAATAGAGCAAATAGATGAACGTTAAGGCAAGAGCACAGACTGTGAGAAATCATCTAGAAGCCCACTTGTGTGAGTTGAGGAAGTACCCAAACCGCTGTGAGCAGCTGGTAAGATTCAGTAAGTGGATGACAGGGGAAATCCTCGGCTGAGGAAACCTTAAGACAAGAGCCTGGGCAGTCCTACAAAGCACTTTAAGTTTTAGGAGGACAGAGTTTTAACAATTTAGATAAAGAGATGGAGAAGATCCTCTAACAGAAAGCCAGGCAGGCTACAGCCAAACACAAAGGCACTTTTGTGGATTAGGCTGTGGTAACTCAAAAACAGATTTTAATCTAGGATATGAGCAATCTTATAAATTAGTAGGCAAGAGTCTTAGAGTCAATAAACAGCCATCAGAAAAATATCCAGCTATTTGGAAAATGACTCAGTTTGCACCTCCCATCATGGCTGTCTCTATAGAATAAGTTCCAGCAGTAGGATCAGCAATCTAAACAGAGACAACAGGGTCCTTCCATAAATGAACCAGGATGAAAATGCAGAAGAACAATCTTTCATTCCCCACTTTGGTGCTGAAGATCAGAGCCAAGGCCTAGAGCTCGCTCTATCACTAAGCTACAGCCGTGGCCCCAATAACTATTTTACTTTTCAGTATTGGGGTTTAAACCCAGGGTTATAGCTGTTAGACAAAACTGACAAAGCCCTTTTGGGTCTCCTTAAATTGGCCAAGCAGACCTTAAGCTTGGTAGCTTTTGGCTTTAGCATTCAAAGTAGCTGGGATTATTGACATGTACCACCTACTTGGTTGCCATGGACTGATTTTAAATACAGATAAACGCCAAAAAGCTGGTGCTTTCAAATTATGAGCAGCATTTAATACTCATTGTTAGGACTCCCTTTCAAATCTGCTAACACATCCATCTCCGTTTATGAACCTTGGGGTTTGAGTGGAATGGATGGAAAAAAAACCAACATTTGTAATTTATAGATTTAAAAAAAACTTTATGGAATGTCTAAAAATTAAGAACTCAACATGAGGCTGGAGAGAGAGCTGAGCCATCGAAAGGCACCGTTCTGCAATTCCAGAGATCCAAGTTCTCTCTCTTCCTAGCCCCCAGTTGCACTTCAGGGGAATCCAGCACCTGGGTCCTGCCCAAGTACCTGCACACATGTATACATATGAGATCTCACATATATACATACTAAAATAAAATCATTAAAAGTAGCATTAAAACAATGTCACCCTTTGTTGAAATCTGACAATGTTGGGGAGAACTTACCTGCAGCAAATGACAGCTTTGCAGGACAAAGCTAAGTCCAGGAAATATTGCCGGACTCCAAAGGTTAAGGCATATTTGAGGGTCTTCCCATCAATTATAAGAGCAAAATCATTTTCCTTCCGAAGAGCATCTCCAAGGGTGGTGCAGTGCCGACTGAGAGTTTCCCTCGTGGCCTGGAAGATCAACCAAGGTCATCAACATTCATTCTATTTGTTCCACTACAATGTCTTCAAGGGGACTAGGAACTAAATTTAGTTATTTTTAGTGCATGTTATCTTTTGAATTGCTTTCACAAACCTTCATTTATTCAGTTCTCACAACAGCTCTTCTAGCGGGGGACAGTTGAGTCCTGTGGAAGTCACACACCTGTCCACAGCAGGGCAGGGATTCGGCCACAGGCGCTCATTCCTCTGTTGACCCTGCAGTTCCTTATCCAACCTCACAATCACGATACTGTAAAAGCATTAGCACTAAATTCTCTTCCTAAGGAAAAGAACAACACTGATCTACTTTACGAAAACTGGCTTGCCCTGAACCAAGGGGAAAACTTGGGGAATATAATCTAAATAATTTATGAGTATTCCGAAAGTACTCAATGCCATTGAAGTTTAACTTCCCAGGGACCTAGAGGAGGAAATGCAGGGTTTATAATCTCCTGTAACTTCATGGTTCCAATTCATATTTTATGTTTAAGAGGGGGGACAGAGACACGCAGCTTGGTCATCGCGATGGATGGATCCAATGCAAAGAGCCTTCCCATCAACCAACAGCTCGCTCTTCAGCAGAATAAAAATTTCTGGTATCAGGGAACGCTTTACTCATTTAGATGGCACAGGAAGAAGTTCATGTATCCTCCACCAAGGACTGCCTGCTCAGCTCTCCAAAGGGAAAAAAGCTGAAAAACATTTCCCACATAAAATATCATTTCGTATGTCTAGTTTTTCTCCAGAATCCTATAGACCCTTATAATGTAATGGGTCCATCCAGTTTCTGTTTCAAAGAACCCTGACACTGAAGAAATATAACATTCATTCCACACAAGGAAACAGAAATTCCTTTTTGTTCTGAGTGTTACGTCTACGCTACTTACATAATAAAATACAGTGACATCTAACACGGTTACAGAACAGTTTGTGTTTGTCACACTCACAAAGTTATTTGTGACGGTTTAGCTTGTCAACACGGTTAGACTAAGCGACATCTGAGTGTGGCTGAGACTGTCTCAAGGGACAATCAGATTACTGGTGCTCTGAGCTAATAAGCGGGTTCACGTCTTGACAGGGTCACAGCATGGCAGTGCTGCCGGGAAACGTGAAATGAAAGAGGTGGTGCCTGTTGGAAGAGGCACCACTGGGCGTGGTGCTGTCTCATCGGGGTCTGTCCCAGCATCTGCTTTTCTCTGCTTTCTGCCCACTATGGTGTCAGCTGGTCCAACATACTCCACCCACATAATGAACTGGACCCAGGGCACTGTGAGCAAAATAAGCATGCTCTCATCCCAAGTTGGGCATTTGGTCCCAAGAATCAACGAGAAAAGTAATGGATCCATTATTGTTCCAGTTTAAGGGCCTAGCTCAGTCATTTCATACTTATTTCATTTTGAGGGAAGTGATAAGGATATTAAAATCTCACATGGGGAAATATCTGAAGGTTTTTTTGCATTTGAATTCAAACGCAGCCCACACTACATCCTGTCATTTTAGAATGGATGATACGCCATGCCATACAGTAAAGTAAGGCTGCCAACATTCCCAGCACTAGAACCTTATGATTTGATGTTTAAACTTTATATCTTGTTTGGCTCAAGAGGACTGAAGAAAAGGAAGTATAGACATCTTTAAAAATTTCTCATTGAAGTTTAGTAATGGAAGTCTAAAGCATATTACCCCGGATTGTTTTAAAAGCAAATTCATAGAGATTAGGTGGATAAATAAACCAATGAATGTGTGAAAAATAGAAGTAAAAATAAAATACCTAACATGTGCTGCACATGGGGGCAGTTTTAAACATTTACTTTTAAACATTTACTCTAACGCCGAGTCTAGATTCTTCTAGTAGTCCCAGTGTAAAGACAGAGTGCTTAAGTTTCTTGCTCAAGAATACATCGATGCTGTGGAGTAAAGGGGGCTCAGAATTAAGTTTATGTTCTGGCTTGTCATTCTCTGCACAGTCCATCAAAAAGAAACCACAGGTGGTAAGCTGCACAAGAAGCAAGTACAACACCACACCATTTTTCTGTTGTTTCCCCGGAGCCTTCACCGCCCTTCATCTCACGTCTTTATAAAACACAGTTAAAACACAAACCGTTCCCTTCTTGCTCTGCAATCTTTCCAAGGCCTTCAGCTACCGGTCCAATGAAGTGTAACCCCCTTAAAAGGGTATCACGCCTTCCCACACTGAAGCCTGAGGAACTTTCCTCACAGCTTTCTCCACAAGCTTGACTCTTACATGTCTCTCTCCCTAAAGTGGCAAGCTGAGCTACCAAGATCCCAAACTGCCCAGTGCAATAGAGCTAATACCTACAAAGCCTTTAGCGCCTTCCAGGGAGTTCCAGGGCTGAACCCCAGACCACAACATGTACAGTGCCTACACTATCACACACTGAGAAATTCCACTGGCAACAGTTCATTTGCCTTTATTATTACACACACACACACACACACACACACACACACACACGCACATATGCACGCATGCTGCAACAGAGACACACAGAGAGAACTCATGTCAAATAGATAAAAAGCCATTGTATATGTATATGTGTATATGTGTGTGTGTATTTATTTCTATTTACATGCCGTTGCTCAAGTGACACCTGATCCGAAAACCTGAAACACGACCTACAAAGGTCCCCAAGAAGACTTCAAATTCTGCGGGGATCAGCTGCAAATGAAGGAGATAACCTCCCTGGCACTGTAGAACGCACATCCTCCCCAGGCTGTGGCAGCGGAGCCCTGTGCCCTACTTTCCCTTACTAAAGGTCCCCTCTGACACCTTCAAATTGGCTGAAAACTCTCATTTGTGGCATTAGTACCTCAGTGTTTCCTTGGTGACTGTCAAAGATCTTCAGCAAATCAAGAGGTGTCAGGAGATGTAAGAGGCAACATTTCAGGATGGGTGAAAACCTCACCACCCCGAATTCTCAGCAGCCCACCTAGGGTGCGAGCTAACGCTAACACCAATTTGCTAACTCGCGTTATTTTAGTTCACAGTGCTCTTGTATAAGGAGCTCTATCGCTGGCTATGTGCCACTAGTTATGAGTTATATTTTATCCTTATTTACTGCTGGAAGTATTTTAAAATTCTCTTATTTATGGAACGTCATTGTAATTTCTCTAAGCCTGGGAGCTTACTTTATGGCCCTATTGCATTGAAGCTTATCTCCTGTGGCTATAGATAAATTTATTACTGTATTAGCTGCCACTCTGTTTTCTCTTTTGCTACTGGAGGGGTAAATGTTTAAACATTTAAACTTAGTGACTTGTGAAAGTGAAAATATATAAAGGAGCAGCTAAATTAGGAAAAAAAGATCAAAGCCTGCATAGGGCTGAACAATAAAAGGTCTATGCTGCATTCTGGCTGTTGTCATTTGTAAGTGGGATGAAAAGGGACACTAGAGATGTTCTGAAGTTAAGGAAGTGTGTGGGAACAGACAGACATGGGGACAGAGAAAAGGTTGTAGCTCTGTTGACATGGCTAGTGACATTTCCTATGTGAGTCTTCTTTTCCCTCAAGTCCCTTCTCCTTGGACCCAGAATCTTGCACACCCATGTATGTACTCAAAGAAATCATCCAAGACCGGTGCTTATACAAATCCTGCCTGACCCTCCCACCCTCTTTTTTCCTCTTTGCAACTTCACAACTTAATATCATCTTTCAGTGCTAGTTAGTTTCTGTTAACTGGACACAAACTAGAGTCATCTGTGGAGAGGGACCCTCAGTTGAGAAATGGCCTCCATCAGGTTGGCCTTTGAGCATGTCTGTGGGTTGGTGCCACTCCGGAGTGGTCCTGGGTTATGCAGAAAAGCAAGCTGAGTAAGCCATAGAGAGCAAGTCAGTAAACAGCATTCCTCTGCGGTTTCTGTGTCAGTTCCTGTTTCCAGGATCCTGCCCCAGCTCCTGCCCTGATTTCCCTAGATGATAGATGCTAACCTGTGAGGTTTAATAAACACTTCCCACCCCAAGCCGGTTTGGCTCAGTGTTTTTATCACAGCAATAGATGGTAAACTGGCACGGCCAGTAACCCAGAAAAGCCAATTTCTTTTCCTCAGAGGCTGCTCCACAGACTTTCCCGTCCCCTTCTGGCTAAACCTGACTCATGAACACCTGTGTGCTTCATTCTTCCCCTTAGTAGCTATTCCCAGCCTCCATGGCTAGTTAAGCCTACATACAAAGTCAAGGTTTTCGTATTCTAAAAACAACGAATAAGTAAACTCAAAAACATTCTCATGACCCCACTTTCCCTGAGTCCTCCAGGTAACAAGAATTCTTCCATTTTTCAAATTCCCTAAATACTTTGCTTACGCAACACAGCATGCTGTGGCATAACTTATTTTATATTTCATTCTTCCACTGGTGACTGAAGTTTGTGATGAAGAGGGCACAGAGAAGAATTGTTAGTGACAACAGAAGTCCTTGAGGGAAGTTAAAATGGCTTGCTCCTGTGAGCCCTGGTTTTCTGTTGCTTGTAAACTATTCTAGAGCCTTGTACACTTTCAATTGGAAAGAAAGTTTGTCTTATTAAAAAAGAAATTGAGAACAAATAATTAAGTACAACCCAACATCTACTTCTGCAGCAAGTAAGAGAGACTGCCCGGTGAATGCAATAAGATGAACACCCAGTGATCAAGGTAAGCTATGCAGCTAAAGGCCACAGAGAATGAAATGGTACTTATTTGGGTTTATAAGAAACCTGGGGGTGAAATGAGGGAGGGAGAGAGGGAAGGAGGCATGCTGAGCAAGAAGGCAATTCTGTTAAGCAGAATTCTTCACAACACAATGAGTCCAGAGACTTTCCTAAAATCTCCCTTAAATTTAGAGCATAAGCTGGTCAAAACAGACAGCATGTTCGCACACTACACCCCAATAAAACAAAAGAGTACAATAACAATCTTTTAAGAACCCAGAGACTGGCAGTTTTATAGAAATCTCTTTCATTACTTTTACATGACCTATAGCAAGGAAACCCTTGATGAAAATCACAGAAGACGCCCCAGACAATGAAAACTGACACAATTTTAGAGGGAAAAAAATCGGAAGCTGTGATTTGTACGGAAAGTATTGCAGACACAAGTTGTCATTCTTGTTCTGACAGAACTGCTCGGAACCAGCTATAGAACCCTGGAGCAGAGGACACGTCAGGCCACCTAAGCAGTGGGGCTGTGATGGCCCCCAAAGGAAGTGCCCCCAGAAAGCACCTGAATAAAAACAACCCCGTTCAGCTTCTGGCCTTTCTGTGCTTTCCCAGATTCCTCTCAGAGTTTATAGGAGAGAGAGAGAGTTTTACTTAGGAACAAGTCCAAGGAACACCCTTCCTGAGAATGTGGAGATATTCCTAAGTAAATGGAAAGAGAGATCTTGGAACAGGGATGAGGGGAAGCGCTGAGACAGGCCAGGCCGTCGTACAATGCCTGAGGCTATTGGCTGTCACCTGTTGCCCTGTGGCTTCTTACTTGTAGAGATCCTTTATAATGTAACCACCCATCTGTACTCCAGGGGACATCATCAGCGAGTCTCGCCTCCCCCTGCGTTAAAAAGAAGCAACCCTACCCATATCTGTTTACCCAAAGCTTATTTTGGTGTTTGGGCCCAAACACAAGTGAATATCCAGTTTTCTACTTATTCTTGGGAACCTATTAATGTGAGAAGATAAAATGGTATAAATCTATATTATGGTTTTTATCCCTAGAAAGGAAAAAAAAATAGCACATAAAAATTCTAAATAACACTGACTTTTAGACAATATTTGAGAAGGATTTTTTTTTTTTTTTTATTCTGGGATGTATGTTTGTGTTTCTCAAAAATTCCTACACTGTCATGCGAACCCTTTATGTGATGGCTCGCTAGGGGCAGGTCATTAGGAGGTCATTTGGGAGGTCATTAGGATACAGAATCAAGACCAGTGTAGGATTTGTGCGTGGCTTTAAAACAGAGATGCTCTCTCCCTTCCGCCACATGAGGATACAGCAAGAGGACATCGTGAACCAGGAAACAGGTCCTAGGAGATCCCTAGCTGCTAGCACCTTGCTGGTGGACTTTCCCATCTCCAGAATGCAGAGAAACAGAGCTTTGTCGCTGAACACTCCCCATCTGTGTTATTATTCTTGTAGCAGCCACAGTGAACTAAGACAGTTTTTTTTTTTGTTGTTGTTGTTGTTGTTCTTGGATTTGCTCTTTTCTCTTCCGAATTACGGGACTGAGAATATGAGTGGGAAGATGCAGCTTTCCTTTTTGTGAGAATGGACTTTAGTTTAGGAAGATGGTACATCCTACCCCAGCATGAGCAACACAGGGTTTCATGTTCATTCTCTATCCCCAGAAGGAGCAAAATCTAATGACAGGCTCAATCAAGACGAAGATTACCCACAGGAGATGACTGGCTGGAGGCTGGGATACTGTAAAACAGCTCTGCAGAGCATGTCCACAGATGAGCACAGATTACTCATCAACACAGATTAAACAGTCCCCTGCCCTGGGCACAGACTGCAGCTAGGTCAAAGCGAGATGTGAGAAGTCAAGGCCGCCTGTTGTGGCTCACGTGCCACTCCAAGGTACTGACAGTGTCAAACTGAGTGATGAGGCCACATTGTGAAGAACGGAATTCTAAATGTACCCCGTGGTTCAAAAAGTCAAGGTTTTCCTTAATCTCAGGTGGATACAGAGTATAAGGTACTCATAATGAAAACACCTTAAAAAAAAAAAAAAGAAAAGAAAAATACTGAATAGCTTGAACTACTAACCCAATGCCCTAGTATCTCTAAATATATGTGTTTGCTTGTGTGTGTTTATGCATGTGTGTGTGTGTGTGTGTGTGTGAGAGAGAGAGAGAGAGAGAGAGAGAGAGAGAGAGAGAGAGAGAGACAGAGACAGAGACAGAGACAGAGAGACAGAGAGATTCTTACTAGTATGGAACTCAATATGTAGCCCAGGCTGGTCTCGAACTCATGAAACCCCTGCCTCAGCTTCTCCAATGCAGGTGTGCACTACTATTTCTGGCTGCAAACCCCTTTTGGGTAAGATGAGAGCTACATAAGCTAGAGTCCTAGGAAAGATTCCCTGCCAGTGACAGAGACGTGAGCCCCTCTAAATCTCGCTGGCTTGACTCGCCTTACGTTGACAAGCTCACCACGAGGCGGCATTTGAAAGGCCAGAGCTGGAGCTTGGCTTGGCCATGTACTGACTTACTGAGTTGTGCAGACGACTCAGGTTTTATTAGACTCCACTAAGTCCATGAGATTTTTACTTATGAGATTGGGGTGGTAAGAACGCTCCAGAGCATTAGTTCTCCCCTGTGGATCGCGACCCCTATGAGGAGGGATGGCATAACAGATATCTGCATTATCAATATAGATATTTACATTAGGATTCAAAACAGCAGCAGAATTACAGTTATGAAGTAGCAACAAGAATAATTTTATGGTTAGGGGACAGTACGATATGAGGAATTAACTGTATTAAAGGGCAGCAGCACTAGGGAGGTTGAGAACCAGTGTTCCAGAGGGATTGTAACAAAGCAGTGTGCTGCTTCCCTTACTTGTGGCTAAATCGTCCTGGCACCCAAGCTGACACCCACGCTCTTCACCCTCCTCTGGTGTCAGCTCTAACCGAGGTAACAATGCAGTGAAACAGCACCTGCAAACCGCCTAGCCCTGCACCGCGCTAGAAAATCCAGGAGGCGTGCAGTACGGCAATCTCTTTAAGTTTTCCTAAAAGTCTCCTGATGAAACTGCTCCCATCTACGTGTGGCCACTAAAACTTAACTCTCCCAGCATGTTTTCTGGAAATCTGACTGCCCTCCAGCGCCAGTGATGAGTACGTCTCCTCTTCTCAAATGGCATATAGCTCTTGGTGCATGGTGGGAGGAGAAATATTTATATAATTAATGTCTGTTTTTTCTTAACAATTTCTGCCTGAGGCAGAACAATCTGATACAGCTCATTTCAAAAATTTCAAAGTAAAATGAAGTTTCTCTGTCACTATTTGCATGTTCTCATATGAGTGACTGCATGAATATATTTGTTTGTTTACGATAAATGTAAGACTTGTTTTTCAAACATAGTTATAGCACCATCAAGGATCTGAAATTTTGTTTTATAATTTTTATTTTTTTTTATATTAATCACAGGTTACTTTGTATCCCAGCCGTAGCCCCCTCCCTCATTCCCTCCCAATCCCACCCTATCTCCTTCATCTCCTCCTTGCCCCTCTCCAAGTCCACTGATAGAGGAGGTCCTCCTCCCCTTTCATCTGACCCTAGTTAATCAGGTCTCATCAGGACTGGCTGCAATGTCCTCCTCTGTGGCCTAGCAAGTCTGCTCCTCCCTCTGGGGATGGGGGTAGGTCAAAGAGCCCGCCACTGAATTTTTTGTTAAGCACAGAGAATTTTGCTTAGACAGTGGAGATTTACTTTACTTCGGTTTTATTTTAATTCACTATAATCTAAGGACAGATAAATATATAAAATCTTGATATCTAAACGTTTCATTAGCTATTTTGGTGGGTGGTGGTCTTACCTCATTATCATTTAAGACATCAGTTTTATGTCCAAATGTTTCATTCTTTCTCTGCTTTTATGTTCTCCAAATGTTCACACCTTAAAATTGCAAATTAACAGAACATTCCAGGAGCATTTTAAATAACATATTCTGACTCTACCAAGTACGGACAACGTTAGCACGTTCTCCAAGAGTGAGTTATGACTCCTGTAATAACAACTTGGATAAACCGCTGGGTATTACTTATTTTTCTACAATGTGTTACTGATTCAGTGGAACACTGGACATTCCAAATACGCCTACGCAATCCATATATCAACTGCTCTTCCAGCTACTGCAGGCAACAGTAAAAGGATATACACCGGAGAGTAGAGAGAAACTACATTTCTATACAACCGGTCCATTGAGTGTGCACCCCAGTCAGTACGGCTAGTGCTTTTTGACATAGTTTTTGATCAAAAAAACCTTTGGTGTTTCCAAATTCCTATCCTAAATTAGAATATAATGTTTAAAAACATACGTAGATAGAACCAAATCAATATAAAGTAATTTTTGCAAAATGGGTAAGGGCAGACAGAAGGTGAAGTCATTAAAAACATATGGTCAGGCCGGTCCTCCGAAGCAGTTTCGTGGAAGGCGGCCAAACAAATGCATTTCATCAATACATATTGCTAAAGATAATGGAGATGGGCGGGGGGGGGGGGAAGAGACAAAAAAAAAAGTATTCCACGCTTTGTTGATATACAAGTATGGGTTTCCCTGAATGAGGGCAGATGTAAAACACTGTAGTTGAGAAAATGGTCCAGTCTCCTGGGGGGGTGGCAGGGGGGCGGGTGTCATGCCATCTGAGAAAGGTCAAGGGTCACAAAATGGAAGCAGGTAAAAGGAGGAAGTTGGAGTGCGGGATAAATTGCTCTTGGCCTCTCAGCAGAGGTTTCGGACTCTGGATTATGATTGGTTCCATAAGGAAAATAATTCCTCATGAGCACCCAGTCTCACTTGGGGTAGAGAAGAGAGACGTGTCCAATGGGTAGCCAGCCTGTGTTTTGGTGTTGGGGTTGGGGTTTGCAGTAAAGTAAGATCAGCCCAGGGAAAGGAAGAAAGAATGAAGTGGGGGAAGTAATTATATAATTTGAATAGTTTTGTGGATAAAGGCTTTTACCAAATCCTTCACGGTAATTATTTTAAACCACCGCGGAGAGCCTCCTAAACACTTATTTTGAGGTTGGTATTAACTATTCCCCAGCGGTGGCTGTGATTCAAACGCAAAAGGAAGCATTCTTGGAGGAACTGGGTCGGCAGACATCCAGTCTCTCCCGTTGCCTTCAGTTCAGCCAGGGCAGGGTTGCTCAGAATATACCACTGGCTTTCCGAAAACAAGCAATAAGCAAATTACCAAATCAACAGTCTGGAGAAGGTAGGTACTGAGGCCTAGGAGAAACTGTTTCCCATACCCGGAGAAAAACAAATGCTGAACCCATCTGCTTAACCATTTCAATTAATAAATGGAGGCATCTGGAAGAATCATTACCTGGAGTTCTCTCCTAGGGCAGAGACCGAATACACACTGTTTCTATTACTTTCTGTGTGCATTCAGTAACATCTATGTACATTTTTCATATGGGCAAAATTGAATTCCATGAATTTTTCTGGAAGGGCATTTTCTTTTAACTGCTCCGTGGCTCTGGGGTTGAGTGAAAGAACAAATTAAACAAGCTGGAAGATGGGACAATGGCTCTCAGGCCACAGACTCCTGTGACTGAGTCATTCCGTCACTGGAGAAGGTATAAGTTATTTAAAGATAGATCCCAATGCAGATAAAAGCACGCTCTGGCCTTGGAGTTTGGGAAGTGGCGAGTCAGGATGCTGTGATCACTAGCGTGTGAACGCACGCACACGCTCCATGTATAATGTGAACCAATAGCCCCTGCCCAACCTACAGAAGCAGAGAGCGACACCTGGGGCTTCATCAGTCAGTGTCTCACAGACTGCGGTTTGAAATGTCCTTCTGACCTGCCAAAGGTACGGGCGCGAGGCGAGGGGTGAGCTCCCAGAAATGTCAACAGTTTGTGGGGAGAGCGGCCAGGGAGAAGCGTGGCTAGGAAGCACTTATCTGTAATTCTAGGTCTCAGGAAAGAGCGTAGATGTTTAGGCGGAGTGAGGGAAAGAATATTCAGATCTGAGGGCAGGAGAAATTCTTGAAACAGAGACACTGTGAATCTGTGAACAATTTTACTCAGGGTTCTGTGTGCCAGCCATTTTTGCTGTGTTGTGTTTACAGAAGGGGACATATTTAATTCCATGAGACCAAACAACGTGTTTGATGTAACCTTTTCAACCACTTACTCTGGCTGCGAGCAGATATGGTCTCCAATTAGGGGCATGGAAAATAGATGATTTGTTCAAACACCATTTTTACTTTTTAGTGATGCTAACATTTCTTACTGGGGGTAAGCAGTGTGCCTTACAGGATCTAAATAAATTCCCCACCTCGGAGCATTACAAGACTGCATCTCGGCTTCAGGCAGAGAACAGTCACACCTTTAACTACATGAGGACTTCGAGACCTCACGCTGTAAGAACTTTGCTACAGGTAAAAGAAAAATCAGAATTGAAGCACCAACACTGGCCGTGGTAGGAAACTCAGTGTGGTTTCAAACCTGTCTAAGCTAGTTTTCAGAGCAATACAAAATGTATTGTATTAGACTCAGGGGATGTATCAAAACCAAACCTGAAGTAGCCCACATTTTCTTTTTTCCCTTTCTCTTCTGGAGTCAAGTCAATGACTTGCTTATTCTGGATTTCTTTCAGAAGCCATTTGCTGATGGCTGGTTCCCAAAACAGTGAGGTTTGTCTGCATAAAACACGTAAGTCGAGCTCAAAAGGTGTAGATGACAACTTCAGCATTTATATCCTGAACATCCTATATGTTAACAGTAGAAATTTACACAGTGTTAAAAAGTCAAATGTAGCTAGGGAAAAAAAATTAACAATTCTGTGAAGGGTTTTCTTTTACCATGGTGTTGGAAAAAATTAAAAAAAAAAATGCTTGTTAACTTAATCTCCAATGTGGCCAACAATTAATTTTCTGTAAAATATATCAGAAAGGAAATCCTGGAATCCACAATCTTATGGCTGGTTTGGGGACATATTCCCCAATTAAACAGAGAAGTGAAAGCAACTTCAGAGCAAGGTAGCTGTGTAAAGTTATCTCTCATGGAAACCAGCAATGAAGAGCTTTCCTCTTCCAGGAATAATAATGCTGAAAGAAAGAGGAACAGTGAAGACTGTGGTCATAGTATTTCTGGAATGCTTACCATGGCAGGGTGCAAAACCAGGGAAGGTTAAGGGAACATGGGAGAAGAAGATGCCCCTCACCTTTGAGTCTGACAGAAGCCTCTCACCCACTAAGAACAAAACATTCACATTCAATTAACATTAACTGTGAATGTTGCATACCTAGAGAGAATAATATTTGGAGTTATTTCCAAGTAAGAATGTTAAAGTAGCATGAACTGTGCTTAATGCCCAAGGGTCCACTACCTCCTTCCTTTCCCAACTGTAAACCAACAATATACTTACTAGGAATCTCATACAAACCCCATTTCTAGTTTATTTTTATTTATTTATTTATTTTTTTAAGGTCTTAACTGCCTTGTGGAACTCTTGTGACTCATGGTTAACCATTGCAGATTATAATCCCTATCCAAGGCATCCCAGAATAACCATATAATCTCATTTATTGAAAAAGAATCAGGTGCCAGGTGGGGGTGGCACACACCTTTATTTCCAGTACGTGTTGGGGGAGGGGGCTAAGACAGGTGGATAGCTTGGCAACTGAGACAAAACCCAAGAGCCAACAAAATTGTTTTCTGGTTACTGCAAAGACGCTGAAGGATACTTGTTGGGGCACCCACACCATTGCTGAGTGTGTCCTCTTTCCCTGATCTCTCTCTTCTTATTAACTTAGATTTAAAGCTCTACTAAAATCTCATCCTAACTCCCTACTCAGTCTTTACCATATCCTCCTGAAAGTTCTTTTCTGTGGTGTGTTCTGAGTCTCAGCTGAAGTTCAGTCGAAGTCTCAAAAGAACGCCAGGATGCTGCAGGTAGAGGCAGTGTCTGACTACCTCTGTCTCCCATACCACTGCTGGCTAGCAGCTGTGCTCAGTATTTAAGGGGTACAGTTTTGTTTAATCCTTATGATATGAGAGGGCTTAGATATTTTTCACGACTTCTATTTCACAAATAGGGCAGCTGAAGGCAAGGACAAAAACACTCATACATTATGTTCTGGAGTCAAATAACTAAGTACCTAGTGCCTGTCTGTGATTGGCCTAGGGTCCCTTTCTAGATTCCTCAGCTGTAAGAGAACAGCAATGCATGGAATCCTGCAGAAGGGACAGAAGTCCCCTGCATAGAGTATCACGGTTTAAATGTAAAATATTTCTCATGGTCTCATGCTTGGAGTACTCGGTCCACGGGAGAAGCTTGTTTTGGCAGGTTGTAGAACTGCCGGAACATGGCAACCAGCTGGCAGATGCACGCCACGAGAGTAAGGCCTTTGAGGGGTAAAGCCTGACCCAGTGTCTAGTCCCAGTCTTTGCTTCCTGTTCCAACAAGACAAGAGGAGAAGCTGTACTGTCTTGCATGCATGAATTCTGCCGTATCTTCACATTATACTCCATGATGGACTGAAGCCACCATCAGAGTGAATCCTTCCTCCTTTGGGTTTTTCTGTCTGGTATTTTGTCGTGGCATCGAGAAAAGCAACTTGCATGCCTAGAAAGCCGGCAAATTACATTCTCCTAGAAGACAGATGATACATAGCTTCCCCAAACCTCAGGCTGGGTATCCTGGCTAGGCTGGATTGTGAATGACTATGGCAGCCACAGCAAGTCTAGAAAAACCCCACCCTGATGAGCAGAGGTGGGTGGGGCTAATTAGGAATTTGGGATTGCTGGAACCTTTGGCTGTGAGTGAAGGGAATTTATTTCTCTGAATATCATTCTTGTTATTGGAATCAATGAATCTCCGTCTGTTCCCCAGAGGAAAGTCAGGCAATAGAAAGGAGGCTATACTAGGGTAGGAATGTAAGATCTACGTCTTCCTTGTGAGAGAGCCCACAGTTGCTCATTCCCAAGAAATGCCAGGTGCATGTAAGGCTAAAGATGTATAGAGGAGACCCAGGAATGATGCATTGGGAAGACGCAAGTGGCTTAAGAAATGACAGTCTCTTGGTTACCTGTCCTAGATTTGACAGGTGAAATCCAGGTGTGGTTTTGAGCTACTGCAATGAGACAAGCCTTCAAGATTTTTCTAATCATGCAAAAGTTATGTCAAAGCTATCAAACAAGGAGCTGGAGAGATGGCTCTGCAGTTAGGAGCGCGTGCTGCTCTTCCAGAGTATATGGGTTTGATTCCCAGCAGCCATATCAAGTAGAACTAGAATATAATTGTAACTCGAGCTTCAGGGGACGGGAAACCTCTGGTTTCCACACGCTCCTGTACACACTTAGATACATAATTAAAAAATAACAAAAATGAATCCTAAAGATTAACTAATTTAAATCCTAAAAATTAAAACAACTACAAAAAGAACAACAACAAACAAACGCTGACTCATCTGGGAATAGTTCTAGAGCTCCACCGTGCTGTCATGCCAAGGAGGACTCAAGTAATCTCACAATAACCTTTCTTAACGTAAAACAAACCTAGTCTTTCCACAACAATTTTCAGTAATCTTGAAAGACTTTAATTAAAATTTGGGAAGTAAAACCAGGTCACAGTATAAGATTCTCTGTTCTTGCCTCACAGTGGAAATACTTAACATTTTTTGATAGACTAGTTTTAATGTATTTTATGATAGACTCAAGGGTTTACAGGAAATGTAAAAAGGATTCCCTAGATGAGTCAGTAAGTAAGGGGCTTCTGGGAGGTTTGTAAGAGAGTTCCTGAGCACTGAGTGGGGTTATGGGAAAGAGTATTTCCATGAAGCCAACATAATGAAATTTCTGACTCTGATGACAAAAATTCTCCTCAGCTAGATCAGGATCCTTAAGCGAGCAGGTCAATGAAACACCATAAACACCATATAAATTATAAAAAGTATCTGCTTATTACCTAATAGGTTTTGATCAACTTTATATGCCTTTTGATGATAATCACTCATGAAATTCTTTTCTTTCCTCTGTGTGACAAATGCATGTATGCTTTTGTGTGTGTGTGTGTGCACGCACATGTGTGTCCTTAAGCTGGAGGTTAATGTTTGGATGATGTTCAACAAGTCTTTCTGCCTCAGATCCCTCTTGCTTTGCCTTGTGGTGGGAGTAACGGGAGACAGAAAAACCTGCCAGGTTTCCAGTCAGGTCTGAAAACATTTGATAGGCATGTGTCTTCAACTGGTTGTATGCATGTACTCAAAGGCTTTAAAAATGGTCGAGGAGGTGCCTTTTTGTTTGTTTGTTTTCTTTTCTTTATTCTTTTCAAGAAGATTAATGACACTGAAACTCAAGAAATGACACAAGAGGCCAGTGATGCTGTTGAACAATATTTTCTGAGAGACAAACGTTTCCTTTATCCACATCACCAGAAGGCACTTTGTCTTCTTTTTAGAGCTAGTGTCTTCCAGTGTAGCTCTGGCGGCCTCAGACTTGTTACCCTCCTGCCTCTGCCTCCTGAGTACTGAGATTACAGGCAAATGCCACTGTGCCAACTGCAGGGAGGAGACGTTTTCTATGTGAATGTTAAGAACTTCAAAACATAATTCTTTATAACAACGTAACATGCTATCTACCTTCCCCACTTCAACATTAGCATAGTAGAGCACTTGGACAGTGTGTATAGTAATATGTGTCACTCATGTGAGAGATGACTGACAGCAAGAATTTACTGCCTCATGAAAAATATTAAAGAAGGAAAACGCTCATTATGCAAAACAGAAAGCCCTGAGACACTGTGTTCCTAAGTTTATTACTTGTGAATTGTTCTTGGTGCTCATGGAATGATCGCCCGGTGCCTTCTTGTCAGTACAGTCTGGATACTGACAGGCTGTTTTTCTTCCCCTCTGCAATGGGAAATACAAACACTGATTTACCTAAAGGGCCTTCTAGCAGCTCTCAAGATTTGCCTGAACTCAGAGCCTCCAGATTTTTATGACAGATCAGAAGGCACTGTGCAAAGCGATGCTTCGTCTCCTGCTGAGAAACAAATGAGTTCATCCCAGGAGGTCTGACCCCAGACAGCCAGATTTGTAAATTCACTACTCAGCTCCCAGGGAGAAAAACCTTCCCCAGACAGTGTTTGGAAGACTGGCAGTCAGGAGCGCAGGCAAATGAGTGCTAATCCATTGAGCCACAATGTGTGCCTCCTGCCATGAACTACTTGAATTCATAAGGAGGCTTCAGATAGGATGAATTACCTCAAATTGAAAACTGATGCACATTTTTTTTTCTTTTAAAGGGAAGCCCTTGACTTAAAATTATGTGGTGACTCAGTGCACAGGTATTTACCCAGTGTTTACTATGTGTTAGGTAATTTGTTGGGCACTGGGAGGGTAAGCTAGAGCAGTCCCTGCTCTCAGCGAAACTGGGTGTTCCTGGACTCTTTTCTCTCTCATTTCTTGAAAAAATAGGTAGTGAAAGTACTTTTGAGGTGTCTCTCCATTTGAGTTGCCACCTTAGAAATCTTAAAATAAAAACAAACACCAGCGTCTTAACAGTATAGGAATAGTGTGTGTGCTGGTTGGTTTTGTCCATTTGAGTCTAGACACAACTGGGAAGAAAGACTCTGGGCTGTGGAGTTGCCTCCACTCAGATCACGGGGGCATTTTCCTTCTTTTCTTTCTTTCTTTCTTTCTTTCTTTCTTTCTTTCTTTCTCTCTCTCTCTCTCTCTTTCTTTTTTTCTGCCTCCCTCCCTCCCTCCCTTCCTCTCTCCCTCCCTCCCTCCTTCTTTCCTTCCTTTCTTCCTTTCTTTTTTTCTTCAAGACAGGGTGTCTCTGTGTAGCCTTGGCTGTCTTGGACTCCACTTGTAGACCTGGCTGGCCTTGAACTCACAGAGATCTGTCTGCTTCAGCTTCCCTGAGTACTGGGATTAAAGGCGTGTGCCACCACAGCCCACTGGCATTTTCTTAATGGCTAATTATGTAGGAGGGCTCAGTCCATTGTGGGCCGGTGCCATCCCTAAACATGTGGGCCTCAGCTATATTAAAAAGGTAGCTTAGCAAACCAGGAGTAAGCTAACAAGCAGTGGGCCTACAACCTATCAGCCCAATAAACCCTTTCCTCCCAAGGTACTTTTGGTCATGGTGTTTATCACCAAACGTTGTACTTGTTTATCACCAAACGTTGTACATTGACTATTTTTGATATTTCAATTTCCCCCTTCGGGCTATTATTTATCGTACTTGATATCTAAAAACAGAGAAATGCTTATCTGAGAAATGAATGGAAATGATGGAGCAGAATAAAACAAAAGCAGGCGTGCTGGCACAAGCTGCAGAAGGCAAAAAGCCTAACTCCAGATGCAGCAATGAAGCAGACTTGCGTTCTGTGTTCGGCCCCACAGGTTCTAAAATTTGGATTCTCCTGGTGTTAGAGAAACTGCTCACCAGTGTGTCCTATGGAACTGAAAATGCACAGACTCCAGCAGGTGGGTTTCCACAATGTTACAGGCACATGCAGCTCTGTCTGGGGCCACTGTTGGTGGCTCTTTTCCAAGAACCATAGGGTCAAGTTTCTGAGCTGTTCCACAAAATCCTTGCCACTGGGGCCTGCTTCCTTCCCCCTTACCGTGGTCTTTTACACGACATCTGTGCCTCCTTGCCCTTCCATACATGCCTGGACATCATAGCTCTGATAGGTACCTCGTATGAATGAAGTTGAGAAAAACACCTGTGCTGGTGTGTTCTCTAACCTGCCCGAGCTGGCTGTGGTCGGCTTGAGATCACCTTTCCAGTTCTAACGCTGTCATTTCTTTCTAGGTGCCACAGTTAGCGAAGATTAAGTAGATTCACAATGTACATCACACAGACACGGAAACACATAAACAAATGTGTTAGAGGCACAAAGCAGTACGCAGAGCATGCTATGGCATTTTTTAAAGTTTGTTGTTAGATTTATTTATTTTACGCGTGTAAGTATTTTGCCTCCACGTGTGTGATTCATTGGATCCTTTGGAACTGGAGTTAGGGGTAGTGGTAAACTACCCATGTACATACTGGAACTATGTGGGTCTTCTGCAAGACGAAGAGTGCTCTTAGCCTTTTTTTTTTTTTTCTAAACAGTGAGAAGCACAGACTAGTGGGAAGGCTTACTGAGTAAGAAGAGTGCCTTCTGCCAACTCTGCTGACCTGAGTTCGATTCCTAGAACCCATGTGGTGGAAGACTAGAACTGACCCTTGCAAGTTGCCCTCTGACCTCCACATCCACGTCATGGCGTGTTTGTACACACACACACACACACACACACACACACACACACACCAAATAAATAAAGAAATGGGCAAACAGCAACAGCAGCAGCAACAAAAACCCAGTTAGAGAATGTACATGGAGAAACACATCAGGTATAGACCAGCTCTCTGGGTCAAGATGCCGAGAGGAAAGGGAAATTTAGATGCAGACATGGACGATCCACTTTGTACCACCTGTACTGTTCCCTGGAATGAAGACTCCATACCACATGCCTTCACAAGTTATAAAGAAAAAAAAAGTCCTCAACAAGTTATAACCCCATGCTCAAGTTGGCTGTTCTCCTTCCCATTTTCTGAGTACAGCTTGGTCCTCCCTGCCAGAACTTTCTGCTTCAAATGGGCTTCCTCACTCACTGACTCACTTCTACCGGATGAGCTGTTATCATCTTTATGAAAATGTTATGTGTCACAGGAGCCTCACAGCAAACATCTTCATCGACTACATATCTGCTTTGGGCTGTTATGTGTGGGCATTTACTTGGCTTTTTATGTGTCAGCTTTTAGAGGGCAGGGCTGACTTGGTCATTGCTCACAGGCACAAATCTTGGCTTTGGCAGCTCAGAGCTAATACCTAGGAAGGCGGGAGGACTGCCGAAGGGTGTGATATGCAGAGCCATGATGATACCACAGCAAAACCACACACCGTTACAGTCGTTCAAGGACTGCACAAGCAAAGGAGAAAGTATCAGGTTCTGAGGGTGAGTAATGAAAACATTTGCAATCAAGTAATTCTTACTAATAACCTGTCCCTCAGCCAGCTTCTAAACACTGTCCTCAAGCTTTTTTCAGCACCTCTCAACACATGCGGGTGGCCTTGATGCTTCCCCCAAATTCCTAATTATCAGGTTTACTCCGCTCTGCTTTTTTGCGTCATTGTAGCTATTTTAAGCATCTGTAAAATCATCACCTCTCCTGTTTTGTCTTCCACCTTAAATTACAAGTAGCCACCTTGACTTCAAAGTACTTACAGGTTATTTGTCCTACATTTCATCCTAGTAGTTAGGGCATCAAAAAGGCGGGGGGGGGGGGGGTCCCACCAGAATAAAACAATGAGTCCTTCAGAGCCAGCACTGTTATTTTGTGTTTTACTTTTGAAAACTCTTTAACAACGGAGAAAGACATGTTAACATTGGAAGCTAAAGCAGTTATAAAAGGCTCAACACAGCATTCTGTATGAATGAGCTGCAGCCCCCTGACCTACAGTTCCTACGAAGCAACTTTTCTGTCTCACACCATGAAGGAAATCATATGGCAATTTCTTTTAGCTACTGCACATGCAAAGCGTGACTCAGTTCACAGTAATGTTGTTCAACGTTCTACACACAGTTAAAGCAGAACCATGGTAATAAAGTGCAAAGGCGTCTTCTAACCTCACAGGAATAAAGTGTCTCCACAGATACTTATATAGAAAGTCACTTACATCAAGAGAGCCTTCATTGATAACGATCATTCCCATGTTCCTCCTCAGAAGTCTACAGGAGTGTCCTAGGAAGACACGGATACATAGGTGGGATTAGTTTTTCTGGAAAGAAATGAAGCTGGTAAAGCAACGACGTGATCAAACACCTAAAGCAGATTTTATGGTGAGGGAAGGGTGTCAGTTGTCTTCCAGACTGAAAGGAAGCTAAAAATGAAATGTTCCTCCTGGCCGTTAGGAAGGGTGTGAGGGAAGGCCATCGTCTGTAGCTCTTAATAAACAACACAGAACAACTGTCTATAGCATCTCCACGCCCTGAAAGCTGCCAAGCATATGCACAATATCCTCTGTGAGTCATGGCTGGGCCAGTGGATGTTTGCCGAGAAGGATTCAGGAGGGCGGGTGACTGTCTTAGGGCCCGTCCACCATTTCCCTGTCTTGGATGGTCATGGCGTCATTTTCCTGCCTTCTTTCTCTCACTCTGTTGTATGCCCTCCAGGACAAAGCCACTCCTGTATTAAACCCATGTCTGTCTACTTTAAGTTGGCTTGATATGGTTGATACAGCTGAGGAAACACAGGCAACCCTGCCTGACTGGTCTCACGCTCACAAAAATTATAATGGCGTCATTTACACTCATTGCCTCTGTACTCTGAGTGTCTTGCTCAGCCATCATCAGAGAAGCTTCTTCCTGTCAGCAGATGGGAACAGATACAGAGACCCACAGCCAGACATTTATGCAGAAAATGAGAGATCCTGGAACACTCAGCCCTAAATGAGATGTCTCCATCAAATCTCTCCCCTCAGGGCTCAGGGAACCTTGGATAAGAGCAAGCAAAGAGGGGAAAAAGAAAAGAAAAGAAAAGAAAAGGGTTAGAGCCAGAGGAGATGGAGGACACCAAGGAAACAAGGCCCTCTACAGCAACAGGATGTACTTGTATATGAACCCGAAGCGACTGAGGCAGTCTACACAGGGCCTGCACAGGTCTGCACCATATGAGGTGGGTCCTAGGGAAAGAAGCAGACACATGTCCTCATTCCTAACCCAGAAATTGGCTCCAACTGGTAACTACTTGCAGAGGAAAATTTAGTTTTCTCCAAGGGAGTCTCACTGGGGAAAATGAACCACTCATAAAGGTAGGCTGCGTGCCTACCAGCACACACCAACAGAAAACGAACTCTGTAGCATCTGTGGAGGTTCCTTGTCTGATAATGTCATGCCAGAGCTTAAAAAGGTTTTCCATTATTTTTATTTTATTTATGTATATATTTCTCTTTTCATCCTAAAGATCCTTTGTGTATATATTATGGCTTCCAGTTTTTGTTTTTGTTTTTTTTAAATTTCTGAGTGTGTGAATGAGTGGGTCTCTGTATCTCTGTTTCTCATAACCTTTTCATGGGCTCTTTTCCTTTTTGTTTGTTTTTTGTTATTCTGATGTTAGTTAATTATTTTATCTTATTATATTTTATTATTATCCCTTATTAGAAGCCTGTTTGTGTTCTAATGAGAGACAGAAAAGGGGTAGATCCAGATGGGAGGTGGGAGAAACTGGGAGGAAAGAGACCCATAGCAGAGGGAGAGGAAACCATAATCGGATACATTATGTAAAAAAAAAAAAAATCTGTTTTTAATATCAGGAAAAAAAAATGAAAAATCTGTGAAGCCAGTCACCTCTCTCCATTACCATTTGGTCAAAGCCATCATCACACATCAATGTGGCAACGCGCCCACTGGCTCCTCTGTTTCTAAATTGGCTTTCCAAGGCCGCTGTCAGCCTCACACTCAGAAGCTGTGTCCTGAGGAGACTTGCGTCTTTCCCTGTGGAGGGCCATCTTGTATCTTTCCTGTGCTCTAAGAGCAGCAAATCCAGAGGCCTTCCAAGGCCTGGCATTCCCATCCTGTGGCTCCTCCGTGCTCACCTCAGCATCAATGGTCTCTCTCTAACAGGCAATAATTGCTGTGTTGTCACCTATAGCAAACTCCTTCTCTTTAGGTCATTCCTAAAATGTCACCTTCTGCATGAGTTCTTTCCTGATTTCTGTGCAACACCCGTTTGACATGCCTGTGTGTGTGTGTGTGGGGAAGTACACACATGTGTGTACATGCATGTAGAGGCCAGAGACCAAATATGAGTGCCATTACTCAAGCGCCATCTACCTTCTTTTGTTGAGATGGAGTCTCTCACTGGTTTGGCGCTCACCCAGTAGGTGAGGCTGGCTGGTCTGTGAGTCTGTGTCTGCCAGTCGACCACTGGGAATACAAGCATATACCAATCACAGCTCCTTGTTATTCATGGGTTCTTGTGGGGCAAGCACTGACTGAGTCATCTCCCTAGCCCCTTGTCATTTTCTTTCCCTAACTTCATTTGTCTGTTTCCCTGACCTTAGCTCACATGGCAGGTACTTGTTTGTTTGTTTTTCTGTCCCCAACTGATTCATGTACTTAATTGGAACCTGGTACTATAGACATGATGCCACTGGCTGGGTGAATGAACCCTCTCTACCATTTTTCTGGGAACTTTCACAGCCCAGCAGTTTAACAGTTTAAATGCCACTTTTGTAAGAAAAATGTATGGAACTAGAAATCATTATGTTAAACAAAATGAACCAGACTCAGAAAAACAAAGACGACACACTTCTTCTCTTTTATGTAGAAACCTTGACTTCAGAGAATGAAGGGGTGAGAGGAGGGAAAAGGTCATGAGAAGGGAAGAAATAATATTGAGAGAGGGAGAGACAGAGCAATGGACCCTTGTTATCCGAAAGGAGCATGGGCCCTACTGTCTGGAGAGGAGGGAAACTAGCAGATGGGGCAGGAGGCACGAGAGGGCAGTGGAACAGCTGAGAACAAAGGAGGATGTGCAAGTATTAGAAGCTATTACTAATTAAAAAAAATTAGTAAATAAAATCTATATTAATGACGTGGACTTTGTGATGGCTATTCATGGTCATCAACTTCACTACATCTATGAATTAGCTAAAACCCAAGTGGCTGGGTATACCTGCAGTGAGTAATTTTTTTCTCAATTAAGTCATCTGAAGTGTGAAGACCCACATTTAATATGGATCTTTTGAGGTGGGGAGATCAACTTTGATCTGGACCATATTGTCTACTGGAAGTCTGTATAAAGGACATGAAACTAGGAAGCTTGCTCTCTCTTGCCTGCTTGTTTGCATCTTTCCTAGCAAGTCCTTCATTAGCATTATAGCCTGCTCCTTCAGGATTCTGGCATCTACTGAAGAGACATCAGCCCTGTAGACTGGGCAACTATGGATTCTCGGACTTCCCATTGGTAGACAGCCAGTGTTGGACTAGCTGGACCACAGCCTATAAGCCATTCTAATAAATCCCCTATATCTATATACATATACCTGTGTATCTAGAGAAACAGAATTTTTAGAATATATATATATATATATATATATATATATATATAAAATGAATATATATACAATATATGTTCATTCCATAAGCTCTGTTTTAATACAGATTTACTACACACTTATGGTATAATTTTTATACTCTGAGTATAATTTGGCTGTCTGCTGTAACTTCTAAATGGATTATTAACTAAATGTGCTTGAGATGAAGGGTACGGAACAATGGCCTGCTAAAACTGCGGTTCCATGCAAATGTTGGGCTTCAGGGAATATTCAGGGCTTCAGGGAGTTTTAAACATAAGGTGCATGATCAGTGTATAGAAGGGAATCCATGCTTGGTTACAAATTTGGGGAAAAAGGACTCTTTTCTGTACTATTAGTATTACAGGTTTTGAACACCAAATACTTTCTTCTTTGTCAGACTAGTATTAAAATCACATTGTGTTTCCCCCTCCCTCAAATTTATATGCTGAAGCCTTGACTCTCCCCAGTGTGACTGTGTAGAATATGGGCCTTTAAGAAAGGAGGTAATTAAAATGAAATGATGTAGTGGCCGGCTGTGGTCTTAACGGTCCTCTATTCCCCCAGATTTCAGATTTCTACTTTCCAAAAATGTGAGGAATAAATTTCTGTTGTTTAAGCCTCCTAGTCTTAGATACTCTGTTACGGCAGCTTGAGAGGACGAACACGAACGGCTTCACGGAGCTGACCGCAGGCTGAAAGCAAACTGACAGCCGTATCTTAGAAATGACTTCTGGCCCCAGCAAGTAGAGCGAGCACACGAACGCGCCATGGCTCCCAACGTCTACACCCTCAAAGGTAACTGCAGAAACTGTACACACACCTGCCACTAATGGCGGAAGGCAAGGCCTGAGAGTGCACGTGTGGTTGTACGGGGTGGGCTGGCTGTACACAAAACCACTGCGACTTTAAAGGGGCAGGGGGCCACGAGTAAACAACGAGGTGAGCCCAATCACGTCACACGGTTAGAGCCTTGAAAAACCAACTCTTAAGATACTCCATAATGGATGAGGAGAGGTTGCCCCCTCTCGCATTCTCTCCAGTCCCAAGTATAGCAGCAAGCTCAGCTCTTGTGTTCCAGGAGAATTCACACCGGGGGACAGGTGTGGCAAGCAAGGTGACAAGGTTTATTTCAGCAGGTGAGAAAGCAGAAGTGGAAAGCGAGTTCCCTCCCCAGGAGCGTGGCGCAGCCGAGTGGCAGAGGCACGGGGATGCTGCTGGTCCCTAGACTTAAGCGATATTTTGGTTTATGGTTTCTATATCAAGTTCCCGGTGATAAACACTATAACCAAAATCAACTTGGGGATAAAAGGGTTTGTTTCACCCTTTAGTTCTACAGCGCAGTCCATCATCTAAGAAAGCCAGGGCAGGAACTCAAGGCAGGAACCTGGAGGCAGGGACTGAGGCAGAAGCCATGAAGGGGCACTGCTTATAGGCTTGTTCTCCATGACTTGCTCAATCTGCTTTCTTATGTCATTCAGGACCATGGGCCCCGGGGTGGCAGCACCTACAGGAGGCTAGGCCCTCCTACGTCAATCCTTCATCAAGAAAATGCCCTTTAGACTTGTCTACAAGCAACCTAAGGCAATGGATGCATTTTCTCAACCAAGCATCCTCATCCCAGATACCTCTAGCTTGTGTGAAGCTGACAAGGAATTAGCCAGGGCACCATAGTTGGGACAGTCAGAGATAATCTCCTTCCTGGAGTAGGAAGGTGCTTCCTTAGAAGTTATCTTTCCCACAATTCAGTCTGTTAGAATTAAGTACATTAGGTATAAGAATATGTGTAAAGTTGAGAAGTTTACTGGGGAAAACAGTAACCTGCTCCAGGTTGGAGGACTGGGCTTCTTGCAAGGGGGCCAGGGTCTTATGAGACTAGCTTTGTTGATTTTCCTACAGCTTTGTCTCTCCTTCTGAATCTGTTCAGGTTAACTATCTCAGGTTCAAACCAAAGCCCTGTCCTCACTGTCTCTAGCCTCACTTTTTTTTTTTTTTGAAAAAAAAACAAAAAAAACCAAAAAACACATCTTTAATTCATCTTATTAAAACACATTGGCCTGTTAGAAGGTATCAGGATTTAAAATTTGAGTGGGATGAATTACCAATATTAATGGCAGTTTCTTGCTTGTCCCCGGTGAGGATCCATATTTTGATGTCAGCTTTCATTAGAGTTTCTATGGTTTCAGGCACTTGGTCTTGTAATTTATCCTCGATGGCTGTGGCTCCAAGTAGCTGAAGATTCTGGAAAAAAAAGTATTGGAAATTTGAAAGTGAGAACTATTTTAATATAAGAAAAAAAAAAACCTGAAATATGGGTTTTTTTGTTTGTTTTAAATTAGAGACAAAGGTAATTCATGGACTTAGGCATACATCCTAAGCATCCTGCTGTATTCTTTTTTAAGGACCCTTGACCTTAATCCAATCATTTTGGCTGAGAATGAGACTCCCTGAAGCAGTTTTACCTTAATTCTTTCTAAAGTAAAGATCTAATTCATAAGATAAAAACAAACCTTAAATTTTTCTCTCTTTGTCTGTGTCTGTCTCTGTGTCTATCTGTCTCTGTCCCCTCCCTACTCTCTCTCTCTCTCTCTCTCTCTCTCTCTCTCTCTCTCTCACACACACACACACACACCCACCCACACACACACACAAAGGGGCATTAAAAAGTCAGCTTAAAAGGAGTAGATGGCTAATAGAAACAAATCGGGGAGAAACAATCACGCCCGGGTTACAACACGGATTAAATTTCACTTTAATGCAGTGTCAGGAAATGTACACACACACACACACAAAAAACCCAAAAGTGATGATGAGGAAACAATAAACTGAGTGACACCATGAGCCTCTATGAAACCATAGTTTGAGTGTTTTTCACATGGTTCTAGCTTCGTGAGCTGGAAGGTGAGACCATCACAGGGCTCTGGTGTGTACGGCAATACCTTTCACATAAAACTGAGTATATCAATAGAGGTAAACCTTAGGGACACTTCAAGTTTAGTTCTGGAATACCACAAAAGAGTAAAAATGAAGCAAGTCACATGAACTTTCTGTTTTCCCAGTGAATATGTCATGCTTATACAACCCCACAGTCCATTCAGTGTATGGTATTATCAGGTATGAAAAAAATAATGCAAGCATTTTAATTAAAAATACTTTATTGCTAAAAAATGTAATTGGTCACTTGAGCCTTCAGGAATCGAAATGTTTTTGCCAGTGATGAATCTTGCCTTGATGCTGATGGCTCTTGACATGTCAGCAGAAGAGGCTTGCCAATTAAAACAAGACAATGGAATCTGCTTGATCTGGTTGATTATTCTTTCCATGAACTGTTTTCTCTGCAGTGTGCAATGTTGTCTGACAGTCTTTTATTCACAGCAGGACCTTACCAAAGTTGGACTTAATCATCTCAAATCTTGCTACTGCCTTGCCAACCAAGTCTCTGGAACATTCTAAATCCTCTATTATCACTCCAACAATTTTCATAGCATCCTCCTCAGTGACAGATCCCACTGCAAGAAAGCATTTTTTTTCCTTGACTACTAAAGTTTTATCATGTGACTACAGAAATTCATTGACAGCCTCTAGTTCTTTTGATATGTCTGCTGCATCTGTGGTTACTCCCTTCCTGGATGTCTTGAATCCCTGAGAGGAATCTGTGAGGGCTGGAATTACTCTTTTCTGAGGTCCTTTAATGTATTGTTATCTTTACCTCATTTTATGAAGCACAATGGCATCTGGGATGGTGAATCATTTCCAAAAGCTTTTCAATCTACCTAGTTCCATCAGAGAATCACTATCTCCTGTACAGCCTTTATAGACAGTTTTTCTTGAGTAATAAGACTTAAAAGTTGAGCTTGCTCCTTGATTTGTGGGCTGCACCATGAATGCTGTGCTGGCAGGCACAAAAACATTAACCTTCTTGTGCTTTTAAGTCTGTTACAATCATTGGGGAGCCAGGTGCACTGTCAATGAGCAATACCATTTTGAAATAATTTTTTTCCTGAGCTCTATGTCTCAGGAATGGGCATCAAATGTTCAGCATGCCATGTTATAAGCAGGTATACTACACAGGCTTTGTTGTTGCATAGCCAGAACACAGGTATAGTAGATTCACTATAGTATAACCCTTAAAGGTTTTAGATATTCAGAATGGTAAATCAGCACTGGTTTTCTTTAGTCACCGGCTGCATTTATTCCAATTTGTCCCTTTGAACTCAGGCACTGATTTCTTCTCTCTAGCTGTGAATGTTTTGGGTGGCCTCTTTCTCTAATTAGAAGCTTGTTTGATCTTCACTGGAAATCTGTTTGCTAATACCGACGTCTTCATCGACTATTTCAGTTAGACTTTCTGGCTACCTTGCTGCAGGGTCTGCATTAGCACTTGTTGGCTGACCCTGAACGTCCATTTGTGGAGATGGACTCTTTAATTAAAGCACTTGAGCCAACCTGTCGGGTTTGAACTCTTCTCTGCAGCTTTCTCGGTCTCTATTTGTTTTTCACAGAATTGAAGAGGTTAAGAGTTCACTTAGGGCCGGGGGATGGAGGCACAAGAATTCTACCACTAAACCACCAATGCCAAGAGTTTGCTTTGAATTAGATTTTGGCTTATAGGAATGCTTTAGCAGGTTTGATCTCCTAACAAACCACTAAGACTTTCTCCACATCAGCGTCGGGATATTATTTTGCTTTCGTATCACTTATGTGTTCATTGGAACAGGACTTTAACTTCCTTTAAGATTGATAGTCACGACTTGGTTATTTGGTGAAAAAAGACAAACGTTTAGTCTTTCTTGGCTTTAGATATGCCTTCCGTGCTTCGCTTAATAATTTCCAGCTTTTGATTTAAAATGAGAGACAACTCTTCCTTTCGCTTTACTACTTGGGTGTGAACAGTAGGGTGAATCTACTTTTAATATTGTAGCTCGGAGAACAAGACCCATGGAGAGGGAGCAAGATGGAGGAATGGCTGCCTGCTGGAGCCATGAGAACACACACATTTATTAAGGTTATGGTGTTTCAAAACAATTACAATAGCAAAGGTTACTGAATACAGATTACCATAACAAATGCAACAATCAAGACAAACATCTCAAGAATTAACCGAGGCTTAACACTTAGACATGAAACAAGCACATGCTACGTGTGTATGTAATTTATGTCTGTATCAGCTGGGGGGTGCTTCTTGCTGCAATAGAAAAGTCTTAACAATGATGTAGGAGAAGGGTTGGTTTTTCCCACATGAGCAGGCTTCAGGTAGGTAGCGACTGGGAACTACCGACTACAACCACACCTCCACGCTCAACTCCACATCCAATCTCCTGATATCTCAGAGTAGTTGTCCTGGGGGCACGACTAAAATGGCTGTTCTGAAGCCAAGAGCAAGGAGGCAATACCAAGTATATCTGTTTCTTATCTGGAAAGTGGAGCTATTTCTACAAACGCTCAACATATTTCCAAACACGGTCAGTTGGCCAGGCTCTGCTAAAGGGCTGTTCTTAATTATGTATTTAGCTTTCCTAGCCTCCATGGTGGATCTGTCAAGACAAAAAAGTATGGTTGAGGGCTAACTTAGCCCAGCAACAGGCTCTTCCATAAGGGACACATAGAGGGTGCAGTCTATGAAAGGCGTTTGCATAGTATCTCTCTCTCTCTAGCCTCATTTTCTCCCTCAGTACCTTGTCAAGTGACACCTGACTCATACAATGAAGCCAAATTCAAAAGCTACTGCATCTTTTAGCTTTCTGTTCAGAATTATGCTAACCTTTTCACATATTTTCACTTACCTTGCAGATTGAACACATAATGAAAAATCTGAAATCTAAAATGGTAAAAAAAAAAAATCTGTATGACTATCAACATGATGCCACAATGGGAAAATATACACATGGCCTCAGGAGACAGGTGGCCATCAAAATATAGATGCAACAAGATGTGGATGAGTACAGCACAAAACCACCTTCACACATATGGAGTGCGTGGTATATGAAAATGAAATGAATTCCATGTTTAGATTGGGTCTCTTTCCCAAAGACTCTCACTATGTAGACAAAGTCTCAAATCTTGGAAACAAAGCAAAGCAAAACAAAACACTGAACAAAAAACACTTTTGGCCCTGAGCACGCCAGGCAAGGGACACTCAACCTGTGTTAAGATCAGGCAGTTGAATGTGAAACTCTGGAAGGTTTGCTGAGATGTAGGGTCATGCTACTTATCTTTGCATCCCAATGGCATACTAAGAGTGGGCACTTGAGTGACAAACATGACAAAACCCAAATGGTCCAAAATATTGCTACCATTGAGAGCACTTCCTTTTCAGTATGTTCTGAGTCCCCTAGACAGATATCAGACACACCCGATGCGTGACACTTAGCATACGACACAGAAACCACAGAAAGGCGCATCTCCTGATGAATAATTATCACCAAATGTAAGGGGAAGAGACAGAAAGGCTCAATGTCAGTGATGCAGTATCACTGCCGCTTTATTCCAAAGCACACAGTGACTCCATCAGTTCCTGCATCTACTTTAGTGTATTTGCAGTTACATCATTCTGGTTCATATCCGAAAGATGGAACTGTGCTCAGATTTTAAATATTCTATGGGGAACGTGATTCTAAGGAGGGGTGGGGGGTTGTTCTTTTAACATCAATGGAGATTGTTCAGAAACAACCCCACCAAAAGTATCCAAAATAGAAAAAGGTTATCTTTTGTCATGTGTGTCACAAAACACTGGGGTAACTAAATACTTAGTGTGAGTCAAGATGCAAAAACAGTCATGTAAATTACATAAACACAGCTCTACTCTAGGGTGGAAAATGAGCTCAGAAAGTATATAGGTACACATTACCACACACAAAGCTATAAAAATGAAATGACTTCACTGGAGAGATCATGTTGAAATCATATTTGGAAGAAGGAAAGAGTCTGGTTTTATACAGGCAAAGAAAAACATTTTCAACCCAAGCAAAAATAATACGAAGAAACAAAGATGCAGAGCCAGCCAAGTGTGCTAAGAAAGGTGCTGCACAGGATAGCAAGGTGTGTGCCGGTGGCTATTATCACAGGGGTTTCTGCGAGAGTGTCCTGAGCAGTTCTAAGCATTCAGCAAAATTGCAGTGGTCCTACCCTGGGTATGAATAAAGAAACACTGCACCCCAGAGGCTGTTTGCTGCCCTTTATCCTAAGAGCTGCCTGAGAATGGCAGTTAGTGGAGGGCTCTGCAGACCTCTTTCCTTCTCCTCTGGTGTCATTTATTGCGAGATTAGGATCTTGAGTGATAGGCTTCTTTACTTTGGGAAATTAATATCTTTAGTTACACAGCTGTCATTAGAAAAAAAAAAGATGTGAACTTTGCGTGCTTTTCCTGATCGCAGCACCAAAGTGTTCAGGCAGTAATCAATTTCATCCCAAAATATGTATTACCTTACACAGATGGCCATTAATGGCCTCTGTGGGAATGACATATTCAGAATGTGTTGAAACACCAGGATATTCCCATGGTATTTATGGAATGAAAAAAAAAATCCTAAATGCTAATTTTACTTTCAAAATGTCACCATGCCAAAGTTATAAAGATTTCAGGTTGATGACTCTCTGACATAATATACATTTAGTTATCAAAGAAAAATCGTGAAATAATATTTACTTACCTACATAAGCCCTCAATAATCTTATTTTTTAGATGTTTCCAAAGCATGCAGTCTTTTTTTTTTAAAGGGGAGATAAATGTAAAATTTCTACCCCAGTGATTATAAAGACTTTCAAACAGAATATTTTAAACTTAAAGTATATTTCAGTACCACATATTAAGACGGATATAGAAACTATGTTTTTCCTGTCAATGCATGTATATTTTATTAAGTAAAAGGCCTTCAAAGTGACCTATATTTTCATATTAGCAAGTAGGTCACCAGTGCTTAGACTGTGATGTTTTTAAACGAGGAAAATAGAATAATCACACTCAGTCAAATCACACTTGTGAATGCAACATGGCGTGTTGGATAGCACTTTCTCTAAGATACAGTACTGATCCACAGAATTCTATCCCTGGAGTGACTACAAACATCGCCTAGCAAGACGCAGAAATCCTGATGTCGGTGTAAAACAAGACCATGGCTAGGAAGGTGAGGAGAAAAAAGTACCCAGCGTTTCCTAAGCAGAAACAAGGTTCCAGATACGGGAGAATGTTTTACATTTGTGATCTGAGTTAATAGCTTCAGGGAGGTCAAATACACTATACAAAGTTAAAGAGAGGAGCAACTGAGCTATGACTATAGGAGCAAAGCAACAAGCATCAACGCATGCCCAGAGGAAACAAACGGGAAGGAACCTGATTCAAACATCAGGTCTTTAAACATTTGTCCCTGACCCTAAGCAGTACTCTGCTCTTAAGAATGCTTCTCAGTTCTGAGCCATCCGGATCGGGTTACCTGATTCCCTCTTTCCACACGCAGGTCCCAGTTTTACATTCAAGGATTAGCTCCTTTGAAAAGGCACACTCAAGCCTGCATTCTTCCATTCATTCACTCATTCAGTTAATCATTCATCCATTCATTCATTCATAAATATCAAGCAAGCAGATGAGAGAAAGATCTTGGAGATACAACTAGGAGGTGCTTCCATCATGGAATCTATGATTTTTCAGGCAAGCAAGGCACGGTGGTTCATGCCTGTAATCTCAGCGGCACTCAGGACACTGAGGCAGGAGGATGACTGTGAATTTGAGACTAGGTGGGGCCCACGTAGTGAGTTTCAGAGTGAGATCCTATCTCAAAAAGAGAAGAAAAAAGTGTCACTGGCAACTCTTAAACTTTGCCTGTCGTGCAGGCACTCGAATCCTTAGGGGCTCAGTGACACACTGTGGGGTTCCACGGGTAGAATTTCTCATTGGCCAGGGCTCAGGAGAGGCTTGGGAATGTGTAGTTTCCTGTAGTGTTGCTGGTCAAAGAACCTGAGTATAAGAAGTGCTGGTTTGGAGCCAGATTGCCAACCTGCTTTTCTCTTAAAACACAATAAATAATAGCTCAGGCTCAGAGGGTCACAATTCCCTGCAGCAACTGAATTTTATGATTAAAACATTAAAGCAGCTTCAGACAATATGTGAACAAATGGAGGTAGCTGTGCACCAATAAAAACAGGCAGACGGTGGGTGTTGCCATTGGGCTGGCTTAGCAGACCTTTGCACGTGGAATGCTTGTAGCCGCCTATCTCTGTCTCCTTGACTGAACACTCTGGCTATTCCCTTGTTTAACATCTACCTTTCTCGTTGGTCTGGCTTCCGGTCTTCCATTCCCAGGTCTTTTCCCCACTCCCTGCAATCCTAAACTTCAGGAAAAGCTTCTTAACTACATACAATATAGAGTTACCTTCAGAGAAACATGGCTTCACATAAGAATGCTATGTTTGGGGGACGAGGAGATGGCTTCGTTGATAAAGTGCTTGCTGAGCAAGCAAGAGGGTCTGACCTGGATTCCCAGCGTGTAAAATAATAAACATACAAAAAGAGTTGGGGGATGTATGTGTTTCTAATCCCAGTGCTGGGGAGGCAGAGACAGGAAGATCCCTGGGGCTTTCTGGCCAGCCAGTCTAGGCTAATCAGGGAGTTCCAGGCCAGTGAGAGACCATGTGAAAAAAAAAATTCCAAGGCTGACCTCTGCCCACCATATACACACATCCTTGAACACACACACACACGTTTTTAGTACTCTGTACTTGTAAATGATTATAAATCAATAATCATGAAAAGGAGTATTCTCTTAAGTGTGGCTACCTTAAAAACAAAATAAGAAAACAAACTCTTTATGACACAAGCTAGAATGGACTAGAATCTTAAACACTGAACTAAGATTTAGGAAAACAGTCAGGAGCTGTAAGGGATGCTAATTGCAGAGAGGTTACAAATGCGAAAACAGGGCCACACAGAAGCTGAGACTGTTTGAGAAACTGACATTTACTCAGTACAAGAACAATGGATGCAATGTAGCCTGGTAGGGGAGGGAGGGAGGATGGGAAGGGTTGGGTCATAGGATAAGACCAGAAGCCCCAGGGAAGGAATGTTGAAGGGCCCATGAATTTTGGTAGTTAAAAGGCCAAAGGGATATATGGGGAAGAGACTTCAGAAAGAGAGAAACAGGATCAGATCTGCATTGTGGAAAGTTCAGTAGTGGCCAACCTGGGATGAACGGGAAGCTTGTGGACTCAGGGACCACTTTCTGTTCTTCAGTTTTAAACATTAGTCAGTGACTATGGGATCTGGATGTGCCTGGGGCTCTAGAGCAGGACTGGTTCTTGAAGTCAGCCAGGCTCTTCTGTGTTCCACATTGCACACAGACAATGGGCTCTGGGCCTTTTCTTCTCGGCAGCATCCTTCAGCACACCACGCTGTAGTTCCATTTACAGAAGAACTCCTACCTCCTTCCCTGTTAGCTCAAGCTGGGCTACGGTGTTAATGCTAAGGACATTCATTCACAGGAATGCTTGTTAGTGGCTTCTGAAGACATCATGCAACTGGATAATTCTTCCAAGGCTTTGACTTGAAGATTTTTTTTTTTTAACCACAGAAATCACATTAGAACTCACAGAGCCAAGGACTTGACAACTAAGGCCAGAACTTCACACACACCCAGCTGAAGAGAATGAGGCTCTGAGAGGCGATTTGGGTGTAGCTTGCAGAAACAACACATCTATGTTATCTGAGTCAGGAGCCAGCGGTATACACTGTGGAAAGTCTACCACAGAGCATGTGTAAGAAGGGAGCTACCCCACTAGAAAAGGGGAATACGTGATCAGAAATGGCAGGAAGTCATGAGTGCTTTAAGATCACAGGTTGAGGGAAAAATCATGAAAATCGTAGGTCCTTTTTTTGTTCTTTTAAAGAGTATGGACTACCTCACTTACTAAGTGGAGAAGTCCTAAGGAAGCCCACTCCTATCCCCAATGCCGGTCTAACGATTATAGAACTACACAGTTGATTTTCCGGTCTCCACTATTTTTACATATTCCTGTTTTCTTCTAAGCTGAGCTGGCAGCCCAAGATACAGATTCTCATCATGAGACTGGAATTAAGACAGAACTTTGTTTTCAACCCCCATTCTGCCAACTAACATGTATAGCAAGTAACTTAAACTAGCTGGGGATCTACTTTAATAACAGCAAGGAGAGTAAAATTACTGATCTAATAGGATTTTTGGGGGGATGAAATTTAAATAGATAATCCCATGCTTGTTTGTGTAGTATGGCAGGAAAAAAAATCTTGATTATTTTTCAATCTGTATGACACATCTCCAATATTAAGGAGATGTGTCATACAGCATTGAGAAGTACAAAAGAAAGATGAGATGAATGATCAGGAGTTCTAACATCTTCCTGACCATCCTGGTGGACCATCTTGTACATTCACTTTAGAGATCCCTGAATTAAATACTCAGGGTAGTATAGAGTTGAGGGGCAGTTGTCTGACTGACATATGTGAAGCTTGGATTTTGATCCCTGACACCGAAAAAAAAAAATCATGTGAAGAGTAGAAGACTTGAAGCTTAGTCATCTCAGAAAGGGGCAGGTTTGACTTGCAGATGAGCTGACACACTGTAGATGTTCTTAAGCAAATGGTAAAACAGGAAACTACTGGGATGCTAAACCACACGCTAGCACATCATATAAACTTTCGTCTAGCTTTTAGTACAAGTGAAAGTGGCATTTGCAGCTACTAAGAATAGACGCAGTGGTTTTATCTGGAAAGTCATTCCACCGTAATTCAGAAGTCTCCGTGAACCTGGCAGCCATCAGCATCCATGAAAAGTCCTGTTTTCCATTAAATTGTCTTTCTCTGGGAAACCTCTAAGTCACTTCTTGCCACATGCTGTAAAGGGCACAGGGCTGCTGGACTCAGGCACATGGATGTCAGGGTTGGTCTATATCGCACCACATCAAGGCAATCTATAAACATCCTCAAAATATCAACTCGATTTTTTTTGGGGGGGGGAATAAGGAAAAAAAATATAAAAAGACAGATCATGACTTCAATGTCCTACCTTGTCTCTTTGCCCAGGGCCCTTGACCCTGTTTAGATTTACACCCTGTTTGCTGCTCCTTTCCAACCACCAAAAAGAAGGCAAAGGATTTTGATCCACTCCATTGCTCTGCCTTAGAGCCTGCAAACATCCGAGACCATATATTTGCTGTTGAGTTTTTTTCAGCTATCTTCTCACATTTATATACAAGAAACATGGAAGAGCATTAAAACAAAACAAAACAAAACAAAAAACCCCAAAAACAAATGGGCCTATATTTCTAAAAAAAAAAAGAAAAAAAGAAAAGAAAAAAATTGAATGACATAAAAATTACCTGTGCCTTCTCTAACACATTACTAGGTTGACCCTTAGTGGTGTCACCTTTGATACCCAGGTCTTCAGTGCTTGGACAGGCATGCCCCAAATTAGAACTAGGGGACAGGCTTTTATCAGGAAAACTCTTACTAGGATCTAGTTTCTGAATAATTCACTTAATTGAATAATTCATTTATTCATCAAATATTTACGGAGTGATTAACACAGGCCAGACAGTCAAACACTGGGGACAGAGTGATGGATATGATAATTATGGTCACTGCTTGCGTGAAGCTTCAGTCATGATTTACACGAATCCACAAAATGCAGAGAGGGGCGAGATGCCACCAAAATTACAGCATTTGGATTTCACTCCCCTGCTCATAAAGGATCTTCTGGCTCATAATATATTTTTTAAAATGTGACAGATTAAAAAAAAAAGAAAAAGCTCACTTTGTAAAACACATTTCCCAACCCAGAACTTGAAACAAAAGAGAAAACCTTTATCAACAGCGAAGTGCCGTGCTTATCGGTGCTCAGTGTGTCTCGCATGGCTTTCTCTGACTCTTACGCGACATGAATTTGCAAACACAGATACCATAGGTAGGTGTGCAGCAGCAGGGCTAAAGTTGTCATTTTCATCCCACGGAGACAAATGCATATAAATATTAAGAACACAGCCCTGTATCTTCTATGAAAACACACAATCATATTTCAACCGATGACTTCATTGTGGGAAGGTTGAACCAGGGTCCTGAGTTCTGTTAATTTCAAAGGAATATAGGAGCATCATAGGAGGAAAAGGCAAACGTAATTTACGTGCCATAGAAATGTTAGAATAAAAGTAAGGGGACGGAGTACAGTCAGCAGGAGAGAAACTCCACAGAGGCAACCACTACTGGGGCGTCAAAACCTGCTGATTATTGTTACTCATAATTCTTTCTGACCACGTATAAATAAATGGACCAAATAAGTTTGTCTTAAAAATAATCTGATTTTTTTTTTTTAAATAGAGAGCACACCTGAAGTGGTTTCGTAAGGTGAAATGTTGAGTCTGAATATAGTGCCAGTCCTCCAGGAGGAGGTGAAGGAGAACAAAACAGGTCAAGCTTGCTGCCTGCAAAATGAGACAACTGTAAATTCTCTCAGGTGGTGATGAAGAGAGAAGAGGAGGCGCTGCAGTCCACAAACTGGGTCAAGACAGCAGGAGGACCTGTCAAGGCTCCAGCCCCTCCACGTCCTAATCCTCCCCACTTTCTCACTCACCTTTCCCAGTAATAAGTGTTGCCTTTTATCTTATACTCCATAACAAAGTGCCAGTAATCAATTCTTGAAACAGCTCACAGTATTAGAATTTTTTTTATTACTCTGAGGAGTCTATGATAGGATTGACAGCGCTGCCTTTGAACAGTCATGGATATATTTATGTTACAGGTAGATACTAAAACCCCAAACCTTCTCTGACAATAGCTGTCCACAGAGAGGACAGTATGTGGGGCATTTTAAGCCTCCCACGTTCTGTTCTCTGCAGTGTGGCCCTGGAAGGCAAAACCAATACTTTCTAGAACACAGATGTCCTGGAAGAAAAGGAACAGCAAAGAATGAATGGCAGCATTCTCCTGGATGTGGCCTATTTGGATGGATCCATCCATCCATCCATCCATCCATCCATCCATCCATCCATCCTTTTGAGAAAGGTCTCACTATATAGCACTGGCTGGCCTGGAACTATCTATGTGGACTAGGCTGGCCTCAAACTCATAGTGATCCCCTGCCTCTGCCTCCTGAGTGCTGGGATTAAAGGTATGTGCCACCACGCCTGGCCACATATTTCCAAGCTTATGTAGGAATTACAACTCCCGAAGGAAGAGAGCTTTAATTCAAATTTAAAAACCAAGTCACTAGTTTGGACAAATAGTGGAGGGATATGAGTGTTTGTAGCGTTTATAACCACAACTTTAATGATGCTGTAAAAATTTCACTTACTCTGTCATCTATTAAAAATATTGTTTTTTTTTTTAGGAGAAGCTCTCCAAATCTTTCCAACTTACAATGTTTTCAGTGTAACGTGATTGCTGTGTCCATAGCATCTTGTATCACTAATCCGAATAAGCTCGGAAGCATCTTGCAGGACAAGGATGCTCTGATCTTTTAGAAAAGCATATTTCTAAGACATCCACACACAGATGTAACATGATACAGTTTACAGTGGAGCCCCAAGTCCTGTGAGTTCCTCATGGACCACCCTGAGGCAAAGTGGTGGTGGAGGGGATTTCTATAGGGCCTTCTCTCTACCCTTCATGCTAACTGGAGCAGTTTGGCTTTCATCACTTGTGTATCTTATGATTTAGCCAATGTTTTGTTTGGAAGATGGACTCTTCTCTAAAAAAATAAAAAGAGAAGCAAAATCCACCTCAGAGTTTAGAAATTAACTGTCCCTCGCATTCGTTCCAATACTACGGTCTACATGTGAATGGATTCCAAACACATACAGAACAGATCGCACGATCAGTGTGCTTCAGTCAAAGGAGGCAAGGCTGTGACAGCTAAATCTAAAGCCAAGCGAAGCACTTAAGGAACTGGTGGTCTCTCTTGTTGAAACTGTCTCACCAGGCCGTTGGCAAGGGCAGTAGCCACAGCTTCTGGATGTCAAAACAGCTGAGGGGAAGCCCAGACCAGCAGCAGGCCACCCTGCTCAGGCTCACGCATATCACAAGCCTGCAGTCCTCCAAGGCTGGCAGAGGCATTGGCAAAATGATCTCTGCAGAGCTATTTCAAAAGCTTACTTCAGACCGAGAGTGCGGGTCTCCGAGTTCCTCACCGAGGAAGTCTGTGCAGACGGTGGTGGTGTGTTGAGGCCCCAGGGAGTCAGCCCCATTAGCTTAGCAACCCTGTGATCTGGTACACCTTGATCACTCAGTGAATGTTAATTAAATGAACGCCCCAGGGAGACCCCTATGTTGGGAGTAGGAGAGCATACAAATCCTTGCTTGAAAGAGGCGGGCCGAGGGAGAGACTGTCTCATGGAGCTTATCACAAATGGTAATACCAGTTAGCGCCAAATTCCCTTTTCGTTCCTTTAAGAGACAGTCTTAAGAAGGTTTCTGGATTTCTATACTATTTGTTCGTATACTATTTAAGGGTGAAAAAATAATAATAAAAAAAAAAGGCAGTCCCCCAGGAAACTTAAATTTTAATTTAACTCATGATCGCCACCTGCTGGACAAATGTTCAATGTGCCTCCCACTTAAAACTTGGAAGTTTTTAATCATAGCTGTGTATCCTCGAGATAAATAATATGTTAAGTACAGGGGACATATAATATTCCTTCAGTTCTGCAAGAAACAAGTCTCCGTCCTTAAAGTCATTACAGTGTTTTGTGGAGACAGAAGAATACCTCGAGTTATATGTGGCCTCTACATGTGTCAGAGAAAAACTACCGGCAGCTGGAATAAGTTGTCTCCTAGTATTACATAGATGGGAGGGTGCCGGGAGGGGAGAGGGGTGGGTGTGGGGTGAGGAAGAGCTAGTCCTGACAGGTCTTAGTGCTAGCTGCTTTCTAACCCAGCAAGTACTCAGTGTCATAGCAGGGAGGAAAAGGCAGTCAGCCTGACCCCCCCCACAGGCTAGACTGAGTGAACTTGATCTCACGCTGCACCCAGGGAAGACACTGAAAGAATCAGGCAACTGCGCAGAGGCTGAGTGGCAAGTTCAAGCTAGCGTGAAGGCCCTCAACACAGCAGAGCCCTGGGGTCTGGCTAACCCTCTCGTGAGCTCGGTGACCTTGGTCCAGGTTCTCATCCTCTCTGACACCTGGACTTCCTCGTCTGTAAGTGGGGACCGTTAGTTCTTCCAAAGGACCAAACATGTTAATAGACGGACGTGCCACTGTGCCTGTGCTAGAGATAGGTAAGGACTACACCAAATGCTTAAGGACACGAGAGTTCTCGCTGCTGATACAGCGTCAACCGCAGGCTACCTCTCACTGTCGGCCTGCACGGACTCGATTTCTTTAACCTTAAAATGAAGGCGTTTGACAGAAATGGCGAAGGAACACAGTAACTGACTGCAGCCCGATGAGCGCGAGAAAAAAGCAGCAGGTTATCCACCGTCTTATTACTCACCGTTTATCACACATCCACAAAGCTGTATCATATCATAAGCATAGTAATTACAAACACACACGTTATGTCTGTACCTGTATAGACAGGTGCCTGTGTGCATATATGCCTCTTTCTCTCTGTGTATGTCCCCATGTGTATGTATTTGCCTCTGTGTGTATGTCCCCATGTGTATGTGTGTGCATGTATGTACCTGTGTGCATAAGTGTCTACCTGTGTGTGCATATGCCCCAAGACCTCAGCGATGCAGAAGCAACGGGATACGCTGGCAGGGAGGTTGCTAGAGTGGCCAAACCATGATGGAAAACTGGAAAGAGTGAGGATCTATATTTGGTAACACCTTGGGCCCCTTGGGCAAGTTTTTAGACCATATTAAGATTTATTAATTTATTGATCTTGAGAATCAGTAGTGAGTCTTGTGATAAAACAGCTCAATGAGAGTTCGAGGAACACAGGTAGATTTAAAAAAGTGAAAGCAGGCTCCTGGGATGGCTGTCTCTGTTTCCAGAAAGCATTGTGAGGATAACTTGAAGACACCAAGGACCAACAGGGGAAAGGAAGGACCCAGGAGCTCTATAACATACCCACGCCAGCATCCACTTAGAGAACTTCTGCCTTAGGCTCCTCCCAAACTGAAGAGATTAGCTGCTTCTTTACCTGTCTGTGTAGGTCCACCTTCTGTCCTTCCTGGTCCATGCCAGGAAGTGATCTCAGCAAGCCCCTAGACACACTACCGGCTACATATACTGTTTTTGATACTACTGGTCCCGGAGCAAGCAGGACATCTGTGGAAAGGCGCTTTCCGAAGGGGACCATGGTCCACGCACCTTTTCGATCAGCTCGTAGCTCTCCTCCAGCTTCAGCAGCCTGTTCTGCACGGAGGTGGACGCGCGCTGGTAGACGGCCCGCCACTCCTCAAAGTCGCTCTCGGAAATCTCAGCCACAGCAAAACACAAGGTTCGCAGCCCTGTGAAAGGCAGCCCGCCCCAGCGGATTTAGTCACGAGCCTGACATTTCCATTATTTAACAAGACCCATTTTTGAGCAGTCTCACTGAATTCAAACAATTCGCTGATGTGCCAGTGCAGCTACGATAAAACCTCAAGGTCGAATGCCTAGAACGTTCTCCCGGCTTTTAAATTTTGTACCTTGCTTACAATTCCCAGCCCCCTTAGCTGTTTGTCCACATCTAGGGCGACCTCTCCGAAAGTCTCATCTTAGCAAGCTGTTCTTGTTGGAACTCTCCCAGCTGTTCCCTAAGGTGGAGTCCCAAACCTGGAGCGTGGCTCACACCAAAGTCCTTGCCGTTCACTTCCTGTGACGTATGTTGTTCTCTGCACTTGCTGCCCGGGCTATCCATTTACCTCCCTCACCCCAGCACCCCTTCACCGGCTGCGAGACAGCTCTGTCTCCTGAGAAAGGAACAGAGTGACAGACTTAAATCTGTGGCACTATATTCTTTTGGTAACTGGCTGGCAACTTACTTGGGAGCAGCAGTGAGGTAGAAGCCCAAGGTCAGAAAGAATGGGGTAGGGGTAGGGGAGGGGCAAGCCAATTGAAAAGGAGGAACCTGAGCCTGTGTAATACTGTGACCAGAGTGGAGGTGTCCAGATGTCCGGACCTCCTCCCCAAACCCGCATGGCCTGTATGCTGGCACACAGAACCAGGGGATGTGGGGGTTTCTTAACTCTTGAATTCTTGGAAATTTGGAGAAAATCATGTTCTTGCATTCAGAAGCCTATTGTTTGCTTGTTTATTTATTTGGCCTATTTTTAGGAAACATTCATATCTTTTCAGAGCCTTAATTATGAGGAAGCAAGGACTTGAGCAATGGTCAGGCTAGCTGAAACAGGGGTGAAAGCGGAGATTTAGATACTCTGTGAATCCTGCCATCAAGTGTATGGCTAAGATTCTACCCATTCTCCGAGTAACTGAGCAGAAGGTTTAATGACTCTCACTTCCGCTAAGCCAGAACATCTCCCTAAACCCTGGATTGTTTGCCTCATACATCATCACGTATTTCAGGAGGATAGCGATGAGGCTGATTTTATTTACCTCGTACTCCAAGGCCTCACAAAGACACTAGCATGTGGGGGTGGGGCTCAATTAAAAAAAGTTAGGTTCTAATAGCATAATTTTTTACATAATCATACAGGTATTTATTTCTTCTTTATTATCCCAATCACAAAAGCTCAGTTCTCTTATTTTTGTTAACTGATTCCACGAGATGTTAAGGTAAAGCATTTAGATGATTTCCCTTCTAAAAGGTGACACAGATTTAAAGGCCTTACTACTGCAAATGGGGCCAAAGTCTCTCAGCATTTTAATAGACTTTTTAAAAGAAAGAAAGAAAGAAAGAAAGAAAGAAAGAAAGAAAGAAAGAAAGAAAGAAAGAAAAAAAAGAACCATGTGGGAATAGAACACAGAAATATCTATGCTCTCATCAAGAACCAGTGCTTCGGAACATGGAAGTGAAAACGTCCGTGATCCTGCAAGATACCAAAGCTACGTGACTTCTCTGTGTCTCAGTCCTGCTCTGTTTCCATAGGATGCTCACCTTCTGTAGCAAACTGCTCCAGGTGTTTCAGGGTGATTTCTTTGTACTTTGAAGTCTCCGCAAGTCGTTCATAAATGACCGTGTCCTGGAAAAGAAGCAGAAGTTAATGGTGGATTAATTAAGCACCCTGAATTTAACAAGGCTGAGATCAGCCACATTATTAGTTCTGAGTCTGTACAAAAACTCCTAGTGTAGTTTTGAATATTTTTGTCTATGAGTAACTGTGAGTCCCCAAAGACAGGAAGGAATACAGCTGGACTTGTGGGGTTTTGCATCCGTGGATTCAATCGGCCGCAGATAGGAAGGAACTATAGTCTGGCCTGTATGGTTGGGTCTGCGAAGAACATGTACATACCTTTTGTTGTGATAATTCCATAAAGAATTTCACATAATGTTTGCATTTCAGTAAGAATTGTAAGGCATCTAGAATTGGCTGGAAACACAGGGAAGGAACTGGGCCCAGTGGCCTACGTTTGTAGTCAGCATCTGTGAAGTGGAGGCAGGAGGATGGCTGTGTAACAGACAGAGCACTATCCCAGGGGGGTTTTGTTAAAATTTTGTGAATTGTATTTAGGGGAGAATGGTCTAGAGCTCAGGGAATATTGGGAAATGCTGGCCCAAAAGAGACTGTCTAGGCAGTTCCCCCTTGTGTGGGAGCCTGGGTGGCTGCAATATACATAAAAGTTTTCCAACTTTACAACCTTCCAGGGACAGGAGCACCTTTAAAGGTCTGTGCTCACAAAGGGACAAACTTGAACCATCACTTGGACTACCAAATGTCCTGAGATGTCTGGAAGGAACAGAACGAGGACCTACAATACCGGAGCTGCCTCAAACAGCTAAGGCCTCTGACTCTGTCTAGCTTGAAGACTTGGTTGACACAATTCGTAAAATTCCTGGATTAAAAACAATATTGTTCATTTTCTATTTTCACATGGTGTATTCTGATCCTATCCCCTGACCTATTTTAAAGTCCAGTTAGTTTTTGCTTTGTACACCATTTGCATTTCTCTGCTCTTTTCTCCTTTATAAATTGCCTATTGTTCCCTCAGTTATTTGCTGGCTTTGGTTTAATGTCTTAGAGAACTTCAGCCTTCAGCCTTCATGACTTTTTATTAGACCAGGAAAAAATAAATCATTTACCTGCAATTACTCTCTCTGTGGTAGTACCCACTGTGGGGTTTGCAGTCTAGGGCCTGAGATTTGGAAGCTGACTAATGGAGGATGATTTAGAGCCCTTGAGAGAAACACAACCAAGTGACCTCAGAGCCCATGGAATATCGTAAGCCCCATTTATGAATTTCTTTTCATTTTTTTTCAGTGGTGGGATGGGAAGGAAAACAGAGAAGGAAATGACAGTTGGCGATCATGGCTCCTTCCTAGGAGGGAAAAGAAAGAATAACTTTGGAGGTTTTTGTTTTTTTTTTCATAGTAGTTCATGAAATTTTCCATGAGGTTAATGGAGGCCATTTCAGAGGGGGGAAAAATCTTTAAAAACTTGAAAAACAGAAGTGGTAAGTAAAAGAGGAGGGCGGTTAGATTCTGCAGTATCTGTAAACACACTGGTACTCAGAAGAGGGTCAGTTAATTGTCTATACATTCTTCGTGGCATTGAGAAAACCAAGGGAGGAAGTGTGGGCTTCCACAGAAAACGAGCGTTTTCAAATGACAGTCACAAGTGTTTAGCCATACTTGTATGTGATGGATAAAATACTTAAGAGACACCTTTGGGGACACAAGCCCTTCTTTATTTAGAGAGCAGCATTAAGACTCTGCCCCATTTTCAGGAGAAAAAAAAATTCCTTTATAGAACCTAGAAAGGTCAGACTTCAGATTTATGGAAAAATCCTCAGGGGAGTTGGTTATCTTGTATCCCCACCTTCAGTCAAGGAGAAGGTGGAAAACCACCCTTTTCCTTCTTGGGGGAAGGAAGGCATGGTGCAGCCAAATCACTGCTACTGTGCATGGACCCAGGGCCTCAAGAAAAGTTAAACCCATGGTCAACTATTCCTTTTTGGTGCGCTTTCACTCAAAAGATTGCTTTTCGCTTGCTTTTTCTCTTTTTGTTTTTCGGAGACAGGGTCTCAGGTAGCTCTGGCAGGCTTTGAATTTATGATATAGCTGAGAGTAACCGTGAACTCTGATTCTCCTGTTTCTACCTCCTAAGCATTGGGATTATAGGCATGAGGTGCCACCTCTGCCTTTTACTGTGTTCTGCGCTAAAGTTCATATTTTGGTACATGTGTATGTTTAGGTTTGCATGCATATGCATGTAGAGGCCACTGGCCAACCGTCGGTCATTCTTCAGGAACTTCCATCTTATTTCTGTGGGAGAGCCTCTCTAATGGGTTATGGAGTTCATTTTGCAAGCCCCAAAGATCCTCCCATCTCCACCTCTCCCAGGATTACAATTTCTTGCTATTTATTTTTAACTTTTACTTAGGTTCTGAGGATCAAACTTAGGTCTTCATGGACTGCATGCCAAGCATTTCACTTATTGCGATATCTCCCTGGCCCACATTTAAAATGTATTAAAAAAAATTGTGTGTAGTTGTTGGAGTTGTTAGAGGAGGGCTGAGGTAGATCTAAGGAACCAAATGTCCAGTACTGAAAACACCATAATTATTTGAACAAGAATGGCTTCCATACACTCATGTATTTGAATGCTTAGTCACAAGGGAGTAGAACTGTCTGAAGGGAGTAGAAGGATTAGAAGGCATGGCCTTGTTGGAGAGAAAGTGTGTCACTAGGAGCGGGTTTTGAGGTTTCTAAAGTCCACAGTGGGCCCAGGCTTGATCTTTCCTTCTGCCTACAGAGCAGGATGTAGCTTTCAGCTACTGCTCCAGTGTCTGCCTGCCTGACACCATACTCGTCACCAGGCTGATAATGGATTAAACCTCTGCAACCATAAGCATGGCCCCAACTAAATGATTTCTAAGAGCTGCCTTGGTCACTGTGTCTCTTCACAGCAACAGAACAGTGACTAAATACATTTAAGTAACGTGACATAGACTGAACAAGTTATAGCTGTGTGTGTGTGTGTGTATGCATGCACATATATGTATAATAACAATTAATGAAAAAAAAAGGCCACAAATTTGAAAGAGAGCAAGGAGAGGTATACGCGAGCTTTTGGAAGGAGGAAAGGGGAGGGAGAATTGATGTAATTATTGTGCCAGCTGAGTGTGACCAGGGAACAACTTACAGGAGTGGGTTCTGTCCTTCAACCACACAGGCCCCAGGGGTTAAACTCAGGTCCAAGGGTTTGGGTAAAGCCCTTTATCCACTGAACTATCTCACCAGCGCATGACATGCTCATATTTAAATATACACAAATATATTCTGCTATAGGCGCCATTCAGAATTAGCTAAACTTTGCCTCTGATATGGTGTAGAACTGCTAAAAGCAGCTAATTTTAGATATGGCCTGCTTGGACATAGCACAGAATTTTAAGAGACACCTACCTTGAAATTTTCAGTCACTTTAAGGTTTGTGTAGGATCAAGTATGTTAGTCAAGTTTCTCAAGTCTCGCTGTGGTTTAGAGTAAACTTCTTGAATAAACTAATGTTTTATTTGAGGAAATGGCACTTTCCTCTATATGGCTACTATTGCAGATATAAACTGTAAACTGTACATGCTTTCATTTTTAAACTTAAAAATTAACAGAACAAGCTATCTTCCTTAGAGAAACACTTAAGAAGCAGGAAATATAAATAACACGCCAACCCAGTCACTATTCCTTTATACTGTATGTTATATGGCCTTTTCAGTACTGTCTTCTAATTTACTAACTTTATTCCCCCATCAACTGTGTCTAGTCTAGAATTTACTTCATTTATTGATTTTAAAAATTGCTTAAGATAGCTAATTAATCTTGCATGTGTGTCAGATCCCCTCCCAAATTTATTTTTTGAATGAAAATAGCTGCAGTTTCTTTATTTATCATGCCGAGATTCCAAACATCCTGAGGTATATGTCGTCTCCACAGATGGTCTAATCTGGAGTGAATCCATGTTTCTCTGGGTATGGTGTTCACTGGCTCCTCCGGTGTGAGATTTCTACATATAACTATGGCTCCGTAGTTTCTTGCATGCATGCCAACCTCATGGTTTTATAGTCTTAGCAGGGGTTGGCATGCACTTTCCTCAGCTCCTTTGCATGACTGGAAAGCTTAGTACTTTGGTCTTGGCCTCAGAGTAGGGGAGCTGGCTTGCACCTGACTTCTCTAATTGGACTTAAGGCCAGCTCAATAGGAGGGAAATCATGCCTGGTACTAGAAACCTAGCCAACTACCTGGCACTACCGATGTTATGGATCTCGGAGGAGACATACTACTGCCACAGCTCCTAATTGCATTCAGCTCGCCCTTATACAAACAGTGAAGCACAGCTCTCACCTCACATTAAGGAAACCTCTCTTTGCAGCAAACAGAGGCCAGTGCAGAAAACTACAACTGGTCAGAATGTGGAACTCAACTGACCATGAGGAGCCCAGCCCAGCAGATACGATCACAACACAACACCTCTACTGAAGGCTCGGGGAATATTATGGAAGAGGTGGTTAAGATAGACAGCAAGAGCCAGAGGAGAAGAAAGTCTGTGTGAGATAATGCCTCCTAGGAATGACAGGAAAAGCTAAACACTGAAGAGCAAAATCGCGTGGGCCCCAGCCACACACAAAGAACTATATGCAACCAGAGAACATGGAGAGAACTGGTCTTTTTTTGATGTGTCTGCATGAATGCATATGGTGGGGTACAGGCGCCCCTGGAGGCTGGAAGAGGATGTGGTTCCTCTGCAACTGGGTGGGTGCTAGGGACCAAGCTTATGTTCTCTGGGAGAGGAGCAGGTACTCTGAACAGTCATTTTTCCAGATAATTTTACTCCAATTTCTCTCCCTGGGAAGTCCAGGCTTCCACACCTGATAGCCCCTGTGTAGCTCTCGGCTCTCTATCTTGGTAAGTGGTGTTAGTCCATTCAGCAAGCCAAGTAGAAATCCCCAGATGATCCTGGATAATCCTTTCCCTCAGCACCTGCAAACATCAATTACCAGGTCCTAAATCTTCCTCCCTGGTCTGCCCTGTGCCTGTCTCCATCCATTCCCAGCAGCCCTCGCCTGAAAGAGCTGATAAGGTTCAATCGGAACCTCTGCCTGCATATGTTCGCAGCCCTCAAATCACCTTCCCGAATATCATGGAAGAAAGTCCATGCTCTTGAGCACAGGGATGAAGGCAAACCAAACTCAACCCATCATGCAAACCCAAGTCATACAAACCCTTTGCCTGGTCCATGTTAAGAAGCTGCTCCACATCAAACTACAAACTACAGCTCTCAACTGTCCCTTGCTGAATTACATATTTATGCCTTTTTATTACTTAAGCCTGTTTCAGAGGGAGAAACAATACAACCCAGAAGTTGATATGTGCAGACAATCTCTGTGATTTAAAAAAAAAATGCAATGTTTTTTTTTTTTTTTTTTTAATTTTGTGTCTGATGCTTTAAAACCTCAAATGAAAGTTTAGAGGTAGACTGTTGAGACTTTTAAAAAGGAAGGGTGTGATTTGGGTGTTGTAAAGCAGACAGATGTCAATCAGTGGAGCAGGAGATCTTAGTGTTCACGTTGCCATAGGAACATGGAAGATCTGTACCATGTGACTCAGCACCACAACCTAATCATCTTTTTTATGCACTTAGCCAGGCTTAAGCTCTTGACACGACTTCGGTCTTTTCATCACACCTCTAAAATCCAGCTCAAAGCCTGGCGATAAAACATTCATGATGAATACCTGTTAGGGGTCTAATCAATGGAAACACAAAACTCAAAGAAACTGGATAACCAAACTTAGGAGACATCATGAAATGATTCGACCAAAGTGCTCTAAAACCAGCGGCATTCAGAAATTGTGTTTTGATGTCTTAAAACCAAGGCACATAACTTTCTCAAGAGGAATTTAAACAAAAGGGTTGGCTTTCTTAAGTTTAGTCTCCCAGGTTCCATGGAACAGAGCACAGTTACCGGGTCCACTTAAAACTGTGAAATTCCAAGCCGAAAAATGTACAAAGGGCTTACCAGGGAAAGGGCACCCCAGGAGGAGAATCCTGCCTGGTCTTAGCAAAGAATGGCCCTGGTCGGTGGGGCTCTCAGTTTTTTCCATGAGTGTAAACATGTTTGAACTAGGAAAATTCAGCTGGAATACACGATATTATTTCTGCCAATATAATCTACTCAACAGTGAAGATAACCAGTTACTAGCAATCCTGTAATATTTAAAGCAAGGCAAACAAGCAATACCAAGTGAGGAATTACAGCAACAATAGTGAGCCAGCCCTCTCCCCATTTCTATGGTCTTTAGGCAAGTAGATTAAAACTGGAGTGCATGATTATATTCTAATATAATTTAAAATATTTTCTGTATTTAGTCATCTGCTAACATAGCTAATATAACAGAAACCTCAAATATCATGTATTAAAAATTGAATTACAAAAGTACCCCGTGCCAGACTTTTCAATGCACCAACTTTACCCAGAAGGAGTCCCACATTTCACCAGAAGAGGCTGAATGCTGTTACTATAAAACACGAGCAAAAGTGGATGTCATCAGCTTCATGTTAAACATCTGTGTTACATTTCCATAGCAGGATGCCGAACACGTACATTATAAACCATCATAAATCAAAACTGTAAAAGGCAAAAAATAAAAAAAAACCAAACTTACAGCTCCTTTGCAGTAAAGCCGTAACTTCCCCGATGGAGTGCGGACCACCACCGACATTCTTTTCCTAGCGCTGAAAAAAAAGAGGTTTTCCGTAATGGGTCATCATAATGCGGATCTGCACAGGCATGTTTTTGTTGTGCTTCACATATTTTAATGCTTGCAGTGAAAAAATTAATCCGACCAAATTATGAGCCATAGTCTTCCCTATAATCAAATTATCTCCCGAGTGTACATCTGGGAGCCTTGGAGGGTTACATTTACTGTCTTAAAGGGAAAAAAAAACCAAACAGCTCCCCAGATTCTGGTAAGAGTTAATACCCACTAGAGTAGCACTGTTTAATATGTTAATTTTTGAAAATTATTTGAGCTAGTATCGATGAGTTATATGGTATGTTTAAAAACTTAAAAACAAAGAAATGATAATTTTAAATATATAACCGCAGATAAAAGCAAATATTAGTATTTTAAGAAACAATATAAGCATTCGTTATTGTTTTTAATAACTGCAACACCCCTTTTACTGAGAGGGGTACAGTTCAACACCCCCAGCAGATGCCAAAGTTGGGGATAGTATCAACCTAATAACACATTTTCCTGTTCACATATCCACATGAGAGTGTTTAATTTGTTAGATACAGTAAGCAGTTAACAACAGGGGCTACAAGAACAATTACAACAATATACCTTAGTAAAAGGTATTTGGAACTTATGAATTGTCTACTTTTAGAATTTTCCATCGGATATTTTCAGAGTATGGGGAAGCAGAACCTAAGCCGGAGTGGAAGAACTGTACTTTATGGACAGAGCAAACTTGTCTGTCCTACACATGTCAACTCAGTCCCTGATTCATGCTGTTCTCAGTCCAGTGCTGATTTAATGGTCCCCAACTCATCAATTTACTCCTCCTGGTGAAACACCTGAGAACCCTCTTTTGAGGTCCATCAGCGTCAAATGGCCATTGCAAAGAAGTCTCTGAGCCAGAGATGAATAATGGAAGGGATGCTCCACCCTGACCTCCTACACCTTTCATTCCTCTGTGAAGCCACCCTCCTCACCCTGCAAGGCCTCAGCATGCATTCTTCACTCTCCAAGTCCTCCGTGCTTCATTCTTGCTCTAGACTCTAAATTTCAGAGAGTCACCTTGAACCCCTCCCTCACGGTTTTCAGCCTCCATGTGTGGCTATGTGTGCTTCCTCTTTCGTAGTTTTTTTCTTGGCACAAGGGAGAAATATTTCTGCTTTTATCGGAGCCCTTCCTTTCACATGAATGTTAATCTCACCCACCTCACTTTCTCAGCAGCTTCAGACCAAAGGCACAGCTCTCCTGAGAATCTGCTCCCTTTTCCTTCTATATAGATCACGCTTATCCAAAACCTAACCTAGCCAAGAGCCCACCCCACTCATGTAAGCCACATGCCCCTCTGACACTCTACACAGGCTCCACTCACCGCCTGGCCAATCCCATCTTCCCAACATCCCAGTGACTACTCAACAGATTTTTCCAAACTTGGCAGCTATCTCTGAATTCTCTAACCATTCTTTTGGAGATTTCTCTCAGCTTGGGGCTGCTTACCAGCCAACTTTGATCCTCTGTGTCTTTAACAATAAAGACTTAAATTGATTTCCCCCTCCTACCTCTCCTGAAATAGCTGCTCCTGCTAGATCAGTGTCCTACCACTGAAGTAAACCCCGCAGCCCATTTTGTATTTCAAGACAGGTTCTTAGGAAGTGGTCAGAGCTGGCCTTAACTTAGTCTGCAGTCCAGGGAAGCACTGAAGTTGTAATCCTCTTGCTTCTGTCTCTAAAATAGCTAGAATTACATACTAATTCTTACTTTGTAATCAATCCTTAACAGAATTACTTAAGGCTGAGGCATCTGCCCTCCACTTTCCCCTTGATCTATATTTTATCTTCAGAGGATCCTCTTGACTTTGAATCTTTTGGTATCATTGGTAGACCAGTGACTAACACATGGGTATTTCAGTGATGGCTTTGGCCTCACGTTTCAGGTTCTTATATCTAACTTCTTCCTGGATACTTTATCTTTCTGTCTTACAGACGTCTAAAACTTAGTGTTTCCATTTCAGCCACCACATCTGCTCCTAGTCCCATGTCTGCCATCTATGTATGGGGAATTTCTCCATACTCAGCTGTCTGTGCTAGGATCCTAGCCCTTCCCTCCCTGCTCTTTGTACCCACCCCACCCATCCAATTTATAGAAATTTACAGCAAACTTCCACTGAGCTTCCTCAAATAGGAAGTAAAAAGCAAAAAGCCCATCAACTTTTCTTCAGTCTCACCGCTGTTATCCAGACCCAACTGCTAACACCTTCACAGAAACTATTTGAAAGCGTGATAGTCATAGTCCTACTCTTAAACCCATCCCCACTGTAGAATCAAAGTCCTATTTTTGATTTATTTTTCTCCATGGCACTTTCCATAAGTAGAGTGTCCAAAACCATATCTATGTACTAATTTATATGCTGCTTATATCACCTATAACACAAACAGGGCTGGGAAAACACTTTATCATGAAGACAGAGATGAGTGATGTATGCAGAAGTGCTCTGTTCTACGTAACTCAGCTTCCCGCTCCTTCCGCTGAGTCGTCTGGAACATATAGGTCAAGGATAGTGTTCAATATCTGAACAGACAGGGTTATTTGGTCATGTGGTCACTTCAGATCAAGACAGCAACTGAACCAAAGTTAGCATACAAAAAGAACTGTCTCTCCCAGGCAGTGTTCAAATTTGCTTATGCAGCAGAAAGCTCAAGGAAACAGGTGTGTATTTCTTTTGCTCAAACAAAGCATTGCTTTCTCATGGGCTTTTAGTTTCTGAAGTGTCCTTTGAGAGATAACACATAATCTTTAGAGAACGTGCAGTAAGACCCATTTGTCTGAGGAACATGGTTGGCTGGGCAATAATGCATAGTATAAGTCTGAGTAGAAGTGGTCTAACTGAAGGCCCCTGTTCTAGCCATAATATAAAAAGTTCCCCCTAAGCCTTATATGTGATGCTTGGTCCCCCTTGGTCGAGCTATTTAAGGAGTCCTGAAAACTTTAGGAGATGAGGCCTACTAGGCTGAAAGGTGTTACTGGGGGAGAGGCCTCCAGGGTTATGGCTTGACCTTCTTCTGGCTCTGTTCCTGGACTCATGGAGATTTAACGAGACATGACACAAGAAGTTGCCACCACAGATTGAGCTCCAAGAACCTTGTATGGATTGTTTCCTTTGGAAACAGGAGCCAAAAGAAACCTCTCTTTCTTTATGTTGTTACAGGCAACTTCTGGCATCTTGCCACAGTGAGGAGGAAATGAATTAGCACAGCCGACATTATTTCCCTTTCACAAAGAACACTCACTCTGCTTCCTGTTTCTTCCTACGATACAGTAACTCTCACTTCACAGAGACAAGTGGACAAAAGGAAAATACAATTATAATGGTGGCTTCCTAACTCTTATTAATTTCAGCCCACATAATCTCACTGCCTCTCAGTAGATCTATGTTTTGGGGTCTCTCAAGTCTATTGTTTGGAGCTGAAATCTCCCCCCCCAAAGCCCGTGTGTGGGAGGACTGATTCCCAGAGAGGTGCTATTAGGAGATTGAAAGGTGGGAGGTCTTTAGGTCATTGGGGCTATACTTGGGAAGGGGGGCTATAAAACCACTTCCTGGTTTCTTATTTTTGAAGTGTCTCTTGAGTACCAATGCAATCTTTGAAGACCCCGTTGTAGGACCATCAAAGCATGAGGTGAACATTTCCTCTCTCCTCTGTTCCTACCCCACTGCAGGTCCAAAATAGCAAAGCGCACTGATCATTTCGGGGTGCAACCTCAAAATGTGTCAAAATGACAACAACTTATCTTTAGAAGTTGATTATCTCAGGCATTTACTATTATATCAGAATGCTAGGTAACAAACCAGCCATGGGACTCTTGGTTCTAAGGGCATCTGTGATTCCAGGGAGACTTTTGAACTGCCATCAGAAGCCATGTAGTGCCACACTGTGAAGAAACCTGTGCATGACATCTACAGACAGGACACCAAAACTGCATGCAAGATCTTAGTATCTTAAATACACAAAAGTAAAGCATATATTCCAGCTATATACAGGCAAACCCAAAAATGGATGAAAATGTATTTTCCCTACACAAATGACAGAGCCGGTGTCTTTACCTGGTGAACTCCAGGACATTGAGCAATTCGTATCTTTCTTCATGCCCCAGCTGCAGAATAAAAGAGTCAGAAATAGTTTAGGCTTCTTGGAAATAATCACTGGTCATAAAATTTATTGTAAAATGTCAATGCAAACATGGTTTCCCCTCCCCCTTCTGAATTATGGAAGAGGATTTACTAAAGTTTCAGGTTAATGAATAGTGAAAGATAGAAGAGGGGTCAGAAGACTTTCAAGTGTCATAGAAACAGACCTGAGAACTACTGAGGCCCAGACGGAGGCTGTGAGACAGAACTGCCAACAGATAAGATTACCTGTTGTGACTGCCCTGAGGTTACTAAGAAGGTATGGATTAAAGGAGTCAGAGAAAGAAAATGAAAATAAAAAGTCAAAAATTTCTCTCTAGAAAATAATGGAAAATGATTTTTTTTTTAAAAAAAAAAGATAATTTGGACTTAGGAAAGAAATAGTTTAAAGAAAAAAAAACAAGTATAACATATACAGGAGTAATAGAAACAATAATAAGAATTTAAAAAATACGATATCATTTACATTAGATAGAACAGAGATCTACAATGCAAACGGTGCAGCCTGATAAAGGTACTGCCTGTGTAAACACCACCCTGTTGAAGATGCTGAACACCTGACCCACAGACTCCTGTGTTCTGTTTCCAATCAATCTTCTCCCTGCTACAAGACAATGCCTGCTCCAAATTCTATCCTTATAAATCACTTCTGCAAAATTTCCAGTGGCATACAGACGGACGGAGGATGCTTCCCTTTGTGGACCTCCTCAGCATGAGGTGTCTATGCTTCATCTGCACTGCTAAAGAATCAAGAATTCATTCCTTTCCATTGTTTAGCTTGTCAGATGGATGACAACATGTTCGTCTTCTGCTGATGATGTCCATTCTGTCTTTGGTGGACACAAAATTCCCTTTCGTCCCGAGTAACTGAGAGCCGAGCACAGGTGCTGTATCCAGGCATGCGTTCCTTTATTAGAAAACTCTTAAAAAATCCACTAACATTTGGTTCTATGAATATTTTTTTTTAGTTTTATCCTCCATAGTGGTGCATAATAGTACTTCATTATGGTTTTGCGTTTCCTTGAATACTAGTCATGGTCTGTCATGTAGCCATTCGGATATCACTTGCTGTGACATAACTGTTTAAAACTGCCCACTTAAAGCAGATTCTGAATAACTACTTTCTTGTTGTTAGTTATTCTGAAACAGGGTCTTATGTAGCCCAGGCTGGCTTCAAATCCACTATGTAGCTGAAGCTGGTTCTGAATTCCAGATCCTCCTGCCTCCCATGTGCTGAGATAACAAGGCCTATTCACTGCGGCCAGCCGTCTGGGTATTTACATAACTAAAAATTTAATAATGTTGGAATCTAGAGAAGAAACAAATGGGAAGATACTCAAGGAAGATAAATCGGCACTTGTGGAAGAAAATGTCAGTAGACACGTCTAGTTTTGAAGAGTCAATATCGTCTACCAAGCATATTATCAGTCACAATTTTCTTAAGTATTTAAAGAACTAGGCAAAAGGATGGCTGGTGGTGGCCCTGGCGGGGAAACACCAGTTTCACCATAGTCTTTTCTTTACTGCCTTTGTTTTCAAAGCTACGAGAATGTATCACATAGGTTTAAAAAGCTCTTAAAACGAAAGCAGCTTACTGAATCTATGATGACTGAGTCAGGGGTTCTTCCTGTGAAGACAAAATTCAGCTGCTTGGCTGCTCTGACCAGCGCTCCCTCATCTGTGTCAGAAGAACAGGTGAAAGAAATAGAGGACAGATAAATATAACATGTGCAAACGTAAGGAAAAGATGCCGACGTCGCGCACCTTTCACTATGCTCTGAAATCCATCTCTTTTTGTATATGATGACTCCAGGGGAACAAGAGCAGCTTAGGCATCATGTTCTTGGACACTGGGTCTCACGCTTAGACATCCACACCCGAAAGGGGCAGCTAGAAAAGAGCCCTTTGTCAGATGAACACTTGAGAATGCCTCGCTCCAAAAAAGTGGTCAGAAGTTTTCAATTTTTATCCTTTCCCTGCTAAAAGGCTGGATGTTAACTCCAGTGCCGGGGGATTTGGACAGAGGCTTTAGTTTATGCTAGCTGCTTTTCTCACTGTGTCACAAGGCCCTGTCACTGCTGAGAGGAATAAGAAGGCAGACAGACAGACAGACTCTCTCTCTCAGCAGCACCATTTCTTACTCTGGTTTAGGAATCTGATGTACCTTACAAGTCATAACCAATAGTTTAGAATATACAAAGTACGTAATTTTTTTCTAACAGTTTCAATTACTTAACCTCATTTTATCTTGAAAGTAAGTCTAAAATCGAACCTAAATGGAAAACATTGATAACTAATAATAAATAGTTTATGGAATTCCATGAAGTGAGAAGATTTTCTCACCTACGCGAATACGGAAAAGGTGCTGCGCCCCTTCCTAAAGAGAGTAACAAAGCTATGTTCTAAAGCCATGCACAGCAGTATACTTTAGACAAATAAACCTCCCCCTTCCTGTCTGTGTGTAAATTCCATTATGTAAGACTTTATTCTTATTTGTAAGAGGAGGAATTACATGGATACAGATACTTTTATTCCCATGTGTACACTTTAATTACTCAATTTTCCATATAATTCATTTTAGGAAAAAAATCACATATACAAAGCAATGTATTTAAACACATACACATACATATCCTAAAAGCCAAGTTTCTAGTTAAGAACCAATTTTTTTTTTTTTTTTAAATCTAAAACCTCAGTTTGGTTATATTCCATTTTAAAATTAAATTGAAAATTTAAGATCCATACAACCAAATCTCAGAACAATTTTCTCCAGAAAAAATATTCCATAGATGCTTCCTCTGTACCTGGCGATGCTGCCTGATAAATGATCTTCTCCCCTTCTCTCTCTGGTACAGCTGTGTGGCAGACTGCCATCATTGTGAGAAACTCACAGATGATAGGTGCAGTTGGCTGTGAGGAATAAACACATCATTCATCCCTTTTTATTTAAACATTTGACACTAAGGGCAGTAATGTTATTTCATGGCCATTTATTAAGAGTACAGCTGGGAAGCATTGGGGCCGTGGGATAACAGCCAGTATTATTATGAAGAAAAGCTAGTTAGAACTCAACTTATTTATCCTTGTACTTCCTCATTCATTCTGTAAACATTTATTTCAAACGATTTTGTGCTCTTACATATAAATAGTAGAAGAAGATGATGAATTTGGTCCTTAGTGGACAGCAGAGAGGTTCTGAAGCGTTCACCTATTTGTCTGTAATTTCTAGCCAGATTTAAATTTCAGGCATCGAACCTTTGAGCAGGGTGGTGATGTGTGTATCTCCTTGTAATGATGTCTTCCCTCTCTCTAAAAATGACCACCTTAACCCAGTACATAATTATCTATCTATCTATCTATCTATCTATCTATCTATCTATCTATCTCTGAGTACTACCAACTCTTGGAGCTTGAAAGAGGATGAAGAGTGAATCCTTTCTGTCAGAATCTCAGATCTGATGAGAAAGGAACCTAGATACCAATGTTAAACATCTTGATGCCTGGCTTCTGAAGTGAAGCGCCATTTGAGTTAACTTAAAGAAAAGTAATGTGTGTCTATGTTCGTAAAACCTCCATTCATAAAGTGAACCAACTGAAGAGGTTAAATCAGGTTATGGGGGGAAAAACTTGCTTAGTCTAAGAGAGTGGACAAAACATGTCTGGTCCCAGCCACATGATGCTTAGACTTGTGGGAAGACAGGGCACACATAAGTGACAGCATTGTTTATTTATAGCATGCTAAGGACTGTAAGGAGAATATGCAAATGTCATGGGAGGTGACAGGATCTAGAGATAGATATATGGGAGAAATCTTAGCTTCATGAAGAACTGGGTACAGAGAATTCCACTGGGAAGAATGGCATGTAACTAATAAAGCCCCAAAGGAGAAAGATGGAAGTATTTGAAAAAAAAAATAAAAGAAGGCCATTGTGGCCTCTGGAGAAAGAAAGGAAAAGTTGCTCAAGGCAGAGTGGTGATGAGGGTGGGGCCAGCTCTGGAGACTCTGTGAGGGACGGGGGAAACCAGGGAGGGGTGGCTTGCATTCCAGGTCAGTGTGCCATCAGTGATGACAGAAACAGGGGCTGGGCAGGGTGCTGAGGCCACTACGGTCTGGACAGGCGAAATATCCAAAGGTGGGCAGGCACTCTCTTACAAACAGAATGAAATCCTATCAATGAGACACCTGAGGGACAAGAGCGGCATAACTGACGCCATACGCAAGGAAGAAATTTTGACTGATGATATAACACCTTACATTTTAGTTTAAGGTCTTTTTTTTTTTTTTTTCTCTTTTAAAAAAGAATCTTCACTGGCATTTATTTACTTTACATGTTTTATTTTGCCCAGCTAGGTTAAGGTATTCCGTTTCTGCACCATTCTACTGTGTTCTATCTCATATCTACAACCATTTTGTTCCTACTTCAGTTTTTCACCCCACCCTGTCCTTATATATGTTTCAATTTTTTTTTAGCTTTAATAACATTTAAATGTTGTCTATTCTAACAATATTCATAACTCCCCTCTCCATTTAAAAGGGTACCTAAAATAGATTCAATAAAATCACAGCAGAAATTTCTTCAAATCTAGTGAAAGGAAAAGTCTCTGGACACAGGAGGCATTTAAGGCATTAACACATAAATAAAATAAATCTAAAAAAAAAAGATCATACAAGTAACAATAAAAAGAAGCAAATGGAGGAAACCTGAGAACTGCTCATCAGTGTTCATCTCTTAGGGCACAGATGCTATTTTGATGCCACTTACATGGTTGTTCTGCAGATTTTCCAGCAGTGATGGATCATTAAATGTTTTTTCATCTCCAAACTGTGAGCTCTGCCTACGGGGAAAAAAATAAAGCAAAGCTGCTTCACTTCTATAAGCCTACTCATCTCCTAACCAATGGTGAATGATTCCTCCCAATGCATTCAAATAACTTATTTCATGACTATCATAAAACATGTTTAAAAAAAAAAGATTCTAAGTATTAATGAAGTTATTAAAATACGTTTTTATTTTGGCTATGTAAAAACTCTTTGTATAGTGACAAATACAAATGATTGTATGAAGTACAAAAATAAGAACAATAAACTGTTTGCTATTTGTCAACATTTATAAATATGTGTAAAGAAGATTTCTGAGCATATGTTATTGTCCTATACAGAAAGAAAAATAATCATGAATAGGTAAGGGATCTGTATTGTGGCTGGCTTTTTATATCAACAAATAAATTACGTACTTTACTTGAAATAAATAGAATCTGCACTAAGTTTCTAATCTAGCTATCATTAATCTCATGGCCATGCATTTAAGAAAATCAAACAAAAAACCAAGGAGTATCTAAGTACACATGTCAAAATACTTCAAAGTATCTTTGAAGTGGACCTTGAAAATATCTATATGAACTTTCTTTTTCTGGACAAAGGTTTCAGAATTTACTGAGGAAAAAAAAAAAAACATCTTCAAGAAATAACTAATTATAATTTGAAAGGTTTTAATCTTAACTTTGAGTTACAGAGTTTTGACAGTGCTAAAGTGTCAAGTTCCAAAACTCACTTTCACATTTTAAAACCACAAGCGTGAAAAGAAGAGATCCTTGGGGAACACAGACTAGAAAGTTAACCACTGTTTGCGCCAAAATCGATAAAGAAAAATTCATGAGTGTTTGTAATACTACACAGCTTCCTTTATTTAAGTATCAGTGTTTGGCCTGTGAATTATCAAAATTACGTTAAACATCTTTCTTAGCAGGTTTTAATTAAGGATTCTCGACAGTATCATTGGCGTTACTGGTTTGGTATTAAGTAAGGGGATCCAACAGCTTTTAAATACCTTATCATATAAAATGACTTATCCTATAAAAATCATCACTTATTAAGAATAGTTTTATACTGGGACTGATGAGATGGCCCAGTGGGAAAAGGCACTTGATGCCAAACCTGAGGACCCGAGTTTGGTCCCTGGGACTCTCAGGTGGAAGGGGAGAATTAATTAATTAATTAATTCTACAGTCTGTCCTCTGACCTCTATATGCACGCCATGGCACACACACCCCTTTCCAAAGAATAAATGAATAAAAATAAATTTAAAAGTCTATTACTTGTGATTTTATGAAATGTCCCTATCAAATGTATTTCCTCCTGTTTCAGAGCTGTACTTTTATTTTTTGAGGAGGCTGAAAAATGAGGGAATATGCAGTCACATCTTGCAATATGAATACTTTTTCTTTCCAAGAGTCCCAAAATAAAAGCCTTTATAAATTTTAAAATGTCTTACTCTTACCAAAAACTCACTCAGTTCACAAATCCCAGTTGCTATTATTGATCCAACTTTCAAAAGTATTTAAATAACTTTAGATGTGCAGCTGAAACACATCCACAGAGAGAGATTCCACTCTGCCTTCCCTAAGGAAGACTTCCACAATGTAAAATGTTAAGAACTTCCTTCCACCAAATGGCTTCCTCACCAACACCAGGGGAAAGAAACCACAGCAACTCCAACAAGGTAGCTCGGTTAGGATGAATGAGGTACCGAGTCATCATTGCTAGACTCCCCAATCTTATAGAAACATCTAAAAAAAGAAGGTCCCAATATTTAAAAATACGAACTATGCTAAAAGTAAAAATGCTTAAAACCATATGCATTGCATATTGCCTGCATATAAAAATCGAAGCCAGTATCAACATGTCACATCTTCTTCCTTAAAAAAAAATTTAAGTGGCACTTTGCTCATAAAGAGAGAAAGGCATGGTGGCATGACAGCAGGGCATGCAGCAGTTAAGGGAAAGAGGACAGAGCATGCCTTGATCCCTGCATCATATGAAACTTAGAGCCAAAGCTCTGTGATCATTTCCCAATCGGACAAAAAACAGAGTCAATACAACAGGTAAGAGAAAACTCAGAAAGTACCAGGCCAACCAGTAACACCTGTCCTGCAATCACAGCATAGACTATGATTTACTTATCTGTTTATTTATTTATGCCCACCACGCAAGTGTGTAACTAAGAGCTACCTCACTTGGCTACAGATTTATTTTTTAATTTCAAAATTCAACTCAAAGTCAGACAATCAGAGAATAAAAAAGAAGATGGAAGAAAGTCTAGCCATAGTTTCCACCTTAACATCACACAAACGTTTGTTAAAACGCATTCCTGGGTAAGGCCTAGGCTTCCTTGTCTAAGTCAGGAAACAAAACACACAAATATTAATAGGGCTGACTGGTAATGGTAATTATTTCTACATGGCAAAAACCACTGAAGGGAAATCAAAATTGGGGAAAAATTAAATTCATCAAGGTAAATTCCTAAAAAAAAAAAAATACAAAACGAAGGATAAACATCAGTCTGGCAAAAACAAAGTTTGCCAGCTCTGTACTGTTAGAACTGTGGAAGCAGGATGAAATATGTATCATGGGTAAAGATGAAAATCGACCCATATAATTTTCATAAAGCAGCTGGAGCCTTGCTCTGTGGAGGCAGGAGGATTGTAAATTTGACCCAGTCAATTACAAAAAGAGCGATGGGTAAAATTGAAACTGAAATCCTTTTGATTCAGTAACCCTCTCTTTTTTAAAAGATTTATTTATTTTTATTCTTTGTGCATTGCTGTTTTGCCTGCATGTATATCTAAAGGTGCCAGTCAGTTCCCCTGGAACTGGAGTTCCAGACTGCTATAAGGGGCTATGTGGGTACTGAAAATTGAACCCAGATCCTCTAGAAGAGCAGCTAGTGCTCTTAACAGCTGTGCCATCGTTCCAGCTACCTGATTAGTAACTCTTGTTCTAGAAATAATTATTTACTTGGTACAAAATGTTGCAAGTACAAATATTCTCTCTACAGCGCATTTTCAATATCCAAGTATTGTTATGGGGAAAATGGGGGTCTCTACCCTGGGTTCTAAGCCTTGTTAATACAAGAATTTAACAACAGGCTCAGACAAAATGTTGAGAAAAATTTTATTAGTGTCTGAAAGTAAAACCTCAAGGCAGCAAGCTATAAATCTCTATAGTTCCCTGGAAGAATAAGACGGAAACGGAGAAAGGGAACAATCCATAGTTTCTAAGCTGCAGTAACAGTGCAGGCTTGGGGTGGCAAGTCATAGCTTAGAAACGAGTAAGACGCCAGGGGAGCACAGACAGCTAGGTAGGTCTCTGTGAGTTAGAGGCTGGCCTGGTCTACATGTGAGTTCCAGAACAGCTAGAGATAGCCTGTCTCAAAAAATAAGCAAGCAAGCAAACAAAAAACCCCCAAACAAAACAATAACACCCTCTCATCCTCCTCTCCCCCCAAAAAAGAAGGGAAGAAAGGAAGGAAAGAAAAAAATTAAAAAAAAAAAAAAGACCAGAGTACCTGGGAAGGCATGCTCTACTCATGCTTTGGCAAGCATAGAAAAGAGAGAAAGAGAGCTAAAAAGAAGAAAGATGGAAAGTTATGCTTTTATTACTCAGGCCTCAGAAAAGAGTGTAGGCTTCACAGCTGTGCGGGTGATGCCTGACTGCATGGAGAGCCTGGACGGAAGCACACTGTCTCATTAAGGGAATAATTACTCATCCCTGCCTTCAGCACCACTCGAGGGGACCCACCCTTCAGGTGACTGAGCAATTGGGTTAACTCTTGAGGAAAGAGACCTAGACTGGTCTCCACCTAGAGGGACATTCCATTCTTTTAACAGAAGGAAATAGCTTTCCCTTACGGCTCCTCTATAAGTGCTTCTATAAGAACATCAAAAATAAGCAGAGATTCCACTAAAAAAAAAAAAAAAAAAAGGGTGGTGTATGTCCACAGGACAGAACACTGTACAGAGAAGACATTTCTCTTCAGAGTGTGAAAAAGTCTCAGATAAAAAGCCTATACAAAACAATATGTGCTTTCTTTAAAAGACACAAGAGAAAAGCATTATTTATTGTAGAATAAACCTATAATAGACTAAATCTACAATAGAAATATATAGCCAGAATTGGTCACTTTGGTAATTTATAAAAACAGAAATTGAGGTATGTAAGACAAGGAGAGAGGAAAAAAAAACTTGCAAGTTGCTACATGTTAACAAACTTAAATGGAAAACAGGAACACAATCCATGATAGCTGCTTGAAATATATGAGGGCACTACACAAAAAGAAGATGCACACACCATGTAGAAGCACACATCAAGCGCATGAACAAAGGCAGGAGCGGTGGTAGGATTATTAAGATTGCTTTTCTTACAAGAGTCACCACTTCAGTGAGAACAGGGAACAGGTCAGCGAGAGCAGGATGCCTGTTCAGACCAGCAGAAAGGTGATGGCTGGCTGAGCATGCATTACTCTCCAAGCAAACAAGACAAACTTCAAATGAGCACTACAGGTTAGCCCCAGGACACAGGATCAATGCCATTGATGTGCATGTACACAGAGGGACACGCACATACACACACACACATACACATACACAGAGGCACACAAACACATACTCTCTCACACACGCATACACACTCGCACAGGAAATTTCTTTATTTGAGGCTCATGGTCTGTGCCTAATATTTGTTTTACTTTTTTTTCCTTCTCCTTCTTCTTTAGATAGTGTCTTGATAGCTCTCACTGCACTACCACCATATCCTGGGCTGGCCTTAAACTTCTAGCAGTTCTCCTGCTTCAACCTGACATGTGGCTGGGATTGCAAGCATGTGTCATTATCTCTGGCTTAGAAGCTAGTGAAGCGATGAAGAATCTGAATGTAAGTGCAACTTAGTAAAGGTAAAGGTTCTAAAGACCATTTTTCCCCCTGATTTAGTGCAACTGTGTGTGAATGAAGAGACAGCTTGTTGCTGGCATCACGTGGCACATGCATCTACTTTTGTATCCAGTCACCTGAGCAGCAGGGCTGCTGTTAAGCTGACCCTATACTGGCCAGATGTGTACCAGGACAAGTGTGTTCCATAAATCAGGTCAGACTGGAAAGGACCTATGGTCTTTTCAATTCCATCTTGAAACTCATGGGTTAATGTACTCGACCTGTGGGTCGAGACCCCTTTGGAAGTCAACTGACCCTTCTATAGGGGTCAAATACTGGATATCCTGCATATCAAATATTTACATTATGATTCGTAACAGTAGCAAAGTTACAGGTACGAAGTAGCATGAGGAGCTGTATTAAAGAGTGGCAGCATTAGGAAGGCTGAGAACCACTGCTCTAGGGTCATCAGCCTGCCCCAGAAAGAGCCATATGGCAGTGCCCCTCTAGCCAAAGGCTGAAGGACAGATTGTCCTCTTGATGCCAGCCAGCCCCTCTTGGACCTCGCTTAACCTCCAATTTCTGCTGTTTCCTGCTTTTTTGATTGGAGTCGAGCCATTCTCCCACGGCCATGTCTGCTCCCGTCTCAGGTCCCTGAAGAGATGAGTTTTCTTCTTGTATTCTAGAATCATTTTTTGCTTAGTGAGCAACTTCAGCGATGGGGTAAGGTCTGTATCCAAGACTTACGAGGCCCTTGGATGGTTACTTTGAGTTTTCACCTGCAGGGAACCTTCCTAGGGAATACTGGGGGCTCAAGTTCCACAGCTGTTCTTCCTAAATAGTAGGCCTCGGTGGGAACTTCCCACACTCTGCTCTTGGGTAGCCCCTTACTCATTCTCACTTACTCTCTGGCGAGCCATTCATGATGCTTCGTGCCCTAGCTTTCTCTCTTTACACCCCTCACCTTCCGACTGGCATTCTTCACAGCCTGGCTGGTTTCTTTTGCCTTTCTTAGAGTAATGAGTGGGTTTCAGATCTTGCACCACTAGGGGGCAGGTCCTTCCTCGATGCCTTCGCTCTAGCCCAGCTTTGGTCCATAAACCTTTCCCAGTGGAACAGGCTTTGAAAGGAAACCTCTGGCATTTCCCCCCCATAAGTTGTTCCAAGGAAAGAAACCAACGAGGACCACTGGGCAAGAACGCTCCAGCCACGGTGAGATTACGGCTGGTGTAGGTGATGCTGTCAGGCTAAAGTGTACAGAAACACTTCGCAAACATTTCCAGTCATTATTCCATAAAGTCTGGACTGACTCTTGGCTATGCTCACAGTCTAACACCTAAAGCTACACAATAATTACCTTGTGGCAATTATCGCAGAGAAGCAGAGTCCCAGCTCTGGGAGAACTCATCTTTCTAACCAAATGATTCAGTTTTAAAACCAAAAATCATCTCAGCCCCAGGAGAGAGGTGTCGTTTTCTTTCTTCAAAACTTCCGTGACATGTGTTGATTAAAAACAAACAAACAAACAAACAAACAAACAAACAAACCAAAATAAAACCAAAACCCTAGTTGTCCTGGAATCTCTTCCGGTTCGGAGGCTGGGTGGACCCGAGCCACCAACTCATGCTCTGTGAGAGGCTGTGTGATGGGCCGGATGTCAAAAGCTATTGGGGAGGAACGTGCATTGTGTCAGCCTGGACAAGCTCACAGCCCTTCATACAGACACCATGCAGAGGTTGGTTTCCTGGTCCATGCCACACTGCCTGGGGAACATGAGGTAGAGCTCCTTTGGCAGCAGGAGGCACTTTTCTGAGGCAATGAGCAGGGTGGTATAAAAGCTGTGTGGCCAGCATCCTCTCTGACTGGGGGCTGACCCTTTCCCTAGTCTAGTGGAACTTTCTGCCACAGCTGAAGGACTTTCTGGCCCTAGCAGTCAGAGAACTGTTTTTTGTTTGTTTGTTTGTTTGTTTTGTTTTGTTTTTAAAGAAGATCTGTATCTCCAGCTTTTTTTCAAGGTCTTGTTGGTTTGGAATCAAAATTATTTTCTGGGAGCTTTAATTTTTAGCCGTGAGTTTGCTGCTCGGAGTCAAGTCCAAGAATTTGAATGGGCGATTAAATGCACTGCTTTTGCTAGATAATGGTTGGTTTTGATCAAAGTAATGAGACCCAGTTTCCTGGGTGACTACAAGTATTTCCGAAAGCAATTACAAAAGAGGAGTTGTAAAACACTGCGTGAAAGTCTGCACCACTGAATACACCTCCTGCCAAGGGGGCTACTTTGAAGACTGACGCTAATGTAGATGTGTTAGATCTCATTATTATGAGGGCGTGCCTGAAAGAATGCTTCAGGGAGTCTACCTTCTACAGCAGAATAAATAAATGCCACTCACTCCACACTTAATTATAGGCTGGACTGAAATGAGAAAATAACCAAGCAGAAATAAGCAGCTAGTACAAACTGAAGATACTGTAGTAACACCAAAAATCACTGGGCGACTGCAAGGCAGACTGTGAGGCGATCCTCGTGGAGGATCATTTACTTGGAAAACAATGAGAAAAGAATGTGTGACTGTATCAAGTAGCTAAGAAAGAACAAAATAATCCATTTAGTGAGATTTGCTTTATAATAACAATGGTAGAAAGGCATAGGTGTGATGAACCTGGCCCAGAGATACTGTTAAAATAACTGACAGGGAAATTCATTAGTTCTACTTAAACATGCCAAAGTAAGTTTTATTTAAAAAAAGAGAAAATGGTTATTAATATATCTATATCGTTTTTGAAAATAATCACACCTCATGCTTGCACAGATGTCGAGAGTTTTCTCTCTAATGCTTCCAGTACTGATACCATCGGTTTAGATAATAGCTTTCAATACAAAGAAATTAGTCTGCAAGGCTTCATGCTAGTTGATGGTTCTTGGCAACAATAGAAAAAAACAGGCCAATTTTGGTGTAAGTAATCATACATTGGGAAATCATCTCTGCAAATCATTTATATTAGTACATTTTACAGAATTTCAGCTATCATCCAATTTTAAATGGCAAGAGAGTGTATTTGAAAGGGTAAATACCTTATAAGCTTGTCTTTAGAATGGACCAAATGCAAATACCTAATCTACACATGGGTTTCTTGACATTTTTGTGGTGAGAGCCACTTCAAGCAGGACAATTAAACATGGCTACAAGCTTGCTACAATGGCATTCAGTCAGCTTCACATTGTCAGACGAAGCTGCGAAGCAGCCATTTAAGAGTTGACTTCCCGAGTGTCAGTTATGGAGTATCCAATGCTCTCCTCCTCCAGAGCATCAGCACAGAGTCACTGTCGGATGCCAGGAGCCCAGGCCTCTACCCAGAGCACATTTGTTCTTGCTTTTCTCTTCAATGTGAAACCAGTTAGACGAGGCAGGGCCAATGCCAGGCCTTTCAATGCATAGGGGGGGCATGTGTGGGCTTCCAAGCTACCTTTCCTCAACTCAGCCAAATGACAGATGTTTTATTTGCCCCTCCTTCACAGCCTTGGTGATTTTGCTGAAATAAATTTCAGTTAGAAAAATACTAAGTGAAACAAGGAGTGGGGATCTTGAAATGCAAAGCTATCCTGTGCTCCAAGAGAAAGACACATTCTTAAAGTTGTGTGGCGTAGCTAACACGCCCTTCACACTCGGGCTAAGCCTGGTTTACCTCTCACTCCCATGTCTGCTGCTGCTGTTCCTGGGGAGATTGCCTACAGGCTCCTCTACCTAAGTCCTTTCAACTTGAAAATGACTATGTTGGATATGTGATGTAGGGTGAGAGCCACCAGTACTGGCCTTCTGGTACAGCTCCGTTAATCTTCAGCATATCCTTCTGATGTAAGTGCTTTTAGTGTCCACATTCTTCCCATGAGGCCACTCATGCAGCTAGCAACTTGTGTGAAGGACAGATCAGGATCGGAACTTTGGTGGTCAGAGGTCAGACTCTAAATGCATGGCCACTCCACGTGACTCTACGAAGAACCTCAGAAAAACTATATCCTCACCTTTGCCAACCTACAGGTAATTACTTTATAGACAGAGCACCCAGGTCTATAAACAGAGCACCTTTGCCATAAAGGCGACAAGTATCCTTCTGGGTGTACTTTTAGGTCCAATGACAATTGAAAATACATAATTTATGAAAGAGCTGGTATATTCCTTTGAACTCAGATTCTCCCAAGAAGATATTTTATGAAAAAAAAAATCACTTAAGAGCAAGATAAATGACATCTCCTCTTCCCAACGGTGATGGACTCCATGAAACAACCTACACCCACAGTATAATGTTCTAAATAATCTGGGTAAATAATGCAACAATTTGGAGAAAAACAGAGTGAGGCTAAGAAAACTGATCCATCTCTGTGAGAGACATGTGTGCATTAATTCTATGCTACATAACAGTGTTAAAATGAGTAGAGTCATGTGCTACAGACAAGCAGCATATGAAAAGACACACAGGGGACAAAAAGCAAGAGAGATTTATTTATGACACCTGACCAGAGGTCAAAGAGCATCAACATAAAAACTATAACTACAGAGTCACAGGACCAAATAGGCTTGGGTGGTCAACCAGTAATAAAATGCTCTGGCACACTGAGCGACATGAAGAGCCATTTAGCTGTGATAGGTGTCAGGATGTATGGAACTCTGTGTGATGGGCAATGATGATGCCGCTTGTCATATGAATCAAGCAGCTGCTGCCATCAGTAGCCCTGGGTGTTGTAAGGTTTACTGAAAACTCTCATCAAAGCTCCACTTTACTGAGATAAATTTCCAGGTAGGTTGAAAACTTATTTTGTGACTGGACTTCAATGAAAATATAACTTAATCACAGTGGAATTCAGTGGAAATGTAGCTTAATCACAATGTTCATGAAATCCAGATAAATAGAAAAAAACTCAATATTTTAAAAAAAATCAGCAGCTTTAAAGAAATCATAACTTCTCAATTTTTTTTTGCCACCGAATCATACAAATAACAGATTATACTAATTACCCTAGATAAAAATGTAAATATATAGCTGGAAGGATTTTAAAGTAAAATACAACACAACAAGACAAAACCCCAGAGATTTCCCATAGTAAAACTAAACTTGAAATATGCTCTTTAATAAATATTAAATGAATCATAGTGCATTTCTCATTAAGTTGTGAGCAGTAAAGTTCTAGAACACTTGTGCCATTCATTCAAAGGTCTTCACTTTATAGCCTCTGAAAAGTCATTAACGTAATGAAACTTGTACAGCTTGGGCATGGCTATTATCTGGGTTGCAGATCAGGCATATTGGCAGCAGGGGGCAGTGCTGAGCTAAAAAACCCATTAGCATGCTTTAATCGCTGCAGCTGAGGGTTCAAGGAATTTTCCCTGCCCAGGCACTTTCTAATTGATCCCTGCAGCCTATAGATAAGTAACATAAGGCTCTAGCAATATTTAAAGCTTTAGAATATGTTTGTGAAGGCTTTTTGATAGAAAAATCAAAGATACTTTGAGTTTAAGAAATACAGAGCATCACCACCCAACACCTGTGAAAATGGCTTCCTGTGAGACCAGGGAAGCCTGTCTACAAAGCAATATAAGAAAACCTTCCAAAGAGATGGAAGTACCACAGTAGCTTACCATTCATCAGGCGAGCACCCATAATCCTCAGGTTCAGGGACATGGCTTCAGGAGGAGGGATAGAAAGAGAGGGAAAAATAATCACAGAAAGGCTGGAAACACAAAACCATGAATGAGGGAGGTGCCGAGAGACAGGTTTCTGGAAAGTTCAGAAAATGAATTTTAGTTGGATCTGGAAGAATGGCAGTTAGTACAGTGAGTAGAACATGAGGATTTATGGTAACCAGGTGGATTTACAGAGGTGTTCCGCATCCCGGAACTGACTGATGCACAGAACTCAAAATTTACTACTAAATGTGCTGAAATTTAAGACCAGGAGGAAGTCCATGTCTATATTTATAACCATAACAAAGCGTTTTAATGACACAGCCGTGCTAGTCACCTAGGGCACAGTCACACACAAAACAATCTGACGTGCATTTTCCAGGAAGTTTTGGCTGCCTTGACACAATAACTCCCCAGGAGGTAATGAGAGCAAAAGGCGACTGCACTTGTTTGATTAAATGAAGCCTCTGATATTAAAAAATGGCCCAGTCATAAAATAATTTTTAATCTTAAAAAAAAAGTTTCCATCAACAATTTTCTCCATCGAAGCACGGGGAAGAATCCCTTGATTTAATTCACTTCAACTTTCACATGACACCCAACAAACAGGTCAGAGGAGATTTTCCTATTTCTAGAACATTCTTCACATACGACAATTCGGTATTTCCACTTTAAATTCAACTTACTTCACACTGGTAGAATTTAAAATGCAGAGATCATTTTTGATAAGTATATTGAACTATGGGAAACTTAGAGAATTTATTAACACCCTAAACGCCTCCCTACTCCTTTAACCTAGTCGTGACAAGGTCATCTACCTCCAAAATGTTGTTTCCTCCAGGGCAATATCCCCTCTACTACAGCAATCAGAACAGATGGGATCTCTCAGTCCGCTACTCTTACCTGCCAAAGGTTTGTGTTTATTTTTAAGAGGAGGGACTCACCCTGCCCATGCGGAAAAGGGCCGCAGCACCAAGGACAATGTGATTAACCTGAAGGTTTGGGCCCCCAGCTCCTTCACTGTCCGGGGGATTGCTGGTAACTGACTCACCAACAGACACTGCAAGAAGGTCCTGCATTGTGCTGCCGCTCACGGTTTCACACCAGCACTGGACCTCGTGCTTCTGAAATCCCGAGGCTTAACAGTCCCAGAGCACGAGGGCGATGGGGGCCCTGGCCTGAGTCTGGTGCAGCCTGGGAAGAAGCTGGTACCACCCAGGTGGGGTGGGCAGCTGGTGACTTGCTCGCATGCATTCCCATGACTGCAGCTTGGCAACGCTGGTGTTGGCCCATGCCAGCGTGGTCATATCTGTCTGGGGAGTTCTTCATTTAAATTTATTCTCAGATCTGGGTTCAAGGATCACTCTGTCAGGAAGCATCCCTTGACCTTCCTCATTACACTATACCCCACGCCATTTGAGGTTCACACCAATTCTTCCTCCATGTTAAGACTACTGTTGCATTATAATTAATTAAGATCTATTAACCCCAGTGAGACTGTGAATGCAGAGTGGGAACCATGTAAACTCGTTTTGACTATTAGGCTTCTCCTACATAACAAAGAGCCACTGGCAGAAGAAGGCACAGCAACATTTACCGTAAGTAAATGAAAGGTCATGGTCAGCCACCAGTCACACGTGCTGGCGGTAATATAGTCCTTGGGGCTAGGTGTATAGTAACTGTGAAGATTTTTCTGGTGAGTCTCTCCTCAGGGTTAAAGGGTCAGCTAAACTCCCATCAAACATACCTAAACAAAATCTGCCATGAAAACTATTCACATATTATAGTCAGTACCGACACAGGTTGTTCTTAAGAATTTTCATTTTGGCGAAAGAGAAAAGGTAAATGATTTAACACTAATCAAATGTCTGGTGACAAAATAAAAACAAAACAACAATAACAAAAAGAGGTGTTAATAGACTTAACAGACTGTTTTTCAGCTCCAAAGATAGTATAGACTAAACTGCTGACAAGCACAGGTTATAAGAAAAACTCTTCAATGTAGAAGTTCTTATCTTTTTTGGATACTCAACTGACTGTGATAATACAGGTATCTCCATATGGTAATCTGCTACGATGATACTTTCCTAAATGTTTAACACTGTACTTTCTGGTTTATAGCAAGTTAAATTTATAAATGATATCAGTTTATTTATATTTAATTACAACTTTCCCATAGGATTACCTAAGGGAAAAAACCCAGTAAGTATAAACAGAGGCATCCTTACTACAAAGTTGATTTCTGTGAAATAGTCATTGCTGGCAACTGTGCAAAAATCTTTCAATTTCATTGTCTGCCATGAAATTCAAACAGGCAAAGTTTGAGGCAAGGCTTATATCAAACGAGAAAAGCTTTGTTAAAATTAAATTCTGAAGCATTGGTGTTAAATATTCCATTCCTACAAAATTGATGGAGGCAGAGAGCTAGCTAAAATTACTCTACTGGGAGACTTGACACTTCTCACCTTCTAGCTGATACAATGTGACAGCACAGACTTCACCTAGAGCCTGAAGAAGGATTAGCTGCATCCTTGTTTGTTGCCACTTCAAGTGCATTACAATCTATTGTCATTTCCTAAGGGTTTAGGTGGGGATAACATCAGGGTATCTTTTGCAATAATTCCCCATAGTTAACATAGTTGCAGTGGAAAGGGGAACCTGTCTATGTTCTTATAAGCCAGGAGTGCAGAGGTAAGCCCCCAGCGAGGCAGCTGACTGTGACTGACTTCCCTGCCTCTCAGCCATGAAATCAGACTGGCCCCTTGATACAAACGTGTGGTTAGTTAAAGTCAGTGTCTCCAAATCCAATGTCCCTCTATGTTGCTGACGCTCCAGTTGTCCATAAGGATAAGTGAGACCAGATCTTAATTTAAAAAGGGAGAGGGGTGGATCTGGAAGGAGCTGGATCGGGGTGGGGATGATCAAAATACATTATAAGGAACCATATATACATGTATATATTACATGAATTTATGTATGTATAAAATCACATCAAGGGCTGTGCGGGCTAACACAAATGCACAAAGCTTATGTGATGCTTGCAATTAGCTTAACTAGGGGAAGCATGGCTTTCAGTATCCTTGAAACATGAAGCCACACCTAAACAGGACCTGTTTCTATTATTGCTGATCTCTGCAAACAAATCCTGTCCTTATTACTAAACCTGTTAGAGCATCCTCTCTTGAAAGGGACCTTAGAGATTATCTGGTTTTCCTCTTTATTGTTCCTCAGAGTTAACAAAATCTGAAAGGGAATTGTCTAAAGTCACAGGAGGGAATCTAAGACACCTAAGATACCCTATCTCTTCATCTCATTCTTAAGAAATGTTCTCACAAGAACATTCATTTCATTGACCATCTAACTGAAAGGACCGGCACTTTGCTCAAACCCATCCTGACCTCCCTCTTTTGCGAATTATAAGTTACCAACAGACAAGGAAAGAGCTCTGCTCTGCACATATGGCCAGTTGTGACTAAGACCCTGTTCTGAGCATAAGAAAAACCCATGAAGACAAGTGTTTCCTGTTCCCGTATTAATTGCATGTAGAACATGAAAGCATTTGATGTCAAAGAACATGACTATGATTCCCCTTCTCCAGGAACAATTCTGGGGAGGGTAGAGAGGAGGGGGCAGTATTTTTTTTTTTTTTTTTTGAGAACTAAAAAAGGCTTCAGATAAAGAGGGAAAAAAAGTGCAAACTGGAAACATCAGTATTCTTTTCAGTTCAACAACCTGTCTTTACGGTGTGGAAAAGCCATCCAACTAGCTGTATCCACAGGTTGAAGTCCTTTTAATCAAACTCTCTCCTGCTCTAAAGAACAAGCATAGTGGTCTCTACTCCCGTTTGCAGACACTGTATGTAGGAATAATAATAAATTTAGTTTCAGATATTTTCAAAATTTAATGCTTCCTTCCCACTGATTTATTACTTAAACGTAAAGTATGAAGTGGGTACAATCGAGGAGGCCCAAGGCAAGGAAGTGTGATAGACTTCAGCATTTACTTGCCTCTCTGAGATAAGGATAATTGCAAATTTTGCTGACAAAGCTTGAACCACTCAACCAAAAGGAGGGTGTCTCTGAACACTTTAGGTATGCATTCATACAATAAGAAATAAACTACATGGATGCCACACCCAATCTGAAAGACTCCTCAATCTGCTCTCCAGATTAAAGATGTCCTTGTCCCTCCCTCCTGCCCATCACCAGGATTTTAGATTGTTCTGTGACGGCATAGAGGAGACATGATAAAAGACAAAACAGGAGTAACTGTCGAGGCAACAGCAGTTATCATTTAACTTAAGAACTGACTGAGGCCTCACAGTGGCTTCTTCCCCCATCCATACTGTACCCCGACTTCAGGGCAGAGTGAAGGAATAGAGACCTTCTGCAGCCCTAAACACCGAGTGACCCACCAGCCTGTCCCCACCTATCACATCCCCCAGAGAAAGCAACACCAGCTGTAAAGTACACAATTCATCAATCCTGAAGGAAAAAGAACCACTTTCTAGATTAAAACAAAACAAAACAAAACTCGAACCCTCCTTGCACAAGTGTATTTCCAGATATACGGAATCAATTCAGCGAGCATTTCACACCCCGAGAAGAGGGAAAACACTCACCCATAGGCCACGCCTGCGATGGTGCACTTCTTAAACTGCATCACATTGCACGTCAGGGTCCCAGTTTTGTCAGAAAAAATGTATTTAACCTACAAGCAAGATTAAAGTCCTCATTAATACTTCAAGGCTTTTAAACATCCATCTCGGGGCCTATGCATACCAGGCAAGTGCTCTGCCTATGAGCTATATCTACCCTGCTCAGAATTTTTTTTTTAATAGAGGAAAGCAAATGTACTTAAATTACACTTTCTTTAAAAGTCATCTTGGCTGTACTGTGGGGGTATAGGGGCTGCTAGGCTTGCTTTTGGTACATTCTCTAAGGAACAATTCAGCTCTTTTAGTATTTTAGCAATAAATTATTTTATATGTGGGTATCAATGTATGTTAGAAAAACCAGGGCCATAGAGAAATCTGCTTCAGAATATTATGAATTTCTACAGAAAGTTTCACTGCTGTTTCCAAACACAGATAGTACTAGGACCTCACCCGCATTTCTCAGTATAACAAGCAGTTCTACGGTTGGCAATAGCTTGTGCACTTCACTTTAGACACCATCCAAATCGGCAATTTGGATAGTATCAGCCGAAAAGCGGTGGAGGAGAAAACAAAAATCCCCTTTTCAGCTAGCACCTATAAATGGGTTACAATGAAAACACCTGCAGTCACATGCCACCTAAGGATGCTTTAGTTAACAAAGTCTACACACATGATGTGTAGACCACATGACTGTAGCACTCTCCTAGTGAGGTCATAGCTATTAGCACATGGAAAGGCATTTTATGATGTTTACATAATGATGACATCACCTGACAGTGAACTGCCCAGAACACATCCTTGATAAGTGATGCAAGACTGTATCTATTAATGAAGTATGACTGATAAATTCTATTTCTATTTGACTATTTGACTAATCCACATTCCTATTTGACTAGACACATACAACTTGAACTTTTCCTTCCTTCTGGATAAAAGTTATGAACAGGTCTATTACTACTCCTATAACTCAAAACAGTCAATATTTAACAGCTAATCCGATTACCTACTAAGAAGCATACCTAGGCTTGCACTGCTCCTCACCTTGAAAGAAAAGTCCGCTTTAGAGTTGGAAGACTCCACTACCAAATATGAAGACCGTATATAAACAAATGCATTCATGTGCCCTATTCAGACAATGGAAAGTGAGGAGATGCACCTTCCTCTGAAGTCACCACAGAAGCAAAAATCACACCAAATCTCGCTGCGGAGTCCACGTGTGCCAACGACAGCTTACCTGGCCAAGTTCCTCATTCAGATTAGATGTCCGAGCCATCGCAGCCGTGTCTGTGGGCTCATAATGCATGTCAAGATCCTGCAAAGAAACACGTGAAGTCATTGAATACAAGGTACTGGTGGACTGGGTGAGCAAAATAAATCACTTTTTTCCCCCTTTTACTTTTCACAAGTCACCGTGTCACTGCTGAGCTCTGGGTAACTTACTCTAGTTCCTCCCTACCTCTCCGTGATTCAATGAGGCTGTCCTGAAAAGTACTCAGCGTGGGATGGCTCGCTTCAGTTAGAATGGCAGAGTGGGGCAGTGAGAGCTTGTCTGTGGGGTCAGATGGGGTTAAGTTATGCAATGCACGTGCTGAAGTGCTCCCTGGAGGGATGTGAGGTGGCTATTTAGTGATGTTTGCTGGAAAAGCAGCTGATGTTTTCACATAATTAGCTCTTCAATACCAGGAAAGGTTATTTAAGAGACTACTTTCTGGTCTTGGTTGGACTTCCCAGGCTAAGTTTCTCTTACCACAGACACCAGACAGTCAGCCCCGAAAGTTCAGTTTTATATTTCTTTGTGCTTGTTCTGCATCCAATAGTCATGATCAGACCCCATTATCCAACCCCATTATCTAATCTTTTTTTTTTTTTTTCGAGACAGGGTTTCTCTGTGTAGCCTTGGCTGTTCTGGACTCGCTTTGTAGACCATGCTGGCCTCGAACTGACAGAGACCCCGCCTGTCTCTACCTGCCTAGTGCTGGGATCAAAGGCCTGTGCCACTGCGCCTGGCTTATCTAACATTTTTCATAGTAGAATATTTTATAAACAAGTCAGGGCTGTAGTCTGTTGGGTCTCATATCTCTCCTGTCGGTGTTCTGAGCTGATCAGTGTCATCTCTGGACTAGGCTTTGAGTTTTCATGCCATGTTGGGAGACGTTTGGCCAGTGAGTCTTAGAGAGGGCTCACACAAGGATCAATCTGAAAACCAGAGGAAATGAAGGCCAGCTGGAGAGGAGGGAGTTTACGTCAGGAGGGATGGGTCTGACTTAGAACAGGCACCACAGGACAGCTGAAGCTAAACATTTTCAAAGCTACCATTCAGAAATCCACCCTGTGTAACAGGACAACCGGTCAGAACTAGAATGCAGGTAACAGCTACTGATCTCTTCCACCCAGGGAGGAAGCTGGCTTGGCGGGGCCATCACTAAGTCCCTGCTAGTTAGGAGGGTGGATGAGAAGCAAGAGCTTGAGGGGGCGGGGCTTATTTGGCACTGTCTTTACGCAACTATGTGAAACAAGTTCTATTCTTTGAAAACCCACATGAGAAAAAGGGACTTGAGTGGCCATTTGATGGTCGCAGCGCATTTGCCTCCTTGTATCTGTGAATGAGAGTCCTTCGTGAAGAGAAGGCTCAACTCTTCAGCACACCGTCCTTGTGTGATGTAACCCGTGCCTGCCGCTCATTTCAGATTCCTAAATTACACGGATCTTTTGCCACAGATAAGAGAGAGGCTGACATTTTAACAAGATCAGTCACCACGAGAAGATAATGAACGGCTGCAAACGTATCTTTGATTACATTTTTCAAATCCCAGTATTGTTCATGTCAAAAAGCTTTAAGATGAGCTTGGAAGAAAAAGTAAAATAAAAATGTCTCAAAAAAAATTCAACTTTTTGGCATATCACGCCAGATGGTATAATTTACATGAGTTCATTAATTTTAACTAAGATATAAATGAAAGAACAAAACAATATTTGATGAAGAAAATATAGCAAGCAGATGTTTAATACATCTCTCAAATATAAAAACCATCAATTTTATAATTCAAAAGGAAAACCATGTACACTGAGGTTGTTTACGGTATTAAAAATGAATTAGATGAATGGACGAATTCCCCAGTCAGAAGCATGCTTGACTGCTTAGAAAATTCTTCACTGTGTAAACAGGCTCTTGAGCTGCACAAATACTGAGAGATTCAGGCAAAACACCTTGTCATCTTAGTGCTAGTGACCAGAAATTAAGTTCTGCGAAGCCGAGAGACTAAGCAAAGGTGCGAATGTGGTAAATGATGCCACTAGAGCCACAAGAGGGCTTTTTCAATTCCAAATGCATGACCTTCTTCCTCTACTGCCACCGTGTGTCCCCAAACAGGTTTCCTGAACTACAGACCGGTTTTCCTCAGGATGCCTGGTGTATCAGTTTGCATGATTCTGAGGTGACCATGTTAAAATTACATCAGTCTTAAAAAATACCGTTACATAGTCAATTAAAACAACACATAATTAAGACTTTACAAATTTTTTTTTTAACGTCCTCAGATCAAAAGACTCCATCAGAGTAAATCTTTAAGAAGAGAAAATGCATACCTAGGAAGATAATGTGTAATACAAATTCGTACTTACCCAATTTATGAAGTATGCCTGGGTAAATTTCACCACTTCCAATGTAACCAACAAGCTGATGGGGATGAGATTGTTGAAAAGGATAATGAAAGTCAAGAAGTTCAGTCCGAAATTACTAGCGCCGCCATCTGTCGGGGGAAGAGGAGAACTCCATTTACAATTTCATATCTGCAACGAGAAAACCTGAGCACAATAAGAACTTCCTGAATTATACAGCAGATCTAGACACGCCGAGGAAGACCTTGCCGGTAACACATCTTGATTCTCAAATACCTCCTTCAGAGTAGAACTGTACTTCAGTCACCCCTTCTTCTAAGGCCCCACATCAGGGATCCAACCAACTCTAGACTGGAAACATTCTGTCTCTACTGGGTATGTTTAGGCTTACTATTCCTTAAATAACATTACAGCACGTTAATCCTATTAACATCTCCACAGTGCTACCAAAGATTGAAGGAAGCCAGGCATGGTGGCGCCTGACTTTAATCACGGAACTAGGGAGGCAGAAGCAGGTGATCCCTGAGCTGGAGGCCCAGCCTGGTCTACAGAGTGAGTTTCAGGACAGCCAGGACTACTAAGAGAAACCCTGTCTTGGGGGTTGGAGAGTAAAAAAAAAAAAAAAAAAAAAAAAAGAGCTATCATTATTGGTGTTGTACACTGCGTTCCAGTCAGGAAGTTCAGAGAGGCTAGGAGGGTTGAAAGTTTGTAAACGCACATCGCCATTTGGGCGGAACCCCTTGGATGTGAATTCTTGAAAGCATTTTCCAACTAAAGCATGGTTTCAAGGGAAACACAATAGCAACTAGAACAATCCAAAAGTTGTTTACTTTTAATTTTTCCAGTATTGGGCTCTGGGTGACCTTGTTCATACACACACACACACACACACACACACTGGTAAGCACTACACTGAGTTCTATCCTTAGTTACAGGAGCATTTTTCATCTGTAGGTTAAATTATCCTAAGTGAATTAGCTTCTTCCTCCTTGATAAGGAAAATAAAACAAGGAAGCCAACCATACTGTAAGGAATATACACAAATTGATCGCAGTAAGAACATGTTTTTCATCCTGAAATAACCAATCAATGACTATAAAAACTTGGAATAAAAAAAAAAACTTGGAATAGTTGCAAAGCTAAATAAATGTAATAAAAAAGTTAAGTAAATACAATAAAATAAGCTTTAAAATCTGTTTTTTTTTTTCTTCCCTGTAAGATTGTACTAGAATCTGTTTTCACACTTTGGGGAAATTAAGTATTTATTGGCTAAGTATTCATCACAAGGAAATGCTAGCTTACTTCCTAGAAATACCCAGAGGGGAGACATTAATATGAGACCAGCAGGAGAATACAAGCTCCAGACGGAAGCGATTTAAAACTACTCTCCCCAAGACAAGATGAGCATGTATATAAAACTGTAATTGAGTTCAAAGAAAAGCAAGCAGGCAAACAAGAAAGAAAGGAGAAAAACAAGAGTACGTTCTGAACATTTTATAAGCATATAATCTATGTTTTCATAATAGATTAATACCCATAATTTCCTCCACACAGAATCTCCTTGCAAGAGCTGAACTATCACATTTAATATATTATAGAGGTTTTTTTTTTTTTTAAATTGTGTATCATGTTAATGGTTGTATTTATAAAGCATTTTATACTGCCATGGAATGGAGGGACGTAAAAGTATTTTGAAGTTCTGAGAACCTAGGTTTTACTTGCTTTTCCTAGAGACGTGTTGAAAACTAAAGACAAGCCCCCCAGCTACCTTAGCCACAGGTTTTCTTTTCAGAAGCAATGGGACATTTGGCAAACTAAATGAAGACTGACGGTGAAGCAATTGCTCACTTAAATGAAAGGGGGAAAAAAGTAAGGAAGTCAGCACTCTGCTGCTCACAGTGTAAATGGAGGTACCAGTCTTTCCCGGAATGCCTTCGATTCCAAACGGCTGCACCCACAGAACAGACAAGAGACATGGCGATTAAGATGCAGAATAAGATCAGAATTTGCACATTCGTAATCCGTTCCACATTGGAGAGTTTGAGTGGTGGACTTGTGGAATTCTGCAAAACAAAAACAGAACAAGTCGAGTGGTAAAAAGTGTACAATTTAGTATCGTGTATTTAGTATTTGGTGAGGGAGACAAAGTCACAACTCAGTACCTGAGACTGACAACTGTCCCAAACACATAACAAGTATAACAAGGTGCCCGTGGAGGGCACCTCTTATTCTTAAGCCCAATACACCACATGTACATGTTTCCAGGTTGTTAAAACAATGAGAAAAAGAGAGGGGGTGGTAACATTTATTTTGCAGATTGTGTCAGGCAAGGTAAGAGGTACCTGGCTACTTACGCAAACAAGGTCTTTTCCCAGCATCTACTTACTGCCTTTGCTTAGAAAAGAGAACAAGGGAAAGGCTTACGGTCCTGCAAACATCTCAGTGTCTAAAAGATTTAACGTCTAAAGGTGCCATTCAGAACTGCTTTACTGCACAGAGCCGTAATTAAAGCTGTACCATCCGGAATCAATAACAAAGAACCAGGTGCGGCAGCAGGCTGGCTTAGGAGGCAGAGGCGGCAGGACGGTGAAGCCAGCCTGACCTCTGCCGCAGAAGACAAGGAGGGCACTTCTGCCCTACCCGATGATGAGTCAGTATTTATGCCAGATCGGTGCTCACTAAGCAGCCACAGGACAGAAAAGGAAATCCCTCAGAACCAATATAAATGAAGAATGACGGCACTGAGGGCGCGGCCGGGGAAGGAGCATTACCAGCCATCCCACTTGTCAATGACAGCATCTCCACGCATGCATGACACTCAGGGACAGTGGTCCTGACAGTAGAACTCCAATTAGTGTTCCAAGGTGAGTTTCCTCTGTTTGTCACACTCCTCAACGCAGGCTGCTTCACAATGTAGAGGGGAGGAGAGGAGAAGGCAAGGGCAGCCTTGTACAGAAATGCCATGAAGAAATGGCTGCTTAGTTTATAGTTGTCTTCATGGAAAAAAAAAATTTTAATTGAAAGTTTGATCATGTCGTTAAAATAAAATCACGAGACAAATGTTTTGATGCAGAGGCTGTCACACAGGCAACTTGAAGTGAGCACTAGTGGTTGGAAAATGTCATGGCTAAACACACACCACAATATATATCAGTTGATGGGGGAGGGGGCTCTCGGTGTTTCCATGTGCGGAGAGCTCTTCTCACAGGGAAGGACTTTCAAGGTCTCGTTCACTTACTTCCCAATATGGATGTGTGGTGTGAGGGCAGGGAATGTCTGATGGCCCTCTGCTGGGTTTGGGACAAGCACCCCGAGAGCGATGAATCACGTATTCCCTAAAGACTTAGTCTCGAACGGTCTCATAGGTAAAAAAAATCCCACCTGCATCAGTTTGGTGTCATGTCCGGTGTAGACAACTATCCCATGAACCCACTGGGTATTTCTTAACTGAGCACCACGAAGAAGGATCTGGTCTGCTCCCAGGGGGACAGTGCTAGAACAGAGCATATTGGCATTAGAGATGCCATCTCCAAAAATGGCCAAGAAATGCACAGTCATTATACAGTTATCAAAGCCTCCAGTATTTTTGGAAAGGAATTATTCCCCCCCCCCCAACAATGAGAATTTTCAAATATAATCGTTGGGAAGAAATTGGTTTTTTCCTTAATACCGTACTGGTCCCTTTTATTTATTTTTTCCCTTTTCTCCCTCTGGACTACAAGTATCCCCCATATGTTCCACTGACAAAGCTCCAACCCCCAATGTGACTACATTTGTAGCTACATCTTTGCCAGGCTGTTAGTTTTAGGTGAGTTGAAGCCCTCTGATGTTCTCAGTGTCCTGAAAAGACACATGAGAGCCTACTTTGTCAAATAAAAAGACATAGAACATTTTTGGCAGAGCAAAGATGGCCTTTGTGGTGATTTGAATAGGAATGGCCTCCATAGACTGATGTGTTTGAGTGCTTGGCCTACAGGGAGTGGCCTATAATAGGAGGTCTGGCCTCATTGGAAGAAGTGTGTCATTGCGGAGATGGGCTTTGAGGTCTCACAAGCTCAATCCAGGCCTAACATGGCATTCTTTACTTCTGCTGCCTGTGGATCAAGATGTATAACCCTCAGTTCCATCTTTAGCACCGTGTCTGCCTGCACACTGCCATGCTTCTCTCCATGACAATAATGACTAAACCTCTGAAACTGTAAACCAGCCACAGCTAAATGCTTTTCTTTAAAAGAGTTGCTCTGGTCATGGTCTCTCTTCACAGCAATAAAAACCAAACTAAGACAGCATTCCTCAGAATCCAGTCCTTTGTTGCCATTAACCAAATGCTAAGAAAAACACCCATTTGTATTAGTAAAATTAGCTATCTAAGTTCTATCATTGAGCAAACTAATATACTATCTCAACTAGCATTCCATTTTTGGGCGTTCAGTGGCTAATCTTCACATATGATTCCTTCTGAGTTAATAAGGTGATTTTTTTTTTTAAATTTTATTTGATGTGCATTAGTATGAAAGTGTTAGATCCTTTGGAACTGGAATTACAGACATCTGTGAGCTGCCATGTGAGTGCTGGGAATTGAACCCAGGTCCTATTGGAAGAGCAGACAGTGCTCTTAACCATTGAGCCATCTCTCCAGCACCGTTAATAAGGTGATTTAAGTTTATGTGAAGTTTTGAAGTGCTGTGGCTTAGATATCTGTCCCTCCCCCTACACCTTCTCAACACACACACACACACACACACACACCATTTAAATTCAAACAACATTGTACACAAGCAGGGCTCAAAAATTACAGAAGGTGAAAAAACTCATAGCTTGCTCCGAATTCTGGTGCGACCATCCCCTTTCCTAGACCTAAAGTTTTACAATATTCATTTTACAGTATTAGAATGTCTGTTTTCTAAGAAATGCAAACATAATTGCCAGTAAATGGCAGTCAGGTCAAAGTCATTTACTTCATAGATGTTACACCACATTTTCATGAATAAGACTCAGGTTGGGTCCTTTGTGTATTTCCTTTAAGGTTACCCTTCGTAGTGAGGTATTAAGTGCTATAACCTCAAACAAGGACCCAAGAGTACGATGGCACTATGACAGATATTGAGAAAGTTGATATAAATTAAGATTCAAAATTGAATGACTCAAAGATTCCTAATAACCAAAGGCGGGTTTTCATTCAAGAAGAAAGTAATGCAAAAAAAGTCAAATATAAAGAAATATATACTTAAAACTTCTGGGAAATGAAAGAGACCATTTCCAATAGACTCTGTAAAAATATAGGACTTGTCAATCATCAGGAACAAGTGAGATGGTGAACCTCCATTTCTGGTGGGCTTAGGTGGTCCACTAAGCTTCTAAGGCTAGCAATAGTCAGGACATTGGGCTTTCTCTCATGAAATATATTCTCCTGGCTCAGAAATCAATCCATATGTGTGGGTTAGAATGGCCCCTGTAGGAGTCCTCAGGAAACAGTGTATTTCAACTCCCATCACTTACATCCTATAGCAATCCGTAGGGCCCATTGGGGGAATGAAGCTTAGTCTGTTTTGTGAAAGCTTATAAAAAGCATGAAGACTGGTTATTTTATATGAAAAAAGGTTTGCTTTTGGATTAGTCTGTAGTCATTACATTGGGGCCGAGTTTCCAGTACACAAGCCCCCTAGAGGACAAAACCATATTGAAACCACCAAACTCTCTTTATGCATGTCAACATCTGGAATGCACTTCAGGATTGGGGGAGGAGGGTGCTGAAGGCAAAGCAGGCTCCACCAAGTTCTTAAGAGGTTCCTGGATTATTCTCTAGGGCTCAGGTGAAGCCATGGCTCCTCATCTAATTGACTGAGCTCAGTATCACGTCTGGCATGAATCTACTGCACGTCTCCCACTCTACCCGCTCCGCTTAGAGCACCTGTCTCACTCATTCATTTCAACCTTTCTGATAAAATTAAGCATATTATAAAACTTAAAATCTTTCTTGAATCTTGGCACCATCATATAACATTTTCTTTGTGGCATGGATTTGCCTGGCATCGATTTAATGAGAAGTTGGTAAGGAATGGAAGCTGGCCAGTTAAAATGTCAGCCTTAAGAAATGATACTTGTACAAATGGCCAAATCTATCATTAGTCTACAACCATATGTTCAAGGGAAGATTACCCTGAAAATTTTAGAATTAACAATTATCTCAAAGATCATAGGAAAGTTTTTGGTGCATTAGATAAGGGTGTCAGTTGAGGGTGTATTTCACATGCCATTGTCTTAGTTCCTCATTTAAATTTGTATCATTCTAATAGTGAGAGCACTGACAGCATTCCATAGGGCTGGCTGAACCAGCGCATATAGCTGATGGTTACCTGGCCACTACATCTATCTGGTAGACAGGCTCTGTTGTGTAGAGGAGGTAAGGGAAGAAGGAACAGGAAACAGAAGTGGGGCAGAAAACACCCTGGTCCTGTCCCATTTCTTTGCCTTGCGGTGCCATAAAACTCCTCGGTAAAAAAGCCTACACTTAATTCTCCTCCATGAGGCCAGGCTCACCCTCATCAGGCTCCACCTGTTCTAATCAACGGCCACATTTCCACTCCATAAACCCAAATATTAATGTTCAGCCACACTGCGCTTGGCCATGAGTGCCAGCTGACCTAACTTTGTTCCTCCCTCTCCTCTTGGCAGTTTCATTACTCTTTCTTGGTTTTTAGCCCATGAATTTGATTTCTAGTCCCTGCTCTTTTCTCAGCTTTCCAATGCTAGACAGTTGTTGGGTCTTTCAATTTTTCTGTGACACTCTTTCAATTTCAATGATTTTTTTTACAGCCCCATGAGTTTAAATATCTGTACAGACTACTTTCAAAGTTCAGACATATATTCAAATACCTATTGGACACTGTAAATGTATTAAGTCCACAACCAAAGGAGTGATGTTTCCCATTCATAACCCATGCATGGATCCCACGTTTCCTCAAAACACCCTATAATGGCCGACAAAGTCCTATGTGACCTGGCCCATCATTTTCTTTTGCCTTTCACCTCAACTTCTGCTCCTCCAACCCACAGTGATTTGCACTGTTCTGTCCAGAATCCTCTGCTTCCAGATATTCCAGTGATTAAGTTCCTAGTATCCGGATCATCACTGTTCAAATGTCATCTTTTAAAGGAGGCTGACTTCAGTCATCCTAAGAGATTCCCTCCTAAGCCTACCTCCTTTCTTGGCCTGTGCTCTCTTTCCCAAAGGCTTTACTGCTTTTTACAAAATAATAAGAGATGAAATTTTCTTATTTATTCCTTTCTTTCTGTTTGCCCTCCACCTGCTTTACCACAGGAAAGTAAGTTCACAAAATCGGATGGTATGTGTTCGTAATCTTCCAATAGTTAGATATTGAAATCCAGTCTTCAATACTGTGGCATTAGGATACTGGTTTCTTGGGAAAGGGGTGATACAAGTCTTGAAATTTCTGCACTCATAGGGCTGGAGACATGGCTCAGTGTAAATTGCTTCCTGTACAATCATTCAGTTTGCTGGACAATCATATAGTTTGATTCTCATAACTCATATTAAAAAATTTTTAAAAAGCCAGCTATTGGTATGCCAGCCAACCAATCACTGAGCTCACACCAGTGCAAGACCCTGTATCGGAAGACTAGATGGTTGCCTTCCAAGGAACAACACCTGAGGTTGATCTGTTGTCTCTACATGCATGCTTTTAACACCCATGTGCAGCACACACACACACACACACACACACACACACACACACAAATTCTGCTCTTGTGACAGGGACTCAATCATTACAAAGGTTGCCTAAGGGCCTCCATCATGACAGGATACAGGGTCCAACACTCCCGTACCAGACACAAAATTTGGTGCCTTGATCTTCCAGACTTGGGAGCAGTGGATTTCTGTTACTCAAGGATTATTAGAATTTAAGGTGCTTTCTTAAAGTGAATGAATGGAGACATAGAGGCAGGAATATTTATCTGACTGTTCACTGTGGCCTATGTAATATTTGTAAATGGTCTAACCAGTAGTTCTCAGCCTGTGGGTTGTGACCTTTTGGGGTCACCTACGACCATTGGAAAACACAGATTTTCACCTTATGCTTCATAACAGTAGCAAAATTACATCTGTGAAGTAGCAACAGAAATAATTTCAAGGTTGGGGGTGGCGACAACATGAGGAACTGTATTGTAGGGTCACAGTATTAGGAAGGTTGGGAACCAAAGGGCTAGGCTGTGAGGTGCGTGCTAACTTCTGGCTAAATGAATAAGAGAAGCTAAGGAAGTGACAGGGGGGATGAGAATCAGGTGCAAACAAACAAACAAGAAAACAGTGACTACAGATGGCAGCATGGCCTAGTAAAAAGCATACAGGATTATACAGAGGAGGTAAAACAAAACAAAACAAACAAACAAAAAACTATCCAGCTGTTGAAGGACAGTCTGAACTCCTTGTGGCATCTAGAGATTATAGGAACGGACTGTGGCCATGGGCTTTAAACAGGAAACTTCATGGCAAGCATGTCAGCCAAAGAACCAGCCATGGGCTATTTACCCACAAAAGAATATTTGAGAGTCCGGGGAAAATCACTGAAAACATCTAACTGCCAGACTGGCAGGAACATTTAAAGATCTTTGATTCCATTACATAAACAGAGTCAGTATCGTTACACAGCAGCCTCGCACAGGATATGAACTGAAATACAGACGTGCTTAAAACAAACGTTGTGAGGGAGTGTTCACACCTAGAGCAGGAGAAAATCACATGCAGGCAGATGCAAGGGACACTCAGCAGGACAGACTGACAAGGTGCTTACATACCCATGTCCATCCAGCCTTATGTTCCCAACAAAGTCGTAGAGATGTCGATTTGGGCTTTCACACTCAATTCGGCCAGAAATCCTCATGAGACTGTCAATGTCTTTGATATCCGATGTTGCTGGTAAGCCCTGTTGGAATATTCCCAAATAAACAGACAGCATTTTATGTTAGTATTGTGAGGGTGGGGCACTTTCCAAGGTCTTACAGATAAGGAACCTCACTATTTTTCAAGTTAGTTCTCCTCCTTTTCACAAAACTATCAAACTATAATTTAGGGGGTACCTCCTTACCAATGGAATGTGGGCACAGACTTTTAGTACGAATAATATAACTTTTATGAAAGTTCTGAAGTGCCCATTGCACCACTTATTTTTAAAAATAAAGTCAATATTTGCTAGTCTCCGTCTCCCAAGTCTAAAGAAAGAGATGAGACATCTGCATCCAAAGAGAACAGTTTTGTCTCCTCTTCCTCCTTTTCTTCATCCCTTATTCCCTCCTTTCTTGAGAGGGAGAACTTCCAAGTAGTGCTTCTGTCAGCTGAGTGTGGCACCCAAGACACCCACCTTCTTAGATAGCTGAGTTCAGTTCCCTCATGATGATCCAGTTCTACCACAACCTAAACATCCCACTGGCACTGCGGCCATTCACCAAGAAGCCAAAGTATTAAAAAAACAAAACAACAACAACAACAAAAACAAACAAACAAACAAAAAAACGAAAAGAAAAACACACAAAAAAACCAAAAAACTCCCTTTTTAAACTTTTAAAAGCCAAAGCTTACAGTTGTTTTCTGCTGAACATAGTATAAAAAGCAAACACAGAAGTGTAAAGTAATTTATATCCCCAAGATAAATGTATTTCTGAAGATCAATGAAAATTTGGCTTTTCAGTATGGCAAACCCAATGCTAACGGGGGGCCAAGAAAAATAAGCTAACATATCAAAGAACTTAGAAACCTGGTACGATGGCAAACACCTTTAATCAGCACTCACAGAGGCAGGTAGATCTCTGTGAGCTTGAGGCCAGCCTGGTCTCTATACTGAATCCAAGCCAACAAGGGCAGAGTTTGTGCATATTCTCTCTTCTCCCTCTCTACCCCACCACCCCACAAGCATTAAGAACTACTACTATAATCATAAAAGCATTGGCTGTTACACAAAGTAATTAAAATATTATAAGTAATCGTTCATGATGGATCATATTTAACCAGGAACGTAAATCTGACTCCCACAATAATTCATGAAATATTTTTCACAATGACTCAAAGTTGTATTCGGAAAGAATCACTTCCACACAGCTAGGGGCTGTTAAACACGTATCATAAAACGTGAGCTGACAGGAGAACTCACTTGTCGAATTTTCAGGTTCGTTTCGCCGTCTAAGTTGGATGTCTCGATGTAGCACATCGCCTGGGGCTCACTGTTGTTCACCATGGGAAAACACAAGGATTTAGTTGGAAAAGGAACGGAAGATGCTAACTGCAACTCATTAAGCGCTCAGACTCTCCGAAGCCGTTAGTTTTACACAAAGCTCTAATCAGTCACCTAGCTTCCATATGATTTCACTCTGACAGCAAGACGGTTTGAGGCAGACACATGCACAACACTCACGGACCAGCCTTCCATCCAGGAAAACCCAAGAAGCCATGTGCTGACAATGTTCAGTAACGGTGTTCTAGAGGACAGAGCGAGGAGCCACCCTGTCTTAAACTGCTTATCCGTGTGGACGCAGCACAGACCGTTTCTGAGGTTTAAAGCAGGTGTGCGTCCAGATCTATTTCCAGCTCAAAAATGTCCAGTCAGGTTGCATGCTCACGGCCCACATATAAATTGGTTACGTAAAATGGTTGATTAAAAACTTCCAGACTGTTCCTTCTACAAGCTTGTGCTTATTATCAAAGCCTTTGTGTTGTGATGACAAGATTGCACAGAACACATAATATTAAAGCCTTAAGGCTATTCATTTATTTATTTATTTTGGACAGGATTTCTGTGTGTAGCCCTGGCTGTCCTGGATTTTGCTCTATAGACCAGGCTGGCCTCGAACTCCAAGATCCATGCCTGCCTCTGCCTCCTAAGTACTGGGATTGAAGGTGTATATCACCAGGCCTGGCTTAAGGATACTTTTAAAGGATATGGTTTACAATGAAAGTGGACATTATGGTTTATCTTTTATGGTCTATTAAAAAAAAACGTGATTGAGAAGTAGGAGTGTGTGTGTGTGTGTGTGTGTGTGTGTGTGTTCATGTGTGGCCAGGTGCATGTGTGTTAAGGTTTCAGGGACTGCACCCAGGCCCTCATGTGTACAACAAGCACTTTACAGACTGGTCCGTCAACCCAGCCTCCCTGAGACGTTCCTAAAGCAAAAGTCGGCCCACCTGGCCACACAGCTCCACGTCCCGAAGCGGCCACTCTGAAGGTTTGAAGTGAATTCAGTGTGTGGTGGCCTGGGGACTGCGTTCTCCGGTTTTACTGCAGCCGCCTCGCCGTATGCGCTTGGCTGGTCTAGACATGTAAGCGTGGCCTGACTGTAAACTGAATCCTCACCTCTATAAAAGAGCATTCTGAAGATAACCCAAAAAGTATTCTTAAGTCAAACCAGTCTCATTATCATTTGGCTATAGAAAATGCAGCTTAGTTTGTTATCTGATAAAAAACTATGAATACAAAAGAAACTTACAAGTTGCAGACACTGGAATTTTTTAATCAACCTCCAATTTGTACATGTGCAGAACAGACTGTGCTAAGTGCCAGAAACAGGCATTTCTTTAATTTTGTCACCCTGATAGTAACAAGTTACTTAAAAACGAGACATCAAGAAAATTTTATAGCTTCATTTTAAAGTAACTTTGCACTTTCTCCAAAATTTCCCTATCAGCTTTCTTAAAATATAGGCTGCTATTTCCCAAGCAGAGGGAAAAAAAAATCCATATTTATATTTTCATTTTCAATTATTCCCAAAACTATTTCACTCATGGTCGCAACAGTTATTCTCAGTTTGGCAACTTGTCCACTTTTATAATTTCCTCATTTATTTGAAACGTAAGTGATTAAAACTGTAAAACATATTTCCCCGCTATCAGAGAAAAATAGGTGACAACCAAAATTCTAACTGAGACTGGCAGTTAATTTTACTAATAAATATACTTATGCAACGCCAGCCTCATATCAAAACCAGAGCAGCGTTCTAATTCTAATACTGCCCTCCGCATAGAACGACTTGTGCCGAGGTTCAAATAACTAGGAAATCAGGAAGTTTAAAACGGCTGACTTCTACCTGCCGTGAAGCCAATCAAATACATCCCAATTTGGATCAGTCCTAATCATGACCTTAGACGGCTGGGAGGACAGTAGCTCTAAAAGGGCTGCAAAGAGGCGGCAGAGGCAGGGCTCATGCTAGTTCGTCAATGCTTCAGCAAGTCATGATAACATCCAAGACAAACTACAGTCAGAGGCAAAGCAAGCTTCTGGTTAGTAAGTGGAAAAACGAAACAAGACACACACCACGGGACAGACACCGGGAGACAGCGGACACGGACCGCAGCCAGGCGCGCTTGCTCACAGGTTACAGATGGGATCAAGCCTGATCCCGAGGCATGCAGGACAAAAATGTGCAACATCCAGCCTTGTGCAGGGGTCCTCTATAAACCCTCTACAAGCCCAAATTTTAGTCGCAGTTGCTGCGGAAATTCCACAGAACTCGTAGAAAGACACAAATTAGGAGAATAAGAAAACCTGCTTAGGGCGTGATGAGTTCTCCGTGACCGGTTCACGGAGAGCCGTTAACACTTATTACCCTGGAGGTTTAATGACTAAAGCCTTGAAGTTGAGGCACGTTTGTTAGAAAGTACGTGACTAAAGCACGGGAAATTAAAATCTCTCGGGACTTCAATCTGCGCAGCTGAGGGACAGGCAGCAGCAGCAGCCAGCACTTCATTCGTAAGTGTACTAAAACACCTCCGAAGCGCGTCGTCTAGGCGTACGTGCGTTTGCGCTTTAAAGGCAGGGAGCCAGCTCAACCGCATTTGGGTGCAATTGTTCTTTGGTTTAAGGTGAGGACCCACATACACACATCCTGTACAACTCTGTGTTTCTGACCTGGTGGACACACTGATGAGGTCAGCTGGGAGGTGTTCCCCATTGGTCACTTTCACTATTTCCCCCACCGCCACCTACATGTCCCGGTTTAAAATAATTAAAATGGGGGGGGGAGACAAATAACAGAGAAAATAAAAACCAAACAAATGGACAAAAGAGACAGAAGGTTTGAAATTATTATAGAAAAGAATTCATGTTAATAAAAATGTCTAATGCCAATTTTTTTCAAAACTTATTTTGATCAGGCCTGAAGGGAAATGAAAATATTTAATATTCAAAGGTTGGTTGTTTGATTTTTAAGCCCACAATTTTCAATTTCTAATGTGAAAACTTAATATTTTAAAGCTTACATATAAACATCTCTTATCAAATTAAATAAAAACATTTTTTATAGGGAGTTAGTTTGTTGTGCAGGTTTCCTCTTTTAAAACTCCTCGGATTACTATCAGCTTTGTTTACTGCTATCAAATAAGGAAAGAAGTAATTTTGAAGTTATTTGTTAGATATTTGAAAAACATCTCCCTCTCTCACATATTACAAAAGTACTTTGCTCAGACCCCCAAATGCTTTCAAAGTTGCCTGGACCCCTAGTGTATTAACTGTGCAAAGATGCACAGATGCCTGTCTTATGCAGCTTGAGGGCATGACTGCACCATTTGGAGTTATTTAATAATTAATAAAGGATAAGTAACATACTGTGTTTTAGAGAATATAGGAAGGCAAGCCCTTATATACAGAAAAAAAATCTTTGGGGGTGGGGTGGAGGGGTGGAGGCTATGAACAAGTCAAACCGGGAAATCTGCCTGGACTTGAATCAAGGCCTTAGTTTTTCTATTTTATGTTTTTGCCGCATATATGTATTAGCAGCTACCTGCTAACATTTCGGTTTGCTCACTTCAAATGGAAAGTCGGTGAACAATGGAACTCTTCAGTGATATTACCTTTAATTTTAAGCTACCTCAAGCCCACCCTTGAGCTTGCCCTCACATACCCAAGGAAAGCCAATAAGCTAATAGTTCCATTTTAGGAACTCTCCCTGACAAAGTTAGAAACTAAGGTAGCGAAGAACAGAAAGTCAGACTTAAAAAGCAGTCATTGGCACTGCACAAAGATGTCAGGTAGGGAAATAAAAACGTCCTGAATTATTTCAAATGCCCGGATACATGCTTCTATCAATAGCCAAGGAACAACTGTTTTCCTGATTATGCTTCACTAGTTTGTGAAAAATCCAATCATTTTAAATCATGACCTGATTAAATAGATTTTGAAAAAAAGGACACTGTCCATATTTTTATGTGGATTTTATAAATCAAACTGTCCAAGGAAATGATGATAAACAACCTCAAGAATATTAAAACACTTCTCAATTTATTTTAGGACTAGTTTTAAGGTTTTTAAATCCTAAATTTATACAAGGACTAGTGTGATAATTTTTAATCCTAAATCCATATGTTCGGAACACTGATTCACAACTATATCTTAAAATGTGAATACAACAAAAATTATCTATATTCAGTAACAGAAAAGACTCAAAAGAAAGAACAAAGTATTCAATTTTGGCTGGAAAACTGTATCATTTGGACAGGTACAATGACAAAAAAAATCACTCATCCATTTTCATGTACCATTTCACCATAAGGAATAGGAAAGTTAGCAACAGAGATGATTGTACCAGAAAGAAATTTATCATGAACAAGGACTAAAAAGAGAGAAAGCAACAGAAATCCATAGATTGCGTAATATAAATGACAGGGAGTCATAAGCAGAGTTCGTGGTCCACACACACCACACGGATCTGGATGTAGCCAGAGAAAGAGGAGACTCTCAAGTTTTGGTCATGTAGTACCTGATAATTGTTTTTTATATGGCAAACATGAAGCCAATCAGTTTTTTTTTTTTTAATGCTTAATTAAAAAAATCATGAGAGGTTTGAAATTCTTCGTTTATTCTTTATTTCCTTGGAGGAATCACAAGGTCAATGCAGGGTGGAGAAACCGTCCTCTACCCTGTTTGAGCATCAGTAGGTGTCTCTACCTTGACGAGAGAAGGACAGTGTCAGCAGGTATATACTCTTTGCCTTTTATTATAACTATATCTCCAACATTTACCTGAAAGAAAACTGGGAATTGGTTAATTATCTGCATGGAAATATAACAAAACAAAAAACAAACAAACAAAAAACTACCCATTGCATTAATGCACAGAATAAAAAAAAAAGTTTTAATCTTCACAAAATAGCTTTAAATTATTTAGGGGTGAATGTATATTTGTTTTTATCTGAATAAAACTTATTGATCAATTCTACATACTTGATTGACATCTCAACTTCTTAAATGCTCTCTCTCTCTTTGACGTAAAAATAGGAAGGAGGAATCTACTTCCTTAAGGAAGTGTAGAGGAAGAAAACATCTAAGATTCTAAGTTTCTGAGTCACACGTTCCGGATAGTGGAAAAGCTGAGACTCAAACACATACCTCTCTTTCTCTCTTTTTCTTTTTGTTTTTGTTTTGTTTTGTTTGTTTGACCTTGAACTCACAGAGATCCGCCTGCCTCTGTCCCCCTGCGTGCTGGGCTTAAAGGTGTGCACCGCCACACATGGCCCCTATCTACCTATCTCACAGCCTGATTTTTGCAGGACTGTAATGAGACTATCGTTATAACTCAAACACAATAAACAGCAACATTTCTTTATTATATGGTAGCATTTCCCCTCCCTCCCTCCCTCCCCATTGAATACAGAATAAAGTTCTGCTGTGGCCAGAAACTGTCAGAAGTAACTTGTCAGTGTTCTCACTGCTTTTGGCAAACAGTGAGTCTCCAGCTTAGCAACAACCTGGCGCTGCTCGGGAACAGGGCCCTCAGGGGGCAATCACTGTAGGGAATTACTGCAGATGGGGGGCCCTGTACTCTAGATTATTGATTGGAAGAAACAGGCGAGGGAAGGCTGGCGAGGGGCACCTTATAATCTGTAGTCTGTGTGCCAGCTTTTCAGGTAGAAAAGTACTAGATGTGCTCTTAAAAAAAAAATCTCTTCAGTTGAAACCTGCCATGTGGACTATCTAAAAGTGCCAACATACCAAGGAGGTAGGAACAGAACACACACTAGCTCAAAAAAGCGTGAACATACCAAAAAAAGTAACTAGAGAAACGGCAAGTGTAAATATGTGCTATCCCTTAATGATGTGCAGTAACCAGCAGCACCCAGGACAAGAAGATTATGAAAGACAAATGCTCTGCCATCAAGTCACTTAGCGGGAATGCCACGCCAATTACCGTTTAACCGTTCTTTAACCACCTCCATCTGCTCATGCTTTTTTCCTTCGATTAAACTACATGCTTCGTAAAACCACGGCTGCACTGCCTCCTTGCGTCTTAGACTGAAGCGTTTGCCTTATAAAAATCCCCAACTGCCTGCAGCGCTTTCCAACATCTTTATTCACTGCAAGACAACAGAAGGGCTTGGGTTATGATTGAGCTGGAGGAAATCTGACACCTTCTGTGTCTGGTGCACTGTAGTCACCCTAGCAGCCTGGAGAGCCGAGAGCTTACTCATTGCCCGAGTGGTTCTCATTGCTTGAGGGAACCAGGGACTCCCTTACTTGCCTATGTTTTAGATTAGTTTCTCAAAGATACCCAAAGCAATGTTTTCTCCTTCTGGTTCTGGCTTCTTAATGTGGCGCTCTTCACTCCAAAATAAGAGAGTCAGAGAGAAGGAAAGGCTGTGATGGAAGAAACACTTTGACCATGTTTCCAGTTGGAGGACATTAAGGAAATATTTAGGGCTTTCCATCCATGACCTTAAATTCCCTCAAGCCACTGATATGAGCAATTATAATCAAGGATTAATAAAAAGAGGTAAAATTATCAAACTATAATGGGCTTATTTAAGCATCAAACTATTTTCAATCATAGGTAACAACATATTTTTTTTGAGAATTTTTAAGAATTATGGTTTTCATCCTGAGAAATCTATCTCGTGGTGGGAACGTGTGCATTGCATAGTTCTGCGGGATGATTTTCAGGTGCGCACACAGCTCAGCATGCCATGTGTTCCAACTAAGCCAGTAAAATGTGTTGTTTTCGAGATTGTTCATCTAAATTCTCTGCTTGTACCTGTCTCAAAAACCTGTGCAGTGACCTGTGCGGGTCAGGGTGAAGAGTTGGCCTTTATGCTTCTGTCTCAAGAGAGACAGCTTCTTGTGGGGAGCTTTGCCATTGCAACACTTTTCTTTTAGAATCGGATTCTTGAAATTTCATGTTTGTAACAGAGAAATCTCTTCACGGCAATCTGGAGGGCTGGGCTGCTGACATCTGAGAGCTTTCCTGCTCTTCTGTGGTCACTAAACCTACAAGGGCAAATCCTTAAGTCCTCCGAGGACCGTTAAAAGCATCCGCACGCCTAGAATTGCAGAGAAAGTACCCAGAAGCAAAGTCCATTTGCACAAGGGTTTCTCATATTACATGGGCACATGGATGACATTACTGGCTCGAGTTTATTAAGTTCATTTTTCTGTTGTACAAAGTATCACGTGGGCCAAGGATAAGACCTGTCCCAGCAACATGGCCAGGCCAACGAGGAAGCCTGCTTCTGTGTCTGCCACTTGCTCAGGTCATTATATTTATATGGCTGGCAGCTCAGTCTGCACAGCCCTATTTTTTTCACCTGTGATTATATTTTATGATATAAAAGCCACTATATTTTTTTTTTTACCCGCTCGAGCTCATCCGCTGCTTGGCACATGCATTTAATAAATATTTATTGGATGAATATATAAAACTTTCCATGTCAGCATAGTATGTAAAATTAGAGTCTACTTGTCATAAAATATGGGTGCAGGATGCTGTAACTTACTTGTCTTTTCTCTACTGTATGCATATACTAGTTTTAAATGTAAAAAAATTGCATATGTAGACTTCCTCCCATTTTTTTCCTCCGATTGTTTGTAGAGATGGACTATAAATTCCCAGAATCTTCTATATGGATTTCATCATGAGCAGTCAAACTACTAGTCCAGTATATTAACTCAATATAAGGCAAAAATATGGAATACAAGTTTCTCATGTTTATTTGACCATAAATAAAGCATCAATTGTATTTAAGTTTGCAATTCTTATTGTTAGACTGACCATTATACTGAGTCTAGCTGATATTTCTTCTTGGTTATTACAGACTTTGATTTATTTATTTGTTTATTTATTTATTTATTTTGCTTAAAGGATAATAACCTGACTTTGATTTATTTATTTATTTATTTTGCTTAGAGGATAATAACCTGAATATTTTGTCTTATTTGGTGCAAATATTTAATATATTCCTCAGTTATCTGGGCATCTTTTGTTATGTAAAGGTTTAAATTTATATAATCATGTTCATGAGATATTGGTCTTTCCCAAATATTTATTAAAATTTTCATTCTATTAATATGTATTTTTCTTTTTAATTAATTATTTAATTGATCTACTTTACATCCTGCTCTGGCCCCCTCCCTCTTCTTCTTCTTCCAGTCCCACCCTCCCTTTTTCTTCCCTATCCCTCCTCCCCTAGTCCTTAGAAAAGGTGAACTCCCCCTTCCCACCCACTCCAGATCATCAAGTCACATCAGGACTGAGCTCTTCCTCTTCTCCTGAGGCCCGGCAAAGCAGCCATGCCAGGGAGGTGTGATCAAAAAGCAGACAAGAGAGTCCCAGGTCAGACTCAGCCCTGCTCTTCTTACTAGACAACCCCCATGAACCCTGAGCTGCCCATCTGCTACATCTGTGTAGGGGGCCTTTTTCCAGTCGATGCATGGACTTTGGTTGGTTCTTCCGTCTCCACAAGCCCCTCTGGGCCCTGCTGGCTCTGTTATTCTTCTCATGGAGCTCCTGTCACCTCTAGGTCCTTCTATCCATCCCCCCAACTCTTCCACAAGACTCCCTATGCTTTGTCCAATGTTTGGCTGTGAATGTCTGCATCTGTTTTGATTGCTGTTGAGTAGAGCCTCTGAGAGCACAGGCTATGCTAGGCTCCTGTCTGTGAGTATAGCAGAATATCATGAATAGTATCAGGGGTTGGCTCTCTCCTGTGGTGTGGTCTCAGGTTGGGCTGGGCATTGGTTGGACATTCCCTCAATCTCTATCTTTATCCTGCACATATTGTAGTTGGGATAAATTTTGGGTCGAAGTTTTTTGTGGGTGGTTCGGTTTTCCCAACTCTCCACTAGGAGTCCTGTCTAATTAGAGGGTGTCCTCTTCGTGTCCATGACCCTTGCTACTAGGAGTCTCAGCTACAGTCAACGCCATAGCCTCCCAGCTTGTCATAGAGATGCCCCTGCCCACGGTTTCTCCTCTCTCTGTAGGCCTCTCAACCCACTCACCCCAGGTCTGAATTTTAATTTAACTCTTTTAGCCCCAGATGGAATTTATTTTACAGAAGTCAAGATTCAGAAGTAACCAAAATATTCAAGTATTATTTCTTGATTCTGCCGATCTCCAATTTCGCCTCACTTATCAAATACTGAACATGTCTCATTTCAGGACATGCCATTCTTTTCTATTTTTATTTGGTAGTATGTACCAAATAATGAGTACTTTGGAGACATATTTTTAAAGAAAATGTTACATTAATAATCTGAAATAAGCAATCCCTTTTTTTAAATTTTGAAAGAACATCTATTTATACATTTATCTGAATCTTTTTTGGGGGGGAGTAAGACAAGGTCTTAGTATATAGATCAGTCTAAACCTTAAACTTGAGGCAATCTTCCCGACTCAGACTCCTGAGTGCTGGGGATTACAGACATGTGCTATTACACACCCTCCTCACTTTTGTGAATCTTTATCTTTTAAACAACAGCTGCTTTCTTTCCACAGGTCACATAGACTCTGTTTGTAAGCACCCACAGATCAGTAAGAATGAAGTCTTCTTTCCCTGTGCTTCCTAATGATTCTGCCACCACCAAAATATTGTCAGTTTTGCATGTTTATCTTGAATTCATCACTAAACCAACTTTATGATTGTTACTATCCAGGTATAATTACTAGCTTCAGCACTTCAGCACTTCTCCGCTCGGTGGCTTTTTGGCAACACCCCAAATTCTATTTTTTCATATCGCAATATGGGATATGCATATTAAGTGTGGCCCTGACCTCAAGAATGACTAACAATGCCATCATTGTGTGTAACCACAGTTGGTAATTTATTATGAATGTGTATTAAAAATTTTAAAATGATAGGTATATAATAATCCATGTAGAATAGCACGACCTCAGAATAATGGCTGTCATGAGGAAAATTTGGAGGTTAATTTTACAGTGGAGCAGAAAAGAGTTATTTCTTGACTTTGTATATTCCCTCAGCAAGAAATATAGGTAAGAAGAAAAAAAAAAACCTGATGTATTAATTTTCAAAAAAATGTGTCTTTCTGTTAACTATACTGACAATTCAATTCAATTCACTGTATCTCATTCTATCCCATCTGTCTTCTCTGTAAGATGCTGAAATCTACAAGTTCCAAATGAACCCATAAAAGCATGTTTTTAGCTGTTTTATCGTGTCTAGCTGAAAGTTTTTAGCTGATTGGCTTTCTACTTTATGCTTCTGACACAGAGCTGACTATCACAGAAATGCAGCATTATACATACAGGTATTTTCCTCCTTTCTACTCTAATGTCAAAGATCAGACAGCAGAGAGGTGTGAATTTCCCTGTCTCAAGAAGAGGAGATGTCAGTTCTTAGTCTAGCCAATGATTTTTTTTTAAAGTCAACAAATTAGCTTTCTGGGTTTGTTTTGTTTTGTTTTGTTTTAATGGAGAAGAGATCCTGCCCCTTCTTGAATGAATATCACCAAGGAGGATGGAGTGCACGGACTTTAATGGGTGTGTAAATGAATTGGCAACAGACAACATTTTTGTTGTCCCACCAAGACAATGTCCTATGGAGATGCATGTCCGTTGTCCATTGCCCTGGCCTCCAAAAAGCCATCCAATGAGCCCCCAAGGCTCTTCACTGTGGCTGACTGGTAGACGCATGTACTGGAACTATGGAGGAGCTGACAGTCGGCACTGCTTACCTTTGCAAGTAAGGCCTAACAAGAATGGACACCTGGATAACATGCCAAATCATGACTCCACTCACTAAGGGCCATGGGAGAGTTCCTAGCTAGTAGATCATCTTCTCTCTGAAGCACAGAGCTGACCTAATGACATTTGGACTGTATCTCTACTCTTCTTAAAACAGCAGTAAAATATAAATGGCATGATTTCACTCTATGAATTTTAAACTACACATGCAAATGTGAAATACCAGAACTCAAAATTTTTTTAATTGGACGGTAGATGATTAAAACAAAATTTACAACACAAAATAAATAAAATCTACGAAAGAGTATTCAAAAGATACTGTGAAACAAAAATGTTCTAGACAGTACTTTCCAGAAGAAAAGCCTTCCTGGAAGAGTACAGAAATGCTCAGTGCATGTAGCTAAGTGGAGGCTTCACAGATGTTTAGAGTAATTGCTAGACAGTTTCCATATTAGTGCAGTTGTTGACATTTGCTTATAAAATACACAAATACTAGATCTCCAAAGCACACGTCTATGCATTTCTTCCAGAATAAAATAAAAGCCAGTGCATACCTTTTCCCAGTGAACAATTTCCCAAGCACCGTTTCTCAAAACTGCAAAGAGAGAAGATATTTTAAAGAACATCTTTTACTACCAATCACAAATTTCTGTTTAATAGAATGATTTATTTTAAATGATTAGTTTCAAATGAAATGGTTAGCAGCAATAATATATAACCTTAAAAACTAGTGACAGGAGGATCATACAAGGAAATAAAAACTCCCAATGTCTATTCAGCTCCCACAGCGATTTGTCTCTAACTCAAGGCAGCCTCAGGGGAGTGGCCATATGCCTTCTCCAAGACACAGGGGAACCTCAGGGTGGTGATGTTGGGGTGGGGGAGGGGTTGGTTGGACAGTGGGAAAGGGGAGAAAAAAATACAAAAAGTTATGTTCAAGGAAAATGTCTAGCCTACATCTTTTTCCTAATGACAACAATCATTCCGAGGGTGTACTAGTCTACATGGGTTACAGTAACTATCAGTTTTAATCTTGAATAGGTAAAGATAATAAAGCAGAGACATTACCTATTTTTAATTAGTAAGACTTTAATACAAAGAAAAATATTATTAGGTCTATATAATTAGGTCCATAATAATGCAGAAACATTCAATATTTGACTTACTAGAAAAAGTGAAAGAAGCTACTCTGAAATTATGAGAGGAGTGAGTATTTTATAGTGGGCTTACTGCTTCATTGCACAGCGCAGTTACTCAGTACCTCTAACCCCATCTATTCTAGGTTTGTGATCTAATGCTGAGCACAGTAAGGCACACCCAAAACTGAAAACAGCACAAGGCAATAATATGAGTTAGGTAACACAGGGCCAAGGACTTAAAAGAAAAAAAAAAAAATCAAGGCGCAATGATAAATGAGACAGACATTAAATCCTGGAGGGCAAAGCCAAGGTTTGATTTAGTCAGAAACAGCACGGCACGTATACAATGTGAAATTATTACAAAGTAAGCCATTTATAGTCAAAAACAAGTATGGCATTCAGTTTCTGTTGATGTTAGAAGGGACAGAGTTGGGACCCTTTAGAAATGTCATGAAAACAAGCCCACAGCATTACAGAGCAAACCCAACATTACTTCCACATGATGTTTTTGAACCAGTATTCTAATATACATTATTTTAATCTAGATATAATTAATGTATTCCAAATTCTCTTTAAGGCTCATATCTTAGTCAGTTCTTTATTTCTAATGTCTTGCCCCGCTTTCAGCACATAAGACATTCAGATGCTGAGAGAAAAACAAACACAGGGATAAACACCTTGCAAGGCATCCTGGTGCATTAACTTTAAATTCAAGTGGAGGGCTAAAACTAAAGCATGGCTAATATAAATGCTAACTGTAACTGCATGTAAGTTTAATTTCTTATTTTTATACTACTCAAAGAGAGAGGGAGGAGCCACTGATCTGAGCCGTACACATTTAGAACCGTTTCCAGCCTCTAAAACTTTAAGGCAAGCGGAGTACTTCCAAACTGATCCCATGACGAAGCCTGCTTCTTGCCAGTGCTCGCACAGTACCCGGAGTCCAAAGGACGCAGCTCACGGTAAAAACCTGGCCTCAAGCAGTGTCCGCATTGCTTCCTAGTGTCTTCCTCGGAATGGTCTGTCACCATGAATCAAGATTAAAGGAGAGAGAAGGCTGCCTGTTACCCATAACCCAGCACCTGAAATATAGACAGGTGTTCACGGGAGAGGCGGCCAAGTGCTGTCCACATCGACTCTAACTAGATTAACCAATATGATGTTTGAACAATAATACTTAAAGATTTCTTTATTGAAATTTGTTTCCCTCAGAGTCTACTTCTTACTAAGTAAATGTTTTCTCAAATCCAATATTTACCCTTTTTTTGCATGTGTATGTGTGTGCTCGTGTGTGCACATATGTGGGTGTATGTATGTATACACAGATGTGTGTGTGTGTGTGTGTGTGTGTGTATTTATGCGGAGGCCAGATGTTGACATTAGGTGTCTTCCTCAGTTGCTCTCTACCTTATATACTGAGACAGAGTGTCCTGCTAAACCCAGAGATAGTGTCTCTAGCCAGCTGCCCCTGCCCTGGGGCTTGCATGTGGGCTGCCATGCCTACCTGCCTATAATGGAGGTTCCTAGAATCCTAACTCTGCTTCCTGTGCTTGCACAGCCACTGCTAAACCCACTGAGCCATCTTCCTAAGCCTCACTATTGTTCTTTCCTTGTTGTTGTTTATTCATTTTTAAACCACAGTCTAGTATTTCTAAAAACAGTGACATCTGACATGAAAATAAAGGTGTCCAGCTGGACAGAATGAATATTCTGAAGATCAGCTGAACAGCACAGTAACTGCAGTTAGCACGAGCTACACGTGAAAATTGAAGAGAGGACAGATCTTCAGAGTCTCACCAAAGAAAACCATGTGTGGGGATGGATGTGTTAATTAAGCTGATGCAACTCATTACAAAATACACATACAATCCTGTGGGTATTGTCATTTTAGAAGAACTCCTCCCACCAAGATATCAAAATCTGTAGATGCTGAAAGTCCTTACAGAAAATGGTATAGGATTTACATATAATCCATGCACATCTCCCTAAATAATTTAAATATCTAGATTATTGAGATCGGCCAAAGCAATGCAGATACAATGCAGACAATTATTATATTATCTTAACTAGGGTATGATGGCAAGAGGAATGTCTGCACTCATTCAATACAGACACAATTTCTTTAATAATTTTGACCTGGGGTTGTTTGAATCTGTAAATGTAGAGCTTTTTGATACACAGGTCTGATTGTATAGCAAAATCTCAAGTATTACAGTGTTTGTTATACATACATACACACACGTATAAAATTTTGCAAAAAAAAATAAGAGCAATGATTATAAAGTGTTAAGTGTCGAAGAAAAGAGTCTCTGAGAAGACAATAAAGCATTTTAGCTTATGCGGAAGCTTTAGGTTGGATATCCCACTGTCGCAGCTTGGCCGCCTCCCTGGGGAGGGTCAACAGTCTACCACTCTATTCTTGCTTCTTGCTGTCTCACAGCTGGTCTGCTCCCCGCTTGTATGTATGTTCGTATGCCATGTGCATGCTTAGTGCACAGAGGCCAGAAGAGGGGATTGGATCTCCTGGAAGTGAAGTCACAGATGGTTGTGAGCCACCATGTGAATGGTGGAAATTGAACGTGGGCCCTCTGTAAGAGCGGTCAGTGTTCCTAACCACTGAGCCACTTCTCCAGGCCCTGAATCATCAACACTGTTTGTTTTTTAGATTTTTATTTATTTATTTATTTTATTTCATGTGCATTGGTATTTTGCCTGCCTGTATGTCTGTGTGAGGGTGGTGGGTCCCCTGGAACTGGAGTTACAGACAGCTGTGAGCTACCATGTGGGGACAGGGAATTGAACTTAGGTCCTCTGGAAAAGCAGCCAGTGTACTTCGCCACTGAGCCATCACTCCAGCCCATCAATTCTTAAAGCATACACACATACCACAAACACAAAAAAAAAATCTCTTAAAAAAATGGAGCTCAAATAATTTAATCCATGGTTAAACTGTATCTGTTCATTTATTTATATTTCCATTAATTTTTTTAAAGACATTTGTTCGAATTTTTCTGGAAATTGGTCTTTCATAAGTTTTGCTGATATTTAATTTCTTTCTTTTCATAAATGATATTTTAAATTTCATTTAAAATCAGTTACTGGTATATATGTACATATATATATATATATGTGTGTGTACAAATATAGTATAAATGTACTAAATTTTGGCACATCTACCCTTTTATCTAGAATCAATTATAATCTCTTACTAGTTTAGGGATAGTATTTCAAAATTATGATTAATAATACTTCGTAAACAACTTAATTTTTCTTTATATTAAGAATTTTTCTTTATATTAAAAATGCATGCTTTTAGATAGATTTGTTACAGTCATCTGCCTCACTATCCATCTCATTTTAAAAAGATAACAACTTCTCCTGTAGTGGACAAATGGCTTTGAAAATCCATTTACTAATAAAAATGTCCCATAGGGATGGAGAGATGGCTCAGGGCTAAGAGTGCTGGCAGAGGACCTGAGTGTGGTTCTCAGCTCCCACGTCACGCTGCTCACAATGTCTCCAACTCCAGCTCCAGGGGTCCAGTGCCCTCTTCTTGTCTGTCTAAACACCATGTGCACAGGCATAAACACGAATGCATGTACACACATACACACAGAATAAAAACGATGAAATAAATCTTTTCAAATGTCTTGATTTTGAAATATGTTCTAATTTTCCTTACCTCAAAAGGACAGGTGCGTGTGTGTGTGTGTGTGTGTGAATGTACATGTGTACAGAGGGTGCTTGAGTTTGCACTTGTGTATGTGGGTGTAAGTGTGTACTTGTATGTATATGGAAGCATCAGATATTTCCCATAATCTTATCTTTTAGAGACAGGGTCTATCTCTGAACCAGATGCTCAAAGATTGGATAGACTGCCTGGCCAGTGAACTCAGGATCTGTATGTATCTGCCTCCCCCTTGTTAAGATTACATCGAGCCGTGACTCTAACTGGCATTTTGTTGTTGCCTTAAATAGATGTGGGAAACTGAGTTCAGGTCCTTATGCTTGTATGACGGAAATGTTACCAATGGAGCCATCTTCCGAGTCCCCATAAATGGCTTTTTATGACACGGCTACTGTTAACTTCCCATCTTCACTTCTTGCCATTCCCTTCGCACCCGCCCTATGCTTTCTGTGGTCAAAGCATCATGCTCTTTCTTGCCTACTTTGTGCACAGTTCTGTGACTGGAGCACTCCTCTATCCCAACAAATTAACCTACCTGCCTTCCACACCTCAGCTTTCATACAACTTTCTCGGGGACATTTGTGGTCCTTTATCACTATACCAAGACTAAATGAACTACTTTCCTCCAAAGTACACAAAGTACAGTCTTACTTAGACATGTAGTTGAGTAGGGTTGTTTCCTTCCCAGATTGTGAGAGCCATAAGTGTCAACCACTCCTGTTATGTCCACACTAGTATGTCCAGGGTTACAACACAGCCATGTGAAAGCACTTGGTAAATACTTGCTGGGTTCACTGGTATTCCCTTGTATTTGAGAGCATAAGAAGTCAGAGTAGTGGTTACACAGATATGTTGATGATACAACCCTACTCCCTAGTAATCGTCATATTAAAAACATGTGCACTGCATTTAATATACAGTTGTAGAGGAAACCACTTTATCAGTTTCCCATAATTACCAGAGGACCCAGAAATCCCACTCCTGGGCATGAAGCCCCGAGAGAAGAGAAAACTTATTACCTCATGCATCCCTTGTGCGTGAGGGTTCACAGCGGGATTACTTACGTTCTCCCGGAAGTGGAAACCAGCGAGAGGCACATCAGCTGCTGTGCAGATGAGCACACTGTGGACTACCCACTCACTAGTGCACTGCGTGTAACAGCAAGGAACGGGGAGCTAAGATGAGGACGAGGTGGGTGGACTGTGAAGACGGGCCAAGCGGAAGACAAACGAGGCCACCACAGACTGTATGAGCTCACTTACAGAAAGTACTTAGAATAGACAAATCCATGGAGACACGATGCAGATGCGTGGTTGCCAGGGCGCGGACGGCGGGGCGGCAGGGGCTGACTGCTCGCACATGTGGGTTTCTTTATGGACTAGTGAAAATGCGCAGGAACTAGGCGGTGTGCTGGGGATACAACCTCCTGACTCCCCATTGCAGGACTCCCCGGTTGCCCACTCTAAGGTGGGGAACATGCTGGCAGGCAAGTGACAACGGAGTGCAAACAGCCACCCAAAGATGCAACGAGCTGTTTAGACATTTGCTTAAAACAGACTTCTCGGTTTTGTGAGTTGCTGAAAAGATTCCCGCGGCAAGCATTTGAAAGGGCTATGTAACATGAGGCGAAGCAACACGCACCCGGTTCTCTGATGTCAGCTTTGGGGCCACCTCTGCAGCTCTGCCATCTAAACCAGCCAGCTTGAACGGATGCCACTTTAGCAGATGTTTGCTACTTCACGTTAAAAATAGCGCTGGCCCACTCTTTAGTACCAGCCAAGATGGCAAGTGGCCCAATAGCCTTCTAGAGCGGTCTTCCAGCCCTCTTCCTGTCTCCATGCCCTAAGCCTGCTCCCTTCCTTTCAACCTTGCTCTGATCACGACTTTCTCTAATCGACCTCTCTGGGATCTCTACCTCCACCCAATGGCACCAATGGTACATTGTCTCTCCACACCAATGTTTCCTGTTGGTTTATTACTGCAGGGGTCATTGGAAAATATAGACTACTGAAAAAAAAAGTTACACGCTGAAGAAAGCTTTAAATGCAGTGCTAGTCAAAGACGTTATCCTCTCTCTGTTTTGATAACATCACCACATCAACTTTTATGTGTTTGTGCATTTGTGCAATGGCACTAAAGTGGAGCCCTGGGGACACCTTATGAGAGCTGGCTGTGTCATTCCACCATGTGGATTCTGGGTATTGAACTCATGTCCTCGGGTTTGGCGGTAAGCACCTTACCCACTGAGTCAAAATCCCACTGCCCCTGCTTTTTTATTTTGGAAACAGGTTCTCATTATACAATGTGTCTCCTGACCTGGACGTTCTGTGTACACTGGGTTGACCCTGAATTCAGACGTGCCTGCTTTGCTTCCTGACTGCTGGGATTAAGTGAAGGTGCCACCAGGCCCAGCCTCATTTTTTGGTTGCTTTTTAGAGACGGAATTTCATGTAATCAACCTTGAATTTGGAGTAGCCATAAACTTTTCATCCTTTTTGCCTCTACCTCCCAAGTACAGGGATCAGTCATGAGCCGCCATGCCTGGCTATCAGTGATGGATTTCATCAAGTTGGAAATCAATGTTTTCCAGCAAGATACACAGGTTCACCAAGGCTGGCAGCGTCTCCTCACCTTAGCTCCACTATCATGTGCCATCAAACCCAAAGAAACACTTGCTTTCTTTAAAAAAAAAAAAAAAATATATATATATATATATATATATATATATATGCCAGGTGTGGTGGCTCACGACTTTAATCCAGCACTCACGGAGGGTAGAGGCAGACAGATCTCTGCTCGAGGTCAGCCTGGTCTACAAAGCAAGTTCAGGACAGCCAAGGCTACACAGAGAAACCCTGTCTTAAAAAAAATGCATATATGTATATTTTTCCACATGTAGGTTTTATACTTGATAAGAATATTAAGGTCAAAACACCAAGTAAACTGGCTTTTGGCAAACACTGAATGTGTCATTCCCTGGTTGTGTGAATGACAATAGATAGGATAGTGAAGCAGAGGGCCAGTAAGATAGTCTAACGGGCAAAGCACTTGCCACAAAACCTTGACCACCTCAGTTCAATCCTTATACACCATGCTTGCACAGGTCTCTAATCAAGCGAAAAGCTGTGCTGCCACACAGAACAGAAGGCCAGGAAAGATCCAGGAGCTCAGAGATGCCCAGGCACGGGCCGCTGGGGTCCCTGACATTGCACTAAAACAAGGATTTTTAACTTCCCTGCTAAATATAAAAATCCTGGTTCCAGGGAAGCTTGGGTAGAAGTTTCCACAGTTTATAACCATGGATCAATCAAGTCGGACTACAGCTGGTTTCTCTATATAGCCTTAAACTGATATATTTTTTAAAACCCTATCTACTAACTACATTTCTGAAACATCAAAATTAGTGCACACTTTCCCCCAGCGAACAATTTCCCAAGCACCATTTCTCAAGCCGCTCTTGGGTACGGGGAGTAGGAGGGTCAAATGGTAAACAGCACATTCCAATCCCTAGTCCATCCTGCCCTGATCTAGGCCAAGGCTCAGACTGACACTGACAGGTCCTCCAGAGATAATACATTAATTATCACATCCCAGTCAACAGCTCCACTTCAGTGAAACTCTAGCTTCCTCTTTGTCTATGCCACGGCCAGGCAACGCCGAACTGCATCTATCTGCACAACTGTATCCTCCAGGAGCAAGTCCCCGAGGGGCACTTCGGACTCCAGTGCAACCCGTTTCTACTTTTCATCAGATGCGGTCAGACCTCTTCCTTAGGTATCCACAGCAGTTCACACTCCCCAGCAACCTGTGAGGTTTCACTGCACTGACAACAACCCAGAGAGGCATAAACTACTTCAGTTGTGTCCACGGGGTGAGTACTTCTTATTCATTCCAAAGCCTGCAGGGGCCTGGCGTATTCAATGCATATATTGCCAATAGGTCTCCGTGCTGTTAAGAGCCTAGCTTGAAGTTGTGGCGAGGCCCTGCTCCTCAACTTGTTCCATGGGTCTGCAACCCCTAAAATACAAGGGGCAGAAATAAAGGAAACACACAGCTTGAGGCTACACACATTTTTAGGCTCGAAGAGAATGTTAAAAGAAATCAGCCACGACATGAAACATTTGAGCCAATCAAGGCTTGAACACCAGCCAACGGCACTGTCAAAGTTCACCACTGACTTTCTTTTGGAACTGGCTCCTAACATCTAATCCTTAGAACAATTAAAACAAGCACCATCACATGCGGCATGCTGGCAAGGAAACCAGGAACCTGGTTATTTTTAATCTTCAGCCTCCTCTACCTTTGTTTCAACTACTTTGAAGATAGCAGGAAACACAGCAGTGTCATTTGTTGAGACTGTTGGGTTTTGTAGGACCAAAGGTAACAACACGCCTACTCTGCTTCCCTTGAGAATGATTAATGCTGCCATAGAAAGAGGGTGAGCCTGATCATGAATGGCCTGGGGTTTTCTGACAGCTCATTCTGAGATGTGAGACTCCTCCACCTCTCCCCTGTGCCATCCAAACACACCTGCTACGGTTTGCACACAGTCTAATTACAGTGACAGTATACTTGGGAGGGCTCAGACGTTAAACAAACGCCTCAAGGGAGCCTCTTTTAACCCAGCAGGCTACTGGTTGGCAGCTTTGTTGCAGTGGGTTTCTTCTGGGAAAGGCAAACATTCTGTTAGTGTGCCTGAGCCCTTCCTCACCGAAGGCCTAAAGGGAACCCTGGATATCCGACTTAAAAAGCACTGCATCCTGGCTCACTGATATGCTCAAAGCTTCCAAGAGAGAGGATGTCACCCACCTCCCCAATTAAAGTGGTCTGTTACTAGTGATGTCACTGGCTACCCTTCTCTGGGCAGATCTTTCTAAACTATATCACAGAGAATGGAGTAGAACACACACACACACACACACACACACACACACACACACACACATGAAAGGCCAAGTGTGTTTCATTTCCTCTCTGTAAGTGAGCCTTTGAGAGAGATTTTAGGTTACGGTGAAGGTCAAGTGTTCATCCAGACTCTCTAGACCTGTGTAAATAAAAGAAGCCAATACAATCACACTGAAGCACCATTCACTCACCTAACATCCTCTCACTTTAAAGACACTTCAAAGGCGGAGGCATCATGTGGCCCAGAATGACATTCTACACAAATATTCTCAACTTGCCTATAAAGGCCAAATCAAGTCTCTACATGTATTGTCAAACCATTATCGTCTACTGACACACAGGACAGAGGAAACATCCTCCGTTGATGCCTCTTGAGTAGATGGTTGACATTGGCATCGAGTCAGCTGAAAGCATTTTTATAGGCTAAGTTATGAAACTTTAAAGTGGCCCCCAAAGCATGTTCCCTTGCAGTAGCACAGCAGTCCTGAGATCCCAACCCAGTCACCCAGGAACGCTAGGGTAACTCTAGCAATCTGCGTTTTAAGGAGACCTCCGAGGGATTCAGAGCCACAGTCAAGTTAGAGAGCCAACACCATAACAACACGGGTACAGAGAAAGCGACGGGACAAGAGCACAGTTCCAGCAACCTTCTGTTAGCAATACCTCTGGTACTCACCAGGCAAACCCATTCACCTTTTCCTTCACTTCATTGAGAAATTTCTTACCAGACAAATCTCCCTGCCTGGTCTCACCAATCATGTCACAAAGCTTTTGTTTTCAGCTCCTCAGCCATTGTTCTGTTAAAAGTTGGAGGCAGATTCACTTCAGAGCTGTGAAGCCCTGTTACTTCTGAAATGCTGGGTGGGCTGGCTGTCTCAGTTCCGGGTCTCTGTAAGCCAGCACTAAAAATTGGCAGGGCTCTCCTCTCCTGCTTCCAGCCCAGGGGAATCTAACCACTACAGCCTCCTTCATGTCCCTAATCCCTAATCGATAAAAAACAAGATCATTTCTGTCCCTTGCCTTGCTCTACGCACCTAGCAACTTTTAAAAACATCATACTGGCAATCTGTTCAGGTCAACATTTTTCCCCAGTCTTTTTAACCAGGGTTTTTGAAAGTCCCCTAAACATGACCCTAACTTAACCCCACCCATGTTTCTGTTGCTCCCCCAACATGCATCTCTGCCCTTGTCAAGACGGACTATTTGCTATTCCCAGGTCTTTATCTCACATCTGCCCACATTTCACAGAGCTGCCCACAGCAGCCACTCATCCACAGCTAGCCATACTAAACTCTCTGCTTGATGGTGTAACATCCATCCATCATGAGCCTCCCAAGTGCCATTTATGGCTCCAACTCTCTCATTTGGTCCTCAATACTCGTTCTGGCTTGTATATCCACTTTCATTTTACCTTCCATCCCTTACCATAAGGTCCTGTGGGGCAGAGATGAAGGCTGCTTTTATCTCTCTGGATAGCTCTCGGTGCGGGCAAAGTGCTCAGTACAGACTTACTGGAGGGAAATATCAAATATCCTGTATTTGAATCGCACCCATTTTCCCCCAGGAAATCTGGACATGCAATTCATTTGAGTTAGGTTGCCACAGGTGGGACAAAGTGCCTGCAAGCATAATGCTGTGTTAAAAAAGGAAAAGGAGAGAAAGGAAGGAAAGAAGGAAGGAAGGAAGGAAGGAAGGAAGGAAGGAAGGAAGGAAGGAAGGAAGGAAGGAAGGACAAGGAGAGAGAGGTATGCACACACAGGAAGGAAAGCCAAGATTGAGGTAAAAACAGCAACTCTAAAATCAGACCCCTTTCCCTTAAACTGTGCTCCTTAATTTCCTCAATGGGTTTTGATCCTCTGTGTACATCTCTGATTTACAGAAGAAATGAAACACAAGCTAGGCTGTATTTCTCCGCCAATAAATACCACCTCCCTACCCAGAGCTACAGTGGAGGTTTTCCAGTGGGCTCAATTTTGACACACTCCTGAGACATTCCAAATGACTTGAAAATATGGCCAGTTCCTGAGATGTTGGAAGTTATTTGGCTTGTCTGCATACATGACTCTCAGCCCCAGGACACAATACTTTCTAAGAACTGTATACAGATAAGCTGATGCCTAGGTAACAAGGTGCATGTTGAGGCTCACTGGATGTGAGGAGCTTATCATATGTGGGGAACCTGCAGTGAGACAGAGGGCCCTGTTCTGCTTCTCAATAGGCCAGTGAATTGGAGTTATTTTAATCCATTGTCAGCCCTGAAGTGAACGGAAGCAGGCGGACTCTGCCTTGTTAGCGGGTTTCTTCGGATTGAATTATCCAGATACCACCTCAATGCCTTTTTTCCCCCCGAGGATTTAAAAGGTGAAGTGGTTTCCAGGGGGAGGTGAGCAACCACCAGCTGTGTGCACCATAGGCCCTTGCTAGTGCTCTGACAATCACTACCTCACTCTACTCCAAGAAAACGCCCGTGGGGCCCTGGGGAGAAAATTGTAGGTAGAGGTCTGTTTTGTCTGTGAGGCTCTCAGCGTGCCTCGGTCAGGAGGGCTGAAGGGATAACTCATCTGTTTAGAGCATTTGTTTAGAGTACTTTGCTCCTGTAAAAAGGACCTGGGTTGGTGCTCTGTAATCATCCTAACTCTGGTTCCAGGGAATGCAATGCCCTCTTCTGATCTCCACAGGCACCAGACACAAACATGGCACACATACAGACAGAGAAAACACTCCTGCACTTAAAATAAATAAAACATATAAAATAAATCAGAAAAAAAAACCCAAGTGTATCTTGGTTAGAAGAATTTATGTTGTCTTTTAAACTGCAGGAAAAGTTCATTAAACAAAGACATATCTTCTTCACAAAATACATACTATCATAGTAAGAGGAGGTATTATAAAAACTAACTCTTGTAATGTTCGCTCTCATCCAACTACTGACCCAAGCCAGGTGGTCGGCAGGCGGATCTGTCTCGCACACCTCGCTCGTTGGACATACATGCAGCATCCTTTAGGGATTATGCCCAAGCCTGGGGTTTTAAAACAGCCCTTCTACTCATTAGGCAATTATAAATTATCCCAACTACCTTAGACTCTGCCCAAGCGCTATCTTTTCCCAGTCTTCCATGTCGTGATTATATACGAGAGTCTCATTTTACTTGAAATTCTCATAGCATTACATAGAAAACAGAAGTATTGTTTTACAATTTAAAGAGAGAGCCGACAGAACCACCATAATCCAACCATATGGGATTGTATTCAGTGTATACATTACAGTAACAATGACAAATGTGTAGTCCACGGAGATGATGTGTGTGTGTGTGTGTGTGTGTGTGTGTGTGTACAAGACAAACTGAGGGTGAAAGAAGAAATCAGAAGAGGTAGAGGCGAATTCACATGCAAGGAAAAACGAGGCACTCTGGCCATGTGCTAGTGCTATGAATAATAAAAGTGATAAATGGATACTGCTCTCTGTGTTCTCGGGAGGCAAAGCGAGGCCAACAGTGACGAGGAAATGACCGACAGTGAAGGTAAGGAAGTGCGAGAGCTCCCACCATGTTAATATTTGATCAGGCGTGTGCTGTGCGCAGCATCTACTAAGACAGGGCCCCGGGCTGGAAGTTAGACATGGTTCTGTCCTCTGCAGTGTCCATCTATCATATACAAATTATCGCCACGGCAGCAACCGTTTCTAAAGAAAAGAAGTCGCTGCTGTTGGGGAAGGACCGACCGCGAAGCTCACCCAGACGCATGCGCACCGGAACGTGTGAGGATCGGTCTACGCTCTGTCCCTTCTCTGAAACTAGGTTCTTAGAAAATAACATACGAGTCACTTTTGCCATATCCCTAAGCTATCTGCTTAACCAACATATGGATCTCGAAGGCAGAAAGTGGCATTTCTCCAAAAATATTGAGGACAAGCTCAAATGTAGAGCCTGGTCGTAAAGTTCTGAGTTGGAGCCAAGCTCCATAATTTAGTTGGTAAAAATGAGGTGCCAGACGGGCACCAATCTATAGATAAGTGGCTGAAAATGCTGGGAAGAAGTTATCATTTTGTTTGTTTGTTTGTTTCTGAAGTCTCTAGGGATGGCTAGAGTGGCAGAGCGGGGGAGACTTCCTCGTGTCTTAACAAAAATGAGAGAACATTCGTTTGAGTACAAATACCCAAGAGTGAATCCTGGCACTGGAGTAAAAGTCGTCTCTCATGCATTATGTGGTCTTGGCAAACATTTAGAAAAATATAAGCCTAGTACTTTAAATTTCTGTCAAAATTAATTACCTGTCATAAATATCCTCTTCCCCCTCCTACACACCAACCACTGCCTCGGTTCAGGAAGGCAAATTGAATTTCCCTCTGGTCTAATGACAACAGATGGCTCTCATATTAAGTAATTTGAGTTATCTGACAGCAAACAGCATCCTGTTCTAACATTTTTGTTATCTGCCATCATCTGCCAAACCAAGAATACCAGTGCTCAAACTAGGCAGAGGTTAAGCAGGAAGATGCCAACTACATAGGAAACACCTTCGGGCATCAACCTTACTTCCTGGATATGGGATTTCCAAGTATTCTACTGACTAACCCGGTGTCTATAGCTGGTTCCATATATTTCATTGTATAGGTGAGCATTGTATAGGTGAACTGATATTGGGTGGGGAAGCCTTCCCTCAAATGTGTCTGATCTTCATTTCCAGATGGAGAGATGGTCCTATAACCCCATGCAGAGGATGGAAACGCCCAGAAAGAATGTTTTTTCAAATAAAGAACATTTTGAGGAAGTGGGTATGTAAGAAATCAGCATCCCTCTGGCACAAAATGGGCTGACCTAAAATCATACCACAGTGACAACAGTCCTTCAAGGCTTGCCAAAGACCAGCCACCAGCCACCACAGACTAGTGATGCATTATGTATTAGAATTATGTACTAGAAGGGGGCTTGCATTGTTGTGCTTCAAAAGCTCCTACTGAATATTCTCAAGCAACATGACAACAAATGCAAGAGCTGCACATTGTCACAAATAGCAGCATGGAAAACATCTAGATATCTCATTTCCTCCTTGTGATTGCTCCTTTACTTGTAAACTCCTGGAGCAGCTTTGTGAATCTCTCCTGTGATCCTTTCTGTTCTCCGTCCTGATGATCATTCTGCTTCTTTTTTGGCTCATACGCCTTAGCCATTAGCTACTGAGGACGCCCAAGCAAAGCTGGCATCTCCTGGGCCTGGCATTTAAGGTCTCATAAAATTTGATTCCAGCCTATCTTGTAAATCATGTGTCTGCTTCCCCATGATATGAATCTCCTTTGGTTACCTCACACTCTAATGATAGTTCAGTGCAGCCAACCAGCAGCTGTTTTCCTTCCAGGCTGTCTTCTCTTCCCCTTTCCCACTCAACCCACAGGAAAAATGTTATCCCTACATCTCTTTAGTCATCCACGGTCCATCCAAAATTCAAGACGTAGCTGAAGATAATCCAGAATTTTCTCCCTTTGGGGGTTTTACAGCATTAGACAAGGGAAACACTATCACTATTCCACAAAAATCTACTGAGTCATTGAGACTGCATAGCTCAAGCCTTCATTTTCTCCCCAATTCTCTAATATTGTGCTTAGACATTTTTTTTCACATCTATGTATCTTAGCAAACAGGCGGAAAGCTCTTCAAAGTTAAAATTCTCATTTGATCTTTTCTTAGATCTCCAAATAATTAATATTTTAGTAGATAGCCTAAATATTTTAGGATAATAAGCACAGATGTATAAAAAACCTAGCAGATGAGGCTTTTGGCCAGAAGTGGTGAGAAAGAGGGAGAGTGCTCCCCTAGGGCAGTGGTTCTTAACCTTCCAACTGCTCTGACCTTTCAATACAATTCTTTACGTTGTGGTGACCCCCAACCATAAAATTATTTCATTGCTACTTCATAACTATAGCTTTTGCTATAGTTATGAATTGTAATGTAAATCTGATATGCAGGATATCTGATATATGACCCCAACGGGGTTATGACGCACAGGCTGAGAACCCCTGTCATAGGGCCTCCCCACAGGAGTGGCAGTAAACTGTGCTTCCTGTCTAGGTGACGCTGGAAGACTCCTGATTCCCTTCGTACTAGGGAGCTGTGGAGAAAAAGGAGTCTCTCAGTGGGAGGAAGCTCAGGGGTGGTATAAGGCATCTGCCTTCAAGTTCTAGGCTCTTTTTAAAAACATGGTCCTCTGTGCCTATGCTGAATGTCATTTTGGTTTGGTCTGTGTGAAAAAAAGGCTGTACGAGAACACCATGCTCATTCGGAAGCTGGCCTGGCTTTAGCCACGCCCTTCATTTCAATGGCTAACTTCATCCGCCTGCACAGAATAACTTGGAGTGGTTTTCAAACAAGTTACAAAGTTTCAGATATTTTTCCATTGTTTCTACAGCCAACACTGTTCACAAATAAAATAAAGGCATTTTATAGCTTTTAACATAGTGGGAAAAAACTATAGATTTTATTCACAGTGCATTTAAAAGCACATGGTTAGTAAGCAACTAAATATGGTAGAAAGCAGCTTTTTCAAAAGCACCACTCTCCCGTCAATTTAAGTGCTAATATAACTACTAAGAAAGTAAGAAGGAGGCTGAGCTGAGAGAGAGAGTATCTCAATACAATAGAGTATTCACAACTGAATCACACGTAAGAGTTTGAGGATATGACAGTGAGCAAACTTGCTAAACACAGGAAAAACATATAAAGGTCCTACCTTGTGTCTGTTTCTTGTTCACAGCATTATCAGCTTTGTGTCGTTTCTAAAGTTCAAAACAAAAACAAAAACCTCAGTGAAAGAGTGAACGAGATCCAGAAAGCAAACTGGTGCTGAGAACAAACGAAGGTCTTTTAACTTATGCTCTCCAGGTGTCTGTCTTTCTACACTCATAGCTGCGGGTGTTGTTACAGCACCCTCGGCTTCCTCATACAGTACTCCTCCCTGGCATCACAGCGTCGGGGTCCTCACCCAAGGAAGCTCAGTATCCAAGTGGGTTCCCTAGTAGGAGAACAGGGACCATCTCTGAGGCTGGCTCTTGATCCCCCCCCACCCCCAAGGGAAGCAGCCTTGCCAGGCCACAGAGGAGGACATTGCAGCCAGTTCTGATGAGACCTGATAAGCTAGCGTCAGATGGAAGGGGAGGAGGATCTCCCCTATCCGTGGACTTGGAGAGGGGCATGGGAGGAGATGAAGGAGGGAGGGTGGGATTGGGAAGGAATGAGGGAGGGGGCTAGAGCTGGGATACAAAGCAAATAAAATGTAGTTAATATAAATAAATAAATTTAAAGAAGAAAATAGGTAGAATAACATTTTTTAAATTTATTTTTTATTTATTACAATTTATTCACTTTGTATCCCAGCTGTAGCCTCCTCCCTCTTCCCCTGAATAACACTTTAATAGTACTAGAAAAATGAAGCAAAAGTCTGATTTAGTCTATTGCTTAAATAACTCACTTAGCAGATTGCCCAAGAGAATTATCTATAATAACTACCATTTAATAACGGGACTGAAGTGTTTTCAGCTTTTGGTGAAACTCATTATCTGATTAAGCTGAGTACATCCTCCATCATTTGAAGACGCACTGATGTCTGTCGTAAACCAGCAACTAGTTCATCTACCACTTCCATTGCAGCCTCTTGTCTTCACTGCTCCACAGTACCACACGGTGCAACCAGATGCCACCATGGACAGACGCCAATCTCTCGGCGCCCTCCACCCCCATCCCCAAAGCACCCACAATGTTAAATAGTGAGCGGGTGATTTTTGTTTAGGTTGACACAGGTGAGTTTGAAGAGACCTTAGAAGGGTAAGAAAAAGAAACCGAAGGCCAGAGGAAATAATGAGAAACTTGTGACCCAGGGGCCGCTATACGGGCCACTCTCTCCTCTGTAGTTCAGTTGGAGGTTTCTTGCGGCTTCTGTCTGAACTTACAGCACAGAGAAAGACACACCAGATCAGGTAATACGGCAGAAAAGTGTTCGGTGTAACTAACCCTCCCCGGGCCCCCCCTTTTTTTTTTTCAAAGATCCTATCTTAGAAAGCCCAAGCTTGCATTTAGCTGTGAGAATTGAGAACAAATACACAGAAGTGCCTACGTTTTCCATTTGAGAAAAATAAGGTGTTCAAGAAGCTTAGTGAAAACTGTTCCCCAAGAGAAACGTGTGGAGTCAGCCCTACTCTGAGCCACAGCCGTGTAGGAGGTGAGTGGAGTGAGATCCATCCTCCTCACTAAGGCAGCGTGGACTCTGTTCATCAGAGGAAAGGCCACCGAACTGCCCAATCCACAAACAGCATTGAAACCTCTCGGGGAGGAACGGTGGAACCTGATTCTTCCATTTCTACGCGGCAAGTCTTTCTCAGCGCAGACTACTCACTAGTAAATGTGTGATAGTGAAGAAACTTCACGGGAATATTATTGCTTCCAAAAGAAAACTATAATGTGCTAGAAAATAATCTGAGATCAAAAAGTTTAAATCTTTATATTTATATTAACAATAGAAAAATACAACTGTAAAGCTCCAAATAATTTTTTGTTATTTGTTTGCCATTTCTTTCTTAATAAAGATTCCAAGAAATTTTGAAAGTAATAAGTTTTGGTCCAAGATTTTTTTTTTCTTTTTAAGTCCAAGGTAAATTTAGATAGTAAAAGGAGGTCTGGATGAGCTCCTCCCTCCCCATATACACCTATGAGAGTCATGGGGAGACTTCCAACTCATGGAGATAAAAGCTAATTAATGAAACATTTCATTCAGAGACTTGGTTCACCATTCAGAGATGAGATTAGTCCCTGCCCCTTTTTACAGCTTTCCTACATCCTTAGCTCAGCCCTTTCACACCAAAGACTATCATGGGGCTGCCTGTGGTCCTCCCCACATCCTCTCTCCTTCCCCTGCTCTCGCCTCTGACTTCTGCTCTCTCTCAGAGGAGCCTTGAACTGTGTCCATGCTGTCGTCTGTTGTCACCTTAGCCCAGACATGGAGCCATGAATCCACGTGCACCCATTATCACAAATCAGAAACTTAAAAGCCACCTTGCACTTTTTTCTCCCTGTCACTTTATCTAGTGCCCTCTTTCTTTGATAATTAATTATCTAATAAACGTTCACCGTGGCCCCAGACTCTGTTAATACCCCTGAAGGTACAGTAATGTACAGGAGCCCAAATCGCTTGAGCTCACGAAATACATATTCAGGTGGACAGAGATCAACCTATCAACCAAACAAGCCTATCAACCAAACAAGTAAGGGAAGCAGCAAGTGTGGGAGTTCCAAACCTTGCCAATTTGATTCCGAAACATGCACCGAATTCCTTTTTACACTTTTTACCATCTTGACAACACCACTTGGTCTAATGTCTTCATTTTTTATATCAGCTATTGGAATAGTCTACCCAGTTTGCTAAAGCATCTGCTCTTCTTCCAATTTATGTTTTGTCTTTTTGTGAAAAGCACCTTTGAATGTTACCGGCACAGGCAGGACCTACTCATCCCTTGCTACCCATGAGGCATGAAGGGTATCACATGCGTCACTTAATTCTAAAATCAGCCTGGTCACTGCTTTACTGTCTTCTGCATCTCTTGGATGGTCAACTCCATCCAGACTTCTTTTACTCAGTAGCAGATGCCTGATAGTTGGTACCCTCATCTCACAGACTTTGAATAACTATTCATTTTGCAATGAATAAAATCTACTGATGTTTAACAATTTTCTGGGGGGAAAAAGATAAAGTTTTTATGGTTCTGCATACCATCTTAACAGAAAACAGTCATTCTGATTTTTTGCCACAAGAATTAGAATTCATTATGATAAAAAGGTTTATCATAATGTTTTAAAAAGAGATTTCCATCAATTTAGAGTATTTCAGGTATGTATACATTATTTCTATTTACACAAAAATAAAACATCTATTATGTTGAGCAATGCAAAGCATTAAGAGTGGGTAAGTCTTCAGTAGCTCACATGTAGACATAACTTTGACTTTTATTCTAAAGATGTAAAAGACAGTGCTAACATAGAATGTAAGTTTTCCTAGGCCTCAAGCTGGGTTTTGTTTCTGAGATATAGGTGGAAGATATAACTAGTCTTCCCAAGCATCTAGTTCCAACTCCCACAGATGCAAGGGAAGCATCTCTTCATTATGCCATTAATTCTAATACCTGCAAGCAGATATTGTGTGCCATTGATGGCCCAAGAAACCTGAGAAATGCCATATCTATTCCCTCCATCCTTGTCTTCTACAACGAACCCTACCATCCTATCCAGCAGAGCTTTAATTCAGTTTGCATCCCCAAGTGACTACAAGGAACAAGGATACTCTCTCCCACTATCTAGTAACCGTAGTGTCTTTCAATAAGTAGATAACAATATAAGACCACTGACATACTGAATATAATTAACATCGTGGCAAAGTTTAAACACATCACAGTCTTTATCCTAAGTGATAACAGGCACCTAAATGTGTTCTTGTGTTCCTGTTGAGTCTGATTAGTTTCTTTCTAATGACATCCAATTATTGTATTATGATCTATTAAAAATACTTCTTGAATACAATTTTGTTTACTGTATTTTTGAACGACAGTGGGTAGAGGCCACAACTAAGAGAAATTACAGCTTTGCTGCCACATCCAGCCATGACTTAAAAGAATGGAAGTGAGAGGAAACGAGCTAAGAAAAGAGAATCCCCTCAGTTTTCCAGTTTGTAGGCCCAAGCAGGATGTCGCCAATCAAGACAACCATAGTGTCTTAGACGTACCCACACAGAGTTGTGTGTCCTCAGCAACTACCGATACTCAGAGCCACTGACACAACACCCCAAGCCTTTAATTCTAGCATGCCAGGCAGTTCTGGTTTTTCCCTGTTTTAAATAATATCAATGAAGTAGCAAAGCAGAAGTAATATTACTCTTTGTGAAATTTAGGACAGTGCATTGATAAAGATTTCTTCAGCCTTCCTTTTCCCAAATCTGATTCTTCTAAAGCCCAATAGGAGGTCGGTTTAGACATGTAAAGAAGTACTTTAAAACATTAAGAGTCACCAAACCCCCACAATAGGAAACACAATATTGGCTTCCTCAATTAAGACAGTTAAAATAGATTACAGAAAAGGTCTAAAGTTATTTGGGGGAGTTTATTTTACAAAGGGGAAACCAACTTCCTCTTTCTACCACAGAGGACTAAAAATGGCAAACTTACTGTCACTTCCTTTCAATAAGACAAGATTAATGGAGAGAAAACTCAGAACACTAAATTAAAATGAGAAGAAATCAAGGACTCTAATAAGGTGAAAAGCACGATATTTATCTTTAACAATAAAATAATAAAATAATAAAAGCTCATTTATATTTAATTTGGAGATTATTTCAATTAATTGGAAACATTGTTCAAATGCCATTTTCTCTTCATGCCAATTACTATATTTAAGTTAATTTCTTTTATTAATAAATGATAAGCCTAAAAGAACACTATAACAAGAATTTCTCAATAGTAATCTATTAGAAATTGGCTTCAGAAAAATAAATGCAATGCTATCACTTAAGATGAGTAGGCATTTTAAAAGATCTATACTACAAATTAAATATCTTAAGAAATAATATTTTTAATATACATTTGGACCAGTTTATTTATGAAAATATAATACTTACAATGTCTTCTATTATCTCTTTGATAGCTGCCACAGCTAAAATAAATAAGAGAGGAACCAGGGTTGTGTATCGACCTGTTGGTGACACATCTGGTATTTGCTGAATAAGAAAAAAGGCAAGATAAAAGGCAAGTCAGTGAGAACCAGGCTTAGAAAAACCCTAAGAGAACAATGACTCAGAGTCTTCTAAAACATCCCTCACTGGTTTTACTGGTACTGGGAGAAGTACCTGGAGAATAAGCTAATTTGTTTATTGATAAATGTGTAGCGCACAGAGCTAACACAATGTAGGATTAAAAATGACAAAGTAGCATATACTAATCATCTCATCATCAAAACAATGACTTAGAAAGGCAATAAATATCTGTAGAGATGTCCACACAGTCTTGTAGGAATCAATCAGATTATGAAAGAATGTTTATTTCAGTAGCAGTTTTTGTTATCTAGATCAGAAAATAAATGAGTGGATCTAGAAATAAGTCTGGAGGGACTCAGTTTTTTAATTTTAATAATTACCTCTGGTGATGGAATAATCAGTTAATTTTTTTCTTTTGCTTTATCAACTCCTTTCGCTAACAGTGAACATTTGCTTTTTTTTTTAAAAAATGCATCTTTTCCTCCTTAAAACATTTATAACAACTAACTTAACTGGTCACTTTTGTAAGTGATAATTTTGTACTAAACCATTCAGCATTGATACTTTCATTGAGGTAAAACTAAATGGACAATTTAGATCTCTCCTCCATCCAACAGCTATACGGTGAACACTTCTTGCCATAGAATTATAGACGATAATAAATATTTGCATAAGCATAAACTCAAAGGCTTGGAGGGGCGGAAGAGGAGGAGGCCTGACACTGCACACATGCGCAGTAGCAGCAGCAGAGACTATGCGTATCGTACTTCCCGCAGAACAGAGGTTTGAAGGATGGGTGGAGCTTTACCTGGAGCAGGGCAATGAAGAGAAAGAAGGAATTAGCCGCTCTTCTGAACTGGGAGTAGAGGAATCTCGGGAGGAATGTGAGCACGTTGTACTTTGCAGTACTAGAAAGCAAAACATAAGAAACATAAAGCTTGGCTCCTCAACAATTAGCACCCACGTTTTCAAAGTTCTGTTCCCACCACGGGAGTAATCAGATGACAACATTTGCTCACAGTTTCAAATTTAGAAACTATAGTGAGGGATCCTTAACGTAAAAGAGGGACAGGAACTGGAGAAATAAACAGCCAAGACTGAACTTGGTAGGCTTGGTTTTCTCTATAACAACATTTGTCCTCTTTGGCTGTTATCATGCAGATAACAGTACTAGGGGTAGCTTGCAAAGAAAAGCAACTTTAGATAAGATACTGCACTAACAACACATCAACAGAAAAACACCAGCCTTTGAACAAGACCAAACAGTGTAACAGCTTCTTGGACAACCAAGCAATCTTGCTGCTGCTCTAACTAGCGCTGTCTCTATGGCTGTGCTAGGAATACGATGAGGACTCCCCACAGTCCAGAATCATTAAGACGGTGAACATGTTGGTCTCGGAAACATCTAGGCTATAGAGAGAAGGGAGATTAAGGAGGTAGGACATACTTTTCAACAGAGGTACGACTAGAGGACCCGTAAATATTCTGTAAATATTCACTTTAAATGGGTACTTCTCAAATATGGTAAATCTGCCCCAGGGAAACACCAGGTTAGCACTTGGGGTGTCCATGTGGTTCAAGGTTACTAAGAACCTAGTGTTTATGTGGAATCTTGTCATGATTGTTGAAATTAAAACCTGAAGAGATGTAGTAAGGAAGGCATTCTCAAAACTGTATTACACATACTGAATTACAACTATCAAAACCCACACTTTAAGACTCTAGCCAAAACAAACAAACCAAACCCTAAAACATTTTGGCATAGAGTTACAAAAATGTTCCTAAGAAGTTAAAATTTGCCATGCATAAATAATTCACAGCTCCATTAATAGGTTTAGAAAGATGACAACTGCCCAAGGAGCTTTGGTTATTCAAAATTCCTGGGGTATAGGTGTTTCTTCTTACATTCAGGGTCTTTTTTTTTTTTTAATTGAAATTCTATTTATTTATTTATTTTAATTTTAATTTTTACATTAATTACAGTTTAGTCATTTTGTATCCCAGCTGTAGCCCCTTTCCATCATTCCCTCCCAATCGCATCCTCTCTCCCTTATCTCCTCCCATGCCCCTCTCCAAGTCCACTGAAAAGGGAGGTCCCCCTCCTCTTCCATCTGACCCTAGCCTATCAGGTCAAATTCAGTCTGGCTGCATTGTCTTCCTCTGTGGCCTGCCAAGGCTGCTCCTCACTCAGGGGGAGGTGATCAAAGAGCCAGCCACTGAGTTCATGTCAGAGACAGTCCCTGTTCCCTTTACTAAGGCACCTACTTGGACACTGAGCTGCCATGGGCTACATCTGTTCAGGGGTTCTAGGTTATTTCCATGCATGGTCTTTGGTTGGAGTATCAGTCTCAGAAAAGACCCCTGTGCCCGGGTTTTTTGGTTCTGTTGCTCAACTTATGGAGCTCCTGTCCCTTCCAGGTCTTTCTATCTCCCCCTTCTTTCATAAGATTCCCTATACTCTGCCCAAAGTTTGGTTATGAGCCTCAGCATCTGCTTTGAGTCTTTCAGAGACCAGGGTCTTATTTTTGCTTTTATCCTTTCCTTTTATTTTTGTTTGAGATGCTGATAATTGAACCCAGAGCTTTATAAATGATGGACAAAAACATTCTCCCACAAGTTGCACAATAGCCATCATTTCTTTCATGGACAGAAAAGAGAGAAACAGCAGATGCTCCTAACTGGGATGAATGCTCCTGGTAAGCATCTTCCTTTCTTTCCCTCCCTGTTCACCTTCCTCCACCTCTCCACCCCTCCCTCTCTCCCTTTGAAACAGGGTCTCACTATGTAGCTGTGGCTGTCCTGGAACTCTCTTGTAGAACAGGCTGGCTATGAACTCAAAGAGATCCAGCTGTCTCTGCCTTGCTCTCTTCCCACCCATCTTGCTCTACCATTCATCCTCCCATGCCTTCCCCAGCCTTTCTTACCTAACGTGGTTGTTGCAGAATTTTGTCAGCTGGGGCTGGTTGATGAATATGGTTCTCACTTCCTCCTGGTCAGCCAGCGAGGTCTTCTCTGAAACATCATCTGTCTTCTCATAACCTGAAAGAGACGATGTGCTTCTTAGTAGACAAGAAGTGTTTTCTTTTATTATCCTTATCCAGATCAGACCCACATTTCAAATCTTTTGTACAAAGTCTGGCAAGAGCCACATGCCTCCCTTTATTGGTGGTGTTTCTTTTAGAACAAAGGGTAAAATCCAGGGGCTGGAAAGATAGCTCAGAGGTTAAGAACAATGGCTGTTCTTCCAAAGTCCTTACTTTAATTCCCAGCACCCACATGGTGGCTCTAACCATCTATAGTGAGAGCTGGTGCCCTTTTCTTGTGCACAGGCACACACGCAGGCAGAGTGCTGTATAATTAATTAATTAATTAATAGCGTAAAATCCACAGGTTTTTATTAGGGGTGCCATGTAATATTTATGTAAAATTATTCCCTTCAGAAATGATAATATAATATTTGTTCATCTTTCCTATATAAACATCCCACTTAGTCTTTTCAATTTCCTAAAAGGATATCCAAAAGTCTATAATTTTGGATTAGTTTATGTGATAGTTTATGTAAAATTCAAAAAAGGTAATCTAAAAAATTTTTAAACATAAACATCACATTGAATATTTTGAGGTTTTTTTTTGGAAGAAAATTTAAAAAAAATCAAATGTTAGTGTTTTAGTAGGCAATCCTCACAATGATCCACCTAGTTATACTCGTCTACTTCCTCCAAGTAGAAGCAAGATTTCTAACTTCATTCTCAAGATCATCACATGACTGTTAAAGACAACAAATGGTGACTGGAACACTGTAATGGTTCCCACTGTGCTCCTGGCTGCAAGACTGACCACACCTCAAACAAACAAAAAAAAAAAAAAGCAGGTTACAAAACTGAAAAAGTTTAAAAGCTCCTTGTTGTTTCCTAGTGAACACTGGGGAGGGGGTGCTGCTTCCGGAAACCTTGGGTCTGATCCCCAGCACCACAAACAAAAATTAAGCAAGCCAACGAACAGGGTTGAATTAAGTTAAATCCTTCCCCCTCTGCAGTGAAAGGACAACAATAACACTCTATATGAAAAATCCATTCGTCTTCATTTTCCACCTTGCAGTACCAACTCTTCCTATGAAACCTGCTGACAAGTGCCCTTCTGAAGTGTCCTGCACTGCTAAAGCAGAAGCTGCTGGGGATCCGCAGCCATGCGGGCTGACTCCTCCCCTGGGACACACTTACCAGGACTCCGGTTACAAGTCAGTCTCCCACTACCAGAACAGGGGCTGCCTGCAGCCATAGCTGGTGCAAGACTCATCTCAACAGCAGCCAACCAACAGTAGGTACCCAAAACATGTTTGCCCAATGAATACACCCCAAGTGACAAAGGAGTGGTTGCCTCTGCAGCCTAATTTTGAAGTTTCTCCGCCCACTGATAACGATACTAATGATAACCAAGAGCTAGTGACTAATGGTACAGACAAGATACGGTAGGAGGAGGGGACTCACTGGGGTGCTACAAAGTGGAGCAAGGAAGTGGCCCCTACTGAGGCCCGCAGCAGGCAAGGTGGGGATGGACCAGGACATCATGCTGACCAAGCCAGTTCAAAGAAGGTTCTCCATGCTGAGAAAGCAGTCTGCTTGGCAGGGAGCCACTAAGAGCTTTCCAGGATCAGAGTTACACTTTATCCTCATCGTCCTGAAGGTCATGGCTCCAAGGTAGGCTCAGCCACACCCATTTTTCAGTTTTTAGAAAAAGCATATTTACCCAAGTCATTGTCTATTACTGCATCATATTTTAGATACAACATGAGCTTTATCCCCTATTTTTGTATTATCGGAGTCTCACACAGGGATTAGGAAATGATGAAGCACTTCAAGGATGAAGTTCTGAATTTTAGATCTCCAGAAATCAAATAAATGCAGAGCAGCATGGCAGTGCATCTGTAATCTCAGCACGCAGGAGGAATTGACAGGAGATCTCAAGAGCCAGATGACAAGCTAGATAGGCTGGAATGTCAAGCTCTGAGATCAAATAGGAGACCCTGCCTCAGTATATAAGAAGTCTATAAGAAGATTGGGGAAGAATGTCTTTACAGTTCTGTACTTTTGAAAACCTGGATCTCAGGTAATTTTATTCAAGGAGTGATGGATCAGTCCTCCTGAGAGATCTGGACTAAGATCTCAAACATTATTAGGGTGAGTTAGATAAACATCATACTTCCATCCCTCTTCTATGTAAATTTGTATTGGAGAATTACTATGGTGACTTCCTCGGTCAAAGAGACTGGAATTTTCTTCTTCTTCTTCTTCTTCTTCTTCTTCTTCTTCTTCTTCTTCTTCTTCTTCTTCTTCTTCTTCTTCTTCTTCCTTCTCCTCCTCCTCCTCCTCCTCCTCCTCCTCCTCCTCCTCCTCCTCCTTCTCCTCCTCCTCTTCCTTTTACTCCTCCTCCTCCTCTTCTTCACTTACACAAGAATATGGGCAATTAAAACAATCCTATTGGATTAGCAGAAGTCCAAAGAAGATTAGACATGGAACTTCTCTAACAGAGAGGCTACATCTAGAATGGTGACATGTTCCCAAGAGTAGGACATTTAATAGGGCTAAATAGTTGTAGGTATATAATGTCCAGGTGTTAGGAGGATGGTGTATGTGCAGCTGGGCTCATGCAACATTCCATGAGCTCTGAGATGCCTGACCAAAGTGATACTGAGACTCAAGAAGTACAAACCGGATATGGTAAGTGAGCTCTAAGATGTGCGAGGCACTGACCAAATGTAACGCCGAGAAAGGTGTTTTTCACTAAGAGTAGACAGTGAGATCTTCAGTAAGCAGGAACTGTCGGAACCCCTCCACTCTCAACACTGTCGCGGTTCCAGGGAGCTTGGCAAGGACATGCAGAACCCACAGGACCTGAAGCTATAACTCTCCAGATATGTAAAGGCCACAGATAGCTATAACACCTTCAATGCTATATCTGATCCCCTGCAGACTGTTCTAGAAATGCAGAGGCCTCAGAACCTCAGGCATCCTCAGGAAACTGCAATGAAGGTATCTGAGGGAAAGACCTGGAAGTTTGCTAAGTGGAAGGCAAGAGAACTATTATAATAGGGCTGAAGTTTCAGATCACTGTTGAAATTGGCACGTCTGGATATTTCAGTAACCTGTTAATTCATATTCCATCAAGAAAAGAACTAAAGTTCTTATTCAAACCACTTAGAGGGCAGTGGGTCATGATTTTGACCTCATCCATGTAGTGGGTTAGAGGTGAGAACATATTCTCTCCATGTAATTTGAAAGCTGTTCAATGTACTCTGACAACTGGTATTTAAATGTCTGTGTTGCTTTATTTTAAGGGACGGTCTCATGTCTTCTGGCCTTGAACTTGTTTCTCAGTGATGACCTTGAGCTTCTCATCCTCTTGCTTCATCTCCTGGACCCTAGGATCACCATTCTGTGCAGCCTTGCTTGGCAAAAATTTCCATAATCAGTCATGAAGGCCACACTAAGAACTGGGTGGTCCTTTCACTCAGCTCTTGCTGTATAGTGCTAGAAAGGCAATTCAAGGGGGAAATTCCCTTCATCCCCATCTTGGATAACTCAAAACTAAGATGGCGTGGAGATACTAGGTCTCTTTCCGTACTCTGTTCCATTCTGTTTTAAGGATAGAAATTACATCCCTTTGGAGTGGTTTGGCAATCCATGTGGCTCCTTTGCTAATTTAGTTATGTGTTCATTTAAGCCATTAAACTTATTAGCAGTTCTTAATCTACCTGTCCAGCCTCCTACTAGAATCCAGAGAACAATGCCACCTTTACAGGAAGCAGGAAGGAGCTTGGAAAGCAACTGCTTTAGAATGCATTCTTGCTTAGTTGACCTGGTCAGCCAGGCCCTCTCAAGCAGCCTTTGTTTTGAAGCCACCCTAATGGTGAAACTGGCTTGGAGAAAGACATGCATCTTTATCACCTTCTCTAGTATCCCTTGCAATTTCTTCCTACTACAAAATTGCACAGAGGGCACACAACACTCATACAAATGATGGAAATCAACCCTAAAGCATTGATTTACTGTCTCTGGGACCTATCTTCTCTAGATTAGCACCAATAAGATCTGGATTGAACTCTGGAAGCCAAAATCTCATTGAACATATATCTAGTGAATGTCAAAGCAAACAACTTATTGTTTTGTTTGTTTGTTTGTTTTGTTTTTGCTTTTCTGTCAACTTACTGTGGTTGACAGTAACCATGCATTAGGTGGTTACCATCATTAGTACCTTAATTTATAAAACAGAAATATTGTGTGTCTGTCTATTGGTATATGATGAGAGTTTGTGCACAAAGTACCAATAAAATGTTTGATATTTGCTAAGTATAAGATGAAAGCAGTTGATTATGCTTGAAGAGTGAGCAGGGATAGGTAATTCAGATACTGAGCCTGGAGAAGAGGAAGCTGGCACAGTGTCTTAGCACGGTGACTCCTCCCCAGCAGTGTAACTGTGAGCTCATCTGCTCCGCTTGCTACATGGAAAGTTTCCTGAATATTTCACTGGATTCACATGAGCCCTCGGTTGTCAGATAAGTTCTCAGGTGAGCAAAACCAGATCAGCAATACGTCAAGAATAGACCTCTTTCTTAGAGGTAGATGCAAGCTCCCTAAACTTTTAAGCTGTATAAATCCAAAATTGTTAGCAAATATATGAGACAGTGTCATAGGAACTAGAGGAACTAATGTCACAGCTAGAAAAGATATCTGAACAACATCCTCCAAAGAGCACCCTGCTTCCTGAAAAGGCATCAAAGTGTACAGTGACCCTTAGGGGTCCAAGCAGGTGGTAAGGGATGCCACCAGAATCAAACCAGCCTTCCAGAATAAATGATTCTGGGATAGTTGTCACTGAAATGGACAGTGGTAGCTGAGATTCTAAAAGTCTCCCAAAGGCTTGGTTATCACCCTCTGACAATACTGGGAGGCAGTTACTCAGTGGCTGGTTCTTTGATCACCTCCCTCTGAGGAGGGAGCAGCCTTACCAGCCACAGAGGAAGACAATGCATCCACTCCTGATAAGACCTGATAGGCTAGGGTCAGAGGGAAGGGGAGGAGGACCTCTCCTATCAGTGGGGAGGGATAAGAGAGGGGAGAGGGGGTACTGGGAGGGGACCAGGGAAGGGGATACAGCTAGGATACAAAATGAATAAACTATAATTAATAAAAAAATAAATTAATTAAAAATAAAAAACTTTAGGAGGGAGGACCTAAGGCCTAAGGGGAGACAGCTGGGTGATCAAGGACATACCTTGAAAGGGACATTACAAACCTGGCCTGTTCTTGTACTTTCTCTTTCACTTTTTCTCTGCTGCCCTCCCCACCTCCTACCCCTTCCTGCTGCCCTGCCCCTCCTTCTCCTTGCCTCCTGCTTTCTTTCTCCCTCCTCCCTGCACCCTCCCCCCCCTCTATTTTCTCCTCCCTCCTCCTTACCTCCTCCTTTTTTCTCTTCTCTTCACTTTCTACCTGTCATAAGGAATGGATTCCTAATACCATTTCTTTGCAAATCAACCAGCATTTCTTTGATCGTGAATGCTATGTGCTAAGTAACTATGTAACGCTATGTGCTGCTTTGCCGTGGGCCTGAAGTGACGGGTCTAGGCAAGCCTGGCCTGAAGAATAGAAAACATAAGCCCAAGTATCTTCTATTCCTTTTAGGTTCATTATCTCAAACATTTTGTTTCAGCAACAGAAGGCTGACTAACACATCCCTTTTTTTTTTTTAAATGATAGTGGAATAGAGTGATTCAGTAATTCAGAATTCTAGGTATATTGACGATATAAATGTAGTAATATCCTACTTAATTTGTAACCAACCTCATCAGAAATTTTGTTTCCTGAATTTTAACTAATGATAAAATTACTTAGAATGCCATAAGCACACATGAAATCATATTTATCAGGACAATTTCTTCATTTTTAGTAATAATACTACCAAAGGGTGTGTGCATAGTTCTGAAGAACCAAAAATGGAAGCAGAGGGAAATAATCACCTAATACTCACCACTAATAAAACATCACTTGGCATTTGCATACAACGATGTAAAAGCAACATGCTGAAGGCAACCATTTCACCCTTAAGCAATCATTTCTACTTATCAGCAAAGGCGGCACTGGCGCAGCATCTCAGTCACCCCTCTGTACTAAGCACGTGCTCCCTTATCTCGGCTGTGCCATTCACTAAACCCATGCACAGGCTGTGGGGCCAGTTGTGGTTCCTCTACCAAGCACATACATTGCCCTGCATAAACCCTTCCTGGTTATGCCTGGTTCTTGTTAAATGAGGAAGCAGGCCTGATTATCTTATGCTTTCTTCTAGTCCTAAAGCACTCAGAAGTTAGTATCTCCTGGGCATGGGCACAAAGTCAACAGTGGATAAGGAAATGAAAGGAATGAGAATTGGAATGAGAATTTATGGAGATGTCTTGCAAAACCAGTTGCCCTAACCTGTAGTCAACTCAAGAGAGAAGTCAAATGCTGATCTGTGGACTGCAGCCAAAACTCTGTATTTGAAGAGATACGCGGTAACCATTAGCTCTTGCCAGCAGCTGCCTGGTATCTTCTGGGTATTTACTGCCTGGTTGCCAACCTGGAGAGCCTTGGACTTCCTTTTCCCTCTGTCCAGACCAAGCATGTGTTTTCAGGCCACACAGCATGATGCAACCAAGGAAAGAAAGGCTCAAAGGTTCTCTACAGGAAAGGCTTAATGCTTTCCAACACTCATCACAAACACCACAACCGGATCAGCAAAACTTAATCCCATCATTTGCTCATTCAACATACTTAATGTCCATGGGAAGGCATTTTAAAAACCATTACAGAAGCAGTAGAAGATAAGATTCCCTCTTTGGGATTTATTCTCTAGAGAAGAGGAAGATAATTACAGATCATTCAAAGGGAGATGAAGGAAATGGCTGGCAGGTAGTGAAAGCCCATTAAAGTTCTCCATTCTCACTGTGGTTATAGTTTTTGCAGACATCAGTGATTTGCCCAGGACCAATGATGCTTCACACTGAGTAGTCAGAGAAGGCCCCTCAAGAAAGGCTAAATTAAGATGATAGTGATATTAAGAAAAGACAGGCGATAACGCTGACTCAATCAATGAGTGGAGGGGCAGGAACGAGACCACAGCATAACAAATGTGCAAGAGAACCTGATATAATGAACGAGGGAATCCTGAACCTGAGTCAAGAAGAGAGGAAGGACCAGATCCACAGAAACAATGAGCACCTTGAATTTATGTTCTTAAACTAGGAGGAATCCCCTGAAAGGATCAAGAGAGAAGCTATTGAGAGGTCATGTGACAATACAGGTGAAGGACTGTGGGGGATCTGCATTCAGCTTGTGAGAACTGATGGAAAAAGAAATATGAAAAACAGCCCTTGTAGCCGATGCCTCTCATCATCTTTCCACCATCTACAGTGCCAGCCACACCTGCCACCTAACGTTACTCTAAGCAAAAGCCCGAGATCTGAAAGAGATGTATGGTTTGGAAAATAACTATCCTATCTATGATCTTCCATTGATTACACATTCAACTTAAAGTACTGTGGATAAACTAAGTTAAATAAAATGCTAACCCGAAGCTTCCACTTTCTTACAAGGTTTTGTGGGGACTGGGTGATAGGGCAGTGCCTGATTCCTCATCTACAGGTAAATATCCTAGCCATTCTTGTCTGTTATGAAATCAGAAAGGCAGGCATGGGAGGGGGAGCCCTGGAGTCAGATCTGTGTTCAGAACCTGCCCAGGGCATTTCTAGACAACACGAAACAAAGCAATTGTACTGTCTGGGCCTTACTTCCTCAGCCATAAACAAACCATCAATGTGAGGAGGACTTTGTGTTAGTGGTGTGGACGGATACTGGCTGCTCAAACTCGTCCTGCATTCCAGTCTCCCCAGAGATTATGAAAGGTAATTTCTCTTCTAGAATATTTAATATAGGAAAAAAAAGCGTTGATAACAAAAGTGGAAAGGGTAATAGTCAATCAGGGTTATGTCCAGTGTGAGCCAATATTGGCAGCAAAGTAAAGAATTTTTCTCATGAAATTCTGTAATTTGGTATCAAATAAGTAAGCCTTCCTCCACATTACCATCTGTGTGTAGGGGTTATGCAACTGACATGCAGGGCTGAGTAGGTAGAAGGGAGAAGAGCACAAGAGAGACAACTTTTCTGTTGCCTCATAACATAGTTAGTGAACCATTATGATTGCACAGATGGTGCAATTAGAAGAAAGGCCGCAACTGGACTCAAAATGTCTATTGTATTTTCTCCTAAACATGCTAAGCAGAGTCCAATTACCTTTTACTCAGTATTTTCCAATATTGGTCCTTAAGGAGACCATATTGTTCGCTCAAGATTCTTGACCTAGATTGAAGTCATTAAATAAACAATCAGGCTTGCAACAGTCAGAAGCTAATAAAAGAATGAACTGGAAAACTAACTGGTGACTTTAGCTGGCAACTTTAGAGGTGCAATTAAAGCTGGGAGCAACAGGAAACAGGAACACTGCCCACTGTCAAAGGCCACACACACACACACACACACACACACACGTCTCTTTTTCCTTTCCTGAGCCAAGCTCTGGTTTTTGTTTTAAATCAATCTGTGGAGGAACAATTTAGATGTTTTTATTTTCTCTGTAAATACAAAGGCAGCTGTGAAGACTTGAGACGCCTCCATTTTGCATTGTTCGAGTGGGAGGGTCATTTCAAATGTTCAACTGGGAGCACAGTAGCTGGTCAGAGATGTAGGACAGAAGGCAGGCATTAACTCTGGGACCACGAGCGGGGCACTCGGCACCTTGGGTACGAAACACTAAAGAAAAGAAGCACCTGCCCAAGTGTGGAGATAGAACAGAAACTTTTCAGTGGTACAGTTCAGACCATGACCACAGAGCTGGGGGAAAGAAAATTTCAATTGCATCGCTACGTCGTCACCGAACGGAGTGCAGCTCAGGCTCCACACTGCGGACACCTACTGCTGCCTCCAGTTCAATGTCTGCTTTTCCTGGAAACGTTTCCCACTTCCATTTGGAAAGCCCCCCACAGAAGTGTTGGGACACCACTCCAGACAGCTTCCTGTGCCCCGATTAAGTTAACAGCCATTTAGACATGAAGAATGTTGGGCACAGTAGAACTGACTCTGTGGTACCCAGAAGTGATGGTCCACTGCTCAAACCACCTTTGCTCTGCGTGAGCTGTCTGTAAAGCTTCCCCCACCCCCGACCCCCCGTCTTAGGGAGCAACTCCACCTGCTTACCAGATGTACCCAGCATCTGTCCCCGGAACAAAAGTGCTCACTCCTTTTGTTCCTGTACCTGGCCAAGCTTCTTCTAGATGATGAATTCCTTGGTGTGCAATGATGACTAGCATTTCTGCCTGGACTCATATTGCACCTGCCCTCCTCAGTAGATCATTAAGCTTCAGGAACCTTCCGTAACAGGCTCTCCTGGCTGGATCAGATCATCACTTGCTCTAATTAAGTTCTTCATCCGGCTCGTTCTGGAACACTGTAGGACGGTACCCTAAAGGTGAGCAGCTGAGCAGCTACAAGTCTTCCCTTATCCCTTGCCTCCTCTCACCATCCTCATATTCAAGCAGCCAAGACCCTAGACGTTTACCTTAAAACGTCTCTAAGTGATTGAAAAGAAAAAGTTGTAACAAAGAGACATCTAACCTCCATAATATAAAGCATGGTTAGTTGCTTTAAAATAGATATTTTATAATATGAATAGGTTTACTTTTTCAAAGGATTCTTTGCAAAATGATAAAAATAAGAATTCCTTACTTCTGTCATGGTCAAAAGAGGCAGTGAGCACCTGAGTCAGTACATAACTAGGAAACCAATGAAGTCTGCTTTATCTGTAGAACACTAACACTAGTGGATGATTCATTCACTCACTCACTCACTCACTCACTCACTCACCCATTCATTCAACAACTGAGCATGACCTCATCTCTTCCTTGAATTCAAATTCTCACACAGTTTTTCCAATTAAGAGCCTCCATGGCCCTTCTAGCCCTGATGAACTTCACTTACATATCAGAACACAACTGTTATCATTCTTTGCTGCATCACACGGGTAAGTTTACATATGAGGAATATGCCTCCCGCTTTGATATAGGGTATCCAGACAGTCCTAGATGTTTGTGATCTTTACCCTATCATGACAGCTGCTACTATACTTTTCTATAAGGATCTGCTTTTACCAGACATAGTAAATAGTATTTTTCTCTAAGGACCTCTGTCAGAACAAATTTAAAAACAGATAAATATGAGAACACATCAACACCATTTTTCTACAACAGATGAAAATAACGATCGAAGTCACCGTGAGCTTCAGCAAGCTCTAAAAGGAGCACTACAAATCCTGAGGGAAAAATACTTGGGCCTCACACAGAGCACGTCCTCGATCTGTGGCAGTCCTATTTGGGTATCATCCTAGAAAAACAACCACTTTGGGCATATTGGGTTACTTGGAAGTGGCAGTAAAACATTTACTAATGCTAACATCATGCTCAACTGGAAAATCAGGGAATGCAATAAAAGATGGAGGGGGATTCAATGACATCTCCTTGGAAACATCCCATAGACCACTTGGTCTGAGAGAAGGAAGAATGAAACAACATGTTACCAAGCAGACCGACTAGCACCAAGGGGGTTTCCACAGCGAGACATCTACCAGACATCTCCTGGAAGGCACAGTCAGCTAAAAGCATTGGCAGTTTGCCTCAGCCTCAAGCTCTCCTCTAAAAAGGTCTTACAAACAAGATGCTGAGTGAGCTGTGCCTGTGGGCTGGATTCTAAGTGATAGAAAAGGGGTAAAGCAGTAAGGACACACTGACAGATGTAAAGGACAGGGATATTTGACAATCAAGTCAGACATGTCTCCAACACTTCAGGATACATTTCAAGTTATCACCCCAAAAGGGGAGACTCCTGGTTGGCTAATACAACATGATGACTAACTGTTAGCTTGACTAACTGTTAGGCTCTCGGAAGAGAGAAGAAAATGGAGGAGCATTCAGACTCCCCTGATGTTGGGCAGGAAATCCCAGAGTGAGTTACAGATGACCCAAAGTGGCAGGCCACTTTGTTATATGTTCAAGAGTGCAATGCATGCACAGGCATTCAAGAATAGAGCAAATGAGTGTTTTAAAATGTTAAAAGACAACCAGCATGCTTTCCCTTTCATTTGAGATTCAAGAAAGTGATGAGACAAGCCTGTTGCCCGAAATAGTTGTGCGAAGCTAACAGATAACAAAAGCAGAACTTAACAACTCCTACTTCACTTCATTGTCTCTCAAGCAGCAGCAGCAGCAGCAGCAGCAGCAGTGAAACCAGACAGGGAAGAAGAAACAGTAAGAAGGACTAATGCAAATAGGAAGCAAAGAGTTTTGTTTTATTATTTTAAGGCAGCACCTACAAGAACTTGTATCTTATAATAGCTATACACACACACACACACACACACACACACACACACACACACACACACACATGCATACTTCAGAATTATGAGGGCCTGATGATGGTTTACTGAAGTATCATAACATAGAGCCATGGAGCACAACAGAGGATTAAAAATTGAAAACAATGAAAACAAAAACCAACCAACCAAATACCCAGTACATTCTAAAGAGTCGGATCTCATGCATTACAAGGCACTGTTGTAAATCAATAGTGTAGATCAACATATGAGCTTTCTAAACTCGCAGATCTAAGCTCATGGGTTGTAAAGGGCTTATAGAAATGGTTTGAACATGATTAATTTGGAAGTTAAAAAGAACATCTTTTATTCACACTGAGAATTCAGGTAAGACTGAGTAGGATTTAATTACTTTGATGGAGCTATTTCTATATATACAGAAACACAGGATATATTAAAAGATGTGCCATTTTAAAAAGTGTTCTTTGTATCACCTAAGCCTGAACAATAATGTTATTGTCCCAACATTTACAGTCAGTCAAAAACCTAATGCAAAGAAATGATTAAGAGGATCATTTAATGACCATAAAGCAGTAAACATCCAAAAACGAACTTCCTTCTTTTTCCTTCTTTCCTTCCTTCTGCCTCTCCCTCCTATATTTTGAGACAGGGTCTCACTATGTAGCCTTGGCTGTTCTGGAGCTAACTAAGTAGACCAAGTGGCCATGAACTCACAGAGGTCTGCCTGCTTCTGCCTCCTGAATGCTGGGATTAAGAGTGTGTGTCACAATGGTCAGACTTTCAATTCTTTATTAAAAATAATAAGTAGCATACAGTGGCTATGAATGTAATGCATCTCAGTGGTCTAGTGCTTGCCTATCATGTGTGAGATTCTGGGGAGTGGGATGGGACAGACAGACTAGCATCCTGTTCCAATGCATGGCTGTGTAGCAACACAGAACCACAAGCAGATGAGAGCTGAAAAGTCCAAGCATGGGCTGTAGTTGGTTCCTGCTTCCTTCCTTTCCCTGGCCTAGCAGCTAAGCCTAGGTATCGAGATCCAAAGGTATCGGGATCAACACAGTCTAGACAGGAGAGTGGGATCTCTTCTGGGAACATGGACTCCCAATTCTGCAGTTAGGTCAGCTGACTCAGTACCATGGAGATGAGGCTGCCGTGTGCCACATGCAGGCTGCTCCGCCTTGTATGTGGCTTAAGTGTGTCCCAGAGTAGATCATGTGTCGAAATATAATTCCCATGGTGAGACATTAAAGAACAAAAACAATTTAGAGGTGGAGGCCTTGGGATTCATTAGAAGTAGATGAGCTCAGGGTGCAGTCCCTGTGACTAAATTAGGAGTAGGTGAGGTCAGGGTGCAATCCCTGTGACTGAATTTTGAATTTCACAACTGAAGGAAAGATACCAGATCTCTCTCTCTCTCATCTCCCTCTATGTGCCTCTGTCTTCTCTGTTTTTGTCTCTCTCTGTCTCTCTTTCTATCTCTCTGTCCCTGTCTGTCTATCTGTCTCTCCTTCCCCATCTCTTGCCATGTATCATCTCCAAACCATTTCCACGCTCTGTAATCAAGAAGGCCCCACCAGATGTAAATGAACTCTTGGTCTTGGACCTCAAGAACTATGAGCCAAAAGAAACCATCTTTCTCTATAAAGCTGGTTGGTTACCCAGCTTTAGGTATTTCATTAGAGCAGTGGTTCTCAACCTTCCTAATGCTGAAATGCTTTAATACATTTATTTAATACATTTCTTCATGTTGTGGTGACCGCCAACCATAAAATTATTTTTATTGCTGCTTCATAGCTATAATTTATCTATTATTATGAAGTATAATGTAAATATCTGTTTTCTGATGGTCTTAGGCAACCTCTGTGAAAAAGTCATTTGACCCACCGGTTGAGAACCACTATTAGAATAATGAAAATTAGACCAATACACATGGCAAGGGCATAGTATAGAAAATGAAGACAACAAACAGACATTCAAGCCAAAGAGCTCACAACCCTGCCCCCACTGGCTTCAGCCGTGACCAGAGGCTCCCCTGAACAGAATTTATAAGTAGGGGGAAACTCAGATAAACCGCTGAGTTCAAACGGCAGAACAAGGACAAACAGGGTATGAAACAATCAGAAGGCAGGGTCATAAAAGGTGAAATAAGTTCAAGTCCTATGTCGAGGCCTAAGGAAGTCAATTGTGCAAACACAGTATGAGAGACACTTGGAGCAAGAGGGGAAGGGAACACATGGACTGATGTGTTGTTTTCGGAGGGAGAAAAAGCTGCCTGAGAACGAGGTGACCTGCCTCAGGAGGTGCGGTGCCTCCTCAGAGAGGAAGGGATTCAAACAGGAGATGAGGCCCCAAATCACTGCTAAGATCCTGTGCCAGATCTGGGTGGCCAAGAAACAGTTTTTAAGTTCTATCCCAACCCCAGAAACAATTCACCTTAGTGCTAAGCGTACCTCCTTCCCCTTATCAAAGACTCTTCTTTTAATGATAGATACCATTTTAGGCAGCTGAGGATGGGGTGCCTACTTCCCACTATGTCTACAACACAACCCTTGCACCACGGCTCGGATAAGGCACAGAAGCTGCACCTACAAAATCTCAACAATACAGCTGCTTAAATAAGACCTGAAGAACAAAACCTCCAATGGACATGCCCGTGTAGATGGGGGGAACTCTAACAGGGCCTCACCTCTAAATGAAGAGCTATGGGCAGTTCACTACTGTTGAGAGAGGGCAAATTGGTTCTTCTCCAGGGATGAACTCTCCTTCCACATGGTTATCTAGTACCAAGGAGTCAGCCCTAACACTTGTACGCACAAGTAGCACTAAATGGATTGAGCTGGTTATATGTAAATAATTGTACAAATATATACATATATTCTGATACATAGATATGAAACACTAATAATTAAAGAAGAAGAGGCTACAAGTTTGAGAGAAATATAGGGGCATAGGAAAGGTTAGAGGGAGGAGAGAGATGAGGTAATTATATACTTTTCTTTTCTTCGTTTTTTTTACTTTTAATTTTTTGTTTGATGTAATCATATTTTAATTAAAAATAATAGAAAAACACGATTTACAAGATCAAGGGAGAACCATTGATACAGTGCCAGCCAAGCGAGCAAGTTCTCAACATTTGGAACACAGGAAAGTAAGCCACTGAGTCACGATGAATGTTTGTAGGATAGTTAACTCCAATGACGCTAGAAGAGATTCACTTGCAGGAAGACCACATGGAATTCCAGCTCTGAATGAAAGAGCTAGTGCATAGAAAATCCTGAAAAAATATTAATAAGAAAGCACGAGGCTCGGTAATTTTTTCTCTTCTTCAGAGACACTTAAGCATTTTTTTTCTTTTGCACTTAAGCATTTTATAACAGAAAAATGGGAAGATAAATAATGGCTCTAGCTGACTTCACCATTTGAACACAAGCCACAGAATTACCCAGATCACATCATCTGCACATCACATTATTCTCAGGATGATGCTCAGGCATTTGACTGGCACCTGCTTCTTTTCTCTGTTGTGACTTTGCAATAAGGAATCAATAGTCTACATTGATTCTATTGACAGCAATGCTTCGATCATACAAACACACCTAGTGCAGGGACTAAAGCGTAGCTGCCCATTATAACGTCGACAGGGTGGGTCATCAGTACAGCACGCATCACAACAAACACGCTGTGTGCCGAAACAACAGCTTCCCCCCGCCCATACTTCCTACCAGGGGGAAAGCTGGAGCTGTTTGTCTGCCCAATTACAAAAGGTAGCGTAGCCACCCGGCACTGAACAAGGCTAGAAAAATAGGAAAGCCATAAAAGAGAACTCGGCCTCACTGTAACCAGGAGACTGGGTGTGGTGCCAGGATGCCAGGTCTGTGTCAGCACGTGGGCAGGATTAAACAACCCAAGACTGGTTAGGTGAGACAACCCAAAGATCTAAAGGGTTATGTGCACAGATCCAAGTAGGTCAGAGCTGGCATCCTTTAGCTTGTCAGGATGTGGTTAGAAGAGGCGACAGGAGCCCCCACTGAAGGGATTCAGCTAGGGGGTGTGAGTGACACCTGGTGGGCTGCAAAACTCCAAAGACCCAGCGCAGAGCTCGGCAACAGTAAAGCGATGACACCTACGCACGTGCGAGATTGCCAGCAGCCTAGAGAAGAATGCTGAGAGAATGGATGGAACAAAAGCTTCAGGGACTTTTCTGATGCCACGAATAAAAGCTACCCAGTGCAGAATGGGCCTTCTAACGCCATGCATGTTGGGAGTTCCTCACACTTTCTGGGGTGCAAGTAGGGTTATCTCAGTAATGGTGCCACCAATTGGTCACAGGCCCCAAACGTGGACTCTCTATTCAACACTGTACACCTTTGCTATCAACAAGTCTGTTGGACTCTTCTTTCAATTTGTCCTCTGTGCTCCCCTTTATCATCATCTCTACTGACACCCTGTAGTCAAAGACACTTCCATCTCCTGCTTGAACTCTTTTTCCCAATGTGAAATGAGAATCTTTAGGTTGAGGCCCCATGAGCATGTCAGGAGTTTCCCAAGATCCCAAGATTCCAAGATTCTCCCTTTTCAACAGGCAGTTATTAAACTTCTGCCAAAGGAAACTGGCATTCACAAGGAAACTAACAGTGACTTTCTCAGGTCCACACTGCTTTTGAAAGGGCTGGGACCCAGTATCACTGCAGGCTTGTAGGAAATTCTGAGTGCCCCATTTCAATCTCTATCAAAGGGATTCTTTACAAGACACTGGTGTGAGATGGTAAACAGAACACCCTGTTTCGTGTTAGCCCAAGTACTCCTGAGCACAGAGTCTGCCTTAGAGTGTGGTTTGTTTTGCTTTGTTTCTTTTAGTCTCAGTCTCTCTCTTCTTCCTGAGAGAAAAAACATGAAGTTATATTGATGGGTAGGAAGAAAGAATCTGGGAAGAGCTGGATAAAGCGAAAGAATATGATCAAAATATAGCGCATGAAAAAATTTAATTAAAAATCTTTACAAGATGATAAAGAGACATGCGTGAGCACTAAATAAAAGCCTTGGGCATAGATCACAAAGCAAACACATTCTACTTGTGTGTGGCTTCCATAACCAACAGCTACAGCAGAAGACCAAAACATATGAAGCACAAACAGAAAAGATGCCATTCATTCACTCCAGCGGATTTTTATTTTTATTTTTAAGACAATTCCAGTTGAACATATAGAAATATACCTGACATAAAGAAAACTATTAAGTTCAGACTAAAAGCTTTGGTCTTTGATATTAACCAACATTAAAATATATAGGAGAGTGTTTCACAAACCTCAGTAATAAGTTCCTTGGGGACAGGGACTTATTAGGACCAGGGAAGATTCAATCTGGTATCTGGGGAAATTAAAGGGGCTTTAATTTTTTTTCTTTGCTAATTATATTCACTTTGTAGTTAACAAAAAGTCAACCTGTACAATGATTCTTTTCTGATTTAAAAAACAAAGACAAGAATAAATGACTACCTGGTATTAAATTGGACTAATAATTCAGATGTTTCCCTTTTCTATTGGCTTAAAAAAAAAAAAAGTTAAGGCCTTGTTACTGAAGATGCTTCAGACACAGTTCTTAGAGGAATCAATAGGGATGTGACCTGAAAGCTTCCTCTCCAAGGACCAGCTCTCATAGTATCAGAAGGAGCCACACATGCTGTCGAGGGAGAAAATCAATCAATAGCTCCATTGAGCTATGATGCCTGAGAACCACAACAATGACCGGAATGGTAAAATATATAATGGCAATAATGGCATTTATATCTTGGTGATAACCGAGAGCTACCTAATTGGATATAAGGACTGCTCAATAAGAGGGAATTCATGCCTGACACTCTAAACTCAGCCAGCTACCAATGGCTGGTGAGGTCATGGAGCCTAGAGGACAGCCTACTACTGACACGCTCATAAGCCAGTATTATCTCTCACTGCATTCTACACTTACTCTTATACCTACGGATAAGTGTGGTTCTCACACCTCATAAAAAAAAAGGGGGAGGGCTTATTGCAGCAGATGGAGCTCATTACAGAAAGCCACAACTGGTTAAAGTGCAGAAGTCAGCTGATCTCGGAGTGCCTGTTCCCAGTTAACGTATTTATAATACAACCAACCCCTACACTTAAGACTCAGTGAACACTGTGGAAGCAGAAAAACTGCAAGGGCCAGAGGACCAGGACGTCTGCCTCCAGATAGTCTCCTCCCGAGAGGGGGCTAGGTTACGGAGAGGGAGTAGATCTAGGAGAGTTAGGAGGAGGAGTGGCAGATGGATGTAATCAAAATATGAAGACACATTGTGTGAAACTCTCAAAGAATTAATTAAATTATTTTAATATAAAAAAGAAGGAAAGAGAGATAGAGAGAAGGAGGAGAAGAAGAAACAATAAAAATAATTTGAAAGAAAAGCTTCCAAATGCAACAGCTGAATATCATCACGGTGGACTTGACCGTCGCTGTGGAGGGGAATTAAAAGGAGCAAAGTTAGACCCACTCAGTAGCTGGGTGATACGGTAAGAACTTTACCAGCCACACACGCGTGCTCTTGGATTCTTAGCTGGTAACCTCTGTGGCCTCCCACACTCAAAGCCTCACCCCTTCTGCCATCAGGTAAGCTCAGGCATCTATGCCAGTGTGATTACTGGACATTGCTGCACATCTCTGTCACCTAAGAGATGACACACAGCATTTGATCCATGGTGACTTGATGTGCTGGGGAGGGCTGATATGGGGGAGGGGGCACTCCCTTTTCTGGAGGGAAAGGGAGAGGGTAAGAGGAAAGAAGGGCAAGAGAAGGACTGGGAGGAGAGGAGAGAGGGGCACCCTTTGAATGTAAAGTAAATAAATTGAATTTTTTAAAAAAGTTTAAAAAATACAGTTCATACACAAGTGGCCACTGCCCTGCTCATATTGAGCAAACTTTGCACTAAAGATGACACGCAGTCTTTCTGTGTCATTTATTCCGTCTGTCTACAGCAGTGGAAATAAACAAAATTGGTAAAATGGACAGATTTTACCTGAAAACATTACAATTGTGACATAGGTGACAGACTGAAGCCAAAATATCCATAATAAGGCACAATACACCAAATTTGGGTAAAATTTATACAGGGAGTTGTTTTATTTATTTGATCAGAAATGGGACACGGCCTGAAGTAAAAAGAGAGTTCAATATACTAGAGAACTGGAAAGAACTGTTCCTATGACACCATAGGAACAGAAGAAATCCAAGAGATGCCATCACAGGCAATGGATGCCCTCAGAACCCATGCTCTGCCACTTGAGGTCCATGGGTTTAGATGTCCAAGAGCAGCAACGGAGAAAATGCAATGTCATTCAGAAGCCTTGGTAGGTGTGCCTGGGTCAGCATTGGAGTTGCTCACATGTGCAAAGTCCTAGAGTCCACGCTGTGTTAGGGACCAGCATCTTGGGTGAAGAAAGGGCACTTGTTCCTGGGGCTCCAACAATGAGTGTTACAGGCAGGGGCCGGGGAAATGGTGACAATGAATGTGCGTATGTAAATATTTTTACTTTTAATAACACTTTATTTTATGTGTATCAATGTAACTTACATATTAAATAACACTATAATAGAGTGATTTGATACTTTAAAACCAAAGAAAAACAGAGAAGACTTCCCTCCCTTGGAACAAATCAAAAGCAGCAAAGAACACACTCCATATGATCACAAAATTCTCAGTGTTCTCATGTGCCTCCTTCCTCTTTCCCACACTCCCTGCTACCTCTGTTTCCCGCTTGTAGTCTCCCTGCCTTAGTTTCTTTTCCTCTTTCCAGTCTTATGTGTTCTTTTGCACACCACCCCATCTTTCCTAGTCACCAAATATTACCCTCTCTTGTATTCTTTCTAAAACTTTATTCATACTTACACCTGTCTACATAAACATATGATTACATGATAGGCAAGACTCACATAGGAGAGAGGATTTTGTGTTTCTGTGTTTGAGTACCTCTCTAAATATTATACTTCCCAGATATATCCATCTTCTTGCAAATTTCATGATTTCATTTTTTTTCTTCAACACTGAGTAATATTCCATTGAATATATGTGTCATATTACTGTTATCTGTTCGTCTGTTGATGGACCTCCAGCTGGTTCCATTTTCTTGACATAATGAATGCAGCAACAGAAACATGAATGTAAAAGTTATCTGTGATAGAATATGGAGTCCTCTGAGTATGTGTCCAGGAGTGGTACAGATGAGTCATATAGTAGTTCTTTTTGGAGGCTAACTCCATACTGATTTTCATAATGGCTGCATTAGTTTGCTCTCCTGAGTCAGAACGGCAAGTATAAAGGAATCTGACAACAAATGTTGAAGAGGATGTAGAAAAAAAAACAAAACACCCCAACACATTTATTGTATCCTGTTTTTAGAGTGTTAAGTCAGAGCTCTGTAGATTATCAAGACTGGAGTTAGGCTAAATCTCAATGGGAGTTAGGAGGTGCCAAGAGGAGAAAAGCTGGCGACAGAGGCTGGAGGGAAGCTTCTTTTACACCAAGTCCTTTCTACCTTGGGAACTTGGCCTAAGCCAATTACAAACTCAACTCCTCCAGCTTGGAGTCAAAACACTGCTTGGACTCAACCCTGCACACTTCAGTTTGTTTGCTTTGTGTGAGCCAATCCTATACTCTACCTAAGCAGGTCTGACCCACTGAAGTGGTTCCCTGGCCAGAACAGAGGCTGGCTGTGGCTTTCTTAGCAGCGTCTGCCTGGACTCTATCACCTGACTGATCTGATACCATTACGCATGGTCCCAGAAAACTCAAGATCAGCCATCTTCAAAGACAGTGTGCACAAAACAATGAATAAAGGTTTAACTTAACACCGACACTTCTCTTTGCCAAATCAATTAGAGGTGTAAATAATCCATGAAGCCCAGTTCTACAGTCCTTCAGACCAACAAGGATGAAGGTGAAAAGTGCCTGGCATAAAAGCATGCGGTCAAAAGTTACATCCATTTCACATGTGTGTTATCAGTTAAATAAAAATGAATACGATGGTAAGGAAGATGCCTTTTGTCTATTAAATCTATTTTTAAAAAACCAAGAACAAAACTACAGGTTTTAAAAGACAGGATTCCACAATGGACTCACATCAAATCCTTAAACTGTCACAAGGGTCATATCCAAAACACTACTATTGACGCACTAACATAATGTAAGAGGTGTTAGCAGACACGAGTTGCCTCCTGTTATAATTCATTAGAATAAGTTGCAAGGAAGGAAGCTTGAAGGCTTGATCTCTATTCTATGCATGTAGTTTTTAATAAGTCTGAGCCACAGTTTTCACTATCAAGTTGTATATATTGGGACATTCAAGGCAATCTTAAGATGTGAGCACATGCTACAGGTTCTAAGCATCGTTCCATTGTGCTATAGAGCCGCCAGACATATCTACTGAGCATCTGAAGCAGGCTCCATCCAAACTGAGATGCATTATAAACACAATGTGCCCATCACACCTGTGGAACTTAGCACAAATCATCAGGGAAGCCGTCTGATGACAATTTTTATGTATCTATTTGTATAAAACATAACATGACGAAGTGATAGTATTTTGGGTATATTAGGTTAAAGCAAATATATGGGTATATGTCACGTATGTAGATAGTATGTATTATTAAATATATTACACATACCACTTACATTATTACATTTAATGTTTGAGTAAAAGTAAGTATATCATTAAAACTTAATTTATCTATTTCCTTTACATTTCTTTTAGGTTTATGAATGTTAAATTTTTATTCCAAATCAACTTCCATTTAACACCAATTACTTGGCCAACACTTGAATTAAAATAAGTAGCTGTGTATCGGGATTTTAATCCAGCAGCATGGCTACTCTGGCCCTCAGTACACACCTTTAATCCCAAACAAAGAAGGTAAAGTTTATTGGAAGAAGGAAGCAGTCATGTTTGAAAGTGATATCTAATTGAGAGGCAGACAAAGTGACACATCAAAGAAAGATCTGACAGGTAGAATATGCCCAACTTTCACAAGAAGAGAGAGGAAAAAGAAGTGACTTAAAGGAGAGCAGTCAGGGCAGAGGCAATTTTACCAGGACAGTTTTACAGAGACAGGTTGTAGAGAGAACAAGCCGATGAGACAGAGAATGAGAAGGAGCCAGAAGATTAGAACAGATTGCTAGAGTTAGTTTGAGGCCAAGCAGAACAAAAAGTCAGAAGCTAAGAGAAATCTGGAGAGGAGCTTGTGCCAGAACAGCTGAGTTGAACCAGCCAGCCAGAGTTCAGAAAGAACTAGAACGGGTGAGCTTATTCAGATGCTGAAAACATTCTAGGCCTAGTTTAGATTGTACGGAAGCTAGAAGCTTCCACAACTAGTCCTACATTAGCAGACAGAGGCAGTTAGCCTCAGAGACGACAATTAGTTCAGGCAAATAAAAGACGCATTTACACAGATGGTTTAACTGACAGTTGGTTTTTAAGTCAGTAGCTTATACTTCACAAGTGCTAATAGTTACAAAGAAAAACATAAAGTTTAAAACAAACAAACAAAAAAACCATTCACAGTGTCTACATACAATACAATACAACATAAAGCAAATGCACTTGTATAATTTATTGGGATAAGTACGGTTTGCTAAGAAAATGTTCCCCAGCACATGTCAGAAAAAAATCAAATGAATGTAGAGAAACCGAACATACACAGCTTAGAATAACAACTTTCTCAGTTTAAAATTATACCTTTAATGCAATCAATACCAATAAACACAACTCAGCATATTTTTTTTTTTTAGCTTGACTAAAGGTACATTCAAAATTTTGGGTGTGCAAATAAACATGAAAACAGTCAAAAAACTGTTGGAAGAAAGATCAACAAGAGTAAGACAGAAGAATGGACGTTTATTAAGTTGCTATAAAGGAATTAGACATTAGGTAATAAAACAGACTAACGTAGAGTGGTTGGGTCTGCCTTAGTTTACTCTCTACTTGGGTGATAAACACCATGACCCAAAGCAACTTGCAGTGGGAAGTGTGGATATGGCTGATAGGTTACAGTCCGTCTTCAGGAAAAGCCAGGGCAAGAGCTCAAGCAGGGAGCTGGAGGCAGAGGCTGAAACAGAAAGCATGGAGGCATGCTGCTTGCTGGCTTGCCCTTGATGCTCTTTTATACTACACAGGGTCACTGCCCAGGGATGGCACCACTCGAGGAAGGCTGACCCCCACCCCCGCCACCAATCATTAAGAAAGAAAATGTCCATGGACCTGTCTACTGGGAGATCTGGAAGAGGCATTTTCTCACTTGAGGTTCTCTCTTCCCGGATGATTCTAGTTTGTGTTGACAGAAAACTAACCAGCCAGGGGGGCTAAGGGAGGAAGAAAAAGATCAACTACAGAAAGATGTACCCCAAACCACAATGGGAAAACCAGACTATTAAATATTTGGCTAGTAGGCTGAATGGAGAGAAATATGAGGGAAAAAAAAAATCAGATCATGACCTGACATCACGCATGAAAGTGAACCCTCCCCAGAACTTAGAAATACGACCTTTTAAAATGAAACCTAGAAACACTGGAAGAAAAAAAAATCTTAGTTAAAAACTTGTCATCTTGAAATGAAAAGTGATAGCAAAGAAGAAATTTCAAGGGGAAAAATCTAGAAGACAATACCTCTTACAAGGTAACTTGTGGCTAGGGACCTGGCTCAGTCTGTAAAATGCTTGACCTCCATGTACAGGAACCTGAGTTTGACCCTAGAAGCCACGAGAAAGAGGCCAGGCTTGGTGGTGCACATGTGTAATCCCAAATCTTAAGAGATGGACACAGAAGGACCCCTGGATCCGTAGCCAGATAGTTCACCAGCCAGAGAGCCTATCCTCTGTGGAGAGTTCTAGACCAGTGAGAGACCCTGTCTCAAAACATCAAAGGGTGGGCGGCTGCTGAGAAACAACATCTGAACATGTCCTCTGACCTCCACATGTACCTGTACACATACAACACATAGAAAATTAACTCAGATGCATGCAAAACTACTACAAAGCTAACGCATCAGGAGAGAGTTCAAATCTTTCACCTACAAGAAGTTCTTAAAAGTCAAGTATCATGTTTTCTCCAACAGGTGGAACCTGTGGGGAAAAAGATGTAAAAAATAAGAAGGAGGTTAGGGGAGGGAAGAAGGAGGGACAGAGGGGTAGAAGAGAAAGGTCAGTGTGATCAAAGTGTGGTCTTGGCAAGCATGAGCATGCCACAACAGAGCTCTTTATTTTGTATAACTCTTATACATTAACAAAATAGAAAACAGTAATCTAAAATAAATTTTGTTACAGGAACACAAATCAACAACTCAGAAACAAATCAAATACTACACATGGTTGGTAATTCAATGAGGACCAGACTTACTGAGGTAACTTCCTCTGCTGCATATTTATCTGAATAACAATAACTAAAAAACAAACAAACACACACCACGGACTGATGCGAAGAGCCAGGGACACAGGCACTTCTGATTATTTCCAATGGAAGTCTAGAGTAAAATAACCCTTCCAGCAAATCTGAATTTTATATCAAAAGTTATTAAGACACACAAAGTTTTGCCCTAGATTGCCTAAGGAAATAATTCACAAAGGACACTATGGTGTGTAAAGATGCCTATTCAAGAGTTGTTTTACAAAAACAAAACAAATAAAAAATCACAAAAAAAACCTCAAATGGCCTAAACTTCTTAGTAAACTACATGCTAACCAAAATGCCAAACTCTAGAAAAATAGTACCAATTCTTGAATTCAACAAATATTGATCTCAAATATGTGTCAGTCATTGCTTTAGGAACTCATCTTTAAGTTTCACTCATTTACCACAGTTTTTGTCCCAGCTCCCAACTAGCTAGCCCACAGTGGACGCATAACACATGCTAGCCAAAGAATTATTTCAAGTTACTTCCCGTAGAGTCTATACAGGATAGAAGGTAAGCTGAAGGGGACACTCCTATGCAGCTCTGAGAATATCCTCACTCATGACACCCGGGAGACTTTTCTGACATGTGTCCTATAAGTAAGCCCAACAAACTGGCGGAGTGGAGCTGTTTGGGTCCATTAGTGCTCTCCTATCTAGGGTGATATATCACTGAACAAAACAGACAGAAATCCCTGCCCTTGGGATGCTTGCTAGCCAGATGGTAAGAACACAGAAAGGTTCATTTGTTGAGGAGTGAAGAATGAAAGCCAAAGCCAACAGCATCTCCACACTGACATGCATCCTAACAGGCTCCTCAGCAGAGATGCACACAGCAAATTCCTCACAGCCTTCACAAGCCTCTTCGGCCTGCGCAAACTTTCCTGGGCTCTTAACCAGGCACAGGCATCAAATTTCTATGTCTGTAAAGTGACGGAACGCAGGTGGATTCTATTCTATAGGCTAGACAACTGAATTCAGGCTACTGCACTTAGTATCCTTCAGAATTACACTAACTGAAATGACACACAGAGACTGGATCACCACACTCACTCCTGGTTATAGCAGGACTTGATGTGGCACTCCTTAGGATGCGGATATGGATCCACGGGTTCTTTCATTCACCCTTTACGTCCCAGTCCCCAATTAGCCATCACACAGCGGGTACCGAGCACGTGATGGTCAAAAGAACAAGGCAATTTAGTCATGTTTGGTCTAGAGAACTGAAACGGCCTCCTAAATGTGTCCTTTACAAGGACTTACCTTGTTCCTTTTGTTATCTTTTAAGTAAACCGAACAGGTTTTTCTATAGCATCGCAGACATTTAAAGTTGCCATTTGCTGAGAGAAAGAGGAAAGCCTAGAGGTTCTAAGTACATCACTTAGCATGTTTTACACAAGCGTGACTAGTCTAGTATTTTTGCTTTAGAACACTCAACAGAAAACAACAGAAGCCACTGGGGATGTCTGCTTTTTGTTGTTTTAAAGGATAGTTCCTCAGTTTTGGACAACATGATGCTGATTATTTTGTAAAGTATGGGCTCTAAAACTGTCTCTGCTTTCTTCAGGCAAGAGCCTTTGGCAGTCTGGGTACCAGGTTATGACTGAGCGTGTTGTTTGCCTAGTAGCCATTTTCCCTTTCTCGTTAGTAACACAACACTGAGTAATGTGCTCAGCTGGAAAACTCCATTTCCCAGCTTCTCCCACAAATGGGAGTGAATGCAAATGAGGCATTTGTCATTGTGTGCTACTTTCAGGAAAGTCTTTTATTCCCCTTCCATGGTTTTCTTTCATGAAACTCGTATAAGGTAGCTGATACCCAGCAACCCAGCAACAATGCTGCTGACTTCATGAAAGTCATGTGTTCAGGATGGTAAAGCAGAAAGGCCTAGGGAGCCAACATCTCGTAGGACTTCATGTGGCAGGCATGGTTGGCATCTACAATGGCTTTTCATAGAGAAAAATGGTATTCTATGTGAGCCACTGGCACTTCAGTCTGTGATCGTGAACACTGTGTTCAGACAGCCATTTGGTTTAGCTGGAATAGCAGTAAAGAAACCCAAAGTATTTGGCCTTCTGTGTTATGTATTCTTGCTCTCTGGAAAATATATCTACTATGAGTGCTTCAGTATTATCTCTGAACCGAAGCTGCTCAAGTTTGATTTATTTCCCTGTACCAGACTTCACCATTTCTAAGAATCTTTTAAACACGCCAATTTTGTTTGCTTTTTTTTTTTAAGACTATAGCCCAGGCTAGTCTAGAACTCACTATCTAGTCCAGGCTGACCTTGAATATACAGCCATCCTCTTGCCTCAGCCTCCTAAGTGTTTAGACTTCAGGTGTGAATGATCACACCCAACAAACATGGTCAACTTGGGTGTGTTATAATTATAAAATGTGAGTTATTCTCTTACCGTATGGAGACTCTTTGGCTGGTTTGATAGATTCCTCTCTACTAATCAGGCTCAAGACTGTGAGGAAGAGCTCCTCAGAATGTACTTCTTCTGCATTAGAACATCAGTAGACACACGAGCCCCAGCCTACCCGTGTGTCCCAGTCTCTTCAGGATTCTGCCCCAAAAGCTGCATTTTCATCCACTGGGAGCTCATAAACATGAATATTAGAACAAACAAACAAAAAACTTATTGAGAACTCTCTCTTCAAAAACAAAAATCATATATATATATGTTTCTGTATATCTGTCTGTCTGTCTCCTGCCCTTCACTCACTGTAGATTTCACCCTCCATGCTCCTGTAACACCCCAGATTCCCCTGCCTTGAGGCTTCCTCCCTGGCTGTCTCGTCTACCTGAAACATTCTCTCCCCAGCTCTACAGCAGACTCCTCTACTGTCTTCCTGCCACCTTGACAAGGAAGGCTAGCCCACCCAACCCCCTTAGTACTCAAGTCCATTCACTCTAGGCATCAGGCCTTGGCTGTTTTTCCAACAAGTCTTGCCAAATAACAATCTGTTTCAGTTTGTTGTGTTCCTTCTTCTTTAGGATGTGCACCCTGATTTAGCCCTAGGAACTAGATGGGCTCTTACAGGAACTGGACAGATATCTGCTGAATGACTGAGTTACTTAATCCAAACTGGTTCTCTTTCCCTATTTTCTTTGCTCTACTCCATGGCCAATCATCCATAGCACCTGACCCACCAGAGCCCTTCAACATGCTTCTTGACTGTTGTAACATGTTTCTTCCGGGAATGCTACTTTGTTATAAGAATTTGGCTCCACTGTGACTGGGAGGCCAGTCAGTGACTGTGTTTCAGTGTCATGCTCAAATGAGAAACTGGGTTAGGAAAACTCTTAAGAGCGTGTCCAAATATTCAGTTCTATATCCAAGTGACTCACTTGGCATTCAGAATGCTCTGATCCAGCAGGATTCCACCTGTCCAAACTCACACCCTCCTCCTTCCAGGTTTCCCTCAGCCTGTAGCCACATTCCTGAAGTCTAATGTAAGCCATGCTCATTTTAACCACTTCTTTCAAGCCATTGCAGTCACTTTCCCCACTGCCCAGTTCTCAAACAGATGCCAATGCCCTTTAGGGACTGCTATTTGCAGGCTAGCAGCATGCGGCCCGCCCTCGAGCCTGTCATAATGCAACTGTTCTAGCACGACCCTGGACCTCCCAAATCAGAATCCACATTTAACAAGACCCTTGTGAGTCTCCACATCCAAAGCTGTCACTACAAGAGGGCTCTGCAGTCATACCTACTCACTGCCCATTAATAAGCAAAGACTAAAGCCCTACACTTCCCCAAGACCTATGCCGCCCACAGCGAGTACCATGTTCCATTAACAACCTACCCACTATGATAATTTACTGCCTACCTTTGTCTTTTCTTTACAGCTTGGTTGTAAACAACTTACAAGAGCAGTTGTGCATCTGTTCAACCTGCGTTCAGGGAACAGAAATCCACTCGAGTCACTCCAAGGGAGGGGAAATGGTTTAACCCTACCCAAAAATTCAGAATAAAATACTAAGAAAGGAGGATGAAGGTCTGGCCTCCATGCTAGACCTTGCCTCCATTCTCTGCTCCTTATCTGGTTTCTGCTGCCTATTTAGGTATTATTTCCAGGGCAAGCCCATTCAGCGCTGCCCCTTTGCTTCCATTTTCATTCTGCCTCTAACCTTCGTTTTTCCAGAAGTGACATGATAGCACAGGGGATCATTTTTTTTTTTTTCTAAACAGCAAGATTATGAGCTTGTGCATCACTTAGGGGTTGGCTGCCCTTGAGTCAGGAGCCCATCTTGTTCCCATCAGCTGAAGCCAAGAGGACTGCAGTTTAGACTAAGGCCCTCACTAGCAAGCAGGGACTGTCAAGAGATTATTCCCTAAGAGAGGAACCTATGGGAGGCCAATCAACAAGCCACACCTCCAGCTCGCAGTCCCAGAGATATAATCAACTGGCATACAATAAAGTGAAATCAACCAATACAGAGAGAAGGGTCATTCACCATGCAGCACGATGACCCTGTCATGGATGGATGCATGGAACTACACAGACTCAGTAAGCAGCCGGGCGCTTGCATTTTTCAGAGCTCCTGATACAAGTAAGTGTCCCACTGAGCTAGCTGTTTGACCTTGGTCAACTCATTAGGCCATTCTGGGCCAGGTTTCCTCAACCATCGCGCTCCACTTTCAACAGGCTCCACAAGTGTTGCAAGATCCCATAGGGCAATTGTGAAAGTGCTTTGTACAATACAGGTGCCAATCAAAAGCAATGGCTGCAGCCTCCTATTGGCCCCAGACACTTCATTATCATCTATCTCACTATCAAGGTTAGGGTTGGGGGTGGGGGATAGCAATGAGACTAATTCTCAAAATCACGCTATCCCACCTCTTACATCGATCAGGCGCAGAGGTACCCAGAGTGGAAAAAGAAACAAAAGAAAGAAAATCACGGTTTATTGTCCTAGAAAAACAAGGACTGTTTACTGAATGCCTGCCACACGCCAGACAGGAGGCAGGGGGCTTCTCAGTCAGGAGACAAGCTTCCAGCCTTTGCCAAGGCGCCCTTGCCCATCACCTAGGGCATCTGTTGCACACTTCCTACAAGTGGAACCACTCAACAGCTGGTCCTGGGTGGAGCAAAGAAAGCCACACACACACACACACACACACGCACCTTACTCAAATCAGCTCAGCCGGCCAAAGTGCAGGTTTCGGGCAACAAGAAAAACAAAAATGAAACCCCCACGTAGAGCCTGGTGAGCCACAGGGGGCAGACGTGCAGAGACCGGAACGCAGGCGTGTATCCTTCGAGCACCCAAACCCAATTAAGGTTCCTCCAGCCCACAGAGTCTGGGAACTGTGGATCAAAGAATCATGAAGCCTGGGAATGGCAAACCGGCTCTTCGGGGAGCCGTGATGTCCGGAGAAGCAGACGGTGGGCGCTGGAGGCCTGGCCCAGTGTGTTGGGGAATCTATTCCAGGGGACCGGGGAAGCTGATCGGGAACAGTAGAATTGCAAAGATTGCGCGCTATTGGCGAGGGAGGAGCGCGGGGCGAGCGCAAAAGGAGGCGAAGACTCAACAGTCGCCTTGCAGTGGAAAGGAAACCTTGGGGCTCCCGCCAGCACACAAATTCCGAGGTTTGGGATTCTGGAAAGCGTTTGCCAGCGCACTGAAGGCAGAGCTGGCGGAAGGGTCCACTGGGGATCAGGGGCGACAACCAGATCACTGGGGCGGGGGGAGGAAGGGGAGCTGCGGGGGAAGATGGGACGAGATGTCTCTTCCCGGATACACACACACACACACACACACACACACACACACACATCGGATCCCACGCTGCTTGCACCTGCCCCCACGCGCGCTGGGCACACAGCCTCCTGCTGCGGCGATCACTCACCTTCGGCGCGAGAGCGGATCTCGGACACGGTCCTCCGCATGGTGGGCATCTCGACGGCCCCTGCAGGTGGGTCTCGGGCGGGGAGCCTGCACCTGTCACGGCGCCGCGCGGGCGGGAGGACTGGCTGCGCCGCGCCGAGGGCTCAGCTGCCGCGGGACCGCGCCTCCCACCCAGGGTAGCGTCGCCACCGGCAGCCGCCAGGGCACTCCAGCGGGAGGGGGAAGGCGGCGAAGCAGAGGCGACCGCAGAGCCGCCTCAGTCTCCCCGCAGCGGCGGAGGGGAGGGCTCGAGGGGCGGAGCCGGGGGCGGTGCCGGGGTCGGGGTCTGCCGGGAGCGCGCTCACTCGCTGTTCTCCTGGAACGGGGGCGGGGACAGGCGCGCCGGGCCTCCGGGCCCTGCCCAGTCCGGACCGTACCATCCACGGGGAGGGGACGTCGATCTACCCTTCTCGGCCTTTCGGCCCACCTCGGCCCACCTCAGCCCTCCTTAGGGTCAGTACAAGTGTCCCAAGTCTTAATGAGAGAGGAAGAGCTACCCTAGTTTCTGAAAGCTCCATCGACCCTCTGTGCCGCAATGCAATGGAACCGCCCGTCCTTAGCGCCCGGGTGCTGGGTTCGGTGTGGGCAAGCTGAGTCTAGGGATCTGAGAGCGTGTGGGTGACGTCTGTGCTGGTGTGGGAGACACTGCGATCGCCGCCTGGGTGGAATCCTAGCCGATCTTAACTCCCAGCCTGACTCCTGGCCTGAGCTGCACTTGATCCGTCGCTAGTAGCAGGCTGTGAGACCTCAAGCTGTGAGAGCCGCTCCTCTTCTTGTCGTTGAAGCTTAAAGCCACGCAACCCCCGTGGGTTTGAACCCCCACTTCCCACCAGTTCCGAAACTGCAGCCAAGCCAACTGTTGACTGCGTGGTTAACCAAGCAATTCTGTTGTTTGTGGTTTCTGTTCCAGAAAGTTCAATTCAGTAGTTTATTCTCAAAGCCTATTGGGGAGTTGGTATAAAATCCATACAAATTTTAATTACTAGTCCTTATATCAAAGACAGGAGGTCGACTTCAGTACCTTTTATTTTGTGTAGTAAAACCCATTCTAAAAAGTCGAAATAAATGCAGTGTTAATTTGTTTCCGATTTCACCCGAGAGATAGGATGAGGGAAGCTTTGTGTCTCGGAAGCTCCTGAGCTGGGAAGGAAGAAAAAATAACCAGGTAAAAGCAACTGGCTTCTTCCCTTTTCGTGTATTGTTCTTCCGGGCACTTAGTGGGGAGAAAAAGGGCTTCATAGCAAAGCTTTTCATTTGTGTTCCTTTCAGACCCGGAAGGGAGTGAGTTTAACCAGAGAGGGGGGTAATTCTAACTGGAGCATAAGGAAAAAAGATAGATAAATAAATAAATAAACAAACAAATAAGCATCTTCTCTCCATTTGTGGTACTTCCTCTACTTCCGGACAGCTCACACTAATCAGAGCTCTGCCTCACATTAATACCCAGGAGATCAATACATATGTATGAGGATCAATTCATATGTATGCCTTCCTCATCTCTTATTCTGAGGCCGGGATCAGAACAAAGAAAACATTTTTTTTCCAGTGTTCTTAGAAGCTTTCAGGTTAGAACAGACTCAAATGAAAATATGTCTGTGCTTGTGATGGACATAAAGTAAAACTACAGTCTGTGGAGAGAAAAAAAACGAATACAGCCTTATCAAGACTGTCATCTCTGGCCAGTTTTGCTCCGAAGCTCCACAATCTCCTGAGGGAAAATTGGGCTTCCTCTTGATTGATATAAATGAATCTGAAACAAAGTAAATGACTAAGAGCAGGAGGAAAAATGAAATCAGCTTTAAAAGTAAGCCAACAAACAGAGGGTAAGTAGTGGTTTTTAAATTAACATTTTGAAGGAGATTTTTATGAAGCCATTGCATAGCAAAATGATCCGTTTGATTCATGAGCGATCTCCTTTTTGGTTGATATGAGCTCTTCAATGAGGTTCACTTTTGCTTATTGATAATAACTATTTATACAGAGTTCTGAGGTTACCTGTTTTCTACAGAGCCATTTGATATGTGTGTATTAGCCAAGTTGACAGCCTAGGTCATTCGTACAGGAAATGAAAACAGTTTCTCATACAGACAAGACAGCAAAGATGTGGGCCGTGGGTTCCCCTGGCTCTTTCCCACATGTTCCTTTCACAGAATCTGTATCAGCAAGAGTATCCTAACTTCCTCATTTCTGAAAATCTGCTCCTTCGTGATTGCTAGAAAGTCATCCTTTTTTTTTTTTTTTTTTTTATGGTTCAGAACTGTAAATCGAGGTCGAGAATTGCACTAATCTGTATCTGCTTGGTTTCAGAGTTTGGGGATCTTCTCACCTTCCTTAGTGTGAGATACGAATCCTGCTGGTCCCTGGCAGGGAACTCTGGTTCTAGCAATGTGACCTTGTTATAGAATCTGCAGTTGAACTCAGATGTCAGCATGTCATTTGAAGACTTTCAGGTCCTGTCACTACCTTGCCTGCTGACGGGCTTAGAAGAAAGCAGGTTATTAAAGGACAGCTGCCCTTCGGATCGCTTTTCATTATTGGGCAGAAAATATATATTAAATGCAATGTTAGGACCTGGGCAAGAGTGCCAGGCTTTGAAGGCACTTGGGGAAAGCCAGCTAGCAATGCAAGATGTCCGACACCTCATTCCGGCAGACAGGAGGCAACAAATACAGACTCTGAGAGAAGGGAAGATTTCAGGATCAGGAATGACCAACGTTTTTTTGAGCTAGGGCTTGAGTAAGGCCTAAGTTGATAGAAATGACGGAGAGACCTGCTGTCAAGTAAGACCTTAACTCTATGATAAGTAGTCAAGCAAAGAGATTGTCTAGAGAAGGAGATGGTTAAAGTGACAGACCAGAGCATTTGCTAACAAGCAAATCTGTCTATAACAAAGCTGCTCATTGAGAACGCATAGCAAACAGGTTACCGAGTCTTAAATGCCAGTCTAAGGACAACTTTTTAAAAACTTTTTATTGATTTATTTTTGTCAATTTCACATCACTCGCCCCGGTCCCACTCATCTCTCCATCGCCCTCATGTCTGCCCTTCACACCTTCATTCTCCCCTCAAAATAAAATACACACAAATATCATCATCAACAACAACAAAAAGCATAAAAAATACCTCGTCACGAAAGCTATAATATGTGTCCTACAGTACAACCTTCTGTTCACACGTTTTCACTTGCCAGTATTCATTGCAAAGAGTCATTGGTCAGGTTGGAGGTCTTTGGCTTCTGTTAGACCATCAATATTGGATACTCACCAGACTCCTCCTGCTTATCCTTTTGCTGCCCCGTGTCGTGGAGATCCTGCAGCTTTGGAACAGCAGGTCTGGCTTTTTCACATGACCCAACTATTTGCAGATGATATGGGTTTTTGGGGTGGGCCAATTCAGAGCTTTGATTCTGGGCCTGGGTGGTTGCTGAGGTGGTCAGCCTCCTGGCTCTCCCTTATCTGCACCACCAGGGTGAGCTCTCCTGCACTGCTCCAGCTAGGCCACCCAATGCCACTATTGGGAGGAGGCAGGGTCAGCTTTCCTGTGCTTATGCCCTCTGGACAGCTTACCGAAATAGCACCCACACCTCTAGAACCAGCTCCACTGTGTGCCAGAGCCTGCCGGCAGAGTCGAACAGTACCCGAGTGGGGAGTGAGGATTAAAATAATTAAATCACACTACACGTGGGATCCGATCGAGAGATAGAGAGGGTTGTCAGTAAGACGGCGTGGGTTTATTCCACGATTCGTTTTTTTTATAGGCAAAGAAAAACAAGTCACATCAATACAAAAAGAAAAGTTTGTGGAACTGCCAAACTTCTTTTCTAAAACTGCTTCCCTATAGCAGATATAGCCCAAGGTCACACAAACAAGCTTTAAGGAACTTGGAACAAGTTTTAAGGAACTTGTCGAAACTTCCTCCTTTCTCTGTCTCAAGGTGAAGGCCAGGGTGAAAACATGCTTTTTCAATAAATTACAAAGCAGCTTGACAAACAAACAGCTCTCCACAACTGTGCTGTCCAGTCAAGGTGCGAGGGCCCATGTTCCCAAGTGCTGCAATCTGTAAGAAGCTGGAAAGCTGTCCTGCTCTCACACCCCTGGGTTGGCTCACCTGAGTCTTTGTCATCTGGGCCAGCTCCACAGTGTTGCCCAAGTGAGGTACAAGGCCTGCTCTTCTAAGTGCTACAGCTTGTGAGGGGGCAGGGCCAGCTCACCCACTCTCATGACTTCTGGGTCAGCTCTCCTTACTGTCTCAAATGGCAAGAGGTGAGGGGGCAGAGGGCATCTCCTCATGTCCAGGGCACCCCACGGCAGACCAGTTGTGGGATCATCTCTCCTTCATCCATGCCCTTGGTGTTGGCTCATCTGCACCCCTGTCACAAGGGTCAGCTCTACTGTGCTGCTCAGATGAGGTGCAGTGCTCCCTCCCCAGCAAGTGAGGGGCAGGGCCAGTTCTCCTGCTCATGACGCTGAGGGCTGTAGCAACTCTCCTGACTGCCAAAGGTGATGAGGGGTAAAAGTGGAGGAAGGCACCACACCCACACCAGTTCAGGGCAGATGAGTGGCAGGACCAGCTCTCCCGAGTCTTGTCACTGGTGGGGGCCAGGGATAGTTCTCCCAAGCTCATGACCTTGTGGGTAGCTTTCCTGACTGCTGGAGGTGTTGAGGGCCAGGAGAGGGGGCATCACTTCTGTGCCTGTGCCACCCCACGGTAAGTGGTTGATGGGGCCAGCTCACCCACACTCCTGCCACCAGGGACATTCCCATGTTCTGTAGTGGTAATATGAGCCATGGACATCAACATCTACAAATGCTGTGATATCGGCACGGACTCAGACATGGCCTTCAGTGGCAGCTCAGGCTGGGTGGGCCCTCACAGTGGCCACAGGTGACAGAGTTTGCCACTCACAGCAGGATATTCCTTTCTATCCTGAAGTCTTCCATGCCATCTCTCTTTATAATGCTCCACTTCCCTTTTCCTCCCATCTGACCATCACATACTCACTCACACACTGTGGTGGCTCCCACTGCAGGCTGGCCAGGCAGCTGGTGGGCACCTGGGTGACACTTCCACTTGTGCATATGGCAAAGCTGGTGTCTATGGCACTCTTGTTCTGTGTGCTGGAAGGCAGATCTGTGGATGGCAGGTCTGTGGATGGCATGGCAGGTCACAGATCTCTGTCTTCCTTCTCCCATGCTGCCTTTCCTGGATTGGATTTAATCTGATTTCTGTGAGCCCTAGGCATAAGACAGCTTTGGCCATCAAGCTAGGATGAACCAAGGACTGCCATTTGCTCTATCCCTGAGTGACATAAGAAGACCACCACCAAGGTCTAAAGACACACCTTTATTCCCTTCCTCATGAGCCTTCTAAATTAATGGGTTAGGGACTCCCACTGTGCCCACCCCTAGTCATCTTATGATATTGTCCCCTAGCTTTCCCTCCACTTTACCAACTAAGTTGTGCTCCAAGATCATGGATGTTAATCACTTTCTCCATAACTGCCTCAGAGGAGATAATAGAAAACTCTTCCATTAAATTTTCTTTTGATTAAGATGGTTTGTATCATTGTGTAACTGAACCCCAAAGTGATGCTAATATACCCACCTACCCACTCTGTCCTGTTACTCCAGCAGGACATAGACCCTGTAGAACTTGGTTAGCACAAGGAATCTGCTTTATTTAACTTCAGACAAATAAAGAGTGACTGTCAAGTAAGAAGATAGTTGCCCCCAAAGTTTATAGGTTTGGACTATAATTCCCAGTGTAATTGTACTAGGGAGTTAAAGCTTAATAAGAAAACATCAGAAACGAGGGCTGTGCCCTCCTAGGTGGATTAATAACATGGTGTTATTGTGGGAGTGGGAAAAGTGAATTGGCCACTTTGTGTTCTCATATGGCGTCTTGTCCTTTTACCTTCTGCCGTGTTGCAACAGAGCAGAGCGCTGTCATCAGATGTCACTGCCTTGATGCTAGATTTCCCAACTACTAGAGATGTTAGTAACCAATCTCTGTCCTTTATTAATCACCCAGTCTAGGATCTTCTCTTACAGCGTGGATAATAGACTTTCAGAACATCAGAAAAGAAGAAAGAAAGAAAGAAAGAAAGAAAGAAAGAAAGAAAGAAAGAAAGAAAGAAGGAAGGAAGGAAGGAAGGAAGGAAAGAAAGAAAGAAAGAAAGAAAGAAAGAAAGAAAGAAAGAAAGAAAGAAAGAAAGAAAGAAAGAAAGAGGAGAAAGCCATTACTGGGACTAAGAACTTTCTGTGCAGAGACAGCGACAAAGAACAGTCTTTATAGCAGATGATGTAATGAAACTGAACCATTGCCTCATACCATATGCCCAAACTCATTCTAAATTGATTCGAGCTCAAGTGTAAAAGTTGCATCAACTATAAAACTCTTAGAAGAAAAAAATGGGAATGTGCGGGGTAGTTTTATGTCAACTTGACACAAGCTAAAGCAATCTGAGAGGAGGGAATCTCAGTTAAGAAAACGCCTCCAGAAGATCAGGTTGTAGGCAGGCCTGAAAGGTATTCTCTTACATAGTGATTGAGGGGGGAGGGCCCAGCCCATTGTGGGTGGTGTCATCCCTGGGATGGTGGTACAGACTTCATTGCAGATATACATTGTGGGGCTGCCTAGCTTCTGATTGTGTAAGCCAGCCTAACACACACACGCACGCGCACACATACACGCTTCTTCTCTGTGGAGCTGCCTAATACAATGGGCTTTAGTATGTGCAAATTTACAGCACACACTTTGTTTCTGTTATATGTTGTGGCCTATACTTTAGAAAGAGAGAGATGTTTGATATACAAAAGAGTAACCAACCATGGAAGGAAATACAATCGCAATTTATTTCCTTGGTTTTGGTCAGAAAAAAATGACATTGGAAGTGAAAAGAAACTTTCAAAAACAAAACTAAACAAACTTCTCCCTCTCGTCATGTCACATTAAGCACTATTTCTTGGAGAAAAAGCAGCAGTGACAAGGTTAAAAAGCATCAAGGAGCAGAGGACCCTTAGGATTTTCATTAAGGGTTAATTAAGCCCCACAGAAAATGAGATATGCATGCTTATCACATTTAATTTTGCAATTACACACCTTTCACTTCAGAAAGAATGCCAGATCTAACTAAAGACAGTGTTCTGATGAAATGAAATAAGCCACAGCTTTCAAATCTGAAACCTTTGCCAATTGTGTTTGGGCCTTTTGGATGACACATCCCTTTGCCCAGAGGTTCATAATTTATTGCAGTGTTTAATAGATTTATTGGAAAATCATAATGTTATTTTCCTCTCACCTTAAAAATCCCCAAGAAGAACACTTGCTGGAAAGAGGGACCATTCATCAATGTGGATTGTTGTTGACTCCAAACTCCAAGGAAACTCACTAAATTGAGATGAGTTGGTACTTGATCCAGAATTAAATGTAGGTGTTTGCTGCAAAGAAAAGAAGCCAGAGAGAGGGGCAACAGCTTGAAGAGATAGCATAAAGGATAGCATGAAGTCTGTGGAAGCTAGAGGTGCTGGTGACAGAAGCAAGACCTGGTGTCACATGTGGGAACAGTGCCCTGTGTGCCCACTGCCAATGGCAGCTTTCCCTGTCTGTGTTCTGGGTGGCTTGCGTTTCGCTTATACTCTGGAAGTCTGACCTTCCTCAGCAACATTGAAACAGGTCCTGTTTCTGAATCCGAAGATTCCCACTGCAGCCCGCACGTTGGCTGCAAACTCGCACATTTTCTGATAGAAGCAGCTGGCTGGCAAAAAAAATCCCTCAGTTATCCAGGCTTTCGGCTAGTTTTATGCCTAACCGGAACCTCTTCTGGCGTCTTCTGGTTTGTTATTGATCGGAAAGTGACTGTGACAAAAGTTAAAGGAAGCCTGTAGGTTTGCGAACACAGGAGATAGGGCTCAATGGCAGAGCACTTACTGAGCGTGTGCATAAGACACTGGGTTTTAGTACCTAGGAAGGATGGAAGAAGAAAGTAAGGAAAGAAGGAAGCAAAGAAAGAAAGACAATTGTTCTGTTGCTGACGATTAGACCCAGGACTTCCTACATACTAGGTAAGTGGGGTAGGCACTGCCAACTCACACCTTTTTCAGACAAGTTCACAGAAACCAAACTATGGAGGACCAGCCACACAAACCAGATTAAATACATTTATAATCCCAGTCCTTCGGAGGCTGAGGTAAGAGTGACACAGGATTGAAACCAACCTGGGACCCTCTCTCATAAAACCAACTTAATTAATTTCTTAGTTCATTAATTGATTTTGGTGGTAATAGAATCTAGAACATGGGTCAGAGGTGAAGAGACCAGGGGAGAGGTGATGGGGAGTGTTTACCCATCAGAAGAAATGGTAATAAAAACTAAGCTTGAATGAACCATGAGGCTCCTTTCGTGATAATTCTTCTGGGACTTGGGAGCATAAAGGATAAAGTTCCAGTCTGTAGAAAAAGCAAACTATCTTCCCCTTCTGGTTATAGCTACAAGGCCGAGTATAGATAGAGTTACATTTGAACTGCCTGATAGTGGGTTAGTTCTCACTGAATCAGAAATTCTTACATTGAAGGAATGGAGATCACCTTTCTTACATCCTTTGAAAAATAATAATATGCATTTGAGCATATGCTTAACTATTCAAAAGCTTCATTTACCTTCTAATGTTATTTATAGTTTTAAAGAATGGCTAATCTGGAAGCCTGGTTAATATCAGACCTGATTTAAGAGAATAAGAAAACCTGAGCTGGAAAGCCCGAGTTGCAATTCTAGCCCTTTGGACATGTTTCACCCTCGGGGTGTCACGGAAAGCCCTTCCTGGACCTCCAGTTTTCCCAGCATGGTAATATGCAGGCTCTGTGTGCAGACGGGTAGGCTGTGATTCTGGTTTGACTACTTCCCTACTCTTCTCAGTTTGGGAACGTTCACAACTTCCCTCTGCCGTGTGTAAGTGGGAGATAACTATTCCTGGGAATACAGGGGGCACGGAGGAAACAGTTTACAACAGTGTGTCCTGGAGCATATTAGCCACCATTGTTAACTCCTTTGGTGAGTCAACATATCCTGTGCTGTGTAATAAAATTAATGATTTCTAGGTACTACAGGCAGTTTTGGTAATGCTTCTCTTCTTTATATAGGCAAATAAAACAAGCTGATGTAATCTGTCATTTTTATGACAAAAAGTATAAATGTTGGATGTGTGATGTTTAAGGCAGGGTTATTTTTTTCTCACCCAAGTTATTTTTATGTTTTTCGATTTAAAAAAAAATCAAGTGTAGCTGTATTATTTATTCTCTCTCTTTTCCATTCAACCATTCTTGAATTGCCCCTCGCTTCCTCTCTAATTCTTATATTCATAGTCCCCTTTTTTCTTTTTTCCTCTCTCTCTCTCTTTCTCTCTCTCTTTCTTTCTTTCTTTCTTTCTTTCTTTCTTTCTTTCTTTCTTTCTTTCTTTCTTTCTTTTTTGTTTTTTTGAGATAGGGTTTCTCTGTCTAGCTTTGTAGACCAGGCTGGCCTTGAACTCACAGCGATCCGCCTGCCTCTGACTCCCAGAGAGCTGGGATTGCAGGTGTGGGCCACTGTGCCTGGCTCATATTTCCCTTTTCTAAACTGTGCGCCACTGTGTCTGGCTCATATTTCCCTTTTCTTAACTACTATTGTTGCATATGTAAGTGCATCAACACATAAATACAATATGAAGCGGGTTAGTATAGATATACATTTCAGGGTTCATCACTCGGTATTGGATAAACAAATTAGGGGGTACCTCCTCGTAGGAGACTAATTATCCTTCTCTCAGCAGGTGCTGGCTGCCCTTTATCAGGCGGGCCCCATGGGATTTCCCCGTTACACACTGGTTTAGGCAGTCCTATTGTGGTACCACGGGTGTGACTTCATCGGAATTTCTTACAGAAAACTTCCAGTCCTCTGGCTCTTACAATCTTTCTGCCCCCTCTTCCACAAGGTTCCCGGAGCCTTGGGTGCAGGAATGGTGTTGTAGATAGCTGTACCCACTGAGCACCTCAGGGTCAGTTGTTCTCCTTATTTTGCCCTGCTGTGGCTTTCATTAATTGTCGCTGTCTGCTGCAAAGAGTTGCTTTTCTGATGTGGGGTGAAAAACTCTCTTGTCTGTGGGTAGGAGGATAAGTCTTTACCATGTAATTAGGACTTAGGCGGATTTAGCCAAGTGTCTGTGGTATGTCTCCTCTAAGATCCACATCCTCTCTAGTTTACCTTTAGATAAACAGTATAGTTGACTAGATTTCCAGTACCAGGCGTAATATCTCTCCTGTTGAGCAGGACTGAAAGTCCAGTTAGACATCAGTGGTTATCTCCAGGATGTTTAGGTATATTTTGCTGTGCTGTTCGTCGTTGTGGCTCATAGGCGTTACAGCTGGGTGGGACTTCTGACTGCTTTTCTCCGTTGGCAGGTTGCATTGCACCTTCCAGTGCTGTGAAAGCTAGTCCTCAGAGATGGGCTTCAAATCCAGCTCAAATCCTTGAGGTTCTGTACCTAAAACACCTGGTTGAACCTACCTTCAGCTTTCTGAAGGCAACCAAATATGGCACCATCCCGTATTATTCTGGAAAACTGTTGAACTTTTTTCTTACTGTGGAGAGCTGCTTGTTTGTCAAGCTGCTTTGTTATTTGTTGAAAAACATGTTTTCACCCTGGCCTTCACCTTGAGACAGAGAAAAGAGGAAGTTTTGCCAACTTCCATAAAACTTGTTTGTGTGACCTTGGACCATATCTGCTACAGGGAAGTAGTTTCAAATTTGGAGGTTCCAAAAAATTCTTTCTTGTATTGATGTGACTTGTTTTTGTTTTGCTTATAAAAAAGGAATTGTGGTGGAATAAACGCACACTACGGTCTTACTGACAGCCCTCTGGAGCCCATCCCATGTGTAGTGTGACTTGCTCTAATTTTTCAACCTTCATTCCGCACTCAGAAACTGTTCGACTTTGCCAGTGGGCTCGGCGCCTCACCTGACTTGAAAGGAGGTTTCTCATACCTGGCACTGGAGTTTTTGCAGATAGTCTATGACCTTGTACAGAACATTATTTCCTCAGCTGGAAAAAGTTCATTAAAAAAAAAGGGTGTGTGTGTGTGTGCATGTGTGTGTGTCTGTGCACACACACACACAGTTATAATGTATTATATGTAATTTAAAAAAATGCAAAATAGTATGACTTCCTATGGTTTTTAACCTTTGGTGTTATTTTTTTCTCATTTCTTCCCCTTCTGTACTGACCTTCCACCTTTCTCCTCAATTACAACCCCCCTACTCCATTTTCCCATTTACCTCTCCATAACACTTGTATCTTTAAGGTAGGATTAGTATTTAGTGTTTTTGAAAAAGTTGCTTGCAACAACACCAGTTAGTAAATATTAAAACAAACATTCTATCAGTTAGAATAAGATTTAAATATACAAATGCCCCATCGCAAATAACAATATTTTAATCATGGTTTGTTTTACACTCACATAAAAGACGTCTGAAGATAAACTTTATGCCTAAGGTCTTCCCTTTTAGCCATGACAGCTTCCAAATTGAAGTTACCTCTTGGCCTTTGCTGACCTCTGGTGAACCAGATACCATATCTCCTGTAGAAAATAGAAAAAAAAAAGTGTATAAGGATAAAATATGAGTCTCAGAATACTGCGAGGTATTCATTTAAGTATCTGCCCTTCAAGTCTCTTATATAAAATTTCCTCATTTTCATTGACTCATCACATGACTCATATAGCTGAAATGGGGTGAAGGTAGAAAATATAGTTTCCTATTCATCCACCATTTTTCTGTATACCAATAAGGGAATTTTGATACCAATAAGGGAGCAGGGAATGGATTTGCAATCAGCAGTCAGAATTCTCTGCCACACAGTAAATCTCTGAAGTTTTTCTAAAGATTGCAATATGAAAATCCTCAAGCTCTTTGTCATCACAATAAAACCGTGGGAGCTGGAGGAATGACTCAACAGTTATGAGCACCTGCTGCTCTTGAAAAAGACCTTGGTTCAGTTCCCAGTGCTCCTATGCCTGCTCACAACCATCTGTGTAACTCTGGTTCCAGGGCAGCCAGCACCCTCTTCTGGCCTCTGCAGACACCAGACACAATGTATGGTACACATATACCACACGTGCAGGCAAAACACTCATACATGGAAATAAAAACAAAAAGAAATTTAAAAGCAACAAACTTTTTTGTTCAAGTTTCATTTGTTAATATTTCTATAAAAAGGTTTGCCCACATGTTTATCAACCGGTGGAGTGTAGCCAACAACCTATTAACACTAATTAAATATAGTGTTGACCTGGGTACATTTGAAGTAAAGCAGAGGTGCAGAGGTGATCATTTATTTAGGTGACCTCCTGTTAAAAAGGAGTAGAATCCTGTAGATGAGTAAGAGAGTTACCAAGCAATGCACATAGTGAAAACAGAGAGATAGGTTTCATTGTTTGCATTTGTTTATATCAGGGAACTCTGGTCTCAAAAAACTGGAGATTTCTAAGTTTTTCTGGTCAGACCTTGTAAGCATCAGTTTCTCAGTGATGCTCAGCTGCACTGTGAAGGAAGATGCTCCTAGCGACCATGGAAGCTTTCTGTTTTTAAGATACAGAGCCTGAACTGGCTGTCTTTTGTAACCAGGCGACTTTCAGTGGTGGAAATGGCACAGCAACCCAGCCATAAAACCTTCAACCTGCCGTCTATCCTTCTGCAAGATACGCAGGGGGGAATGATGACGCACAACTTGTGGGAGTGGCTAACCAATGTCTTGCCTAATTTGAGGCCCACACCACAAAAAGAAGCCCATTCCAGACACTGCCTGGAAGACCAGGAAGCTGACGCTGGAGAGCCCTAAGACCTAGAATAAGAATCAAAGTCAAAGAAACGATTCCTAATTATATACTCATAGATCATTGCCTAGACCAATCATGATCAGAGAGGCTTCCTCTAGCAGCTGATGGGAGCAGATGCAGAGACCCACAGCCAAACATTAGGCAGAGTAAAAGCCCAAACTGGAGACACCCGTTGGGTTGGGTTTATCCTCTTGGAGCTTGGGAAACCCCACAGAAGAAGGGGAGGAAGAATTGAAGGAACCAGAGGGGCAGAGGACGCCAGGAGATCAGGGCCCATGGAATCAACATAGCAGGGCTCATGGGCGCTCACAGAGACTGAAGTGGTAATCACCTAGTCTGCATGGGTCTATGTTGGGTCCTTTGCATATATGCTATGGTTGTTAGCTTGGTGTTTTTGTGGGACTCCCACTAGTGGGAGTGGAGGTGTCTCTGACTCGTTAGCCTGACCTTGGGACCCTTTGCCCCTTACTGGGTTATCTCATCCAGCGCTGATATGTGGGTTTGTGCCTAGTCTTAACTATATCTTGTTATGCTGTGTTGTTCAGTTTATATCCCAAGGAGTCCTGCTCTTTTCTGAAGAGCAACAGAAGAGTGGATCCGGGTGAGAGGGGAGGGGTGTGTGTGTGTGCGCGTGTACGTGTGTGTGTTTGAACTGGGAGGAGTGGAAGGGGGTAGACTGCTGTTGAGATTATTGTATGAAAGAATTATTTAAGAAGAGTGGTGCTTTTGTCAGCTTTCTGTTATGGTAACTGAATGCCAGAGACAATATACTGAAAAAGAGGGAAGGTTTGTTTAGGATCGCAGTTTTGAAAATTTCAGTCCATGAGCAAGTGTTTCTCTTCAGGATGTAAACTACAGAATGGGAAGGGAGGGTGGAGAAAGCCCTGTCCTCTCTGTGGCATCATGAATGTGAAAACAGCCAGGACAGGTGGGACTTGGTTGTAGAGCTTTGACCAGCGATGGAGAGGGACTGGGGAAGGAACAGACACATAGACACTGGTACAAAGAAGCTGGGGTCAGGTGAGTTGTTTGTCCTCTGATGATGGATCCCCCACCAACCATCAGAAGAACCTGGAACCCCAGTGTATCTATTATGTACATCACAGGGGGAGGTGCTTTTGGGTCACAGAAGATTATCTAAAGAAACTTCTTATTTAATAAATTCTATTTAATTTGTAAAATTTACATGTAAAATAGTTTTTCCTTAAGCTTTGAAATTCAACTAAGTCATATACCTAAAATTTTTAAAAATTAATTTTAAGGAGGTACCTGATTAATGTTATATATATAAATTTACAGTCATTTAAGCATTTTAAGTTACCTGATACAGTTGATAAATTCTTGCTTTCTTTAGGTCATAAGTCAGTCATAAGAAATTATGCTCTAAGTTTGCAATAACTATTATATAATAAATGCAAGTAATAAAAGGAAGACTTAGGAGGTCTCAATGCTTCTATTAAGTTGGACTGCAACAGAAAATGTTGAATATAAGCTAATTAGTCCCATCAATTTAATTTGGAATCAAACAGGTGACCAGTTTTAGTAATAGATAAAAATTCTCTTAAATATACTAAAAAAGATATTTTAAAAATATAAACAGTATGTACTTTATTTACTTAATTGGAAATATACTGTTCATAACGTTTAAGGTTACCAATTCTCTTGGGAACAACTTCATCTTCCCGATTAAAAAAAATATTGCTTTGGTGGTTTCATTCATGGATGTACAGTTTTCACTCCTGTATCTCCCCAATCCAATTCCTCTCATGCTTTTACACATGCTGTTCAACTACCCCTCAAATTCAAGACCTTTTCTCTAATTATTATTGTTTTGGCTTTCTCTGTCTCTATCTCTGTTTCTCTCTCTCTCTCTCTCTCTGTGTGTGTGTGTGTGTGTGTGTATATGAGTATGCATCAGCATATATGGAGTCCATTTTGTGTTGTTCAATATACATGTGTTTAGGTCTGAGCACTTGGGATTAGATAATTTATTAGGGTTAAGTTATCTAATCTTCATCCCTGAAGAAACCTGATTATCTCCGTCTTTCTCTCTATGTCTTCCTCTCTCTTTTTTCTCAGCAGCCACAGATCACCTGTAGCTCTTCAAGACTGCAGGACCTTGTCAAAATTTCCCACCCACTCTGGCATGTCAACTGGTGTGGTCATAATGCAGGCCTTGTTTAGGCAACTGTATTGTTGAGATTTCCTACCTTTAACTTCTCTATCATGTCTAGAAGACATTATCCTGGAGCAGGTATCCTGGTCCTCCAGCTCATACAATCTTTCCATTCCTCTTTTGTGTTGGTTTCCAAACCTCAGGTGTTGTAATTGATTTTGAGTAACCCATGGTCACTTATTCTCTGTGTTTAGACCAGTTGTAAAATCATTCCAATTTTAGGGATAGCATTCTAAGCTCTTTTGAAGGTTACATTCAGGTATATAATTGAAGAGTTACACTAGAGAAGACTATTGATATGAACCCCTGAGCTTTGAAAATGTTTTTTATGTATTTGCCTATCAAAAGGCCTCAGATTCAGGACAGATATTTCCTAAGACTTTTCTTTATTACACAAAGTTCCCATCTAGTCCATTTCACTGGCTTCCATTATCCTGCTATTGTGCCATTGTTTAGTTGTTTCATGTTTTCCCTGTCAGGAGTAACATGTTTATAGTTGGTCTTCCATATTTGTGTTCTGTAGGTACACACTCAAACAATCACAGAAAACATTTTAAGTAATTGTCTGTACTGAACATATGCTAATGCTGTTCCCTAAACAGTGTAAAGACTGTTTACAAAGCGTTTAATTGTAATAGGCACTTCAGATCACATAGAGCTGATTTAAAGTACACAGGTGTCTGTCTCTGTCTCTGTCTCTGTCTCTATCTCTATCTCTGTCTCTCTCTGTCTGTCTGTCTGTCTGTCTGTCTGTCTCTCTCTCTCTCTCTCTCTCTCTGTGTGTGTGTGTGTGTGTGTGTAAAAAGCAAACACAACACCATATTATGTGAAAAACTTGAGCCCCTGCAGGTGTTTGTATTGTTGGGAATGGTGTGGACCTTCAACCCTTTCCTCACAGATGCTAGAGGGACAACTGCAGTTATTTTAGTGCCATTTGATTGGATCCTGTTTATTTCATTTCATAAGGCTTTTCCCAACTGGTTTCTTTTAGTTTTAGAGTCAAGAGTCGCAGCAGCTGAAATAGGAATCAGCACCATACAATAATTAAAATCAGGCATTTTTGACTAAGCCCTGCATTTATCCCATCCAGCTCTTCTTCCTATTTTTACCACTTGCCCAGATAATTTTTCTCCAGAGCAGGCACTACTTTTGGTTGCCACGTCCCCCTTGTTCTCCATCTGGAGCAGTGTCCCCGATTATCTTTGGAATTCATGGCAATGACATTTTTGGAGAGAATAGTCTACACCCCATACAGCATATCCATACCTGGGGCTGTCTGCTGTCTCTTCACTGTTCTGATAGGGATACCACAAAAGTAATGATGCGTCCTCCCAGGAGGCCCAGGCTGTGGGTAACCCACTGATGTTGGGTCAACTTGGATCACTTGAGTTACAGGAAGCACTGCACATAGTTTTTGTCACTTCAAGAAAAGTAGGTATTCCTTTGTAAGGTGCAGCAGGTGATAGGAAAAACTGGTTTTAATCAATCTCACTTAGTTTCTTAGTCATTGTTCTATTACCGTGAAGGGACACCATGGCCACAGCAACTATTATAAAGGGAAATATTTAATTAGGGCCAGCTTTCCGTTCAGAGGTTTAGTCCATTATTATCATGATGGGAAGCATGGTGTTGTACAGGCAGACATGGTGCTGGAGAAGGAGCTGAGTTCTACATTCAGATAGACAGGAAGAAGGAAGAGAGAGAAACACTGGGCCTGACTTGAGCATTTGAAACCCTTAAACCCACCCCGAAGTGACACATTTCCTCCAAGAAAACTCACACCTACTCCAACTACAACCTCCTAGTAGTGCCACTCCCTAATAGCCAAACATTCAAATGTATGAGCCTGTAGGGGTCATTCCTATTCAAAGCACCACACCTACCAAGTTTATTATGCTTTTTCAGAAAAGAAGCCTGCTGTTGCTTCTCCTCCCTCTAATCCCACCCTCCATCTGTCCCTCCCTCTTTTTGTTTTCTGAGTTCGCACTTTGCTTGTAAGCCTAGCTGTCATTTTAAGCTCTGCTATTGGTACCTATCTTCGCATTTCTGTTGGCACAATTTCTCAAATCTATTTTAGAATTACTTTAAAATTTATTTGTATTGAAAATTCATATGCTGTATTCTTATCATGATTTCTTCCTTCCAGATCCTTTCCACTCCCCTACCCATCTTACTCCATGCCTTCTGTCTCTCTTTTTAGAAAATAGGTAAATAAAAACAAACCGGAATAGGAAAAACAACAACAGCAAACTATGAAACATCCCCTCCTAATCAAAACCCACATAAACACAAAATCAGAAATCTAATATTCAGGCATATGACCAGCAATTATTAAACAAACAAACAAAACTACAAAAACACTATGGAGTTTGTTTTGTGTTGGTTATTTCTCCCCTGCTGGCCATGAGGCCTGCCCTTAAAGCATGGTTTGTTTTCCCTGTGACATTCCACCGAAGAAAACAATTTTTCTCTTTGCAAGCTGTTGTCAGTTAAAGATAGCTTTTTGTTTAGGGTTGGGAGCACATGTCTACTTCTCCCTCTCAGTGCTGGAACCCTGTCTGGCCTGAACCTGTGCAGGCCCTGTGCTTGTTAACAGGGTTTCTTTATGTTCACATGTGTGTCAGTCTCTCTGTGTCTGGAAGACATTGTTTCTTCAGTGTCTTTTTGGCTCTTACAATCTTTCTGCCTCCTCTTCCTGGTAGCTCCCTGAAGAGTTTGATGAACACATACCATTTGGACTGAGTCTTTCAGAGTCTCCACTTCTTGCATCTTGTCCAGTTTTGGGTCTCTGTACTGGTTCCCATCTGCTGCAGGAGGCAGCTTCTCTGATAATGCGGAGTGAGACGCTTTGTAGCAGAGTGTCTGTAGGAGTAATTTTACGGTTGTGTTCCTTTAGTAGAACAATAGTATTTGGGTGTGCTCTAGCCCCATATGCTATCTAGTCTCTGGTCATTGGTCACCTGAGCAGTGTCAGGCGTGGGTTCAATCTCATGAGTAGGCTGTAAGTCCAATGAGAGAGTGGTTGTGTATTCCCACAACGTTCATGCCACTCTCACACCAGCATTTCCTGTAGGCAGGACTCTGCCATGGATCACAGGGTTTGTAGCTGGGCTGACGCTTACCTTTCTCCTCTGGTAGCATGCAGAGTACCTTTCAGTGCCAGGAACACTAGTTGGTAGGAGTGAAGGCTCTAGTTAGGCACCATTTTACTTCTCTGTGTTCAATGAGATAGGTGAACTGTTGTCATCAGCAACAGGGCCTTACCGCATGTTTGTGGAGAACACCCAACATCTTTAGCAATAGCCTGATTTGTTTGGGAGTTTCCAAGGGGTCTCTTTGGCCATCTGTTGTCTCAGTTTTATAATCTTGTATGGAAGAGGGGAAGGAAGCCCCGATTCTTATTACTTCCTATCCCCTCAATTTGCAAAACATGACTATAAAAAATTACATGAAATGCAATGCACTGAGAATCCAGGAGGTTATTGAAAGGAATTACACAGGATGGAAAAAGTAGGAGATTTTTCTTGTATATTTATAGCATGTATAAAAACTTTTTCTGACAACATGGACGTGACTGCTCTAGACTTTACATACTCCTTGACTGCAATATGGAAAGTTTGTTGATATGTGAGATCAAAACCATTAAATTTAGCAAAATTAATATTATTTTAAAAATATTGTTGCATATCTAGCTCCAGAGACTTTCTATAGGCCAGGTAAATATAAAATAGGAGAAAAAATTGTTTTTGAGACAGGGTCTCACTTTGTAGCCCCTGGCTGCCTTTGAACCAATGGCGCTCTTGGCCCCTGCGTTCCAAGTGCTAGGAGTGCAGGCAAGTGCTGCTTTGCCTGGCTAGTGACATAAGCAAATGAGAGGAAATGGTTCACTGTGATATACAAGACCACTTCTAGTTAAAAATCTATGGAGTTAATAATTTCTTTTGAATGTCCATTTCCGTAACGTATTAGGTAATATGGTCAGGAAGCGGGTGTGAGAATTAAGACGAATTTTTCAGTAGTAGCTAAGAAGAGGAGAGGTACATTTACAGAAATCCCTATTCTGCCACATTTCTCTTAAAATGAATATTTCACCCTAAATAATAAGAGAAAGGACAAGCTTGTAGTCTCTCCATTTTGTCTGACTGTTTTCTGGCTTAGTAAATAGAGAGAATATATATGTATATACCATCAAACCATATATATTATATATATATATATTCTCTCTCTCTCTCTCTCTCTCTATATATATATATATATATATATATATATATATATATATATATGTCACTATCCCAATACAGAGTGTCTTGAAAATACTGGCAAGTGGGAATTGGGATATGAGTAAATCAGTTGTACTGGTCACCTTGAAGAAACATGAAGTACTTGGCAGGCATTCAAAAGCTGCAGATAGAGTGAGATAAGGGTAAAATCGATCCGCTTTGCAGCTTTCTGTTCAAAAGACTGCCTCCTTTTGTTGCAGCCCGGAAGCCGGGAACTCTCTTCTTTTGACATTGAGAAGTTTTGAAAGTCCTGAAAAATGCCCACCAAAATTCATCAGGCAAGGTCAAGGAGCTCTTTTCCTTCCATGCAGACACAGGCAGCCATGCCATTTGTTCAGGCACACAGAGAGCAGCTAAAAGCAAGGCAGACTGCTCCTCCTTTCAGCTCTCTCCTGTAGATCGCCACAGCCCATTCAACTCTGTGAGCATATGGCTCAGACACGGCAGAGATACTGTGGCTGCCCGTGGGTAGTTTGGAAATCTGTTTTCTCTGGTGGTTTCAGGATAGTAAATGGCAGCAGCTGTTCTTATCCACATGTTGGTTTCTTTGTCAGGAGCACCTCAGCTCAACTGATGTTCTTTGTTTTAAGTCATTAACCCTTCATTCCAAACCTTCCGTGTTCCTAGACACTACATCCCTGCGTGTCCATTCCTGGTGGATCCCCCTAACGATACCAATGAAACCATCACCATTCCACCTTGACTCCACAAGATGAATTAGCACCCCTCTGGCACATCTGCTTCTCTTGCTTTTCTATTGTCAATCTATCTGATTCTTCTTGCAGTTCTCAACATTTCTGGGGGACCTAGCTTCTCAATGCTAGGCAAATACTTAACGGCCCCTCCCTGTCTAACTCCACTGTCACCCTTCAGCTCCTAAAACCCCCTCACTGTTTTTCCTTGACACCAAAAACTTTGCCTGGCTAATGGACATCAAACTCATTCGTCTTCTTTCACTCTGAACATTCTAGGAGGTACAACTGAGAGAGCCAGACTGAGATACTTTGAATCAATTAATCTCTCTGCTTCATCTGCTCTCAGGAAACCTAAAAGAAATTTCGTATCAGCTTGATTTCCCTCAGGATCAATCTGACGACTAGATCTCCTGACTCCTGCTAGTAATGGGACTTGTGATCTCCTCTAGGAACAATGCTGCTTCTATATCAGTAAACCCAAACCTGTTTGTGATGAGGCTCAAAGAGTCAGGGGCCAGACTAAAATCATCATTATCATCATCATCATCATCATCATCATCATCATCATCATCATCAAGCCTTGAAAAATCCCTGGAGAGTCACTGGTGTGAATTCCAAGTTGAAAGACGGAAGAAGCTGGCATCTCATGTCCACAGGGGGCCACAGCAGCAGTAGACACGGTAGCTCAAAAAAGAATGAAGCTTACATGTGCTTGCTTGATTTTCTAGTTATTATTCTACTGAGTCCTTGGTTTTTTGGATGGTGCTGCCCACATTCAGGAAAGGTCTTTGCCCCTCAGTTGATTTTTTTTCCCACGTGTCAATCTTCTATTGAAATGTCTCATTGACTCACCCAGATACATATTTTGCTGACTGAGACAGCTCTCAGTCTGGTCAAATGGATACGTAACATTAGCCACAACAAATCTAGCCCATATAAGTCTATTTTTTTCCTAGACAACTGAAAGCTGTACCTTAAGCCTCAAGTTTTATTTTTGATCTTGAGAAGTGATATAGCATAGTTCTTAGGCACAGAGATTTCCTAGATAGATTTATGCCTCTAAATACTCCCACTTTCTGGCTTTTGTAACTTGTTAGTAGTAATTTTATAAATGTATTGCAGTTTCTCTCTAAGCCCAGCTGGCATCCAAATAATTGAGACTGGACTATTATATTTACTTAACAAGCTTTATAGCACAAGAATGAAGCAGTATTACTATACTTTAACCCTCAAAACTAATCTGGCTTCCTCCCAGCTGAAACCCCTGAGATACTTGGCATTTTATGGCTTCCTTGGCTCCAGCTGTTCTCTGATAATGTCTCCTGGACCTCCCTAGGCACTCAATCCGCACTTCTCCTCTCTTTCCTGGTCCCCCGGGTGACAGGAAATCAAGCCCTGTTTTCTCCCCTGCTCAGTCATTGGCTATCAAGCCTCTTTATTGATATGTCAGGGAACAACTGGGAGCGAAGTTTAGACAAGAAATCCTCAGAACAAGGCCTCAGAACAACAATTGCAACCAGATATGAGAGCACAGAAGTCCTCATTTGAATCTTTACACAGTGCACAAACCATTACATCTACAGGAACTGAATGATTAACTTTAACCTCTCCTGTTGCAGTCTTCTCACTTGTGAAGTAGAGATAACAGTAGACTTTAGCCTACAGGATTATTGTAATGACTAAGTAAGAATAAATGACTTTACACACACACACACACACACACACACACACATTTAAAAACCACAATATCACAGAAGAGGAATTATTATTGCTATTATTAATTCAACCATCAATGTACAAATATTACTAATAACAGTGTAAACCTTTGAACACATTGAAGATTGAATTCTCAGGTGAATACTCGGTGTTACGGTTTGGATATAAATGTCTCTCTCAGGCTCTTGTGATTGAATACTTGCTGTCCAGTTGATGGTACTCTTTGGTGCAGTTGTGGAACCCTTAGGAGGAGGGGTCAAGCTGAAGAAGTGGTTCTTTGGGGGAAGAGGCTTTAGCTTTATAGCCTGGCCTCAGTCCCTGTTCCACCTCTGCTTTCTGGTCTGTGGAAATGAGGGCAAGCGGCCTCAAACTTCTGCTGTTGCTGCCTTGGATCATGTTGCTGTCACACCATCCCAGCCATTATGGAATGTACCCTGAAGCTCTTCATCGAGATAAGACTCTCTTCCCTGTAGTTCCTTCTTATCGGATATTTTGTCATAGTGATTTGAAAAGCAACTGACGCAGAGAATTGAGACCAAGAAGTGAGGCTGTTGATGCTCCTCTGAAAAGTCTGACCATGTTGTTAGCAGGCTTTGGGAGCTGCTTTACAGGATGGATGTGGAGGAGTTGGAGATACCAGTTGGAGAAGCCCTGGAATGCTAAGAGTAGTACTTAATGGTCCAATTTGGTGGGAGAAGACCAGAATGCCAACAGAAGTGCAAATAACAAGGGCTTCAATGTGAGGTTTCAGAGAAAATAAGCACTCTATCAGGTATCCAGCTAGAGTTAATTTAAAGAGTCTAGCTATATCCCTTCCTGTTTAGGAAACTAAACTTAAATTGTTTAGCAGAGGAAATTTCAAAGCAGCATAATGTACAGGCTGTGGTATGGTTGCTACTCTCTGTTCTTTGATTTGCAGAGAGAGCAATCTGAAGAAATATGCAGTTGAGCAAGGAGATGAATTGGGCATGGAGATAAAATTTCAGAAAAGGAGAACAAATTGGGTTCAGTCAAAGAAATTAGTATCATTAGGAAGACAGATTAGCATGTTGGATCAGGACAGTAAGACAAGTGTTTGTAGGGCAAGACAGCACCCATCAAAAGATCCAGAGTGTAACAATCCAGACCCGATTGAAAAGCTGTCATTTGAACAGAGAGAACATTTATGGCATTCTGCTGTAGGAGTGCTACCTAGGGAAGTTTTATTCCTAAATTCAGCCAGGCATGCATTCAGAGGATGACTCAGCTGTGGCTTGGGGGATGGGCAGATTGCTTCTAAGGATGGCATTAGAACTTGGGATCATTGTCTTTGCAGTATTTGTTATGCAGGCTTGCAGGGTGCAAAGATATTGAAGTCATGGAAACCAGCCAAATTGTTGTAGGCTCCAGTTCTCTGCACAGTGCTCATGAAGTGTGTGAGCTGTGAGGTTTTACTAGAGACCCCAGGATATTAAAGATTTCACCAACAAAGAATGTTTGAGAAAGCGCTGATTACCAAGTGGAGCCAGTCCAATACAGAGACCACAATTACTGCAGACAGCACAGTTGGACAGGGGAGTCATTCAGGCATATCAGAGTCCAGGTAATGCCATCATGAGGTCCCAATGACACACACGGAGCTTCAAGTTTGGTGTATGCTATGAGCCGTTTTGGCTTCCCTTTGGTCTGTTCTTTATTTGCTGTGCCTCCATCTTTTCCTTTTGGAATGGGGATATTTCATTGTTGATTTCACCATTATATTGGAGGCATGTAATTGGATTTTGTTTTCATAAGTGCTTATATTAAGAGAGCCTTAAGTATGAGAAGAGATTTTGAACTTCAGATTTTTGAAGAAGAACATAGTTTTCTGGCCCTGGGCTTGTTTGGATTCTGTAGTTCTGAGGCAGAGGCTGAGGGTTTACATTGTAAATTCTAGGCGTTGTTGGTCTGGGCATCACACTGTGAGAGCCTCTCTCGTAACCTAACAGGCTCCAGACTATCTTAAATATAATTTTTTTCTCATCGTACTTTTTTTTTCTGCTTGAAGCCGTTAATGTACACTTTGCTCTCGACACTATAATGTATACCGGCCAGCTAAAAACCACGTGAAGTTGTGAGATTATGGATTTTATGGGAGCAAATTGCTTTTTGCTGCATTTTGAAGGAAGAAACATTCAAGTGTTTCGTAGTAATCTGGTGCTTTCAGTGCATTAATTCTCTAAGGAGCTCAGAACATTTCCTTGAATGCTGCATGCTTTTATTTGAATGCATGAAAACATTGAGTAACAGAACTGAATGAGTTTGAATCCCCACCATATGCCATTTTTCTTCCCTTTGTAATGTTATGGGCTCTGTCCACATAAAACAGTGTCCTATAGCACAGCAAAAAACCCGACCAGACTGTGTTGACTTATATTTTAATCCCAATTCATCAGTCTAGTACCAATAACCTGTTGTTTCTTAATAAACCTTCCTATTTATGTCAATTTCAAGTCTAATAATTTTATCAGCATAGTGTTAAATTCACGTACGGGGCATGAAAATTCACAGGAGTGAGTCTAGCAAGCTGCCTTGTCACGGTAAATTATTTTACACTTGTGGTTACAGAGTAGATTCTTCATTACAGAGCTACCCCTCCTTAGTACTATAATATACAAGACAGGTAAATCATAGTTCCAGCCTCACCAGAAGGGAGAGGTTGCTTACTCTACCAAGTTATAGCTAGCTAGGGGCTGTGCTCAATAGAAAATTGGGCTGAAATTTTCTGGACTGGCTCATTTGTTCCTTTCTTCTCATGTTTAGTTTTGATGTTCAATTAAAAAAAATGGAGTAGGCATGACTTAAAATAGCTCAAGTCTTTATTCTTCATACTTTGTGGTCTGTCTAGTTTAAGATATGTTACTATTTCTAACTAAGTCCATTTGTTATCACATCTCTTCATATAATCAGAATTCCAGAAGGTAAGACTATTCTGCCAGCTCTGGTCATTTGTAAGGATGGCTGCAGTGTCTGGTAGACTCAGAATCAGGAGAGCTTGGGGCGGGAGAACACAAAGAATGACCTTGGAGTTTTGTGACTAGAACAGAACAACCTCAAGTATATATACAGTAGATAAAGCCAAGCAAACGATAGCACAAACAAACCAAGCAGGCTTGTCTGAGTGTGACACATCACCCCATAGAAAGCTGTAACCTGATGAACTGCAGACAGAGGGAGAAGGGTATGGTTAGGGAGGGCATTTTGTAAACAATCATCAGCAATGGTGATCCAGAACAGTCCACGCAGAAGATTCGCTTCCTCTTTGCTATTGATCGTCTCAAGGATCAGCAGACTTCTCAGAGATCCTGCCAGCTCTTTACTCCATACCTAAAGCTCCTCAGCAGCTTTAGGTATTACATCCCTCTCAGTCAGGATAAAAGGAAAAATCAAACATTTCTGTCTCGGATATTTTTCTGAGAGAAGGGACGCATTGCCCTAAGTGTTTCATCCTGTTTGACTGTTCTTATCAGACAGGACTGACTCAACATGACCATGAAAAACCATACATTCATGAGAGGGAGAACAAGTATCATGATAGATTCTAGCCGATCAAGGGTCACTTGCTCCATATAAAAGCAGTTCTTTTTTTTTTTTTCCGTGAATGGAATTGCTACTTTGAGGATAGTTAAAAAAACCAAGGTTCATGGGGAGTAGACAGTGAGAAAGTGGGAATGGAGATGGTTGTAAGAATTAAAAAAAAAAAAAAAAAGGATAGTGTCTGCCTGCCATCCAAATACTAAAACTCTTTGGGCCTAACTCTTGTTCATGGATTCCTGGACCACTTAGGAGATAATCATCCTCAGACAGATCATGGATGTTCTGGCAACCTGGCATATGGAAGCAAAGAGTATTTTTATTTGGATAAGTTAATTAAATTGAAAAATTAATGTTATCGTAGAGTTTCATAGAGAGTTTCAGGGTTAGAATTTCAGCCCGAGATTCAAAGCTACAGTTAGAAAGGTGTTGTGTTTTAAAACTAAAAATTAAAATATCCATATAAAAGATTCACTTTCATTTTATCTGTTAAGTAACCTTAGATTAAGTCCAGATAATTAAGGTAAGAAAAATATCTGAGACAGAAATAATTTAATTTTTCCTTTCATCCTGACTGATGAGTACATTAGTAAAACTATTTTAAAAACAAGAGACTGCAAGGGAGGAATGAGAAAAAAAAAATTGAGATGCTATGTCTTCCTAGCCACTGGTTATTTTCAAGGTAAAGATTTGAGGTCATTCTCCGTTTACTTCTGCAGAACCACACTGAGAGATTACATCCTAGTCTTCAGCTATAATCCTTCCACTCCAGCACCAAGGCTGGTCAGCTTGGCTGGTTTGTAGGGTATGATCAGCGCTCTGGTAAGTTGAGAAATAATGGAGTTGGGCTCAAAGGAACACTAAGGAGAACCCTGGACTTTACAAGTAGAAGAGATTTGGAGAGCTCCTTGGAAATGGGTGGAAAGCAGTTGTCATATAAAGCAGGTGCGGCTTATCTGAGTGACATTACAAGGCAGACAAGAAGCCATGTCTGCTCATTGTGGAAACATCAACTTGGAAATGTGGGTACGTTGAGTGTAATTATTGTTCAGGGTAATTAATTAACAACAAGTAAGTCTTGCTTCGTAAAGACATTATTTGACCACAATGTTAAGTACATGGAAGCAGTCCGATTAGGTTTCTTAAATGTCTGCCTTAACATATTTACCTATGGGATATGTTCTTTTCCGCTGGAAAGCACCTAACAAATCTAGGAATGTTTTATCCACTTCAAAATTATTGTTTTACTTTTCGGTTCTTGATAGCTGCCAAAGAAAGCCATGGAATAAATAAACGTTCTGCATCAAGACTACTCAACTAGTTTCTTAGATATTTACACATTTTATAACATTGTTACATAAAATTTTAAAGCATTTCTAATTTTAACCAAGAACAAAGCAAAACTAACTTTACTATATTATAGAATTTTTATAAAAAGAATCCTCTTGCTGTCCCAACTGTAGTCAAAGATACGATAATTTTCTATATATCTATATCATCTGTATCTATAATACATATATATCTGTATGTGTGTGTCTGTATACAGGATGTATGCTCAAATATAAGCTTTGCCAGTTGAATGTATGACTTCAAAAGCAAAGTGCTGTGTTTTTGTGTCTTAGTTTCTTCAACTGTAAAAGGGGACATATTAATTATAATATAATTTATCTCTTAGAATTATGATTACTAAGTCAGTAAACACACGTAAAATTCTTAAGGAATGCTGACTGGTTGGAGTCTGTTAAAATATATATATTTTTAAAGATTTATTTATTTATTTATTTATTATGTATACAATGTTCTGTCTGCATGTAACCTTCAAGTCAGAAGAAGGCAATAGATCTTATAGATGGTTGTGAGCCACCATGTGGTTGCTGAGAACTGAATTTGGGACTTTTGAAAGAACAGCCAGAGAGAAAGCTATCAAGTATTTTTAAAAATTCCATGTTAAATATTTTATGTGAACTATAATACTTAAAGTGGAGAGATACATAGATTCAATGAATCCCATATCATTATGATATGATTAAATTATGAATTAATTCAGTTCAAAGTAAAATATTGGTTGTATTTCTTAAGTCAGTCTAAGAACTGGTACAGAGAATAAGGGTCCTAGAGTAATTAAGATAAATAACAGGCATTGAGTAATTGCCTTTCTAGGCAACAGTTGTCATCTTAAACTGTACTAATTTACTCAGTATGCTATTGTTCAGAGACGAGATAAAAGGCTAATGAATCACAAAAGAGAGTTTGAAAAGAACAACAAAAGTAGAAGCTTTTATTATATAACATTATAAAGCAACAGATAAATGGCCACAAGCATTGGGCACATCTAGCTGTCCATACTTTAAAACTTTAAAACTGAAAAAATTCTTGAAAGTGGGACTGACATGATGGCACATACCCTTAACCTCAGCATTTGTGAGGCAGAGGGAGAAATCAGAACTCTCTATGAATTAGGGATTAAACTGGTATGCATAGGCCAGACCAGGCTAAATTGTGAGATTCTGTCTCAGAAATATTCATGAAAATGGAAATGTAAAAATAGTCAAAAAATAAAATTAAGACCTTATCATTGATAACATTTTTCTCATTTGCAGGATTAAAGTTCTGAGAAGTTTTATAAAGTACCATGTTCATATCATAGCATTTATATCAGAAACAGCAGGACCATCATGAATCTGAATGAGATCCAGATCTAGATAATGAGATAATCAGAGCAGGGTATTTGAATAAGAACCAAGATGGCAGCATTGCTGAAGTCACTTCTGGCTGAAGATTTCATCATTTGTCTGGCATAACAAAGTTCCTGCAGTACTCTGAGCAATAGCCTTCTAAATATCCCACTCCTAATCCTCAAAACCTGTAAATAGGTATTCACTTGCAAATGCAGTCCTTGCAGATATAATCAGGCAAGGCTAAGATTATAGTAGATATGTGTGTATGTATAGGTATAACTGTATATATACTTATATACACATATAAATGTGATTTGAGTTTCATGTTAGTATCTGTCTAAGAAGGAAGAAATTTTAATGGGAAATATCCAAATGCTTGGAACCTAAACATCACACTTTAAGCAACACACTTATAAACTATGAGGGTATGTAGTTTAAGGACAGTTGAAAATGCATTGAAATGACTGAAAAAGGAAATAGCATGTATCAAGATATGTGAAATGAAGCTAACATAGGCATGGATAAATTTATACTACTAGAGAGAAGGAAAAATCTCAAACTTATAATTAATCTCAGTTTAAAAGCATAGAAAATAATTCAGAATAAAGAGCCAAATGAGAATGATGATAAACGAAGAGATTTGTACAACCAGAAATGGAAAGGCAATGAAGAAAATCAATGAAGCACAAGCCATATCTTTGAAATGATCAATAACAGCCACAACCCTCTAGGAAAACTATAGAGATGCCCAAGTTACCCAGCAGGAATGAAACTGAAGATGCCACTGGAGACCATTCAGAAATCACAGCGAGGAAGTATTCCAAATGACTCTATATACCTACATCTGACCGCTCATATTAAATGCATCATTTCCTTTAAATCCACAAACTAACCACAGCTCACTCCTTAGAAAATAAATAACTTCAAATCCCATGACTATTAAATAAATCAAAATTTATATCTTTAAAACATATCAAGAAGAATTCTCCAGGCCTAGAGAGTTTCCTTAGAGAATTCTTCTAACCTTTCATAATAAGTCCACACTAGAAGGAGGGGAGGCTTTCCATCCATGTTAGGAAGGCATTCCTATTCTAACACAAAAGAAGACAAAGACAGCAGGAAAAATTAAACCATACGTCTATGTTCCTCATAGATACATATGTAAAAAAAAATCCCTAAACAAAATAAATAAACATAGTTAAGTTGGATTCTTAAGCATATGAATCGCAATGAATTGCATTCTACAAGTAGGGTTTATTTTAGTGTGCTATCATCATAATCAGAAGTCCAGTGGAGAATGATGATGATGATGATGATTGTGTGTGTGTGTAAATATTTGGGAACAGAATAATTCCAAAGTAAAACATACAGCTATGGAATTGTTTACATTTGTTTATTTCCTGTAAACATGGAATGAGTTCAATAGTGTATAGATTTCTTCATGCTGTATGGTTATTATTTGAGCTTCTTGAAGAACAATCGACAGTCTCGATTCTATTTTCTCTTATTGTCTGGACAATTTCATTTTAAACAAACTTGTATGGTTTTTCACGAAAATAAATATAATTCCATATCAAAAACAATAGCCCAACTCAGTGCATTACTTTATTTATAATGCAGCTACTTTAGAATTTAGTAATCAGTTCTTCAGATATTAATACACTTACAAATATAACTTCAGTTGAATCACTGACTACTGAGTACAAAGTGATCAAGTGCTGACCCTTTCAAAGAGCCCTTTAATCATTTTTGACTCTTCCTTTGAAACATGTGAAAATCAAAGGATATTAAATGTATTTTATCTGATGTGAAATTAATAAGTCTCTAGGAAATTACTTTGCTGTCTTACAGAGAGTCTTATTGAGATCAAAAGCAGCATCTTGGCTGACATGGAACAAGTATCAATTTATAAATTCTGTTTGTTTTTTTCTTTTTTTTTTCAGAGTTTTGCCATGTAGCCCTGTTTGGTCTGGAACTTTTTAGATAGACAAGGCTGGCCTTAAACTTACAGTGGCCTTGTACTTCCTCTGCCTCTCAAGTGGTTGGACAGACAATTGTATCTCATTTTTAAAATATAGTCATTATTCTAGAAGTTTCCACATACTTTAGAGCAGAGCTATTTAGACTAACTCGAAGATTTAGAGCAGATAAGAAATATACAACTGACTATTTCCATCTTCTAGGTACAACCAAGAATAGAATAGTGATAACACAAAAACATGGTGGGAGTAACAACAAAACACAATAAAAAATTAAATTTCTAAAGTTACATTTAATTGACAAAAATTGATCTATAACTGATTAAAATTATATGACTATGCAATCATTTACCACCATGCCATTTCTTTCTCTCTATGAAATAATCTTGGTACTCATACTCTTTTTTTTTTTTTTTTACAAGAAACAACACTGACCAGGTTTTTAAATTAAAATTTGTCTACAGATACTTAAACTGTTTGCTTTTTGGTTGAATTCCAGATGGAGACAAATTGACTTAAATTGCAACTTTTAAATATATCTATATCTATATTATATACTTTGTATGATAAAATCCAGATGAGGCTGATTAAAAGAACAATACTGAGAGAAAATACTGTATAAAATCAATTTCCTTGACTTCTTAATCAAGGTTTCTATACCTGCAAACTATCGATGACAAATTCAAACACATCTATCAAGTAATGCCTTTCTTTTGCCCATACTGAGGTTTCGTTGTCACATAGTAGAACTAGTATAGGTTATGAACACATGCACGATTCCATAGCACAATGACTATGGAAACAGTGGTCCTCACAAACACAAAACACATGCTCGTTAATTTTCATAGCTGGGAACTCACACTCTTAAGGCCACTATGATTTTTATTTTTATGGCACAATAGTGGTGAGCTCATGTATAACATGAGATACAGATTCATGTGCCTTCACATAAAAACATCTGCTTATGTGGAGGTCATTAATTCACCCTCAACCAATGTATATTAAGCTAATCCTACTTGAAATGAGAATATGAAATATCTCGGCAGCCAATATTTATCGGCTCATGTGAAGCCTTTATTTATTTCCTTGCTGTCTTGGAGAAAGGTGAATAGATAAATCATTTCTGATTTATCAAGGAACAAATGACAATCCAATTAATCCCTAACTTTAGAGTAATATTTGAACTTTAAATTATTTAGTGATAATTTTCCTATGAAATAGTGATTTAACATTTTTTTTTATTTTTGGCATGTATGCATTTATGTATATGTGTATTGCATAAGCCCAAGTGTGCTATGGTAAGTGAGTAGAGATCAGAGGATAACTTCAGGCATTCTATTCTTCCCTCTCACTGTATGGGTCCTGGGGACTGAATTCAGTTCACCAACTTTGCAGCAAGCACCTTTACCCATTGGGTCATATTATTTGTCCCAGATCATGATTTTTTGATTCATATTTATGCTTTCAGATCCATCTCTATTCATTCCTTGATATTGTGTTTCTAGCTAAGAAAGTGAGGGGCTTTGTTTGTGTGTCATTGAATTATTAGACTTAGGTGCCCATCTGTTCTTCTCATAGTCACAATGGCTTTTATATAAAATGATATTATCAGAATCCTGTAAAGTGACTGAACTGGTGAACCATTCAGGCGATAAGAAAATATGTATCAGTAGCGGACTGGAGAAAGTCTAAGTGTTTGGTAACATCATGTATTTGTGAAGACATGGAGAGTATAGACTCCTACACATGCATATTAACCGGAATGTGGATTGTTGAATAATCCGGACAGTAAGGGGATATCTTGTGAACCCGAAGAAGCACAATGCTGTGCCACTGTTGGCCTTCTCTTCCATAGGAAGGCTGTGGTATTTCATACAAAGAATTTAAGGGAAACATTATACTTACCAGCGAATAACCATGTCATAGTTTCTTTCGTTACTACAAAAGACTTAGTATGTTCATATGTACACGAGTAAACATGTTTTTTTAAATATACATAGTGCTGAGTCATGAAAGATTTTCTGTATATGGCAGAGGCACAACAAACCAGTCTCAGGAGAATTTTGTTTTGTTTTGTTTTGTTTGTTTGTTTGTTTGTTTTTATTTACAGAAAGAAAAAAACCAGTCTTAGGAGAGTTTTCATCTTTTCAGTGGGCAATGGCAGGTTCAGGTTGTATAAAACCTTGGAACACTTCGTGGCTTAGAAAGCTTTTGAATAGTCTTATATCCTAAAAAAGAGTGAATCAGTAAATAGTAAGGTAGGAGTAAGAGCAAAGAAGAGTAAGCTGAGAAGGAAGATAGGCCAAAGTATTTGGGGTTGATTACTTTATGGCATAATGCAGACAAAGGCTAGTTTAAAAGTTTTCTTTATATAAGGACCCCTTGATTCCTTGGCTTTAATTTGTCTTTCTTGATGGTAAACATGACATTTTCCTGTGGTACAGAGGAGAACCTCTTTGAATAAGATTTTAATTTCTACTGTTATCACATATTGGCAATTTTTTAAAAAAATTTTTTGCACCTGCTGCTTATCCAAAACCCCAATTCAAAGTCATCACCTCACCCAACAGGGTTTTATTTCTTTAAGAAGGTAGCTCAGTATCCAAGGGGGTTCCCTAGTAAGGGGAACAGGGACTATTTCTGACATGAACTCAATGGCTGGCTCTTTGATCCCCCCCACCTCCCCGAGGGAGGAGCAACCTTGCTAGGCCACAGAAGAGGACACTGCAACCAGTCCTGAAGATACCTGATAAGCTAGGGTCAGATGAAAGGGGAGGAGACCTCCTCTCTCAGTAGACTTGGAAAGGAGCAGAGAGGAGACAAGGGAGGGTGGGATAGGGAGGGAATGAGGGAGGGGGCTATGGCTGGGATACAAAGTAAATAACCTGTGATTAATACAAAAAATAAAAGTTATATAAAAAAAGAAGCACCTTCTGCTTGGAATCACCTGGAAGAGCTTCCAGACCATATCCATTCTCTCTCTCTCTCTCTCTCAACTTTTGATTCTTTGTGAGTTTCACATCATGCACCCTGGTCATCCCCCATCTTTTCATATCTGCCCTTGCAAAACCCCCTCCAAAACCCAAAATCAAACCAAAACAAACAAAAAAACATCTCATCATGGAAGCTGTAATGTGTCACACACTTTTGTCCACACATCTTTACTTGCAAATGTTCATTGACGTGAATCATTGGTCTGGTTCAAGACCTCTGGCCTCTGGCTTCTGTCACACTATCATTAATAGATTCTCACAGGGACTCCGCTTGTGGTATCCTGTGGTTGCCCTGAGATGTGGAGATCCTGCAGCTTTGGAGCTTCAGGAGTGGCCCTTTCCCTGTGCTCCAGCAGTTCACAGAGAGGGTAGATGTTAAGATGGGCCGACTCAAAGCCCTGGATCTCTGCTACCCTCGGTGGTAGCCGAGTTGGTCAGCCCACCAACTCTCCCACACCCACACCACCAGGGTGATCTCTCAGCACTGTCCCCGCTAGCTGACCCAGGGCTGCAGCTGCCAATGGGCAGGACCAGCTCTCCTCCAGCCACAGGTGGCAAGGAGTAAGGAGGGCATCTCTCCCTCATCCATGCCACTGCAAGGTGGATTAGGGGTTGGGCCAGCTCTCTTGAGTGCTGCAGCCAGTGAGGGGCAGCGCCAGCTTCGCACAGTCCTTAGACATCAACATGGTCCCAGGCAGCAGCCCAGACCAGGGGCGTCTGCATGACCTTTGGTGGTACTATGAGCCATGGACATTGACACAGACCCTGCTGCTGCATGGCTGTAGACCCAGACATGGCCCTCAGTGGCAGCATGGACTTGACTGTGGCCTCAGGTGGCAGGGCAGGCTACTCACATCAGGCTATTTCTCTCCACCCTCGTGTCTCCAGTTCTGTATGAATGGGACGTCTGCATCTCTCTCTCTCTCCCATCTCTCCACCACATACCTGCACATCATAGTGTCTTTAGCCCACCCACCTTCCCGCCCACGCCCACACTGCTTAACCAGAGGACCAGGCCTCCCCACTTTTCCTTTCAGTTTTGTTTGTTCCCAGCTTATTGTGAAAAATGTTGAAGCTGCAAAAGCTGAAAGCCAACACAAGTTCTTCTCTGAACCACTAGTTAACGTTTTGTTTTGTCTTGCTATCATTCTCAGTCCTATGTGCTTTTGCTTGTGCCTGAGATTCATTTCTTAAATTATCAAGATGGTGGCAATTGTAACCACTCACCTCTAAGGGTCAGCATGCATCTACAGAATGAGACCGTTGTCTCACATAACCACATTGCTCTAGTGGGACTATCACCCTTACCAGTGGCTCATAACACGACCACACAGTCCACACTGAAACTTCTCACATTATCCCATAAAAGTCTACAACTATTTTAGAAAATCTCAGTCAACAAAAGTCATGCAAAACTTTTTTTTTTCTTTTGCTGTGCCTTTTAAATCTCCCTCAAATATAACAGAACCTTCCTTGGTTGCTTCCTGCCCTTGACACTTGAGGACTGTGAGCTGCCTGTTTTACAGAACATCCCATTGCTCAGTTGTGTGCTTCCTGCTGCATCATGTTGGGAACCAGACATCTGTCAGTGTCATCTGTGGTGAACAGTTTTGTGACAAAGAGAACTGTTTGCTGGATCCCTGTAAAAAAGAAAAAAAAAAAAAAGGGGGGGGGAAGCCCTTCCCCTTGCAAAGAAAGAGTAATTTGTGGTATGATACTTGGGTAGAATTAGGCTGCTTCTAGACAGCTCTTCATTATGTGGGCTTGGCAGCCGTGTAGAAGACTTATCAGTACTAATTATAATTTAAAGAGCTTCAAAGTGACGATTAAAATTAGACCCTGTGGTGTTTTGACTAGGAATGGCCCCCACAGGCTCATGCGGTAAGAGTGCTTGGCCCATAGGGAGTAACACTATTGGGAGGCGTGGCTTTGTTGAAGTAGGTGTGGTCTTGCTGGAGTAGGTGTGATCTTGTTGGAGGAAGTGTGTCACTGGGGGTGGGCTTTGAGGTCTCAACCTCAAGCCAGGCCCGGTAGGCAATTTTCTCTTCCTCCTGCCTGCTGATCCAGATGTAGAGCTCTCAGCTACCTGTCCAGCACCATGTCTGACTGCATGCCACCATGCTTCTTCTAAAACTGTAAGCGAGCCCCAGTTGAATGTTTTCCTTTGTAACAGTTGCCGTGGCCATGATGTCTCTTCACAGCAATAGAAGACAGATTATCTAAGACAGATATCTCCCAACATTCTCCTTTTCTCTTTATTTTTATTTTTCGTACAAATGTATGTATGCATGTATGTATATGTGAAAATGATAAACATTTACTTTGATTAAAGTATCTTTTTACTTAATGTCTCAGGCTAAGAAAGCTATTATTTATTCTTTGAGGCAAAAATACATGACGGATTTTGATGAATACGCAGCAAACAAAAACGTGACAGCAAAACAACTGTGTTTGTTTTAGGGCCTCTTCTCACAGCCCTGCTCTGCCACCCCTGTGGCCACACCAGGTGAGTGTGTCAATGGACTTAGACGCATTTGGCTCCTGACCTGTCAGTGTGAAACAATGACTTATTGTCCCATTGTCTACAGTCTTTTCTGTGATTGCACACCCAGGCAAGTGTGAGAACAGCTAACAGTCATTAGGGTTTTCATTAGGTAATTGTTTTCTAGAGCTTGAGCGTAAGGACAGCTTGCTTTTCTTATCCCATTGTCCATCAGGGCATGTTTTTTTTTTTTTTTCCTGGTTACAAGAAAACATTAAGTTTATTTTAGACTGAATGTTATCAGATTTTTTAAAAGCCACTCTAAAGCCTTATAAGCGACTTTTGGATATTGCTTTATTGGAAATCTGTTCTCATAACACAGGAGGCCACGGTAATTCTCTAAAGTGTGCCATAGAGCAGCAGAAAGTTATTTCATTACCTTTTTATTGAGTCAGCAGGGCTGTGACTGAGGAGCCATCAAGCCTGAGAGAGCAGAAGCAACCGGCTGCTGCTGTGAAGGTGCCATGGACACCGGGGGGTGTAGTCCGGACCCCCATTCTAAGGTCCTTTAATTATGTTTATCCTGCAGCAGTACTGCCTTCATATCACCCGTTGCCGAAATGGCTTCTTACGTCTTTTGGGAACGTAGAACAGTGATAGGTTTGGAGTGTGAGCAGCAGAAAGGTCAAAGAAGGCAGGCATTTGTTTCCCTGTCAACTGACAAGAGATAAAGCACGCAGTCCTTAACTAATGAGTGTGAGGAACTCAGGTTCCTTTAATCAGATCCAAGTGCCAGCCTGACCACAGCTTCTAATTCAGGGTCTAAGATGGCTGCTCTGGATACAGACCATATCGGCACTCATCCAGTATGAACACATCTCGAAGCTTTATCATTTGTGCTTATGACCACTAGACATAATTTAGCCATATAGCAAAGTCTAGCTGTAAAGGTGACTGAGATGCAAATTTCAATGTAAGGAACTCTGTTCCTAGTTAATGATTAGTGCTTTATTGTCGCAGTAGGGAAATAGGAACATGAGGTGCAGTTGGCCAACTCTACCATGATTTTGAAATAGCTTGCCCTAAAAGACTTGCTTATCAGCGTTGACAATATTTACCAATATTGGCAATTAACGTTGAGTATGAGATTTTTTTTAACAGTTGGCAAAATTCTCCTTAAGAACTCAATTTATTTATTTATTTATTTATTTTTGGGTGGGCACAATGAAGTTGTTAGTGACATTATTTTAAAACACAAGAGAGTGAGAGATCTTTCTTAGTTGATATAAAAACACGACACACATCTATATGCTGATTTTTTTTTTTTTAAATCCAAGCTCTCAAGTGCGCTGTCGCACAGAGATAACACGGTTGTCACAGGTAGGTTGTCATGTTTCAGTCGGTGAGAGAGATCACGGCAGGTAATTTTGCATATGTCTACACAACACCATCTTTTAGAACTGAGATGAGTGAGTGAGTGCAAACTGTGTGGGGTTGTTTCAAGGGCTAGTGTGGTAGAGGATGTCTCTCAACTCTATTTTTGTCACATTCGCCCAGTAGTATGGGGCTTATTTTTCACTCTGAGGGCATGTGTGTGTATGGTGCGCATGCATGTTTGCAAGCACATGTGTGTGTGTGTGGGGGATGTGAATGCACATGTATGTACATGTGGCGTCCAGAGGTTATCTTCAGGTGTCTTTCTCACCTTTCGCTTTATTTACTGAGGCAGGTCTCTCACTGACCCCGGAGCTTCGTGTTGTCTAGTCTAGCTAGCCAGCTTGCTTGAGGGGTCCCTGGTCTTCAGCCCCTAAGCACTGGAATTACGGGTAGACTGCCACATCCTCCAAGCCCCAACCCTGGCTATTTAGGTCAGTTCTGGGTATCTGAACTCCATGGCAAGTTTTATACCACCGAGTCCTCTCCCCAGCCCCAACATGGGGCTTCTATCTTCTGCCATCACTTGTCACATTTAAGGCAGTAGGAAAGGAGGGAAAGGGGTGTGCTTTTCTCTCTACAGGCAGTACTAGGAGTTGCATAGGGATCATTTGATATTATATTATGTATTTTAGAAGGAAGGTTTCTCTGTGCAGCGCTGGCTGTCGTAGAACTCACTCTGTAGATCAGGCTGGCCTTAAATTCAGAGATCCGCCTACTTCTGCCTCCCAAGTGCTGGGACTAAAGGCATGAACCACCACACCTGATGCATAGGGATCATTTTAAGTGGAACTGTCTTTAGTTGTCATGGTTTGTTTGCTGCTGTTTCTCATGGTTGTAAACAGTAGCCTAATTACTTTATCTGTCTTGACATCATTCAATAATGGAGGTGTAAGCCAAATAAACCCTTTCCTTCTCGAAGGAGAGGAGGACCTCCCCTATCAGTGGACTTGGGGAGGGGCATGCGTGAAGAAGGGGGAGGGAGAGTGGGGCTGGGAAGGAAGGAGGGAGGGACTAATGGGGGGATACAAAATGAATATAGTGTAATTAATAAAATTAAATTAAATTAAAAAAACCCTTTTCTTCTCAACTTGCTTTTGGTTATGGTGTTTTATCATAGCAATAAAAGCCCTTAGTAAGACAACTGTTGAGTACAAATATCATTTGTTCCCACTGTTATAAGTGTGCAATGTTTTTCTCTTGCTGGAACCTAAAGGAGGATAAATATTCATACCATCATCTTTTTTTGTGCATGGTATGAGGCAAAGCTCTAAATTCATATTTTTTTTCAAATAGTCAACTGAGAATCCTATTTATTAAATAAACCTTTTCTTCTGTATTGATTTGCAGTGTTTTCTTCCACACAGAAACCCCCCAAATGATGTGTATTTCCAATCTATCCTTTTTATTTCTGGTGCTTAAAGTGCTTTAGTACAAGTTTCTTGCAGTCCTGTTGTTACAGTCTCCAGCCTCCAGAAAAATGAGAACAATTTTCTTTTCTCTTTGAAAATGAGTTTAGAAAGTGCTTCTCTGTGCGGATGGCCTGCAGGCACTCCAAACCCAGTACATCCAAGAGAAACCATTAACCGTTACCACAGCTCCGTCGACACCACCGCTCTGCGTCACTTCCGACTTTCCCCTGTGCGCACCTGTTCCGTGGTGTTTGCTAACCCACGTTGCTAGGTTCAGTTGTCTTCCATGGCTGCCTTTGCTTCTACTCTCAGGGTTGTGGCGTGGCTGTGACGCCAGTGTGGGGTTTTTGCCTCCAGCATCTCCTCTCACCACATTCTGTCCACATTCTGCCCAGGTGTCAGTTACCTCTAAATGCCGACCCTCTCCTCTTTCTGCCCTTTCTCATTCTGTGCCTACCCATCGTCTGTCTTCAGAACAGACTCTAAACTCATGCATCACATTCACAGCTGAACCCAAGATGGGTCGCCTCGCTTTCTTCTCTTAACTTCTTTCGTTCCTTCCCTAGCTTAAAAAAAATTGTCACCTATGTTTATGGCCAGTTATTAAGTCCAAATCATTTCATTTTTGCTAATTGTCACATATAATCCCTTTCTTTTCCAGTTACCACGATTAACATGTTCAGGGTCAGATCAAACATTCCTTACTCCGAAGGCCTTCTGTACTCATGCAGTCAAACTTAACTCCCTGTACGAGGTGCTATTATTGGGTATGCGCAGCCTGATCTCTTTCTAAATTACTTAACACACAGGACGTCTGATGAGACACTACATTCTAAAAGAAGTAAAGTATCCACTTGTCTTTGTACACACAGACTATCACCTCATAGCAGATTTTTGAAAATGGTAACTAAATGGTAACTTAAGCATTCCTCTCGTCGCTGCACAGCTGGAAGGCAGGCTTACACCAACAGCGTTTACACTATCGTCCCTTCCTGTCTGGGGCCAGTCACCATGGCATGCTGTCCACGTTTGCAGAGAGGCCAGGCAGAGCCTCGTAAGAGAGGCTGAAATGCTATCTCCTTTCTGAGATTTCATGGGGTGTTTTGTCTGATGGATTGGGATGGTCATGATGTGGTTGGTCCCCTGTCATAAAACACCTTCAGGACCAAGGGTGAGGCTCATTAGGAAGGAATGTGGGTATGATTCGTGCTGTAGACTCCTCACTCGTCTCCCTGTTTATGAGGGTCCCTTGTTTATGACAGAGCTTAAGGGTTTGGCTGGACACTTCTTGGGCATGGCATCTTGGTATTGCGGGATTGTGCTGTTAGTGAAAAGCTACGATGCGCTTGGGAAATTGGGTCTGTTGTGTTTCTGCAGCGCGGGAAAAGTGACAGTGACTCAGCGTGGATGACTCAGCAGCTAAAAGCAAGGTCCGCTTTCAGTAGACACCCTTGCCAGCAGTAGCCAAGGAAGAAATGGACTTCACCATGCCCGGAGTGTATGCTCATTGTCCTGAAAGTTCCCAAATGGTCCTTCTGAAACAGACTCAGCTTGGCAACTCCTTCCCGAGACTCCCTTGGGGACTGAGCTTAGATGGCTCTCGGATGGTAACACTGGGTTATTAAAAATGTGATCATGTTTTTTTCTCCAGTCTCAGGCTACCCAAAACTGCGTCTTTCTAATGACATTATAAACATGAACACCTGCATTGTGAGCAGCCTGGGGAATAATCTGTGTGTATCCCCAGTGCTAGGAAGACTGCTTTGAATTGAAATACTTGCACTCCTTGTCCATTGTAATGTTTGTAACTACAGTCATGATGTGACGGTTTCAAGTTTTGTATTAATCTATTTGCATCTGCAAAGTTGCCCGCAGAGGCTATGGGGGGATTGCAATACAGCAGAAGCAATGTGTTCCTGATCTTTGGGATCTGACACCAAGGTTACCGTTATGTATTGTCATTAGTCTTGAAGGAAAAAAAATTTCATGATATTTATTTAAAAGATTGTTTGTCTATACAGGGTATCCCCACAGGAAATGTCCCCACAAAATCAACCGTGAAATCTCTAATTCAAAGATTTTCCAGATGTTTGTAGCCACTGATCCAGAACTTTGCTGCCTGTCTCTGCAATTTAAAATGCCTGTTTTTTTTGTTTGTTTGTTTTTTTGTTTGTTTGTTTTTCAGAGTCAGGTTTCTAAGTGTGCCCTATTACTGGAGCATGTTTACGCTGACCACTGTGATTTAGAGTACAGAAATGTGCTCTCTGGGACGTGTGCTGGCTCAGCATTTTCCTCCCAGCCCTTCAAAGAGCCCTTTGTGTCAGTTCTACAGGGTTCCTATTGTCACTTCTCTTTCTCTATTATCTGTTCACATAAAGGGAGGCCCAGTGGCTTGTTTGTGTCTTGCTTTTCATGCCCCATATAAAGACACCTTCTGTAATTCCAGTGGGAATTGTATGAAGCACACAAGAGTTTTACTGAAATTTATGAGAATGTTTATAAGGGCAAAAAAACTTCCAACATATTTGATTTTGTTGAGACGTCAACATTTGTGTGTTTGTATTATCATTTGTATTATGAAGTGTGCGTTTGTATGTATGTGTGTAAGTGTGTGTGCACACCCAGCATCTACTCACTATGTACCGGTGTGCTACTCAATGTCTGACAGTAGCCTCTTCATGGAAAGAAGAACCCTCTAGTGTTTAAACTCTCCTCATTTCCGCGGCATTAAATTCTCCCACCATGGACCATTTCGAGCTGCAGTGTGATGCTATTCAACACAGACACAATTAAGGTAAATAATTACCAGAACAGAGATCATCCACGAAAGATGATAAAATACTAGGAAATGCTGCACTTTGAGTATTTATGACCTTTCTAAGGTTTTTTTTTTTAATTTTTAAAAAAATGTAATCACATCATTTCCCCTTTCCCCTTTTCCTCTTCACACCATGCATGCACACCTCCTTTGCTCACTCCCCAAAATTGTGTCTTTTTTTCTTTAGTTGTTGTTGCATATACACAAATACAAATAAATAAAGATGGATGCCTAAATGAGTAAATAGCCCCCGTGTTACTTGTGCACATGTGATTTCAGCACTGACTGCCTGGTGTTGCATAAGCCATTAGGACCGCTTTCAGTAGTGACACTTGCTGGGGAGGACTTCTCAGCATTCCTAGTTGCCTGTAGTTCTTTGTCTACGGGCGGAGCCCTGTGAGGTGTCTCCCTTCCATGTTAGCATGCCCATCAGTGGTGTACTTTTTCAGGTCTTGTCAGCCAGTCGTATTTGTGTTGTGTCCCTGCTATTTCTAGGAGACACAATCTCCCAGCAGCTTTAAAACTTGAATCCGAAACTGCTCTCTGTTCCGTGTATCTGTTGGGAGTCTCTGGTTACTTCCTTATTTCTAGTCTGTCTGTTGTATGTGTCTATGCCTGCCTGAATGATTTCTCATGTCTGGCTGTCCCTATGTGTCTCTGCATCTATACCTAACAGAGGGCTTTCCTCTGTATTTATTTAACAGCACAGAAAACATGGTGTGGGGAGGGGTTGAATGATTCTTTACAGAAATCTCTAGCAAAGTTTTTACAAGGGAAGAAACTTTACCGAATCCAGCTGACCCAGAAGTAGCAAATGTGACTAAAAGCAAACAGTGCTTCCAGCATTGATGGTAGGTATTTATTCTATAAAGTTGTTTCCATTCTTGTTGGTTGCCTTCAGCAAATGAATACCACAACACACACACACACACACACACACACACACACACACACACACGTTTTTCTGAATCACAGACATGGAAGAGTACATAACTTGAGTGTAAAGCTATGCATTATTTTAGGCTGTAAAAGCCTGACAGCATGAGAGATCTGAAGCAAGGAAGTCTGGTTCTTACACTGTTCTCTTAAATGCAGATTAAATTTTAACTGGTAGAGTACACAGTTGGGAAGCCAGGTAAATTCATATTCTTAAGTGATCTTAAGGTGCAGCATTAACTTGGCTGTGAGGTTCATAAGACCTTAAGTCTTATGAAGGTCAAAAAGTATTTTCATATATTTGTTTCATTGCATTCAGAGAGCAGGAGACAGAATTTAGCTTGCTTTGTTGTAGAAAGATGGGAAAGAACTATTCCCCATCTCCACTATGAAAAGCAGAGAGAACAAACATTTTTATTTTCTGTAAAGTTGAACTAGTCAAGTTTGAAATGGTAGAATATAGCAAATTAAAACCACATCTATAACCTAAATTAATATATTTAAAATTATGCTGCTGCTGCTGCTGCTGCCGCTGATAACGGAGTCATTGCTTTCTACCCATCTTTCCATGGGTCCTGGGTATCAAACTTAGGTCTCCAGGATTACCCAACAAACACCTTTACCCTCTCAGCCATCCTGCCAGTCTCCAAATTAAATATTTTAATCCAAATTCGAAGTTACTATTACGGGACAATTATCACAACAGAATGTGAGTTTTCCAGGAAGTATCCACTCCATAGAAACATGACATAAATCATTAGGTGCTTGACAAAAATCCACTTTTACTTTTATCTGAAAATGTTGGTTAAAATCTATGATGTTTACTGACATCTTTAGCGAGGTGCAATCTGTCTACAGAAGTAACCAATGTGAAGCTTTATATCAAAGCTGAGGTGGGGGTTGAGGAGAAACCAAAAGAGAGTTATTTCCTGAGGCACAGGAAGTAGCTGAAAATAATACACCTGTGGTGTTTTGAATGGCACTGGCCCTCTTAGGCTCATGTGTTTGAAAGCTTGGTCCCCAGTTAGTGGAACCATTTCAGAAGGATTAGAATGTGTGGCCCTGTTGAAGGAGGTGTGTTGCTGAGGCTGGGTTTTGAGGTTTCAAAAATCCACAGCAGCCCAGTCTTGCTCTCTCTCTCTGCCTCTGCTTGTGGGTCAGATGTAAGCTCTTGGCTGCTGCTTTAGGCCATGCCTACCTGCCTGGTAGTATGCTTCTTACCATGATGATCATGGACTAACCCTCTGAAACTGAAAGCAAGCCTCCAATTAAATGCTTTCTTTTATAAGCTGCCTTGGTCACAGCGATAGAATAGTAACTAAGACAATATATATGATTTAACACGAAGTCCTATAAGACAGAGTATAGATTCATTTGGTGAAAAATCTGAATTTAGGCAGCCCAGCTGGTTGCTTCAGAGTTCTGTAAGCCCTAAAGTTTTGATACAAACTCTGCCACTTACTATCTGTGCAACTTTGGGCTGGTTACATAATATCTCTGTACTTCAGTTTTCTTGGCTGTAAAACAAGTGTTTTAACACAGATGGTCTCTGACTTAACAATAGATCAGTTTAGGATTTTCTGACTTTGTGATGGTGCAACACATGATCAGTAGGACTTATCCTTTGAGTTTTGGGTTTTGATCCTTTTCTGAGCTTGAGTTATGCACTGTGATATGACTTTGTCATGACCAGCGATGGTGGTGACATTGGGGGCCAGAACCCAGTCAGCCAACTAATCACGTGGTAAAAACAAACACAAACAAACAAACCACTATATTCTGCTATGATGTTTGGTAGGTTATATGCTACATTAGTTTGTTTTCCATTACTATGACAAAGTACCAGAGGCTGGGCAATCTGTAAAGAAAGAAAGAACGTTTGTTTAACATACTACTCTAGAGGTTAAAGAACATGTCACTGTCTTCTGCCTGGTTCCAGAGTCTTCTGGTGGACAGTGTCACAGTTGAAAGAAGCATATACAGAAGAGATCACATGGTGAGCCAGAAGCCAGAAAGAGATTCAGGGACCAGGCTTAATTTTTTTTTTCTTTCTACAACAACCTGATCTTGTGGGACTAATTCACTCCCTGGCTGCAAGCCTCCAGTGTTAATCCCTTCGGAGGGCAGCTCTGCTAGTGGCCTAATTATTTCCCAGCAGACCTTACCTCTTAAAGATTCCTTTACCTATCATATATTACACTGGAGAACAGGCTTCCAACACATGAGTCTTTGGGAGAACAAATGATATCCAAATCATAGCATGTATATTATATGCATTTTTGACATAATATGTTCAACTTAAGATGGATTTATCACAGTTGTCTTTACCATAATCCAAGGTGATTCTGATATACAGACTACATTGTTTTGAAAATTAAATCCATTTTTGTAAAATATTTGTAATAACTCTTGGACTATCATAATCTCTAAGGTTATTGCCTTTTTTAATCAATCAAATAACCTAGGAACACAATTCATTAGAATATAGAGTATATGACTAATACACTCTATATTAGTCTGAATGAATCCTATAAGGACCATCTTTTTTTCTTCTCTTTTTAAAAAAAATCTTCTCTCATACAATACATCACAGATGCAGCCTCCCCTCCATCTCCTCCTCTCATTTCTCATATCTCCCTTCTCCCCCAGATTCATTGCTCCTCCATTTCCCTTCAGGCAAGAGTAGGCCTCCCAGTGATATAAACCAAACACAGCATAGCAAGGTGCAATAAAAACACAGCATAAACCTACATATCAAGGCTAGGTGAGGAAACTGAGTAGGAGGAAAAGGATCTCAAGAGCAGGCAAAAAGCCGGTGTGGTGGCACACACTTAATCCCAGCACTCAGACAGGCAGAGGCAGAGGCAGGTGGATCTCTGTGAGTTCGAGGACACCCTGGTCTACAAAGTGAGTCCAGGACTCCAGGACATCCAGGGTTACACAGAGAAACCTTGTCTTGGAAAAACAGAAAAGGAGAGAGAGAGAGAGAGAGAGAGAGAGAGAGAGAGAGAGAGAGAGAGAGAGAGAGGGAGAGAGTGATAGAGAGGAAAAAGGTCAGAAATACCCCTATTCCCACTGTTAGAGTCCAACAAAAACCCCAAGCTGAACAAGCCCAGCATGTATGCAGAGGTCCTGACAGTTCCATGCAGTCTTTGTGGTTGCCAGTTCACTTTCGTCTCTGTGAACCACTACAATCCTTGCTCATCTGATTCTGAGGACTGCATTCTCCTGGTGAAGGACGGTCTTCTGTTTTGAGCTCTGGACCAACTGGCACATAGGAACGAGCAATGAAACCGGTGGAGAGAGCTACGTATCCTCCTAGGGGTGCTAGGGAGGCACAACACATTGTGTTCCATCCGGGACAACTGGCCTAGTCCAGAAAGTTGAGGTTAGGTAGACCTGCCCTTTTGTAGGCAACCCTGCAAACCTAACACATCCTCTTTAGGGTTAAACCTTTCCTTTGGTGTGTGTGTGTGGGGGGGCTAAAATCAGAGTAGAGAGCGTGCCAGCTGATGGAGGCTTGGCCTAAAGTGTCAGTAGGAAGGAAAGGGCAGGGCCTCTACGCCTGCATTCTCTCCTTATTTGCCAACCAAACCCGTTCATTGTTTGTAAGTGGGTCTGTCTAGGGCAGAGAATACAGAGTTATCTCCCAAAGGAATCATTCCTTGACATGAAAAGAGCAGAAAAGGGCAAAGGCTTTGTTTATGTTACAGGTTTTTTTTTTCTTTTATTGAAAATAGATTCTTTTTCATACAATATATCTTGATTATAGTTCTTCCTTCCTCTGCTCCTCACAGTTCCTCCCCACCTCTCCTTCCCTTTGGATTCATCACCTTTCTATCTCTCATTAAAAAAGGAACAGGCCTCTAAGAGATAACAACTAAACATGACAAAATAAAATATGATACGATAAAGCAAAAACTATCATGTTGAAGTTGGACATGAGACCAAACAAGATGAAAGAGTCTCAAGGGCATGCACAAGAGTCAGAGAACTACTTGTTCTTAATCAGGAGTCAAGAAAAAAAAAACACTAAGCTAATATCTATAGTACACATGCAGAAGACCTGGTACTGCCTTATGGAGGCCCTGTGCTTACTCCTTCAGTCTCTGTGAGCTCGTACAATCCTCGTGTAATTGATTCATAGGGCCTTGTTCTCCTGATGTTCTCCATCCCCTCTGACTCTTACAATCTTTCTGCCTCCTCTTCCAAGGGATACCCTGAACTTTAAGGAGAGGGATTTGGTGAAGACCTCACATTTAGACTCTCTCTCCATCTAATATCAGGCTGTGGGTCTCTGCGTCTGTCCCATCTGTTGTGGAGGAAACCTCTCTGATGATGACTGGATAAGGCACTGATCTATGAGTATAGCAGAATATCATAATATCACTTAGGAGTAATTTTACTGATACTTATTTTTGACTAGTGGTATTTGGTTTTTCCCTAGGCCTCTGGGCTATCTGGTCTTGATTCTTAGTTACTCAAAGCAGTGTAGGGAATGGGTTCATTCTCATGGAGCGGACCTTAAGTCAAATCAAACATCAATTGACTACTCTCACAAGTCTGTGCCACCACTGCCCTAGAATATTTTGCAGACAGGATAGATTGTAGGTCAAAGGTTCTGTGTCTGGATTGGTGTCCATGTTTCTCTTTTTGGTAGCCTGCAGAATACCAAACAGACTAAAATATAGGGTTGAAGGCTCCATGTAGGCTCCATCTTCTCCATGTTCAATGAGTTGTGTGGGCCCCGATGTCAGTTTGTGGAAAGCAATCCTTTATCTTAGCAATAACCTGGGTTCTATTTCCATGGAAGCCCATAGACCAACAACTTGAGTACAACCTAGTTCTGACACTAAAGCCTCACCTGGAAACAAGAGATAGCCAGCTGAGACTCTGTGTCCTCATTACTAAGAGTCCTCATTAGGATAACTTTCATTGATTCTAGGAAGTTTCCACTGCACTAGGTTTCAACAGCCCCACCTCTCTTCACCTCATTTCCCCCACCACCTGATTTACTGCTCCTGTCACCACCTGCCCCCAGTCTACCCACAAAATCTATTCCATTTTCTCCTTCCCAAGAAGTCATATTCCATTTTCTCCTCCCAATAAGTGTTATAGAGCTTTTAACCCCAGTAATGTGCTTACTCAGGCCACTAGGATGCTGAGTTCAGTCGAAGATGATGAGGTACGTGGAAGTGAAAAAGCAGTGGAAGACAAGCCCTCAGCGAACTACCAATAGATGTTCGGTTACCAGTGCCCAGCGCCTGTGGCCACCCAGCAAATGCTGAACCCCTGGGATCTGTCCAACGGCGACTACAGCAACACCATGATGCAATCTCTGTGGAAGCAAGTGGAAAGAAGTTGAAAAATCTCTTTACATCAACATGCGTCTTGGCAGCACCCTCTGCGATTGTTTAGGAAAGTACTTGTTTAGGCTGCTCCCTGATTGTGTCACAGGGTTGCCTGAGTTTCCTATGCTGTTTTTTTTTTTGGAAGACAGGTCAAGATAACATTTAGACCCAGAGCTCAATTTAGTACAATGTGATCCGTGCTGATACTCTCCTATGCAGCAGTAAATGGGCAGCTTCCACCCTTGGCTCTTTTGAGGGTTTTGTTACTCATCCTGTCACATCTATCTTTTGTTATTGCTTTGTGTTATTGCTTACTCTGTCTAACCCTTTCATTGCTCTTAAACAGCAGCATTGTGTCTTAAGTTTGGCTCAGAGCCACATCGTATGTGCTTACATGACAACCCATCATTATCTTGTTGCCCAGTGGGGTTTTCTGCCGTGTGTTTCATAAACTTCAGGTTTGTTCAGGGATCACAAGACATTTCTGGGTATTTTTAGGGAAAAAGCAAGGAAATGGAAACTTTGGATTGTGTTTGCTCTCTAGAGAATTACAAGGCCAACAGATGGGATATTTGCTGTCAAGGTCTGGTTTGAGAATTAGTTTTATAGTAGGAAACTAACAGCATAAGATCATGGCTCAGAGTAAACGCATTTGGCAACCTGATAATGGTATGGCTTCCAGGGAGCTGAAGTCTAAGCCTGAGTAGACCACCACTGGGCAGTACCAAGAGGGGAAGGCATATGATTGTTGTGTTTCCTTTGGAGATCATCGCATATGAACAGAGGGGCTCTCATAACATACTTGTGCTAGAGAACTGAGATGTTCCAGGAGAACATACCTAAAAAACGATATGCAATTGCTAAATTGCCTCTGGAAAGGGCACAGAGAACCCCAGGGATTTTGCCTTGCTGATGCAAGTTTGGACCATTTGGGACTATGGTAGAAAGAGCATGAACCACCTTTGGTCTTTCTGTCTCTCCTACAAGCGCTTCCAAATTCAGTGTTTCCTTCCCTCATAGCATAAGATACTATTTGAATTACATGGAGCACCAATAACTTATAGCCCACTTGGTATATAAACTTTAGTGCCATGAGTCAGTAAAATATTGGAGGAAGTCATATATTGTACAATAAGGAAACAAGTGATTTGTACAGAGACTTTAGCATAAAAATTGTTATGAAGTTGTTAACTAGGTAGCAGAGAGGGTCCCGAGAGAGTTCGAAGGTAAGGTATCATGGATAGAGCAATCACAGAAATCAGTTAAGTCTGAGGGAAGGAGGGAAGAGGTTGGACTTACTAGAGCTTCATGTCTTAGAAGATGCACCTGTAGGTCCATAATTTTATGGAAGGGGGTCTAGTTAGGTGGTCCTGGAATCTCAGTTCAAAGGAGATAGCGTGTTGTAGACTGGAGACTTGATCTCTGCCCATGGTTCCTATATTAAAGGCCGGTGTCTAATATGTAGGTATTTGGAGATGGTGTCGTTGGGAATTAATGATCCTTTGAGGATTCTTGGACCAGAGTCTTTGTAAAACAGACTAGAGTGAGTCCCCTCACTCCTTCCCGTGTGCAGGGAGGTTACTGTCTATGAGCCAGATGTATTTCCTAACTAGACATTAAATCCACGAGAGCCTTGATCTTGGATGTCCCGGTTTTCAGACAACTTCTGTTGGTTAGGCCGCCTCACCTGCGGCAGTTTGTTACAGTATGCAGAGTGGAGGAAGGCCTGGCTGATGTTGAGGTCTCTGAAGATGGGAAGAGGTTTGGTCAGGCTATTTTTGTTCCCAAGGGCTGAAAAAGCCTGTCGGATGGACCAGCTGCAGCTACAAGAACGTACCGCTGCTGCAACGGAAGGATTATCACCTACTAACCGGGGCATCAATACCGTGACACACAGAACAAGCTCAGGGTCTCAGGCAAATACTTTACAGAATCTCTGTCCACATCTGAAGGGACAAAACTCCTTAAACTATGACCCATCTCTGCTCTCAAAAAAAGGTGGAAAAAGATCATCCACCCTAGAGGATAATGTGGTGAGCAGTTCATCCCTTAATTCTGCGGGTCTCATGTGGAAATAGAGGAGCGTTCAGTCCCGCAGGACACTCTTCACCTTGTTAATCAGCTACTCTTTGGCTGTTCAATCATGTCAGCTTAAAAAAAATCACAAATAAATGTATTATCAATGTAACTGTCAAATATATTATCAAAATCATTGTATTATATTATTTATATAATAAAAATCTGAAAATTTTTCTAACAATGCTTCCTCCAAGTTAATCTGCTCCTAATTTTCTTTTTTTTAGAATTTATTTCTTTTTTTTAATTTACTACAATTTATTCACTTTGTATCCCAGCTGTAGTCTCCACCCTCATCCCCTCCCAATCCTACCCTCCCTTCCTCTTCTCCCATGTCTCTGCCCCAGTCCACTGATAGGGGAGGTCCTCCTCCTCTTCCATCTGACCCTAGTCTATTAGGTCTCATCAGGACTGGCTGCATTGTCTTCCTCTGTGGCCTGGTAAGGCTGCTCCCCCTTCAGAGGGAGGTGATTAAAGAGCCAGCCACTAAGTTTAAGTCAGAGACAGCTCCTCTTTCCCTTACTAGGGTACCCACTTGGACACTGAGCTGCCATGGTCTACATTTGTGCAGGGTTTTTAGGTTATCTCCATGCATGGTCCTTGTTTGGAGTATCAATCTCAGAAAAGACCCCCGTGCCCAGATTTTTTGTTTGTTTGTTTGTTTTTGTTCTGTTGCTCTACTTGTGGAGCTCCTGTCCCTTCCAGGTCTTTCATCTCTCCCTTCTTTCATGAGATTCCCTGCACTCTGCCCAAAGTCTGGCTATGAGTGAGTGGCATCTGCTTCTATACCCTTCTGGGTAGTCTTTCAGAGGCCCTTTGTTCCTGCCCTGTTCCCTGTTCGTTCCTAATTTTCAAACCAACATAAACTCACTTCTTTTTTTAATTTCAAAGAATTCTGTATCTATATAGCCAAGGAAAACATTAAAAGTTTATTTCAGTGAATCTTGCTTTTGTATAAAAAGTGCATTACAACTTCACTATTCTTGAATAATTTTTGTATAAGGGATATTCTGATACCCAACAAAGGTATTCTAAATATTTACTCTCATTTAATAACTAGCCCAAACATCTTTGCTTTGTATTGACTATGTAAAGAATACTCAACTAGACTCTGGAGAAGAATAAGTAGATAAAGTGTAATGGGTAGACGCAACTGTTTGCTGACACACCCTCTGCTTTTTCCTGGCCAACAGAGCTTAGATGTTTCCTCTGTGTACACCGTGTTTTCTCGATGGCTGTTTCCCATAGCCTATTTGGTTACTGGATTTGTTATTATTGTTATTGTTATTATTATTATTATTATGCAAGTAATGCTAGGACCCTGTTCTTTTCTCCTTCTCTCTGTTTTTGTTTTCCAGGTGCCACAAGGCCTCCTCCTCCCTGGGCTCCTCCTATGAAGCACTGTGCTACCCCAGGCCCAAGGCAGCCAGCCCATACATCTGCGGGCTAAAACACATTTTTTTTTTTCCTTTTAGATGGATTCCATCAGTGTCACAGAGAAAAGCTGCCTAACAGTCAGAAAGCATGTCTGGCTCCGCAACAACTCAAGATTAGTTCACTACAATTAAGGAAGCCTATTCCCCATCTTATACATTTTCTGTGGTAAAATGGGGAAGATACCTGAGTTTGCATTTGTGTGTGTGTGTGTGTGTGTGTGTGTGTGTGTGTGTGTGTGTGTGTATGACATTGGTGGTGGTGGTGGGGACTGGAGAGATGGATGACTCAGTGATTAAGAGCAATGGCTGCTCTTACAAAGGACCCTGGTTGAATTCCCAGCACCTACACCCTGGTTCAAAAGTATCTGTAATTCCAGTAATGGGGATGGCTACTTTCCTGCCTTGAGGAGATACAAAGTTTACAAAGTATGGGACAGGTTGAGTCCCTGCTGCTTGAGTTGGGGTGAATAACCAACACAAGGGAATTTAGAAAGCATTTCACTTGGGGCTTTTAGTTGCAGAGGGCTGGAGTCCATGACTCTCATGGTCCGGAGCATGGCAACCAGAAGACAGACATAGGGCTGGAGTAGTAGCAGAGAGCTTACTTACATCCTGGTTCACAAGCAAGAGGCACAGAGAACCATGACATGGCTAGAAGGTGGCCTCTTCAGTCTTCATAACCCCTGCTACTAGAAGCAGCTAGAGTCACCTCCATATCTTCCTAAGAGCCTACCCTATCTTAGGTCTCCAGCTTGTCTCAGAGATTTCCTGGCTCTAGGTTTCTCTTCACTCCCCAAGCTCTCTGGCCTCCTGTACCTGCATCTGATCCCTACCTTTATTTCCCTCCCCACTCCCCTACCCTGTTCCCTCTCCTGGATTTGTTCCTCTTCTCCTGGATTCCTCCCTTCAATAAGTCTCTGTTAAGAGATTGACTGCCTGCTGTGACTCACTCATTGGAGGAAGAAGAAGAAAGAAGAAGCAAAGGAGAGTTGCTCAGACTCCAAAGCTCCTCAAGTCATCAGGGGTTGGGGCAACCCTTCCCTGGAAGCTTTAAGGGTTTGAGAAGGAGCAGAGCTCAGGCCCCTAGGCTCTGCAGTTTATCAGAGGTTGGGCCGACACTCCCCTGAGAGCTGCAATGTCTTTGCTGAGGAGGCCTCCTCTCAGAGCTATGTGGTTCCTGGGCTCTTGTGCCTCAGAATACCCTTGGGACACTGCCCCACCCAGAGCTGTGAGGTTCCTGGGATACCCTTGTGTCTCTGTATACCCTTGGGACTGTGTCCTACCTCAGAGCTGGGATACCTTCCCAGTCCTCATAGCTGTGACCTGGATTTTTGGCCCTTGGGATTGTGGGTTTCCTGGACACCCTTTCATATGAGTACCAGAAGGCAAGCCAACTGAACAAAAACAACATCTGAGACCTATAAACAAGGTGATTTACCCACATGCCTTTCTCATAGCTTCTGAGATTGCCATCAATCCTTAGTAACCCTTGTCTTAGAGATGCTTCCTTTGGTATTGATAGCTTACGCATAAAACTGCATGTTTGCTCCAGGGAGAAGGACGGCAGAAGATGAATCCGTCAGAGGCTTGAGAAATACTGCTTTCTGGAACCTGAGACACCCATGTGAGGAATCCCAGGCTCACACAGTGGAGGATGAGACACCCGAGGAGCAAAGGCACACTGTGGCAGGTGAGGTCCTCTCATGTGGTCAGAGCTTGTGTGAGGCATGAGGGAAGGTCATTCCAGAAGCTGTCCAGCCAGACAGGAAGGTACTGTCCAACTGACTTATGGGAAATTATAAATGGCTGTTGTTTAGGGATGGATTGTTAGTTAATCTTCAACTTTCACAGGTTTGAAGGCT